>NW_024037068.1:20464068-21077060 GCF_015706575.1 Patiria miniata
ACAATTAAAATGTGCCAAGCATTCTGAGCAAGTCAGTTTACCAGACTTTTTTCATTTTCATTTAAATCCCAAAGGGTATAGGTCACTCGCAAATGGCTTATTGGAGCTGGAGTATCAGTACTTAAGCAGAAACATTGCTTCATGAGCAACATCTTCTGGAAATCAGTTAATGTAATTCACACTGATTTAAATTGGGGCTGATGACCTTTCTCTGTTTAAGCCCGGCGCACACCTTTGTGATTTTACCGGTTCACCGGATCATCGGGCCATTGTACAGAGGTGTGCGCTGAAAATTTAGACCGATCTGACCGTATATCGGCTGACTGGTTGAATTCAAACCTGTTTGATTTTTTTCGCATCCGATTACACCGGATCCAATTTCACCGGATCTGATTTCACCGGACGCAATAAAGTTAACCAATCAGATACCGGTACACGAAGGAAGTCAAATGGTTGTCATCATGTGACTGGTCACCATGTGACTTGTCATCATGTGACTGATCAGCATGTGACTGATCATCATGTGATCGATTATAGGATGGAATGGGGCATGTGTGCGGGTAACGTATGGTCTGACCGCAACGGGGGAAAAAAAGTACCAGTGATGGGGTGATCTGGGAAACCAATAAAATTGGGAAGGTGTGTGCCGGGCTTAAGCTTATATGTCAAAATGCAGCAGGCTAAACGGGCCGGCTGCTGGTCAGGATTTGCGTGCTCCTGCAGTTGTCGAAAATTGATAAATGATGATGTTATGTAAATAAAATGATGTTATTAAAGTACATAATAATAGGTAGTGGAATGGCCAATATTTGAAAGATCTTAAAGAAGAAATTTTAGTTAATATTCCTCAGCAGAATCCCAAAATCATACGTAAAAGTGGATTTCTAATATTTCAATCGAAAAAAAAAAAAAAAAGGCTAGTGGATATTCGGTTGATGATATATTCATTATAATACACTTCCCTAGAACAATACAGTGATCGTGCAGTGTATGCAGTTTGCAATGTAAACCAACTGCTGTGTTTTATTATATTGGGCATGATCTGTGATGTGATGTTGAAGAGGCGTTATCCTGCACAGGACAACACCAGACTAATCACTGCAAAAACTCTTTGCCTTTTTCTCCAGGTGTATTGTTGAATCTGGAGTGAACAAGCCCAGACGGAACAGGGAGGACTTGCAGGAGGAAGCGAATAGCTACTGGAGGAAAAGGTTAACAGGAGCTCCAGAAAGTGGATGAATTTGTTGAGGGCGCTATACACCGTGGCCATGGCTGGTGCCTATGGAGATGAGGGGGGCGTGGCTAGGATTAATTAAAGGGGTGCGCAGTCACATCCCGAATGGTTTTGGATTTTGTTCAGAAATGATCCTCAAGAGCCAGATTATAGTCTCACTTAAAAATCCTATGGATGAACCATTCCATTGGTTTGACCTGTACATGTATACATAAGAGTCCTGGCAAGAATTGCAATCACAAGTCCATCACAAGTCAATCACAAGCCATCAAAAGTCAATCACAAGCCATCACAAGTCAATCACGAGCCATCACAAATCAATCACAAGCCGTCACAAGTCAATCACAAGCCATCACAAGTCAATCACAAGCCATCATAAGTCAATCACAAGCCATCACAAGTCAATCACAAGCCATCACAAGTCCATCACAAGCCATCATAAGTCAATCACAAGCCATCACAAGTCAATCACAAGCCATCATAAGTCAATCACAAGTCACCACAAGTCAATCACAAGCTATCATAAGTCAATCACAAGCCATCACAAATCAACCACAAGCCATTACAAGTCAATCACAAGCCATCCAGTCCCTAGTCGAGTAACGAACTATCCAAATGGAATGTGACAGAAGCCTTGCTCTGTCATTATATTAACCCTCTCTTTCTTAACACCATGTTTTGTAAATTGACTTGTGATTTAACTTGAGATAATGTTTAAGATTGGCTCGGGAATGGCTTGTGATTTCTTGGGAATGTCTTGTGAACGACTTCTCCTGGCACACGATATCTGTACAGCCATGGACCACGTCGGTAACATGGTTCTAGCATTTTGATGGCTGTGAACTCAGTGCCAAGTAGCCCTTTAAAGGCTCGTAGGAACATTCCCAATGACCCGGAAGCGTGACTACCAATTTAAAGAGAAAAAAGTTTTGCTCGAAGTGAAGAAAGGACTGGTGCTAAATACTGAATATAGTCTGCCTGAAATGGTATCATTCGGGCACAGTTTTTTTATATGTGTTAGAGACGGAATCCAGTTATGAGACCCCAAAATTGTGCATACATTTTCTGTTTTCTCAAAATGTATAGAATCCACTGAGCTGAAACTTCACCAAGTCAGTTGTTTTGCACCCATCTTAAGATTGTGAGCAATTTTGTTGTTTCAAACGATTGACAAGAAAAGGCAAACCTTGTAAAGCTGGTCCCAGAGTTCCAGTTGTCAAATGATCGTGGCAAACTGTACGTACATGTAACGGTTGTTCCCAATGTCTGTCATGATTCGCTTGACAGACGCTGTGACAACGTACAGAGGTGTGTTCCTCATATGTGACTTCTCTGTGCATAGTCTTGCGCCATACGCACATGAATCGTAGCCTGCGTGAACTGTGTAGTGCATTTGTGGACCTCGTGAGTCGAGTGTCATTTTAACTGCAGGGACTAAGTGGACAGACTAGCTGCTTGTAGTTACGACACACATATTTCTAACAGGTAGAAGATGAGACTGGAAATACAGTTATAGAGAAGGGTGGGACCCCCTCCCCCTAGAAAAAGAGCACATTCCAGGGAAACCCACAGAATCAGGCAGGGACTGAAAACCCAATCCACATATTGGCCCAGGTGGGATTCGAACCCGTATCACAGAGGTGGAAGACGAGGAAAGCACCGCTGAGCCAACCTGATCCCTGAGTGCCATCGTTTTCTTTCCTCAGTCAAAATTTGCATCGTGAAGGCTTAAATTTGATTGTGCAAGTTCATTTTGTCGGAGCGGCTTCTGTGTCCAATGTTATCCTCTGGTGTATCATATAAGTACGAAGTCCTGAATGTCAAATGTGTTCAACTGATGTTAGCTTTATTTCTGTACATTGAATGGTTGTCATTTGTGTTGAATCTTGGGGGAGGTTTAGGCGGTCAAACACCCCCCTCCCTCCTTGGGCCGCCAAAAAAAAAGAAAAAGAAAATCATGTAGAAACTGTACATGCCTGTTGAACCATTTGGGCCAAGCAGAGTCCGCCCCTGTTGTCCGATTGCATTGGTCAGCTGCACCGCCGTTTAGTCTACAAGCGTTCCCTTTGTGTGAGGTAGTCGGTTGTAAAGATAAGAAATACACCTGAAGGCGATATCTATACAACCCACTAACTTTCCAAAAGGTTTTGCACAGGCATCGATGGACCCAATTGGACAAGGAACTGATGGGCTACCAATAACAAAAGATCTGATTGGACAATGTACTAATTGGTTTCCACAAACGACAGATCTGATTGGACAAGGCACTAGTGGTTTCCACAAACGTCTTTTTTGGTTGTATTAAATTAAAACGTAAGTTGAAAATTTGTTAGAAGACCGAACTTGAATCTGTCAAAAAAACACGGCCAGCACATCTTTATCTTATGTCATCACTTCAAATTCCCCCATCCTGCTAGAAAGTTTCGATGAGACCACTGGATGTTTTATAGTTGCCAAGGGGCCAGTGTTCCCCTCCGAGATCTGATTTGAAAGGACTCATTGATTGAGGCACTGGACTGCACGACGTCAAAATATGCCCAGTTCCCAGTCCCTGAGACCCTAACTTGTGATTGAGTGAACAGAACCACATGTTAGTGTCTCAGGAATTGGGCGCTGCGGTGATCACAGCGGAGAGAACAACAAGAAGGTGATGATGTCAAACCAGATGCAGAGGGGTCTTCAGGAGAATCAGTGGGAAAAACGGTGAATGAGGCCTTGATGACGTATGATAAAAAGTGTGTCGGGGTGTGGTGCTTATAATTATAGCGTTTTCCTCCCCCCTATCCCTTTCCCTTTCCCCCTCCCCAAGAGCTTTGCAGTTATTACCTCTGCAGCCAATTTCATGAAACAGTATGTGACTAATTATGCTGTATGTAGTGCAGGGCAGTCGTCAAATTCAGCCAACACCAAGGGACTTGTACTTTTTTGACATCTTCCTTGAAATGTTGTATTTGTTCTTATTCTACATCGTACATTTCAGTTTTATTCTCCAAAGTGGAAACAATTCTGGGGGAAAATCCATGATAATCATCCGTCTGCGGTATAAAGGGTTTTTAGTATGGTAACACCAGCATCGTTTCGGTTTGCGGTAACACCATGTGGTAATAACTACTGCTTAGCAGTCTCCTGACGATGACTAGAGCAGGCTAGTCGAAATGTTGAGACCAAAGACAAGTTCGTTTAGAACTTACAGCAGGACTGTTCTTATCAGAACAAACAACTACTTAGCAAAGTTGATAATAAGCAGGACAAGTTCTTTTCAGAACTAATAATATCTTCTAAGCAGTAGTTATTACCACATGGTGTTACCGCAAACCGAAACGATACCGATACCCCACCATGCAAAACCTCAAATCTTGTACCACCAGCAATTGTAACACTCATGCAATAATTAAAGCACAAGTCTTGGATCTGTCTTGAACCAGAAATGATCAGTAGCCCCTACAGTAAGCCAGTTCAGTATTCTGGCAGCGCATGTGCACATAAACATTTGACAATTTCTGTTTCAGGATAAACATTTCATCGTATGCGTGCAAAAGCAAAGCTGGGTACCAGCCAAATTGAAGAGATCGTCATGTTCTTAAGTAACATTTAAAAACAAATTTGTGGACAGCGAAGAGTTTTTAGGTGTCTTGTATGTCCAAACTTTTGTGCAAATGAAAGTTTCCATCTCTTTTTCGATTGCAGGAAAACACACAGAATGCAAATTTGGTTCCCCGTAGCCTTGTGTGCATTTATCTGCCACGTTTATCCTGAAAAAAAAAAAAAATTGCCGAAACTTGTTGTGCACCAGACTATTTTGGAATACCGAACTGACTTTGTACATATCATTTCTTTTCATGCATTTTGTTTGCTTCCAATAACACCACCACTCGAAATCCAAAGAATAATGTTCAAAACCTAAACTTGTTAACGTTTCAGCTCAGTGGACATTACAGTGTACACTTCTTGAGAAAACAGTGAAAAACCATGCACAACCTTTTGATCAGGAAACACGATTTCGTCAATACATGTAGCACTCTTTATTTCCAAAAATTGGTCAACTGACTGATCGTTGGAAATCACGTACATTTCTTGATATCTTCTAAAAGACTGCAAGCCAGACGGAACCCTTTCACAGAGTGTTTAGTTACCAGTTATCTTTCATCCAAGTAAGCTTTTTGCCAATTGATATGTTACTTTGGGAGAGAGGGTTTGTTACTTGAAGAGACAATAAATTCCCTGGTTTTATATCGGGCACAAAATTCATTTACATGTAGGCCTATTGTCATTTATTGTTGTAATGTCTATAAGGGGAGAATGTGAATCGGCAGTGGCAGTGAAACAGGCAGTGAATCGAGCCATGGGCTTCACTGTGTACTTCAGAGTTCAGTGTGGAGTTTTGTTTTGCATTCTTTCCAAAAGGCCTATTCATAATTCATCGAACTTGACGTCATGAAACATTTGCTGCGAAAATCACTGGTGTCGAAATGTGTTGGAACTCTTTAACAGTGGATAACTTGTTGTTTCACAAATTTGTGTTCACGCCGAGTATGAATCGGCCTTGGTTCTTATGAAGTCCAGTGCGCAATGTAGATATTGCTAAAATGCAGATATTGCTAAAATGGCAATCCATAGCGAGTTCAAATTTAGTTTTGAGCACTGAAACCGTAACAAAAACCACTATTTCTACGTAATGTGTTTAATAACGTGGTGGTGTGAAGCATGTTCGACTAAAAAACGAGTCGAGCTGAGCTGCTCGGTTTTCCGCCTTCACCCCCCCCCCCCAGTCTATGAAGTACCCCCTTGCATAGCGTGGATCTATGATGTGCAAGCAGATTCAGTGATTAATTATGCAAACAAGACTGCCTCTTGACCTCAAGATTCTGACCATTCAGCGGGCACCTTCTATTTGGTCTTTCGTAACCCACTGTATTACAAAAAAACTCGGCCAATTGACCAATCAACAACTTGTCCACATTTCTATTCAAAATGATGTCATTTCTTAAGTCGACTCCGATTGGCTGGCTCACATAAAATTTGCATTGCTCACATATCAGACATTGAACGGAGAGGGATCCGTTGGACACCTGGTGATTCTAAGACACCCCCCCCCCCAACAATAATTATCAGTATCCTTGTTTTCATCTAAAAATGTTCAATTTGAGTTCAACTTCAGGAAAACGCTTGATAAAAACCCTAACCTTCAGCTTGATACTTTGTTCTTTTCTGTCTCAGAAAGTATCAACTGTTTTATCAAACTTTATCACTCCTAATGAAATGTACAACATATGAAAAGAACACAACTCGCGCCTCAAAATGTCAAGAAATACAGACAATTTAATTCATTTTTGGAAATCAAAACAAGGCACCAAATATTCCTATATATAAATACAAAAACAGGAAACCTAATCATAGCAATTTTTTAAAAAAGTATTCAAATCAGAAATGTACAATTGATGTAAAAGGGACGGATCTATTCCAATTACAATAAAACAGTTATATTTGGCTGAAAAATCCGTAAAAGTTCTTCACACAACTCAGAAAGTGACATCGAATATGTATGCAGTGGCATTTAAGCAAAGCATACCAAAGCTTTATAAATAAACCTGAACCTGTGCTTAAATGAAGTAGGCAAATGTGCTGTTAATCCTTGCGCATATCTTGCATTATTCATAAAATACTGGAACATGTACATTGTATATTTGAAGAGTTAATATCCAAAACACGACATATCCATTTGAAAAAGGTGAAAAGTTTGCACGGTTATGAAACTTTAAAGAATAAAAACAGTATAACAGATGTTTCGAAACTTCATTTTTTCGCTTAACTGGATTCTTAAGTTTTGTTTAAGCCAAAAAAATAAAAAATAAGTCGGTCTCTGGTCAGCGCGCGCGTCGATTTTAATCATGCACGTCAATCTTTTTTCCTCCAAAATGTTCCGCGGTAGCTCCAACAGCGCCCTCTATTGCTGCACCTCCTCAATTGTTTCTACCAAAGAGCACCAAGGAATGGGAAATTGCACCAAGGCAAATGATCGAGAGCACCAAGGCAAATTATGGAGGACACCAATGTACATGAGGACACCAAAAAAGCAAAATAGTACCCCACCTTGTCTGTACAATCCAAGCTTGAAGAAAGAAAAAAAAAGCCGCGTCAATTCAGGAACTTTGGTCTGACCAGAGACCAAATATTTTTTTTTTTTGGCCTTAAGTATATAACAGCCGTTGAAATTGCTTTTGGGCAGCCAGGAGAGAGCAGGATTCTAAAAGGGAACAAAATGGCGTATTTCGAAAAAAAATAACTCTTCATTTGAATCAGGACACTAAGTTTATGCACATTCTGCTCGTCTATAGCATGCTGTACTTTGCAACTTGGTCACTTTGATATGAACAGGGCTTCAGTCACCAGAAAATTGCGTGCAGAGCTTAACCGTGACTCTGTAAATTGGAGGGAATGTAGTACTTCACAAAACTTGTTATACAAGTGGACACCCGTGCTTACTCTGTGCGAAGTTAAAACTTGATGTAGTACTATTAAAGACTTTGAGTCGGTACTCGAACAGTTCAAAGATGCATGCAAACTGTTCAATCAAATACTCTGCAATTGTCAATTAAGTCTGCACATGACCTCAAATGCACGGAGGGTGTGCCCTTCACCGCGGCTAAAATTGACCAATTTTTTTTCAGAACCAAAATTGGACGTGCTTGGTTTTTCCCAATTTTGTACTTGAATTATTCTAAGAATTAAAGTGAAGGAATGTGAACACTTGTAAGGACTGTGACAGCTAAAACGTGTCATCTTTTCATTTTGTCCAAAAACTTTTGGTCTTTTTTCACTGAAAGACTAATTTTTCTCCAGAAAGGGAAGTCGAAATCCTTACAAAAAACCTAAGGTAAACTGTAAAAACATTCATTAATCCAGGAAGATATACACAATTTTACAAATATTTTAGGCAAATTTCTTCTCCATTGTACTGCTGAAGGGAGCCTGTCTGTAAGTGAACTCCAGAGGGCGATATACATTATTTATGGTGTGTATAGATGGAGCCTACAAGACCAGTGCCCTCCGACTCGGCCTTAGTGCATAAGGTCTATCATAAAGTCATGAATATTACACAGTTATCAGAGACTTTTTTGTCCGTCCTTGTTTCTGCAAATTCTGTTTCGAAAGGGGAATCCTGCGCATTCTCTTCAATTAAAATAGCATCGGTGCCGTCAATAAACAGAATGAAAGTCTTTACAAACACATACATGTAAAACTATGTACAAATAACGAGTGAAAACATTTTTTTGTTTCAGACGGATGTTTTTGCATTGGTGTAGGGAAGTGACACCCTCTGAACATTTCGATCACATCCTTCAAAACAAAAAATACGCGCAAAGACCCCCCCCAAAAAAAAATGCAACAAAAAACAAAACAGATATAGATCGATTGCATTTGGCAGCCATCTTGGAGGTGTGTTTTGTGATGTTAATTCATTAAAGGGAATATACAACATTTGCAAACATCGAAAATCAAAACTACCAAATGTTTACGAAATACCTTACTAGGATGTTGGTAAATGACAGTCTAAAGCATCCTGTAAAATTATGGCACCTGATGTGAAGTCATTTTATAGAAAAGTGCTATTTTGTGTAAATTTCCAACGGTGGTCGGCCGACCTCCGTTGGGTAAATCCTTACTATTTTTTAACTAAACTGCTCCAAATGTACCATTTTTTCAGTGCAAATTTTGTTTGCTATTGGTTACATGTTCATGAACGGGTGCAGGCCAGCTAGACTGTTACACTTACTTTACAATTTTCCGGCATCTATAAATTGATCAATTTCATCTTTAGTGGAGTCAGGGAACCAGACTATTTGAACATATTTGTTTTTCGTGGTTTTTCCAGCATTTTCAAACACAAAACTTCAAACTTGTCAGTGTAACAACACTTGATCTATTATAGTAAACCTTCAAATAGTCCATTTCTGAAAATCACAGCAAAAGCCAATGATGTACATTCCCTTTAACAATGAATGCACAATGTGTATACATCCCTGTTGAACAAAAGCACAGGCCTCGTAGATGACTGCAGTGCAAATAATACACTATTCATTCCTGTTCCATATAAACTGCAACGTTCAAAGTACTTTTTGTTGAGCCTTCCTCAATCCTCCAAAATCCACCACAGTGCCAATAAGCTCATCTTCGCACTCTCAAGGGGCATGAAGCCCAATTTGCATATTTGAGATATAATGGACACAGTAATGGGTAAACTCTTTATTTAATACCCCGTAGATTGAGCCATAAATAAACGAGAGATTGCACTCGTTATACGCCAACATGCCGACCAAGAATTGTGGCGGCCATTTTCAAAGTGGGCAAACAGGAGTGTATAACTAGACAGAGTACGATTATGAAACGCCCAGACATGCCCAGTTTCAGTACTGAAAACTCTCTGCATTTTGCCTAGTTAGAAAATGGTCATCTCGCGTCCTTACCGGCACGACCGCATAGTGCCCGAAGCATAGCGAGTGCACTCCCTAGTTTATATTTAAAGGGAATGTACATCATTGGCTTTTGCTGTAATTTTCAGAAATGAACCATTTGAGGGGTTAGTATAATAGATCAAATATTGTTACACTGACATTTTTGAAGTTTTGTGTTCGAAAAGGTTGGAAAAACCAAGAAAAACAAAAATGTTCAAATAGTCTGGTTCCCTGACTCCACAAAAGATAAAATGGATCAATTTATAGATGATGGAAAATTGTAAGGCAAGGGAACCAGTCTAGCTGGCCTGCACCCGTTCATGAACATGTAACCAATAGCAAACACAATTTGGACTGAACAAATGGTAAATTTGGAGCAGTAGTTGAAAAATAGTTAGGTTTTTCCAACGCTGGTCGGCCGACCACCGTTGGAAATGTATTCAAAAATATCATTTTCTTGAAAATGACTTCACACTAGGTGCCATAATTTTACAAGATACTTGAGACTGTCATTTACCAACATCCTAGTAAGGTATTTCGTAAAAACTTGGTAGTTTTATTTTTCGATGTTTGCAAATGTTGTATATTCCCTTTAATATAACTCTATGATTTAATCTAATTAACCCAATCTAATTAGCGCCCTCCTATTGTGTCCACATATCACAACGGCTAACGGAAAGCAAAATTGACTGGGCTGAGCACTTTTTCAATCATGTAAAAAAAAAAAAAAAACTGGTGGATTTTGAACGATTTGGGGAAGGCAATGAATGATTATGATGAGCATAGATTACATTAAAACTTTAAGGGAATGTACAAACTTCACAAAAACTATTTAAAAAATATCCTTCCCTACCCCTGGTGGACATGGAAGGATCCAGGAGTGTTAGTGCTGACCTATTGTTTAATCTGCTTCCTCGGCCTCTTCCACTACTGGTGAAGGGGCGGCCGGGTCGTCGCCTCCCTCCCCACCTTCGTCGGCGGCCTCCTGTTGGCTGTCATCCCCCTCCGCTGGGGGCGGGGCCTCGCCTTCTTCGGGGGGTGCAACTGGTTCACCTTCTTGGGCACCTTCTTGGGCTCCTTCTTGGGCTGAATGAATAGATTTAAAACGAAAGGTACCGTAATTAAGACAAAATCCTCGCCAAAATATCCAGGACAAGTAAGGGACAAAAGGTTTCACAATTGTTCTTGATGCTTTCCCCACTTTTTTTGAAAATTAGCACCTTGATTATTGGCTCCAAGAAACCAAACAAGTATAAGCCCAATTCTTAGGAATAATATTAAAATGTGTTCTTGTTTTTTTAAGTGAGAGAGTTTTCTTGGGTATAAAAAAAAATTCTCACAATGTTTCTGGACTTTTTAAGATGTTGGAAAACCTAGTTGTTGAATACTGGCTGCTATAAAAAACTTATAACATTTTAAATACCCTCCTAAAGTTTCAAACTTATATTGAAAATGATCTTGAAACAACTCCCCTCGCAGAAAAAAATCCCTGTAAGTTTTTTTTTTAAGTTTACTTGTTTATTTTTACGTGAAGGATACTTTCCACTCCAGGGAATTTATTATGTGTCCTAAAAAGGTTCCACAATTTTTTTTTTTTTTAGTACTTCTGAAAGTACCTGTTGTTTGTTTATGTGCTAAAATAAGGGTTAAATCAAGTAATATGCAAGACAATTCTTCAATGCTATCAAGCAAATTTCTGGGGAAACAAAAAGTGAACTAAAATTAAAATTAGTTCATAAAAAAATTGGACATTTGACTGGGTCACATTGGACTCCAGATGGAGAATTTAACATGATATAATGATTAGTGGACTGAAAGACCGCTAGACCACCAGTAGAGTGAATTATGGTCAAAGGCATATGTGACTATCGAAAGCAGTGTGTGTGTTTTGGGAAAGAATGCAGTATCCAGACGCCATGTTTTTTGGTTGTGTACAAAGTCTGTGGAGAGTGGAGTGCATTTTCAAAAGATTTTCTAACCAAATTGGAAATGTTTCTCAGTCCCAGATTCATGTCTTTTCAACATTTTTGCAATGACTGACCTTCATTGAGATATTATATAACTGACATACATATCCTTGTAATTTGATTGGTGGAACTCATATCACGTGACATTCGTTATTGCTCCCATTCATGCTGCGGCTCAAAAAGTACTATCCGCTCATGGGGAATGGGAAATACTATTGGAACAGTTGGGATCACTCTTGTTCCATGACGCGGTATTTATGTGCAAATGCATGCTGGTGTGTACGTTCAGCGTTGCGCGGAGCGCGTATTGTTCCAAAGAGCCAGCGCTACAGCGTTGGGTTCAAACATTTTCGTGAAGGGGTGGTTTGGAAGAGAGAAATACATTTTCCTCCAGTTTTTATTGAAATAAAAGTTCAAATATATCAATTGACAAGGATCTACATGTCAGTTATATAAAAACAAATACTGGGTGGCTTTAAATTGTGAAATGGGAGGAATATTATTGCTCGGTAAAATCTGGACTTTTCCAGTTCACGATGCGAAAGTCCAGATTTTACCTTGCGATAATATTCCTCTCATTTCACCCTGAGCCACTCAATATTTGTATAATATGTGATAAAAAAGGACGCAACATTCTTTCCGTGTTTTGCCTGACTCTTCATACTAGGCAGTCACTGGAGACTCGACAGACTGAGATCCTTACCTGCAGGAGCCTCCCCCTCAGCCCCTCCCTCCGGCGTCCCTTCCCCGCCCCCTTCCTCCATCTTCTCTGCCTCTTCCTGGGCCTGCTGCTGCTGCTGCGCCTCGGCCTCCGCTGCAGCCGCTGCTGCCAGCTCCTCGGCTGGGTTGTACTCGCTGACGGCCCGGATCTCCCCTGCCCGCCACTTGGGTATGGTGACGGTCTGTGCCTCCTCGTCCTCCTGGTCCCCATTCTGCGGCTGGAAACAAGACCAACACAACCGTCATTTGAGAGCCCAATTATGAATTTCACCCCGACTTTTGTATTACTGTGTCTCAAACTTCCAAAAACATCCCCGCCTCTTACTCAGACTTTCAAAACTTTTGTGAGGCGTTCTTGCAAAAATGAGATGGAACTGGACATAGGCCATAGTGGAGAAAAAACCCAAAAACAATCGGGGTAATTTTTTTTTCATTTGCAAATTTATTGATATTTGTTATCTTTGATGCGTCTACTACACATATTTTAAAGTAATAGTATACAAATCGTGGAATAAAAGTATTTTTGAGGAAAACCATTGGCATCTTTCATTTTCACGAATTCAAAACTCAAAACATCTTAGGCCTTTTCCTCGTTATTTACTTTTTTGACATGTCGATAAATTCAAACTTTAAACAGCCATAACTTGTCAACGGAACGTCCGACTGAAGTGCAACAAATAGTACTGTAAGGAGATTTTTTTTCTCTTTCCTAAGACCTGCAAACCCCCATATTGACCTCTGCCCAATTCTGTCTCATATTGCCAAAACGCCTTACATTTTCTTTTCATGCAACGTGCAAGCATTGATATACATTTATAATCGATCTCGCTGTTGGCAATTTTTGGTGTGATGCCTCGTTGGAAAGCTCAAAACGTATCTACATGTAGTTACCTAAGTATCGAATATGATCATTAAAGACTTTACTGGTCACGTGAGCCCAAGGTTACCTACATGTCAGGGAAGAATGCAAAATTAAACAAGCGATAACTTGAGGTTTACCTCGAGGTTTACCTCGAGGTTTATCTCGAGGTTGACCTCGAGGTCAACCTCGAGGTTGGCCTCGAGGTTTGACCTTGAGGTTGACCTCGAGATTGACCTCAAGGTTTGACCTCGAGGTTGACCTCGAGGTTTACCGTGAGGTTTAATAGGGTTTTATGGGGTACTTTGAGGTTCAACCTCAAGTTACAGGTTGTTGAATTTTGCATTCTCCTCTAATACTACAAAACTAGCACCTCAGTCTAAAAATGTATAGGGCTGCGCATATTCAAATGATTCAGTATTCAATTACTCTAACTTCGGCTTGTACATGTATATTCAAAATGCACTGATCAAGTTTTACATGCACCAGCCTCAATCGCTCGTAGGAACTTTAAAACTTACCTGCTCTACAGGAACGTACTGGCCATGCTGTTCACAGCCGATGTCAAACAAGTACTTGCCCTTCCCTTGTGGCTGTAAGAGAAAAAAATCACCTTCAAAACTTGAATAACGCTTTACTCTGACAAGTAGGTGTGGGCGGTTTTTGTATTTTGAGAGTCTGCGGTATACCGTCACAAATATTTTGCAGTATTTGGTATTATCGGGTACTTTTCTGGGTGGACATTTTCAAAATGCAATAAGCTAAGTGGTGTTAGAGAAACTGCAAACAGGCAGCATGAGCAGAACTTCAAAGGTTCTGCGAGATGACTAGTAAGCACAATTTTCATGATACTGTGACCACAAGGAAAGTGAAGAATTATCCATATAGCTCAGATCTGGCCAATTTGTATCTGGTCCTTTTGTTTTTCTCTTAAAGGCGTTACACCACTGGGATCGAAGGTCCAGTATTTTGAAATCATTAAGATTTATTTAGTATCAAAAAAATATTGTCTTTGTATTATTGAAATATAGTCTAAGTCAACTGACAAGTTGATTATATGCCAGATTTCACAGACACTGGCCAAAGTCAGCAAAGGTACTTAAGTAGGCAAAGGTACTAAAGTAAGCAAAATACTAAAGGAATCAAAAGTAGTAAAGGAAGCGAAAGTAATAAAGGAAGCAAAAGTAGTAAAGGGAGCAAACGTATTAAAGATATGGTCCATCATTTGTAATGTGTGCATTTTGTTCGTTTAAAGCAACAAAAGTTCTCAAAATCTAAAGAAGGGTACTGAACAACTAACCTGATAAAGTTTCAGCTCAGCTTCAGCTGTATATTCCGAGAAAACAGCATTATAGGATCTCAATTTCAAATCAAAAGTTGCTGAATCATGTTTTGAATTGGGCCTGAATTCAGCATCAGAGACACGTTGTCACTGAGCCGATTGCTGCTACGCGATGTCGCGCACTGATCCGACGAATTATAGCAACCGCGCATGCGTGTGCGTCGTGCCAATGCTTGCGCGCGCTTTGCCCAATAACAAAATAAACTACTAATTTTAATTTCCTACGGTGCGTCTTAAGAAGCACCGTTGGAAAGGCCTTCTTTCGTTGATTACTTCAAAACGACAGCTTGCCAGAAAGAATAATTTCACAGGGAGTTTAGTCCCCTTACTATCTTTCAACCAAGTATGTTTTTCAACAATAATTACGCCATTTACTTTTCGGAAAGCTGCAAATGATGGACTACAGCTTTAAAAAAACATGTATTCCAATCAGCACTTTCAATATGTGCAATCTTATGTAAAAGAAACAGAACACGCATTTGCTGAGTACACACGTCAATCGAAAACTTTTGCGCTTCCGAGTCATCATTCATTCTTATTATGTGCTCGTGTCTAGCAACGCATGTTCTTTTTGCCCCATGAACAAGGTGGCACATATACCGGTAACAGTGAAAGTGCGTATTACCTGATCGCCGATCCATCCGCCCTGGAACCGGTGGTTGGCGTGGATCAGTTCCCCAGCCCCCTCACGTTTCCCATTCACCCAGGTACCCACGTAGCGGGTGCCTGTGTCCTTGTAGGTGTACACGCCCTGGCCGTGCCGCAGGTGGCTCTGCCATTCACCTTCATAGGTGTCCCCATTGGGGTAGGTGTAGGTGCCAAAGCCGTGCCTCTGGTCATCTACCCAGTTGCCTGTGTGGATTTAGGGGACGAGAGAAGGTTGTATTAACATTCTGACTTTGTTCTTAGAAGTGATCTTTATAAGTACTGACTGGATTGCACCTGTGCCATGTGCTGTGCATTATTAATTAAAGGGAAGATACAACATTTGCAAACATCACAAAATGAAATGATCAAATTATTACGAAATACCTTTACTAGATTGTTAGGGGATGACAGTCTATAGCATCCTGTAAAATCGTGGCTCCTGGTGTGCTGTCATTTTCAAGGAAAATGCTCCGTTTCATCGTAAGTGAGGTCAGGGAACCAGACTACCAGAACATGATTGGTTTTCTTGGTTTTTCCAGCATTTACAAGCCCAAAACGTGAAACAAGTAATTTCAACAATATTTGCTATAACATACTGATCCTCCAAATCCATTTATTTCTGAAAATTGCAGCAAAAGCAAATGTTGTACATTCCCTTTAAAGCTGTGAAGCTGTCGTTAGTCACTTTTGGGGGTCCTCAACACTGCTCCATTCAAAAACGTTACAATCTTTGAAAGTGAATACAGACATCAAACTTGGCCTGGTTCTCATCTGTAAATCTTTGTAACGCCCCAACAGAGCATCGTCCCAAGTATAGTTGGGACAATCCAAACTACACTTCAGGTGATCTCAACATAATTGTAGGGGTCTTCCCAACTACTGTTGGGACGGTCCCAACTATAATTGGGACCAATGCTTCAGTTGGGGCATGCCTCCCTCAACTTCTGGTCCTCAAACTAGTTCTCATCTCTAAATCTTTGTTACACCCCAACAGAGCATCGTCTCAAGTATAGTTGGGACGATCCCAACTACACTTCAGGTGATCTCAACAAAATTGTAGGGGTCTTCCAACTGTTGTTGGGACTGTCCCAACTATAATTGCTTCAGTTTGGGCATGCCTCCCTCAACTTCTAACCCTCAAACTAGTTCTCATCTCTAAATCTTTGTTATACCCCAACAGAGCATCGTCCCAAGTATAGTTGGGATGATCCCAACTACAATTCAGGGGATCCCAGTACATTGATGGGGTGTTTCCAACTATTGTTGGGACCATCCCAACTATAACTGGGACCAATGCTTCAGTTGGGGTGTGCCTCCCTCAACTTCTGGTCCTCAAACTAGTTCTCATCTCTAAATCTTTGTAACGCCCCAACAGAGCATTATCCCAAGTATAGTTGGGATGGTCCCAACTACACTTCAGCTGATCTCAACGTAATCGTAGGGGTGTTCCCAACTATTGTTGGGACCATCCCAACTATAATTGGGACCAATGCTTCAGTTGGGGCATGCCTCCCTCATTATCTGGCCCTCAAACTAGTTCTCATTTCTAAATCTTTGTTACGGCCCCCAACGACAGCTTTGTCCCAAGTATAGTTGGGACGCGTTACCAACTACAATTGGTCTGATCCCACCATGTTGTTGGGGTCTTCCCAATTACTGTTGGGACTATAATTGGGACCAATGCTTTGGTTGGGGCATACCATCCCGAACATCCCGCCCTTACCGTCATACTTGGAGCCGTCTGGATAGATGAACGTTCCTGTTCCATGCTTCTTGTTATGTTTGTACTCTCCCATGTAACGGGCACCGTTCTTGAACTTGTACACTCCCTGTATGGACCAATCATAACCAAATACGATTAAATCTGGCAGTTTTACTGTTCGCTGGTTGAGTGGTAAGCCGTCTTCACTAGTAAGCAGGAGGTTGTGGGTTCGAGCCCGAGTCCCATCCGAGTAAGATTGTGAATTTTTTTGCAAGCATTGAGTAATATAGTTTATAATCTTCCAGATGCAAATTCCATCTTATAAAATATGTGATGGAAGTTTTTTCTGGATAGTAAGTGAGGAACCATGATACAACTGTCGCTGACATGCCGCTTGCACAAGCAACACAGCGAGAGGTCATGCAGATATAAACACCCTGAAACATGCACACACTATGACATCACTATTGTCAGGTGCCATGCTTACATCATCCTTGCGACTTCATTTACACTAGAAGGGAATCAGACCTAATGCAAATTTTGACTTCAATCGATCAGACAAAGTTGAAGCTTGACAAAACAGGGCCCAGAGTCGGAGAGCAAATTCACTGGTAATTTTTTTTTTTAAAGTATATGACAAGTTGTAGTAATGGCCAAGACTTGAAGATCACATTAAAGATGTTCTGTAAGCAGTGCGATTTCAAAAAGTGAGAAATCAGACATTTTCCAGTTAACAAAGTTGTTTAGGTGATGTTTGCGGATGATATGACGGTCTGACGGTATCCTGTTTGTTAGTGTGACGTCATCTCAATTTAACCATGCGTACTTCACACGGTGTAACATAGCACGAATGGAACCGGAAGTTAACGCAACTTGAATGTTTAGCCAGTTGGCGCTTGTAATCATGCCTGTGTATGACAAAGGCACCAACGCACTGGATAGGCACTTGCCGTTAAAAGGGGAGCCTATTGTTAGCAGAGGCGGTTGGACTAAAGTCTGCACATACCTGGCCTTGTCTCTTGCCAAACTCATACATGCCATCGTAAGTATCGCCGTTGGGTAATGTGGCCTTTCCTTTACCATGCCTCTCCTCCTTCTCGTTTCGTTCTCCCTCATACTCCTGAAAAAAACAAAACAATCATCAAAATCGGTGATTCTACAATGAGAATAGCCCCATAAACGTGTCTCAAATACTGGACATCCTCCTGAATTAGAGCCACACAGCGATGCATGCTAAATTTGCTAAAAAGTTGTGTTTCCTGAAATTGAAATCTAGACTTTTTTTTTCTCTTGACATTCACCATAGAAGCTACTTGGCATATAAAATAGAGAAAATCAAAATCTTAAAGGTGCATCACCCATGCCCTCAAGAAAAAATCTTGCAGAGAACTCCTCAAAATGTCTTCCCGAATATTAGCCTAGGCCAAGTTTAAAAAAAATAAACTTTGCCCATTTGCCACTTCGCCTAAGCCGATGCTCACACGCACATGCACGCACGTACATACGTACACGTGGAACTACGAAAGGCATGCATAATGGTGCGGCACACTTTGACGTTTTACCTCTACTTTCCTCTAATTGAAAAAAGTGAATTCAATAATCAATAATTTCAAAAAATTAATTTGACCCACCCACCTACATTTTCGGGGAAAAAAATTGAAATTTGAAATATCGAACATTTTGAATTGCCCCTAACTTTGTAACAGATCGATAAACTCGTGATTAATGAAAAGGACTCAAGGGAGTGTTTAAAACTTGATCACAGATATCACTTAGTAAAGGCATCTTAGTAATTCGGTGAAGTGGTAATTTGGCAGAGTGGTACTTTGGCGAAGTGGTAATAGGCGAAGTGGCAAATAGGCGAAGTGGTTGTTGGCAAAGTGGAAATTCGGTGAAGTTACTGTAAACAAGGCAGAGATGCCACAGGGTCTGCTTGAAAAAAAAACGGAAATGGGTCTGCTTGAAAAAAACGGAAATGGGTCTGCTTGAAAAAAAACCGGAACAGCTGCTTGAAAAAAGCGGAACTTTATTTTTTGTGAAAAAGCCACTCGGACACAAAGCCCCCGTTGTCCTCTTTCTCTTATTGTAGCCAAGCCCAGTTCCATTTATTTTTGCTTCTATGGCCTTTAAGCTGTCGGTTCGTTCAATCACTTTGAATTTTTCCATATTCCTATTATTTATTCTGCCTACCCGAATTTCCAACGTAATATTCGATTCCACAACACTGTCGGTGTACATGACCTTTGCACTATGCGATGCACGCAACGAAAGCATGGCTGGTACCCGGCGTTTTTGGTATTCACATATATCACTGCGATTGGGAACCACCGATAACTAAATGATTGATTTCCAGGATGAATGTCTTGTGTGCTTAGCACACAACACGCCTGCACGCAGTGCAGCACGCGAGGTGCCATTTTATGCAATTAAGTAGGTTGGCCTTGTTTTTAAGACTATTTCAACGAACAATGTTTCGCGGCCGCGCGTTCGCAATTCTTACGACATAAAAACTCAAGAGTGCTAACGAGGTAAAATCAATGCATTTCCACCACAGTTTTTCTGCTCTTTTTCCAGTTGTTTTATGGCCGGAAAAACCAGAATTTTGTGAGATTAAAAAAAAACACGGAAAAGTGGCATCTCTGAAACAAGGTAAAACGGTAGGCCTAAGCCTAGCTCTACTGAGTGGAGCGTTGAATTACGGGTACCCCTCCATACAAACGCTCCACCGATTTGCCATACTTTGGTAGCACCATACACGGTCGTCATGACGGTATGCATTTTGTGCATGCCCTCGCGAGGACAAGGCCCAAAAAAACTGATAAAGAAAATACAAATGAGGAAGACAGTAACCCTGGATAGATCCACACATTCATGACATTCCATATGACCCCTCAAATTGTTTCAAACAACCGGTAATTTTGAAAAAAGAACAAAATAGTCTGAACTTACCGCTCACAATTAAATGTGTCTGCCGAGTTGCACAGTCTATTTCACTGACATGACTGATGCATAATTCATCGCGCGCGTGTGTGACGTCACTATTGAAGAAAAACAAGTTGCGCTTACTCAATAGCTGTTTTAAGTAGTCATATGTGCCCCGCGCCGTCTGACTGTGGGTTTTTGGTGCGGGGCACATATCAGTACATGAAACAGTCATTGATTAAGCGCGACTTGTTTTTCTTCAATAGTGACGTCACACACGCGCGCAATGAATTATGCATCAGTCATGTCAGTGAAATAGACTGTGCAACTCGGCAGACACATTTAATTGTGAGCGGTAAGTTCAGACTATTTTGTTCTTTTTTCAAAATTACCGGTTGTTTGAAACAATTTGAGGGGTCATATGGAATGTCATGAATGTGTGGATCTATCCAGGGTTACTGTCTTCCTCATTTGTATTTTCTTTATCAGTTTTTTTGGGCCTTGTCCTCGCGAGGGCATGCACAAAATGCATACCGTCATGACGACCGTGTATGGTGCTACCAAAGTATGGCAAATCGGTGGAGCGTTTGTATGGAGGGGTACCCGTAATTCAACGCTCCACTCAGTAGAGCTAGCCTAAGCCAATTGAATGTAGCGTCATGAGCGTCACATGAGCGTACGAGCATTTTTTTATGTGAAAACAACTGTTTTTTTCTTTCTTTTCTCGGGAACGGTACGGGTCATTAGGTTAGTTTGCTTTCAAAACAGACCTTGAAATAGGATAAGTAAACAATCAAAAACATAAAACATTCGGGAATTCAGGCCGAAATCCCCCTTTAAATTGTGCAGATTTTTACACATTTTGTCCGGAAACTGGGCACTATTTTTCATACTATTTTAACTTTTTTATTTATTTAAAGGCCCTATTTGATTTCCTTCAAAATTTCTCACCCCTAAATACGGTCCTTGTTCCTCTTCGTCGTAGTCTGAGCCAAGATCCGACATTCTTGTAGATTTTCAGAATTACACTTTCGGAAAGATTGTTTTTTTTTTCTCTTTTTTTTCAGCCCTTGTTGCAGCTGCAGTTGATGTGATCTTAATTTTTCTGTGCACACGACAAAATTGATTGAAATCGCCCAAAGGGAGCCCAATTCAGTGTAGTGATGAATGGGTCCTCGACGAAGAAAGCGCCCAGTTGGGCTATTTACTTATTACTTAGCAACGGTAGCAAGAAAAATTGTTTACAAGGCCTTGCGTGTCCGTCCAAAACCAACGTCGCATGGTGGCGCTATTTCTACAATACGGACTGATATCCAAAAGCTGCTGGATCGGTTCGCTCTTCCAATAAAAATAGTGATGTACGATTATAAAGATATCCAAATATATTTTTTCCCAAAAATTCGGCTCCGTCATCAGTGACAGGGGGATTGTGAAGTAGTCCCGAGCTTTTCGTTTGGATAAAAAGAAACCTGGCAAGAGCGGCCGTCGAAACTTCTCAGTACCAGACACCAGCCTCAGCTCTCTGGGAGTTGTCAATTCACAAACATAAAGTGAATTTCTGTAACCCTCTCATATAGGCCTATCAAAGTTGTCTCACCATGGAGGAATGAATAGTCTATTGCTTTCCTCCGTGGTCTCACCATGTTATTTTTATGATGATGCCCCTGACCAAGGGCGGATCCGGGGGGGGGGGGGGGGGGGGCAACGGGGGCCATGCACCCCCCCCCCCCCAAAAAAAAACGAAAACAACAACAACCAATTTCGTTTTAAAGTGAGGTCGCAATCAAGGCAGGCACTGCGTACACCACCATCTTTTCCTTAAAAAATGGTTAAAGTGGTCAAAAATGGCCTCAGATCGCACCACAGAGAATCTAGAATCAAAAAAAAAAAAAATTAAATTCGGGGCCTTTAAGCGGGCCCAGAACCCCTCGCCGTAATTACAAGTCCCCCTCTTCATTGCATCTGATCAAGTAAATGTAGCTTCGAAAACGTATGCACACTTTCACTCTATATAGTTAGTCATTTAAAATACTACCTTACTTTTTCCAGTTGATTCTGCCTGACTAACACGGTTGCCCACCAATTTTATTTCATGTTATTTTCAAGTATAAAAAACTTTGTATAAAAACTTTGCATATAAAATCCTGTAGCCTGGGCCGGCCCCATCGGATCAATTGAAAGAAACAATGGAATTTCTCTGAACACCACCAGTTAAACCCTTCCCCTCTAAAAAAAAAAAAAAAAAAAAAAAAAAAACACCGAGGAATAAACAAATTTAAAATGGCAACTACATTGCATTATTGGTTGCGTGGCCACGAATTTCTTCTTATTAAACCTGCTCTTGATAAGTTCGACCCGAGGAAAGAAAACATACTTTGCTTTTTGATTCACAAAAAGGAATGTTTCAATGTTTTAATACAAAATCACTTAGTCTTTTAGATCGGTTGCCACGGTAACCATGGACATCCCACGGAATTTACCATATTGACCCCCTGTAAAAGTGTTTCGGAGCTATAATTAGGCCTATATACAAAATTTACAAGACGGTGCAGAGGCGGCGGAATGCTTTTCAAACGGGGGGGGGGGGGGGGGGGGGGGGGGGGGGCAAGGGGCACTATGAAAGTGGAGGAAAAGAATTTTGCTTTCGCTTTTGGGAAATCCTCGGGCCTGTTTGTTTTTAATATTTTTATCTTGTTTGCCCGATATAAATAAATAAATAAATAAATATGGTCCCGTTCATTTCGCTTCAAAAAATTATGATTAGGAACAAATTATGAATACGTTGTCCATCTTTCTCTGTGTGTTTCTTTTACCTAGTTGTGTAGAGAGAACTTTTTTTTTATCGCGAGAGGGGCACTGTTGCTTTCGCTGGCCAGTTCAGTGACCATCTTTTTTTCCCGTTAAGAGCACTATTATTTTTTATAGGGGCCAGTTTTTCATCTTGAGAGGGGGCACAACTTTGTCGCGAGCGGGGCACTAATTGTGCTTTGGAGGGGCAGTTTTCAATCTCTAGAAGTTATCGCGAAAGGAGGACTATTATTTTTGATGGCAAATTTTTCATCTGGAGAGGGGCACAATATTATTTTTTTGCGAGAGGGGTATTCAGTCGAGGGGTAGTTTTACATCTCGAGAAAGTGCACAATCTTGTTAATGCATGCGAGAGGGGTACTTGTGGTTTTTGTGGGGCAGTTTTGCATTACAAGAGAGGAGACAATTTCATCTGTAGCTCAATCATGTGCTTTCGTACGTGTGCGTTTGAGGGGCAGTTTTGTTTTCATCTCGGGGAGGCACATTTATAACCGCGAGAGGGGCACTTTTGTTGGCATGGGAAAATGGGGGGGGGGGGGCAAGTTCTGCCGCCCCTGAGACGGTGTCAATGATAGGGTCAACAGCATCATTCAGAATAGGCCGCTACTCGCTAGTACCAGTGTCATATGAAATTTGGACTCCTATGAAATCTGGTCTATTATCCTCACACGTTACCTGTCACTGTCCCGCCCGATTGTCTTCAATTAGGCATGCACATTACAATTACTAAAGAGTCCGTATTGAATTCCAAATTTTACACTACACCGGCACATAATGTACCACTTTGCTGAAGCACCATCTGCGACTATGCGCTTAACTTTTGCGCCAATCGATTCGCCAATTGTCCAAATGACCTCGTCGCCAAGTCGCTCCCGGCTGGATGCTTTGTCCAAAGACAAAATGTTATGATGTTCTCTTCAGATCACCAACGTCCAAACCTAGGCCTACTGTATGCACACTGCTCGCCAATGCTACACACAAAATGTCTACTTGCGCCTTATTGCAAGAAGTCAATTATCAGTATGCCATCAACTGGCAATGCAAACATCAAAACAACAGACTGTAGTTGTGCATCTCATGTGGAACGTACACGTCAGTTTAGAAACACCAGTCGATGACTGTAAATTTTGAGGATTTCTTCCTTGCATGACATGGAGGATGATTTCTTGACCCAGTCGCTTATAGATCTTTGAACAACCTGTTTCTTTGCCTGTGTTCGGGTTTGTCTAAATTTCACTGGGTCCCTCCGTAAGTTGAAGGTGCCTGGAAGTAACGGTTCTTGAAATTCGAGTTTTTTAACATGAGGCGACAATCCAAAAGCATCCAAAGACATCCAAAGCATGAGGGGAATTTCCTGCAAATGTTTTGACTTTATAACGTTGTGAGCTTGAGACCATGGCATCGTGTCTGAAAAATGTCTTCTTGGCAGCTCTGATGCTATCGCTGGCGATTTCGCTGATGATCGAGTTTGGCTCTTGGGACGCGAGCATTCTTCCTCGGCGGTTCTTCGATGATAAAGGTACGTAAAGCAGGGGAAAGATATTACTATTGTTTATTTTGTATATGTGATCATCCATTACAACATAATTTAAGCCACCACGAGAGACGCTTTAGCTTAATTTTTTTTTGGGGGGGGGAGTGGGGGAAAATGGTTTTTGCGATTTTGCTCCCAAACTGGAATTCGTCAACCGAAGTTACTTTCAGTAAATAATAGTGATATTTTATTAGTCCTGGTTTTCAAATGCAATCATTAAAACTTAATAAAAACAAATGAAGAAAACATTCTTTGAAAAGTATTATGAAAATTTTGAATCACTCCTTGCGTTAACGACTTTGGCAACAATTTTAATGCACATCGGGAAGAATTTCATAATGGACATCGCTAATTTTTCCCCGCAGTGACCTATCGGCCATCAGAAAGCGATAACATGTCCTAAAAAGTCACATTAAGCATGGAAAATATTGAAGCCTTTACTGAGAAAACACTTGGAATTGTTCAGACCAGTCATAGGGTTTGTGCACAGGGTGTCAAGTGATGTCCAGGTATGGAACTCTTTCCAGGACGGGGAATGAAATTAGTTTAGGTACCAAATTCACCCTCATTAAGACAAGCCTTCGCATACTGATCAGCTGGGCCCAATTTCACGGCGCTGCTAAGCAAAAAAAAATTGCTTAGCACAAAAAAGTCTTGCTTATAAAAGCAGGTTATCAGCCAAAACTCCTTGTGATTTTCATGCTCAGCAAACAACAGTTGAATACTAATCACGAGCAATGTACATCACGTGGAGTTTTGGCTGGTAACCTGCTTTTATAAGCCACACTTGTTTGTGCTATTAAAGCAAATTTTTGTGCTTAGCAGCGCCGTGTAATTGGCCCCAGTACAGTGGTAGCGTTTCGGAGCTGTTCAAAATGTCATATTGTCCTCGATAAATGTTGGTAAAACCGCTAAAAAAAGTGTTTTCTTTCTTTTAGGAAATAATACACCCCCAACCCCTGATGTCATTGGGGACTCGGAGAGGTACAGAATCGTCATCATCGGCTCTGGACCCACCGCTCTTGGAGCCGCCCAGAGACTCCACGATCTCCGGCGGGAAACTAAAAACACCGTGATCACCGTCCTTGAGGAGAAAGGCAAACCAGGCGGCCTGGACTCGTCTGAGAGAGACGATCAAGGGTTTCTGTGGGACAACAGAGTCAATGCGGACTTCTCCCATTACACCTACTTCGATCGGATCCTTGACCGAGCAGTGCCCGAGTGGAACTACCGGCCGATGGCGACGTTTGCCTTCATGAAAGGATCAGATGGAACGAGAAGGTTCATCCCTTACCCCGTGCAAAACAACATCCACATCATGGATGAAGGGGATCAGCAGAAAAGCCTGTCGGGATTGGAGGAGATTTCCAGAAATACGATCACTCTTAAACCGGAGAATTTCGACGAGTGGCTGCTGCAGAAATTCGGATCGGGCCTCGCGGACGTCTTCATGAGGAAATACTACAAGAAATGCTGGACTGTTAACGCCACAGAGATGAACTCAGCCTGGATTGGGGAGCAGGTTTCCGTACCAGACATTGAAGAGATTAAGAGCAATATTAAAGAGGTGGATAACGGGATCGAGGCCAAGGATACAGAGTGGGGGCCGAACCGCTTCTTCCGTTTCCCCAAATATAATGGAACAGGAGGAATTTGGGAGGCAATTGCAAGACGGCTTCCCAGAGAGTGGTTTAAATTCAACGAAAAAGTTACCGGAATTAACATCGACGAGAAAGTAGTCACAGTGGAAGCAGGCCAGGATATGAAATCTCAGTACAGTCTTGAATACGATGTGTTGTTTTCTACAGCGCCTCTGGATATTGTTACTGGCTTTCTCAAGAGCAGTGACTCGTCTTTGTCAAAGATGCAAGAGCTAGCATCTCAGCTGGTGTACACGCACACTCACATCGTAGGCCTTGGCCTCACCGGTCAACTACCAAAGACCCTTGCTGATAAATCTTGGGTGTATTTCCCGGATTCTGATTCTCCCTTCTACCGCATGACAATGTTCTCCAATTATTCAGATGACCTTGTACCCAAAGCGGGAGCTTATTGGTCGCTTATGTGTGAAATCGCAGAACCGATGACTAGCCGGCCTCCGTGGCGATGGAAAGAAAATGAGTTGGTAAAAACAACAATTGACGCCTTAGTCTCTTACGGGTTTATTACAGCTGATATGGCTGTCTCCAAGCACTATCGTCGATTGGATTACGGACATCCCGTTCCTTCACTCAAAAGGGATACGATACTGGACACGATACAACCATGGTTGCAGAGCAAAGACATCTATTCCCGTGGGAGGTTCGGAGGATGGAGATACGAGGTTGCAAATCCAGATCACTTATTCATGCAAGGGGTCGAGGTTGTGGACAAAATACTGCAGGGCGTCCCCGAGGAAACGTACACGAGTCCAAATGTTGTCAACTCTAAGAAGAACACGGGCCGGGTTATCCCATTGGACTACGAGTTGGTTATCGCTCACTACAACGAGGATATTGAGTGGCTGAGGCCCTACGCCCACCACACCCTCGTGTACCACAAGGGCCACGACACGGGCCCGCCCTTTCAATTGTACGCCTGGGAACGGTTGGAGAACGTTGGGCGCGAGTCGCACTCATTCCTACACCACATCGTAACCAACTACCACCAACTTGCGAACGTTACCGTCTTCACGCAGGCAGATCATCTCAAGGGTCGCTGTTACAAGGACATCCTTCAGTTCGTAACCTCAGCCAAGAAGGGCGTGCCTTGCCTGGGACTCCTGGAGCTGCATACGGACTGGGGACGAATCCCCTTCCAAAAGGAATACCTGGAGACTGTGAAGAACCGCCCGATCGACAGGGCCAATGTGACCTTCGGTGAGTTCTACTACCATCTCTACGGCGTCCTGCCACCGGCTAAGGGCATCGAGAACTGCCGGAACGGCTGCTTCGGAGCAACCAAAGAGATGATCAGGAAGCATCCCGTAGAGTTCTACAAGAAGGCGTTGGGCTTCGTCAGCAGATCTTCCAACGGGGAAGAAGGCCATTACTTGGAGAGAATATGGTATCATTTCTTCGCGTGATGGTGACGTCATTTTTTCATTGTAGCCCCGGAGGTCATTTATTCGTAAACTCTGAAAACTGCCTTGCCCATTTTGGCGTGAAAATTATGGGCTAGACGTTCTTTATTTTGAGAGTGTATTTGTTTCACGTCTTTGCTCAAAGTTAATAAATCTGATTGTTTCGGTCATACCATTTTGACTGTCATGCCAGTTTACTTTAGTTTCAACAATTAGAACATCAGCCTGGGGGTTTGGTGAGTATCAAATCAGGGCATAAATGATTATAGTGCGCATGCGCAAAGTATACTGCCCCTAGAGTGGTTACAAGCATTTTGATGGATATTTCTGGGGAAAAAAGTAATAACACCCAAAAAGCTGCCACAGTTGCAATCTAATGCTATATTTTCCAACTCTGGAGGTATATACCTTGCCAAAAATTCGCTATGACGATTATTCCCCTCATTTTGATACCGGTGTCCAAAATTTTGGACCGAGGCTGAGGGCCTAAACATAAAGGCGCCCTCTTGAGTATTCAACAATGACTTTTAACAAACCACACCCTCAAAACCTATTGATATGGTGCCACATTCCGACAACTTCCCGCGAACAAAATTTTAACTCCAAGGCTTCTTAGAGTTTGTGATCTTCGGCAAGATCATAGGTATCTGTAAGGGCCTACAGGCGTTGTGCTGATCTCGAGGTGCTGAATTAAGAAAACTGGTCTGATGGCCCGTAAATGGGGTATTGTGAAGAAGCTAGCTCTGTAATTGGTACTTGGGGTATAATGCGCGCGCGAAGTTATAATAATCAGGATTCCACTGGAAGAGACTCGATTCACGTCCGAAAATTAAGCGACCTGCCCGCACATTGCCAACCAACGCCTGTGTGTCGGGGACAGGGGAGGGTGATGTGCCCTCTTCGCTTGAGGCCTGTGCCCATGTTGTGTCCCCTCACCCAGAAGTTGGGAAAGACAAAAATGAGCCCTTTATTGTTAAAAACCCCATTGGATGCCCCACCTCCCCGTCCCGTGTTTTAGACCCCCTTATCTTAAGTCACCCCGCCCCGGCACCCCAGTTATGTCACTGTTCGCGCGAGTAGATGGTTCGTATTTCCAATTGAATTACGAAGAACTCCCCTTAGGAAAGCGCACTGTGCATTCTGGTTCCCGCCAGTCTATAGGCGTAGCCAGCCCCCCCCCCCCAAAAATTGTACAGTCTGCCCTTTTCCATCCCCCCAATATTTGTAAAGACTGCCCTTCTTTTGTTACAAAAGGTGTCCCCTTTTTCTGAACAAGTACCCTTTACAAAAAAATTGTGCCCACTTTTCTTATGCCAGCGGCCATTAGGTGTGCCTATCTGAATTTCGCGCATATCCCTGAAAGCATCAAGTTGTCTGTTGTAGTGTGCATAATCGTCGGTTTTGAGCAGCGCCCCCATCGATTGATGGTACTTTTCAAAATATTTTTACCCCCAATCAAAATTACCTTGCTACGCCACTAGTTGAGAGCGATAATGGATGGACATCGAACCTATAAAAACCGGTTCTTAATCAGAAACTGGGCAAGCCTACATGCCGTGCTGCATGGTTAAAAACATCCAAAGTGGCTTATATACAAAAATCTAGGCGGGATGATTGTTTTTGGAAAAAATAACTTCCATCTATTTACTTCTTTTTTCTTCTTCATTTTTTTCATCCATCCATATTATATTGTACCATACCCGCCATATCTCAGAAATACTACTGGAAGGTTGCCATTAATTTTTTTTTATTTAATAAAGAAAAAATAAGGAGTTGATATGATACAAGCCGCATACTACTATCTGAGTCCTGACTCTTCGCTCGTACCCCCGCCCTGCAAACAGGAGCGAATCCTGACTCTGGCATACTCTTGCCGACAGAGGGCGTAGTGTGAAACAGGAAACTACCAGAGCCTGGAATTTTACATACAGCTTCACTGCCACTGCCAGTGGACGTTGAAAATACTAAACAAAATGGTGAGTTTCTAATTCTATAAGAAAACGAAACAGAATACAGCACAGTGCTTGTTGTTGTTCCTTTAAATTCTACGCAAATGAACAGATCAGTTAATTATTTAGGGTATCCCCGTCAGACCCGTTAAAAGCAAAGGAAAGCTACGCGGTCCTATTTCTACGCACTCGCATGATTCGCAAGTCGCATTCAATTTGTGTGTGCAGGTTAGCCCCACTAGTGTGGCCGTAAGGCCACACACCGTGGTCCGCGCACTACTGAGGACGTTTTCATACAATTTGCAGGGAATTTCTTACATATGGTTGTATTCTACGATGTCCCATCTATCACTTCTGGGATGCTTAGGTGTAATGATGTTCAATTTTCCGAGATATTCTTGAATCTTTTTGGAGCCCATATGCACTCGTGAAACGTCCGGTGATGGCAGCGATTTTGAATGTGACAAGAGATGACCTCAAGCTGTGACGTCGCGTTTATGCAAATTGCTTGTCGAGCGAGGGCGCGAGTTGCAAATGCGACGGCTGTTTCCTGTGCCGTAGATCCTGAATAGAGATCAGTGCACGTGGCCCCCAGACGATAAATGCATGGTACAGGAAATAGTCGTCGCATTTGCAACTCGCGCCCTCGCTTGACAAGCAATTTGCATAAATGCGACATCACAGCTTGAGGTCATCTCTTGTCACATTCAAAATGGCTGCCATCACCGGATGTTTCACGAGTGCATATGGGCTCCAGAAAGATTCAAGAATATCTCAGAAAATTGAACATCATTACACCTAAGCATCCCAGAAGTGATAGATGGGACATCGTAGAATACAACCATATGTAAGAAATTCCCTGCAAATTGTATGAAAACGTCCTCAGTAGTGCGCGGACCACGGTGTGTGGCCTTAGGTTCAGCGCAGCATACCGACGGCCACACTAGTGGGGCTATGTGCAGGTGTGACAACGCAAGCGCGTTGCAAGCGTTACCTACTCCTAGAACTATGAGTATGAGGCTCCACGTAGAGCCTCAGTCATACTCATAGTTCTAGGAGTAGGTAACGCTTGCAACGCGTTACCTGCGCAGCTTATGGAGGGTCACAGATAAACGTGCAGCAGGGGGCCAGCATCAGGAGCGTGGCATTGGGGTGGGGGTTAAACATTTAGGCAAAAATGTTGCAACCAGGCAGTGACACCACTTCCGCGGTTGTGTACAAAGTCTATGGAGAACATTTTCTAAGAATTTCCTAACAAAATTGGAAATGTTTCTCAGTCCCAGATTCCTGTAATCATTTTTGCAATAAATGATCTTCATTGAGATGATATGTGAAGAAAAATGTGGCGTCAGGTTGCAACATTTTTTCAACATTTGTGAATTTTTGACTGGTATTGACTGTTTGACGGAAAGGTATTTATGAAAGGGAATAAAGGGAAGAACTCCACATTCGTACATCAGTTATCTGCCACTAAACACATCAATGTTCACCTCACCATGGAGAGATTTCACCTGAGACGAATCCCGGAAGCTCTGGCAATGTGAAGACGTTTCATTTTCAGGAAATATGTCTGTTTAGAGCACACTCTTGATGCGAACATCAGCTCGGCAGCAGACGGTCTAGGCAGCCATTTTTGACATTGGTTATTGGCGTGACTTCAACAGCGATCTACACCTACCCAATGATAGTGCATTACGTTATCGTGAATATTTAATTTGTCATGAATATTTTGGTGTACGATCATATGGAGGCATCTGCGTGTAGTCAAGGGAAAAAGGTAGAAATGGATGGTTTTGGGTGTTTTTTTTCTCATTTTCCCCATACAAATTAGGGTAGGGGGTGTCAGAATAGGGTAGGTAGGGTAACCAAAAGCAGAACTATATTTTGGGCCTAAAGAGGATTGGAGGAGGGTAGAGAGTGAGAGTCGAGGAGGGGAAATAGATGAAAGAACCGTAGAAAGTAACTTATTGACGCTTAAAAATTGATTGAAAAAGTGATGTGTATGAAAATCTTTCCATGTTTAAAACCGGCTATGGGTCAGGACACGTAAATTTATTTTATACAGAATTTTTTTTTTTAACTGAATATTCTCATCATAAAAAATAGCAACAATTGGGTTGAGCACATTTGAAATATCATTTTTGACAAACTCTGAAGCTATTCAAATGAGCATTGCCAAACAGTGTTGAAAATACGGAAACATTGTTTCATTTTGCCCTTGTGTTTTGATTGCAGTTGGATCGTGAGGCATTGGAGCGGACCATGTTGCAGTTTGGCAAGACCCAGGAGCCTATCTCAGAGTCGATGTTGTCCGCGCTCCTGCCGTCTAGGCCGGACCTGCAGTGCGCCTACTGCAACATTAAGTACACCCTTTATTCAAACCTGCGACGCCACGTCAAAAACCACCACCTGGGGTTCCGGTTCCCCTGCGCCTGTTGCGAAGCCGAGAGTAACCGTCGGGAGGACCTAATGAAGCACTACCACAGCTTCCACCCGGACAAGGTGCAAGAGGCGGAAATGATCAAGGAAGTCTGCAAGGTGACGCCGGAGGGGAAAGTGATGCCGCTGGGAAGGCCGTCGTACCGCAGGCGCCGCCAACAGGTCTGCAGGGTCAAAACGGAGAAGTCGCAAGCAGCCCCGCGTAAGAGATCTGCACGGGTGATGGCCAAGGAGCTGAACACTCAGCTGAGTAACTTAAGGGAAGATCTCCAGGCCGAGAGTGAGGCACAGGTAGTGGACTCGTCGCCCCCACTTCAGGCTTCCCTCCCGGCGGAGGCGTGCTTGGTGCCGCAGGAAGATATCTCGGAGCCGCAGAGAGTCATCATTGCCTTGGACCCTGTCTCCCAGTTCCGCTTAGAGAGGGTCATCGCGGAGCGAGTCGAACGGATCACGGAGCGCTCGGTGATTGAGACGTTGGATAGGGAGGGGCAAGTCACTCGCCGAGAGACCATTGAGCGGGAATATTTCTTGAACGCACATTAGAACCCTAACCGCCCTGAATCCTCCAAAATCCTTTTTGCAAACTGGAGGAATTTGCAGGATTGAGGTTACATGGCAAAAGTGCGTTGCTGATTTCGGAGTACGCACTGTGTCAAGGTCTTGGGCCGGACCTTGTGTTGTTTATGCTCAGCCGTGCATAAACTTAGTCCTTGATTATACTTGACATCCTCCGCACTGCTCCAGGATGTCACTGCCTCTGCCTCGGCCTATTGACAGACATAGCTGGAGGATTTTGCAGGATTCAGGCAGTGGTCATCTCTCCATGGACCATATTCAAGAAATAACGGAGGAATTTGCAGGATTGAGGCTACATCCTAGCAAAATGGCCTAAGGAGTTAGGGACTTAGCTAAAGCTTATGAGTGACTTATTCCAACACATCCAACAACTATCTGAACTGAAACCCTTGCGTGGTGGAATTCTGCTCAGAAATCAACACATGTTGTCCAGGAGGAGCGAGTCACTTGGGAAAAGACCATTGAGCAGGAACATTCCTTGAATTCGGCACCTGAGCGATGCTAGAGAATTTGTGAATGACTTTATACTCGATCATAATCCAGCCTTGAACTACGTAATGTCTGGACTAAGACCTTGCCTGATTGAATTTCGCTGAGTGATGGCAACATTTGATGGGAGGGCAGGTCACTCGGTGAGAGACCATCAATTGGGAGTATTTCTTGAACTCGGAACACGAGTGACACTCAGAATTTTGTGAGTGGCTTACACAGGGGTGTGAAATCTCGGCTTTAAAGCTGATTTCAGCTTTTTATGCCCCGCGGCGAAGCCGAAGGGGCATACTGTTTCCGCCTTGTCCTTCCGTGGGTGGGTGGGTGTGTGGGTGGGTGGGTGTGTGGGTGTGTGTGTCCGGACAAATCTTGTCAGCGCGATAACTTGAGAAATACTTAACATATGAACTTCAAATTTGGTTTGTGGATTGTCCTTGGTAATCCTAAGAAGCCTTTTGCATTTGCGGCCGAAAGGTCAAGGGTCAAGGTCACAGTGGCTGAAACAATAGAAATTTTGTCAGCGCGATAACTTGAGAAATACTTAACATATGAACTTCAAATTTGGTTTGTGGATTGTCCTTGGTAATCCTTAGAAGCCTTTTGCATTTGGGGCCGAAAGGTCAAGGGTCAAGGTCACAGTGGCTGAAACAATAGAAATTTTGTCAGCGCAATAACTTGAGAAATACTTTACATATGAACTTCAAATTTGGTTTGTGGATTGTCCTTGGCAATTCTAAGAAGCCTTTTACATTACGGGCCAAAAGGTCAAGGGTCAAGGTCACAGTGACTAAAACAAAAGAAATTTTGTCAGCGCGATAACTTGAGAAATACTTTACATATGAACTTCAAATTTGGTTTGTGTATTGTTCTTGGTAATCCTAAGAAGCCTATTGCATTTGGGGCCAAAAGGTCAAGGGTCAAGGTCACAGTGGCTGAAACAATAGAAATATTGTCAGCGCGATAACTTGAGATATACTTTACATTTGAACTTCAAATTTGGTTTGTGGATTGTCCTTGGCAATCCTAAGAAGCCTTTTGCATTTGGGGCCAAAAGGTCAAGGGTCAAGGTCACAGTGGCAAAAACAAAAGAAATTTTGTCAGCGCGATAACTTGAGATATACTTTACATATGAACTTCAAATTTGGTTTGTGGATTGTCCTTGGCAATCCTAAGGAGCCTATCGCATTGGGGGTCGAAAGGTCAAGGGTCAAGGTCACAGTGGCTAAAACAATAGAAATCTTGTATTTATTCTGAGATCATAGGGATTAGGGATTAATTCATATAAAACCTACAGAAGACACTAATGCTGTCAATGAACGTTCCATTTGACCAAGGTACATGTAATTTGATGTTAGAGTGGTGTTATGTCATGGAAACAGTCACGGTTGCGGGGCATTTGTGTTTGTAAACACACCTGACTTGTTTTGTTTTGGATTTCAGCTTTTTTCTCACTTGCTGTGTACAAAAGTATGGTAGATTTCCAAATATCAGCTTTTTTTACACCTTTTTAAGCTGTTTTCAGCTATTTTTTATCCGTGGTCACTCACACCCCTGGGCTTACTCGATCATAACATGGTCTAGAACTATCTGGACTGCAAAAGCCTTGCATACATGAAAAATGTTGCTCATTTCTCAAGATATTTGACGGGGAGGGGTGGGTCAAATATTTTTTCCAGGTCCCTCAGAAAAATGTGTAGATGTACATGTAGTTGTGTATAATATGGAGCCATTATTTAAAGAGGTTGTGGAATGCTCGAAGACATTTCCGTCACATTTTTTGGGTATATGTAGCCTAAGGTGTGATGAAATAAAAACGACTTTTGTTTCTGTCATGAAATGAGTACAAAGGGTACTTTTGAGAGCTATTTTTCAGGTCCTGTTTCGACCCGAACGTGCAATTTGTGTAAAAGTCGTCGTTGCGGGCAGCAAACAAAACACAGTAAATCGTGACGTAATAAACAGGACTCGTTTATGCTACTCTGCATTGGGAGTTCTGTTTATTACGTCACGATTTACTGTGTTTTGTTTGCTGCCCACAACGACGACTTTTACACAAATTGCACGTTCGGGTCGAAACAGGCATGGCAGGACTTGAAAAACAGCTTTCAAAAGTACCTTTTGTACTCATTTTATGACAGAAACAATAGTTGTTTTTATTTCATCACACCTTAGGCTACATATGCCCGAAAAATGACGGAAATGTCTTCGAGCATTCCACAACCTCTTTAACCCTAACCTTCCCAAATCCTCCAAAATCCTCTTTGCAAAATGTAGGATTTGAGTGATTGAGGCTACATTTATATGGCAAAAATGTGTGGCAAATTTTGGAGGACGATAATTACATTACTGGTAAATTTTTATTACATTGCTGGTCGGTATGACATTATTGGTCCATTATTACATTACTGGTCATAACAGGATGCACTGTGTCAAGGTCTTGGGCCGGACCTTGTGTTGTTTATGCTCAGATGTGCATAATCTTAGGCCTACATGTACATGTATACTTGAAATCCTCTGCACTGCTCCAGGATGTCACTGGCTCTGCCTCAACATATTGACAGTGATTGCCAGAGGATTTTGCAGGATTGAGGCAGTGGTCACCCCTCCAAGGACCACATTCAAGAAATAACTCATGAGGATTGAGGCTGTATGCAATTTTTTTTAATACATGGAGACAGTTGGAGGATTTTTGCATGATGGAGCTTGCATTCTAGGTAAAATGCCTAGGGAATTAAAGAAATTGTGTTTGATTTGTACCGGTATATTACTGTACAGACTCTTAAAAACATTTCTCTACAATTTTACACATATTTTGTGACTGATTTACATTGCCTAATTTCAGGCTATTTTCAAATTCTTAATTACATATATTGGCACCATATACATGGTGAGTCAAAAAAAAACGAAACCCAAATGTTGGGACCATTGTTTTATTGAAGTTCTGCATGTAGCGCTTTCAACATCTAGGACATGAAAGCCCAATTCATAAGCTTTCTTTTAGTACAAGAATCTTTCAAATCACTCATGTACTTTTCAAGTTACGGAATTTTAAACACAACTATCGTTTTAAAGTTCCGTCCACGGATCACAAAAAAGGTGTGTGTTCTTTTAGCAAAACGAAAACAATTCACACACATCCCTATGTGATCTGTTTTCGTTTTGCTGAAAGAATGCTGAACTTTTTTTGTGATCCGTGGACAGAACCTTAAAATGGTGGTTGTATTAAAAATTCTGTAACTTGAAAAGTACGTAAGTGATTTGAATGATTCTTGTACTAAAAGAAAGCTTATGAATTGGGCTTTTATCCTATATTTTGAAAGTGCTACGTGTAGAACTTCACTAAAACAATGGTCGCAACATTTGGGTTTCGTTTTTTTTTACTCACCCTGTACATGTATGTATGTACTTTTCCTCTTTACTTCAAATTTTTAGGCAAAAATTTCAGAGTTCACTCACATGTATCGTCCGTGTACCTGTTTTCAAGGCATCAAGTTTTTGAGGCTTGACCTTGTAGCGAAGCACACGCACAGATTCGCACCACACAACCAGTTGATTTGTTGTGTGTGCGGTACGTGTTCCACCGCCAGCCCAAAAAATGGAAACCGAAGGTTATGTCGGTGTTTTTCTCTTGCTTGAAATAAATCCTTACACCTTCGAAAACCTGTACATTGAGGATACATGTACATCCTTGGTCCCTTCTGTTGACCACTACTGTACTATGCGGGACTGAATTTTTTTTATGAATTAAATTAAGTGAAACACAAGGCCAGCAGCTGGATTCGAACCCCTGACCCTCTGATCAAGCCTCACGAACCATATTCACTACATGTAGGTCACACTCCCCCCAAGTGAAAGTTTGATTGTATGTAATAAATATTTACTGCTCGGTTCTACCTGTATAAAACATGAATATTACACAAATATTGAATATTTGTGAGTGCAATGGTAAGAATAATTTCATGAGGTGACAGATGGATTGTTCCATTCCAGCTCGGCTTTGATTCTTTCCTTTTGCACGAATGTGAAACATTTGTTTTATACAACAACTTGAATAAATCCTTGTCATCTGATTGGTCAGAGCCCTTCCAAAAGTGTGACCGTGCAATGGAACTTCCTTTGACCATGGAATGGAACTTTTATTTTTGCAATGGGAAGAATAATTCAATGACATAGTAATACTAATGTGGTGCTTATATAGCACTTTGTACCTAAGGTTTCTTATATAGCACTTTATACCTAGCACTTTATACCTAAGGTTTCAATTGCTTATATAGGACTTATACTTAAGGTTTCTTATATAGCACTTCATACCTAGCACTTTATACCTAAGGTTTCAAGTGCTTATATAGGACTTTATACCTAAGGTTTCTTATATAGCACTTCATACCTAGCACTTATACCTAGCACTTTATACCTAAGGTTTCAAGTGCTTATATAGGACTTATACCTAAGGTTTCAAAGCGCTTTACAATTATTACCCCTGTTCATCAGGAATGAGACCATTTTTCCGCAGCAGCTCGAGATCAGCGCATTCTGGTCTCTACCTTCACAGGTACCAATTCATGCTCCTGGGTGGAGAGAGGCAATTGTAGTAAAGTGTCTTGCCCAAGAACACTAGCACCATGTTCTCCATCAGGGTTCGAACCCACGTACCACAGCACATGAGTCGAACACCGTAACCGCTTTACCACACTGCTCCAGATGACGGGGATTTATTCAGTTGTGTAAAATTAATGTGATTAGGACAAAAAAAAACAAACAAACATTAAAAGATAAACAAATAAATACAAATTTATAACAAGAGTATACACCGTCACTAAGTTTCAAAGTCTCGTTTATTTCAATTAACTGATTGAGCTGAAATGAAGTCCGACGAGAGACACTAAGAACACTGAACATATGGGAAACAAACTCAATCAAAAGTCAACTCACAAACTTGTCAGGGTGAAAAAGGAATTCAATTCGGGCAATTCACAATGCAGTGCGCCACCAAGAGTTTGCCATGGAGAGTCCACTTTTCAAGTTTATGGTCGACATAACATGGCGCATTTGAACGAGTATCAGTAGACAACTTGAGCTAATTTGCTATAGATTGGGGCATGGCATTGTGCCGCCTTACAAAAAACACCATATTGATAAAAAGAAAAGAAAAGGGCAAACATATACTCGAATCATACGCTTATGAAACTACTGACCGGAAAAACGAACAATGTCAAATGTCCCGCGCTGCAAATTTGTCGACCATCTCCCACAATGCACTGGGAAAAATGAACTCTCTGTGGCAAACTCTTGGTGGCGCACTGCATTGTGAATCGCCCGAATTGTCACAATTGCTCACTTGATTTAATAATGATAATAATGAAGATGTGAAGTGCACATGTCAACCATTATTGGTGCTCAATGCGCTACATCATCATTACCCTGCTCATTGGGTCAATTAGTACAGCAGATTGCATGGTGACAAGATTGTTCAGTTTGATGATGAAAGCATGAAATTTGGCACACAGAGTTTGTCATGGGAAAGATATTTGGCTATAGGGCCATCGCAGATTTGTCCTTGAAAAAAAAAAACATAGAATAGCAATCAATTTTCGAAATTTTCAAAATGGCGGCCATTGCATGTTATTCTATGATATTTTTTTCAAAGGACAAATCTGCGATGGCCCTTTAACTAAATATCTTTCCCATGACATACACTGACTTTGTGTGGAATTTCATACTTTCATCATCAAATGAACAATTCCATCATATTGTGCACCGATCTGCCTGACTAAATGAAACATTCCAAAGGCAGTCTCAGCTCCCCGAGGAGTGAGGAGTATAAAATACAACTCGATGCTGCTATTTCGGTGCTGCCATTTCGGTGCAAAGCAGCTAAAATCATCACAGTATTAAACCGTCTCTGCCCTCACAGGTACCCATTCACTCCTGTGAAGGGAGAAGCAATGAGTGACTGTGTACCTTGCCCAAGGGCACACACACCATAACCCCAGGCAGGACTCGAACCCACAACTGCAGAATTACCCGCAGACCGCGAATTCAATGCTCCAGACCACTAGGCCACGGCACTTCACTTTGAGACTGGATGACTATTAATTGACTTAATTCCAACTCTGATGAAAACTAGAACATTTCTTCCAAGATACACTTTTGGGGGCTTAAACTCCATAAAGTTGTATACTGACTACAAATAGATGTATACCTACATGTATGAACTACATACAGTACAAAGATTTGAAAGGGAAAAATACAATGAAAAGAAAAAAATCCCACTTTTGAAACAAAACCACAATAATCTCTTTACAGTACAGATTCGTTTTCTGTAATACACAAAATGACAGATCAAAGATCACAATAAAAATACCAGCTTTTCAAACAGAATGTTCAAAAACTTGAATTGAGTAAAGTTTTAATAACTATGCACATGTACTAGATGTATGTACAGAGTTGGAAAGTTTTTAATAAATTAGAAATTAAAAAAAGAAACTTGTATTGACAGCTCTTTATTTATTTTGAACTTTGATGTCTGTGTCGCAAAAATGCCAAGGGGGTTGGGTTTTTTTTTTGGGTGGGGGGTAGTCATTTAGTAAAAGTAAAGGCTGTCACGAGCCAATATAGCTCATTAGACTGGCATTTATCTCCAGTTTCCTTGGCATGAAACAACAGAGAATATTTCTATTCCCCCTGGATGGGATGCTAGTCCATCGCAGGTTACTCCCCAGCTAATGCCGGTACCCACTTATACTCCCGGGTGGAGAGAGGCAAGTGGGGTGAAGTGGCTTGCCCAAGGATACAACATATGGCCAGCAGCTGGATTTGAACCCCTGACCCTCTGATCAAGAGTCATGAACCCTAACCTATAGGCCACACTCTTCCTGGGTTAGTCATTTTGAACACTTGAAATACTGACAAAAAAATTATTTTCAGGAAATAATGTACAATTGTAAATCTTGGTTCACTGCTTAAGTTCCTCAAGGCTTTCAAACAGAGAGTTAGATGGAAATCTTGAACAACAATAAACGTTGAGAGTGCGGCTATTAAAAGATGATAATTTAAAGGGAAGATGCAACATTTGCAAACATCACAAAACAAAATGATCAAATAATCACAAAATACCTTACTAGATTGTTAGGGAACGACAGTCTAAAGCATCCTGTAAAATTGTGGCTACTGGTGTGCTGTCATTTTCAAGAAAAATGGTATTTTTCCAACGCTGGTCGGCCGACCAACGCGCTGGTCGGCCGACCAGCGTTGGAGAAAACTGGCTTTTTTAACAAACTGCTCCTAATATTGTATGATTAGTTATTCCGCGACTACAAGAACATGATTGGTTTTCTTGGTCTTTCAAGCAAGCCCAAAACGTGAAACAAGTCATTTCAACAATATTTGCTATAAAATAGTCATACTAATCCTCCAAATCCATTTATTTCTGAAAATTGTAGCAAAAGCAAATGTTGTACATTCCCTTTAACTGAAAATTGGCCGCCAACTATTGAGTATAAATTTGAATGAGATAAAAATACATGTGAAACATCTACATGTGAAACAACACAAAAACCCAACATACAATCAAAGTTTAGAAAACTTCGCTAAAATATTTGTACATTCTGCTCACAGTCGGTGGTGGTTTCGATTTTTCCGTAACTTTTTGCTGGTCCCAGAGGGCCAGCCTATAGTTATCTTAGTACCTCACTGTCACTTGCCAGCCGGGCAGTGCTCTTGTATAGGATTACCTCATAACGCCAATTGAACAGGCTAAGCCAGACCAATGTGTACACATGGTGGAGTATCAGAATTGTTTCGGTTTTTGGTAACACCATGTGAAAATAACTGTCACTCAGTAGAACTTTCTGATAAGAACTTTTCCTGCTTATTATCAACTTTCGCTAAGTCTGTAAAGTAGTTTTAGTTCTGATAAGAACAGTCTTGCTTTGAGTTCTAGAAGAACTACTGATCGACAGTAGTTATTACCACATGGTGTTACCGCAAACCAAAACGATAATGTGAACATACAGAATCATGAAAAGACTTCCGGTGATTGGTCATTCTGAATCAATTGTTTCAAATTTTGTGGACGCTGGTACTAGCTTCATTAGCTTTGCCTCTTCCACTGGCTGCAACGAGTTCATTCCTCAAAATGTGAAGTCATAATGGGAGACGTTTGAGACTTTGGTGGCAGCAAACACACCGGTCCTTTTCAGTTGTTTACTTCATGTTTAAGCTAAAGTGTGCATGCTCAATGTGACGCAAACAATGGAAAAAGGACTGGTGCGTTTGCTGCCACCAACGTCTCAAAAGTCTCCCACTATTGTGATTTCAAGTTTGGAATCGATTATTTTCAATCCTGTTGTAGAGTCACCCAAGCCTAATAATACTAATGATGTGTTGACTTGATGCTCAATGGTAACTGATCCACAAAGGAAAAAAAATAAAAAATAAAAAAGAAGAGAATATGAAAAAAAAAGCAATAAAATTTTTAACCATCAATTTCAACACAGAAACCAGATAAAAATTCACTAATCAAAAAATGTTAAAAACGACAGACTGAGATTTTAAAAACCCATAAATTTACATGGCTCAAATAATTAAAATGAATACAATACTTTAGGTGATCAAAAATAGTTTGTATAAAGCCGTGTCCGAATTAACTGGCTGTGGCTGGCGATAGTATGGTGTCTATGGAAAGTGGCTGCAGCTGCTTCCATAGGCTTCCATAATTGCAAGTCGTAGCCAAGTAATTCAGACACGGCTAACTTATTCTGTTAAATTTTTTTCATGATGTCACCGTTGGAAATCGTGATCCTCCAAATGTAAAATAATGAACCGTATCATTCCGAGATAAGTTGCTAACACTCATTTTTTTGTTTTCGTCCCACGAGGCGGCGCATTTTAAGCACAACCAAAGTCCTCAAAATGCTTGACCAATGGAGAACACAGTAATGTCTATGGAGTATATGGAGTACAGACTCTGTTAATACAAAATTCTGGTTATAACAAACATAAAGCCTTAGTCCCGACTGTGCATTTATATGCACAATGAATGGGACCGATGTTCCTCTTAATACACAATTCTGACATAACAAACAATTTGGCTAGGTCTGAATGAGTTTGTTGTAACGAGACTAGACTGTATATGGAGTCTATGGAGTAAAAAAAGAATACTACGTTCGTCGCACAAATACGTAACGTTATTTTTTTTTGATGAAATTACGTGACTCAAGTCACGAGTCACCAAGCTCAAGTCCGATTCATTATGGTCGAGTCCGAGTCATTTTCCAATGTGACTCGACTCGAGTCGAGTCCGAGTCACAAAAAATGTGACTCGAGTCCGACTCGAGTCCAAGTCCTGGACTCGAGTCCTACAACACTGTCTCAATGGGATTTTTTCATTTCATTATAACTTGAAATCTACATATTGCGGAATGCTTTCTAAATTACTTGTATTTTTTTTCTAAAATAATCTGACCTAATTCTTTCATATTATTGATACAACACATTGTAAACTACATGAAATAAATTATAAATTGTTAACAAGGATAAAACAATTATTCCTAATTTTTTTTTTGCCTGGCAATTTTTATGACACAACAATAAATAATACATGATTTTTGTCTCAGAACAACAGCTATATTGCATCAATCATGTCTCAGCGGTAACTTGGCTCTTAAAAAAAAACACCACCTGGCATCCTATATTGCTACCAAAGTGTTCACACATAGAGCTATATGTATGGGCTCCGTGCGCAAAATGCAAAATGACTGCGCCCAGGTGCCTACAAGAGTTAGCGCACTAGTTATTCAATATAGCTCTATGGTTCACACTTGGTTTTTCCAAATGAAACTGTCAAAGTGTTAAACACTTGCAGATGCTCCTTATGAGAGCAAAGATACCAAACTGACCAACACAAGAAACCTGACATATAAGGCCGTGCCATACTAAACGCAAATGCAAATAACGTGGAAAGCAAATGACAAATCTTTGGTGGAGGCAAACGTCAATGATTTCTTTTGCAATAACATATAACCCTTGTTCTACTAGACATTGAGGACAAAAAATCCCAAAATATGCACAACAGTACTTATTACCCACATTGTGTTACCGCAAACCGAAACTAAGCCAGAATAAAATTCCTGTTTTTTCAGAGGGTTGCAGAGGCCACAAATACAGGGGGAAAAAGGTGTTTTTTTTTAAATAAATAAAACACTCCTAATTGTTAGGAGAAAAAGAATCAACTTTATTGAACAGCACTGACGGTATATCTCTAAGGTAATTTCTTTTCTTGTTTAAAAATTATCTCCAAGTGTACACATTTTAAAAATGTGTTCTTCTAATGCCCTTGACTTCAACTTTATGAACCTTTTCATTTCTGTGCGTAACACCGTTAGGTCGAATTTTCTGCGATTGCCTGCACTCCAAACATTTTTGTTTTTACCAACTCGCATTTTGCATGGAGTATGGCACAGCCTCACGTACACACACTGGCGCCGATACCTACGATCCAAGTTACGATCAGATCCCTATTTAAAGAGGCGTGACGGCGTGCTTGCCTCTCACTTTGACTTCGCGTCCAGCCCCAGCCGCCTGCGTCGGATCATCATCTCTTCCTTGCACTTCTGCGAGATGACGTTGCGGACCGAACACTCGCTGATGCCGAAGGTTGCAGTGACTTTGTCTGTTGAGGAATAAAAAAAAAAATCAGGGTTTAACATTTTTTTTAACAGATGTCTGCAGTGTTGTAGTCGAGTACTTTTTTCCGAGTACCGAGTACCGAGTACTGCCGAGTACTTAGGTTGCCGAGTACAAGTACGAGTACTTGTAACCCCGAGTACAAGAACGAGTCTGCGAGTACTTGTACTTCCGAGTACGAGTATGAGTACGAGTACTTCAGAGTACGAGTACGAGTACAAGTATTCGCATTTTTCCAAATACGGCCATACGGCAAATGGTTCATTGTGCGTAATTGGCCCAGGCCCAGTCAGATCGATATACAGACCCACTCATGGCTAGCTGTTACATGTGTTTGTCCGGACTTGCACAGAGGAAACTCAGGAAATCTCGGTTTCTCCACAACCCAATCAACAATTTCAAACTGAAAGTATCGATAAAATAAGGCCATTGTAAGTGAAGCTATAACATTTTCCCCCCAAGTACTGCTATTCGAGTACGAGTACTTTAATGATCGAGTACAATTTTGACATGTTGAGTACGAGTACTTTGCTGCCCGAGTATGAGTACCGTCATTTGGAGTACGAGTACTTTGACATTCGAGTACGAGTACGAGTACTCCAAAAAAAGCACTCAAGTAATACTCGAGTACGAGTACCGAGTACAAGTACTACAACACTGGTAGTCTGTGCTTTTCGACAAATCCCTGTTTTCCAAACATATTTCTTAATTGCACATTTTCTTTTATGAATCAGGTGTGTTTCTTATTATGAACCAGAAATGCCTACAATGCTTTTGTTCATGTTTTGTTCGCACTCACCTACGACATTTTTTACCACTGTGGGATCCAGTTGCGCCTTGGTCAGTGTCTTGGACTTGCCACCTTTCCCCGTCAGCGTACTGGTGGCCAACGTCTCCCGGTCAAAGAAAGACGTCAGCAGTTTCTTGGTCATCTTGGCTGGCGAGTCGCGTGCTTTCAGCACAGCCCGCTGCATGGGGCTGGGCTTGTGACGCTTCTGGGCATTGCTGCTTGCCTGCGTAAAAGTAAAAAAAAGACAATGTTAAAGCTACAGTCCATCATTTGCAGCTATCCAAAAAGTAACTGACGTAATTATTGTTGAAAAATAAACTTGGTTGGAAGATAACAAGGGGACTAAACTCCCTGTGAAATTATTCTTTCTGGCATGCTGTAATTTTGAAGAAATCAACAAAAGAAGGCCTTTCCAATGGTGCGTCTTAAGACGTACCGTTGGAAATTTTCTTTAGTAGTTCATATTTTTATTCGGCGAAGCACGTGCAAGCGTTGGCACGACGCACACAGGCGCGTGGTTGCTATAATTCGTCGGATCAGTGTGCGACATCGCGTAGCTGCAATCGGCTCAGTGAGAACGTGTCTCGGACGCTGAATTCAGGCCCAATTCAAAACATGATTCAGCAACGTTTGATTTAAAATGGAGATCCTATAATGCTGTTTTTCTCGGAATATACAGCTGAAGCTGAGCTGAAACTTCATCGGGTTAGTTATTCAGCACCCTGCTTTACATTTTGAGCCCTTACGTTGCTTCAAACGAACAAAATGCACAAATTACAAATGATGGACTATATCTTTAAGTCTGTCCCGAGCCAATGTGGCCCATCAGGCCGGCGTTTATCTCCGGTTTCAGTAGCATGAAACAAATGAGAATATGTCTACTCCCGCTGGTGGATTTTGATGGACTTGGTACACGTGGCTTATCTGCCAATATCCTCCAAAATGGGGGGATGGATTTTGATGGAGTTGGGAAGGTTAGGGTGACTAGAGAAGGTGACGTACCGTTCTGGGCTTGTTGGAGGCAGCGCTGCCTTGGACTGCTTGGTCCTGTGGATTCAAGGCTGACCAGCGGGGTTTGCGCAACTCATCACGAAGCGTCTTGCGTATTACATCAGGAATACCTTACAATCAAACAAAGTAGAAAAACACAGAAAAAAAGGTTAGTACTCATCAAGACCCTGATAAAGTAGGATATGATTTGGGGTAAACCCATAGAATCTGGTAGGGACTGAAAACAAAACCCGCGTGTGGACCAAGGCAGGAATCGAACCCAGGCCACGGTAGTGGAAGGCGAGGAAAGAACCACTGCACCAACTTGACTCCCCTGCCGCATTCAAAAGTGAGCAAATTTTGCATAACTGGGAGATTATCAATTTAACAAACAAGAACTTCATTTTTGGAAGAAACTTGAAGAAAGAAATAAAAAAAAAACCGGGGAAAGAACTTCATACTGGGCCTCCACTCAGACTCCCTGCACAAAGTCTACGGGCCATGACAGGAAAAGGAAGAGTATGAACTAAGAAATTTTGCACTCTTTACATGGTGTTTCTTGGAAAGATTTCCATATACGAAGTTCACTCAACACTCTGTGTACAAACCCTTTGAGAGTGGACTGAAAAATTCTAAGTGTTTTCTAAGAAAATGCTTGTATTTTCTCACTGCTCAAATTGACTTTGATGACATGAAATTGCTATCTGGGGGCTTGTTAGTCAATACAGAGGAAAATTAGTGAACTTCGCATATGGTAATCTTGCCTGTTTCTTCATCAGATTTACAACTTTTGATACTCTTCAGGTCATATGAGGGAATATGAGAGGTGGCCCAGTATGGAATTCTTTCCAAAACCGGAAAGTACATTTCCATGTGATACCTTGTTGGAGTCGTGTGTTGAGCTCCTTCAGTTGGTTGATTTCCTGTTTGGTCCGTGCTAACTCTGTCTCCAGGTTTCGTACCTGTTCCATCAGCTGGTTCTGGGCCTGCATCCCGTTGGCGTAAGGGTTGTCCACCACTTGCATCGGGACGGCGGTATTTCTTAACTGTAGAGGTGAGAAACATCATTGCAAAGTCAGGGCTTAAATTAGCCCCATAAATGTGGCCTATTTACTGGACTGCCTCCGTAAACATAGGCCACACATCCACATGTACAAAAACGTGTCGCATTTGCCAAATTTAGATTTTCGCATTTAGGCTTAGTTTGTAGGTTTTTTTTGCTTTAGAAGCATACTCACCCTCTTTATAGGCTAATCAGAAAGTGCTGCCTTTTTCAGATGTATATTTTTCGTGAAATTTCCAGATTCATTTTTACACGTTTGCGTATCAAAATTTCAACATGAAATTTCACAAAAATTAGACATCTGAAAAAGGCAGCACTATCTGACTAGCCTATAAAGAGGGTAAGTATGCTTCTAAAGCAAAACAATCCTACAAACTAAGCCTAAATGTGAAAATCAAAATTTGGCAAAGTGCGACACGTTTTTGCACATGTGGATGTGTGGCCTATGTTTACGGAGGCAGTCCAGTAAATAGGCCACATTTGTGGATGGGGCTAGGCTCAAATTAATGTATTAGCCTTAACCTCCTTGGGTGTTCTGGCGAGACACCCTGCTGAACGCAGCAACATGCAACACTTGTCAAAATGACAAGCCTGCTTTGTGTAGTAATCTCCATCAGGTCAAAAGTCGCATGGCCAAACTGCCCCAGAGTCTGTGGTCACCAACTGCAGTAGGATACAACTGTGGCATTGTTCAATGGATAGCTCTCATTGTCTCAGAATTGGCTGTTTATGCACTGTTTTGATGGCCCAATGCAGCAAGGTCCCACAGACTTTTACACTTGATGCACGGTGCACCAGTTTTACCTTGTACAGGGCGTCTCAGAAAAAAAAACCATAGCAGTCAACAATATTTTTTTTCTGAGGAAACTTAATCGTGTTTTTTTACCCTTGACAGGATTTTTGTTCTGTGTGATATGGACCTTTTGTTTAAAAGTTACGGTAAAGATTGTAAAGACTGTCAAAATCTGTTTGGGCAACATTCTTTACCTTCTTGGTATGTGAATGCCTTTCATTAGATACCAAGTGGCCAAACTTGGAATTCAAGTCATTTAATTTAATTAGCTGTATCTCTAGACTGGGTTGTCCAAATGAGATGGGATAAAGACCATTGTGTAGAGTATTTACTACACCTTCAGACTCTATAGATAAGTTTTGCAAAAAGAGAGTGCTAGTTTCTTTAATATTTATGGATTGACGGCTACTTTTTGTTTAGACACCCTGTACATTGTATTTATTGAATGATGAATCCATCACAACTTGTGCTTGGGTAGTTTTGATCGCTATAAGGAGTGACAGGCAGGACAGTTATAGGCAGTGCAGTGATTAGGGCAAGGAGTTAACCTTACACTTTTAATAAAATTAGGGGGGGAAAAAGACTGTTCTCCAAACGACTTGGAATTTCAGTAGCATAAAGGCTGGTTCATACTTCATGCAAATGTGAATGCATAACAAATTTGACATCATGAAGCATTTGCTGTAAACTTCACTGTAGTTGAAATGTGCTAAACATTTACAAAATTGCAGCACGAAAAAATAGTTGCGACGTCACAAATTGGCATTCGAGCTGAGAATGAACTGGCCTTAAAGGCCCCCAAAAAGTCTGCGGTTTCTGGTATGAAGCTAGCCCAAAAAGCGGTGTGGAGATGCGGGTATTTTTGATTTTTTTCCCTTACTGTTTTTTCTTCAAATGTCGGCTAATGTTGCAGATGATGCTTCAATCCCCTTAAAACTCTCAAAAATATCCTTCAGATTTGAGCTTGAGGTGACCTCAGCAAGGCCATAAGGCTTGAGAATTCTGCACCCACTTATGATCTCGATCGACACGAACATTCTTTGGGAAATTTGGATAGTCAAGGCAAAATCAGAGAAAATGGTAACGTGGTCAGACCATACAGCGACATCGACAGCGTGCATGAGCTGCCAGGCTGGTCATTAGTCTGCTCCCTTACATACTGTGCTAACTAAAAAGTGTTTACAGGTTCCAGATACACGACCATCGCTCCCTCAGTCTGGCATCTAGATGCACAATTACAAAATTGCAACACCGTCTGCAAATGGTGCCCAACTAAATTTAGTGCAAAATAAATGGGAGCCCAGAGAGGACACATAGAGCTTATACTCGATCGTAACCCCATAAAAAAAAAACATGTTAAAATTGTGCAGCAGCAGGATTCCAATCAAACCAGTGAGTATGGCGGTTTTGAGACATCACCTTACATTGAAAAAACAAAAACTGTTAATTTTGCCGACGCACATGGCTACGGCCACGTGCGCGCAGACCAGAAACCGGAGAATTAATTTTTCTGGGCTTTAGGTATGCCAAACCTACATGCACAGGTACAGGTGCAACCCCCGCGGTAGTGTCCTGTCCCCCCGCCAGGAGATAGTGGGTCCTGAGCTTGTGCTCTTCCTCACGCGCTGCCAGCTGCTGCTGCTGCTGCTGCTGTTGCTGCTGCTGGAGATGATGATGATCCAAGACTCGTCTCATGGGGGGCTCCGAGTCCACCACCACCACCTCCGGGCCGCTGGTCAGGGGCTCAATCTTGACCGTGTATAGGTCATCCTGCAAATTGAAAAAAAACCCGACGGATTCTAAATGGAGACTGATCCAATTATTGTGGTTTTTTTTTTGGGGGGGGGGGGGCATAAATGACAACATGCAAAAACAAGATGGCCAGCACAACGATACACTCAACGTAAATATGCATACCAAATTTCACACAAAATAAGCCTGAAATTACGCCACCCACCCCCCCCAAAGGTAAGACAAAAACAAAAAGCGGAAAAAATTCCGTACTCGGACGTCACTTTTTTCAATTAATTTTCTAGCGCCAAAAGTTACATCTTTTATGGTTATTCCTCCACTTTCCCTCCTCTACTCTCACCCTCTCCTTTCCTTAATTTCTATTTATCAATCAGTCACTTAATTACTTCATCGAGATTTGAACCTCGGACACTTGCTTGATACACGAGACTCTTAACCGCTAGGCCGCGCACGATCGCTGTTGCAATGATCAATCTTTGGACGTATTTGAAGTATCCATTGAAATAAACTAAATATTCATGAGAAAATAAATATTCATAATGACGTATTGCACTATCATTGGCAGGCTCATGCGACGTCATGGTTGTTGATGTCACGTGTATAACGTACCGCTGTCTTTCAGCCACTACAATCAGTTTTGACCGGCTGCTTCAAGTTAGTTCTGCACGACGTATGCATCCAAAATGTGCTCTAAAAACACATTTTGAGTAAATTTTTTTCACCTTAACACAGCTTCCTGGATTTCTCTTGGTTCAAATGACAAGGTGAGGTGACAATTAATATGTTTGGCAGCAGATAAATTGACGTCCGAGTATGGAACTTTTCCCCAAAAAGCTTATGAATTGTTTATTTAACCGTGAACCAGTCTCACATTTTTTCCAATCTCACATCTTTGAAACCCATCTACTTCTTTGTTTTAAAACGTCGTTTTAAAACTTAACTTGTTTTAAAGGGAAATAAAGTCCGAAATTGCATTAGGTCTGATTCCCATCTTGTTAATACAAATTACAAACTCACAAGAACAATGAAAACATGGGACCAGACCAAGATTCATCACGGTAAAAAATTCTAAGTCCTGAAAACACTCACTGCGCAAATCAGTGGCAGTGCCGTGCCGGTAAAGAGAGCAAAAAAATAATTGGAGACCAGTTCACCGTCAAATATCCACTGCCAAACAAGCACTGATTCTTCGAATTAAAACAGTGAAAGAAGACTGCTTATGGTGGCAGAAGTCAATTCATAATTTTAAAACATTGTTTGGGGCTAAAAAGAGGAGGGGCCCGTAACTACACAGTCGCCTTCAGCAACACAATTTACATCATGTATTGACTGTCCGGAAACTAGGCAACCTATGTTCCATTTCACAAAAACAAAATGAGAGGGTCCTTTTGCGATTTTTCTTGCAACATCAAAAACAACCAAAACATTTACAAAATCTTACAGAACTCATTGTTATGTTACTGGCTATTCTTGATCCACATCAAAGATTTACATCCGGAAAAGCGTTTCTCAAAATTGTTAAAAAGTCAACATATCCACATCGGCATAAACAAAGGCTCGTAAAACACATGGAGAGCGCCCTCAAGAGTTTGCGGGCTAAAAGTAAACAAGAAACGTACTTGTAAACAAAAGATTTTTCGACACGTGATTATGATGATTTAATTGTGATCCAAGCTAATCAGCATACAGAAAGGGATGAAACGTCACAGTTAAAAAAAAACAACCACTGATTAAATGAAGTTCCAGAGGCTTTTTAGGCCGGGACGTGAATTTTTTGTATAGGTGGGTTGCATGCTCCAGTCATGAGCACTTCTATTGTTGATGTACCCTAACGTGGCGCGGCCCCGAACGTGGCGCACTTGGATTTTTCGCCGGTAGCGCCTACCTAGAGCAAAATTTTAAACTGAAATTTCACAGAAAGTGAAATTTCATCAAGTTCTAAACGGTCCTGTTCATAAATCGCGAGTTTATATACCCGTAACAAAGTTAGAAGGAAAAGCTATTTTGGCGTGATTTTCCGATTTTGTTTTCAAGTGCAAAGTAAACCCTTTGACAATGCCCTGAAAAATAAGAAAATAATTTTCTGACAAACATTTGGCTGGGCATGTAAGTAAAGATATTAATTTATCAAGTTTACAGGAATTCGTAAGTGTTAATTTGGAATTTTCCAAGATTTATTCAAGTGCGCCACGTTAGAGAACACTCCGCCAATTTGTGCCCAATTTCCGGACACCACCGTTTTTGAATTTCATATTAAATTTTATGAAACTGAAAATGTTCACAGAGGTAAAATAGCAAGCATTGATAAGTTAAAAGTTCTAGTATTTCATTGCATGAATTTGAGGTTTGTCAACAAAGAGGTTTGGCAACACTACACGAGGAAAGTCGGGTAAGCTTCGAAGTGCGCCACGTTAGGGAACACGACTATAGCTAGCCCGACTGCGTCTGGCCGCGTACTGTACGGCCAGACGCAGTCGGGCTATTCTATAGCCAGGTTGATCGGGCCAGTAATGTTTATTCGTGAATAGACCGAAGTAATTTTGGAAGGACATCAGCGCTGTAAGAAGTGAAAAGCTTGAGGGGTCCCATACAATCACGGATCCTACACACAAGGATTAACGACTCGGCCCAACTCCTGTGGTTAATAGACGCGTGATAACGGCCTGTACTGGTGGCAAATACCATGAATACTTTTTCAACAAAGACCACTGCGCGCGGTGGCTTTCAGATTTGTAAGGCTCTGCGCCCGATCTGGCCTCGAAGTCTGTCAAGCCAGCGAATTATATTTTTGAATATTCATGAGTCTACGTTTTTGGTCTTTATTAAGGGAATAAATGTGTGCTCCGGAGGTTTTTATCACTCGTTTAATACCGCTTAGAGTCTGGGTGCTGATAATTACCCGAGCCGGAGGCGAGGGTAATTATCAGCTTTTTTTCCAAATTATCACTTTTTTGTGTTGTTATCACTTTTTTGTGTTGTTTTTTGTGTTGTTATCACTTTTTTTCCAAATTATTTTGACCCACCCACCCACCCCTAATTTCGATTAATAAAAAACTGATTTGTTAATATGCAGAAGTTAAAAACCAAAACATGTACATGCACTTGCATGTACATTATACTTGAACATGTACATGTATACCCATGTATGTCACATGTCATCCAGAAAACTTTTCAGTGACGGCGTGATGTTGTCCGTCTTCCTCGCTTGCACTGGTGGCCTTCAGTTTTCTTGTGTTTTGCCAGCTGATATGCCGTTGGGAATGACAGGTTGCAGTCTTAATTGGAAGCCGCAAAGATGTGTTTAGTAGGAAGGGGCGTAATCATACATGTCGCCACTACAGTTTTAAGTTAAATGGAATGGAGTTTGGCCGCCACCATGCATTTAAGTTTTTATCAGACTTGTGTTTTCTTAAAAAGAAGTGGTTTTCTGGCTAGGAAAATAGCAAGGAAGAACCGGTTTTGTGCAAGCAAAATTCAGGGAATAATCAGTTGATATTAATAACTTGTTGGAAAGTTCCATGGTCATTCCAAGAAAGTTGCCGCTGTGAATTAGGGTTTAAAACATGGGAGGGGGATGGGATTTGCTATCAGCATCAGCAGGGCCGTTCCTCATTCTTTTCTTTTTATGGGATGTATGATAACATTGGAGTACGAGGGGCTCTGCGAGCTGATGAATCTTTTTTTTTTTAAACATTGTGTTTGCAACCAGCTAGGGAAGATTTTCGTTTATTTAAGACTTACAAGCACTGGTATGGATACCTGTGTAGTTATATGACTAAACTGCCTAGAGCGTATTTGTTAAGGTTATTTTTCCTTTTTTGGAAATTCAATACGCATATAGGGAGTAAAATCAGTTCCACTGCTGGGTTGCGGTGATGGGTGGGTTATAACTTGTCAACACATACCTCGCCAGCGGGCCCATTAGATTTAGGTGATAACCGGAGAGCGGGAGTTTAAAAAAAAACCATCCGGTGTTTAGGTGACGCAGGGACTGGTTTGTGTACATGTGGTTTTTGTTTCTAGTTCACTTAATGTTTTGATTTATACCGGTGATAATATGCCGTCCCACCTGTTTTTTCTTTTTTGTGTGTCGGGGGAAACAGTGCATATTTTCTGTGCCCTTTTTACGCACTTCATCAGTCACCCTTTGTTTAATTCTTTTGTACGTATTTACTTTATTGCTAATGATGGTAAAGAATATTTTACGCGTTAGCTTTTCTTGTAATGATCAAAGTGGATTCCTTATTTTTTATTTTTATTTCGAAATCCATGCCCAAATGACCATTATGTTAGTTCTGTTCTTCAAGAAATTCCAAAAGGATTTGAACGTTCTCCTCATCCAAGTTTTTTTCTTGGTTGGATGGTGGAGATGGGTTAATCCTTTATCGGACCAGGCCATCTTTTATGTTTTTTTGTCGTTTGTATGCCAGGATGGGTTGGGTCGCAAAGAGTGCACTGAGAAAATCATTATCGCTGATCAGATTCCAGTGTTTCAGAAGGGCCTGCTTAAGAGCTGGGTGTTTAATTTGTGGGTTGTAGGGTAAAACAAAGACCAGCGGGATATTCTTTTCGGTTTTTGCACGCTTTTTAGAGTTCACGCGAGTTTCGCCTTTTGGGGGAAGAAGGGCTAAATCTTCTTGGTTGTATCCGCGTTTTTGTAGTTTGTCTTTGAAGAATTCAACCTTCATCATTACATCCCACTGGCGGGCCTGTGCGGGTTGCGTGTCCTTGCGGAACAAAATCCATTGCTGCTGGGCGGAGGCGAAAGCTGTCTCTTTGCAGCTTTTCGACAGCAAACATGAGGCACAAACAAACCTTTCGTACGGTGAACTTGGGTTTTTCATTATTAGCTTTTGCTGTTTCCAGAAACTGCAAAGATCGGCAGGTATTTCGCATGTTGTGAGTGTGACGGCACATGTTGTGACATCCATGGTGGTAGCCATGTTGTTTACAGTCGAGTCGTGGAAATGCCGCACTCGTCGTTGTACGTTCACGCATGCATGATGCATGCAGTATAGCGAGCGCAGGCTGCGATAGTCTTGGACACCAGGGGTTGAATGGTCCAGTTTTTATAGCGATTGGTAATCAACGCCCGCGGCGTGTAATAGAGCCGATCTAATACCGCTTAAAGCGGTATTAAACAGAGTGATAAATACCGACCGAGCACATATTTATTCCCATTCATAAATACCTTATCCGTAAAAAAATATCAAATAATTCGTTCAAAAAATCCCGATTTTGTTCAACAAGTTCACTTCATGCTTTTTGAAACATCCCTCTAGCAAAATAATGGAGTGTTCAGCTGGCGAGTAAGATGTAAACAACCCTTTTATGGAGATTGAAGCGCGCGTAGCATGTTCTGCGCGATGTCACGCAGAACGCACCTGGGGCGTTGCGTTTTGAATTTAGAACTATAAAATTCTGTCTCGCTTGTAGTGTTGCGCATGCCTACGTGAGGATTGTGAACGTTCAACCAATGAAACGGTAAGAGGCACTGGCTTTTTAGGAGTCCACATTTTATTGTGACACTGGAAAAGTGTTTAAGACCAGCTAGCCATGTCTTTATCATCCGTTTAATACCGGCCACATGACGGGCTCTCGACCAATAGGAATAGCTAAACTGTCTGAGGTATTTATGAATATTGAATTCTGATAAGTGATAACTACATAACCGTGGTAATGCCGAGCACAATATCTTTAGCTTTAACAGGTGCACTGTACCGTTGCACGTGGGGTGGGGGGATTTTCACCATGCGTTTTATAGCTCCAAAATCGTTTGTTCACAGTCATATATATGTAAACAAAAAAAGAGGCGCAAACACGCGTACAACGTTATGTGTACAATGAGTGTACATGTACATGCCGTATTATTACTTGGTGTTGGTGATACATTTTTGTGTACAGAAGCTCGTTACAACTTAAGGTGAAGGGCATTGTGCTCATTGTTTAAAAGAATCAGCTGCGTGCAATTCTTAGGACCCGATCCGCGATGGCAGAGGTAAGTTTTTAACTGGATATTTCATTGTTCAAATCAAGCATTTGCGAGTAACTCACCTGCCGACTTCAACAAACGGTTGTTGAACTATAGGCCTAATGCGATTACCGCGCTGTAGGCCTACTGTCCGCCACGGCACCGTGCGCAAATGTAGGCTAGATCATGGAGGAACGTATTTTTATTGAAAGATTCCCATATCAAATTTAGCAGGGAAAATATTCAAGTATTTACTGAGAAAACACGTAGAAATTTTCAGACCAGTCTCACGGTTTGTGCACAGGGTGACAATGGTGGCCAGATTATATCTTTCCATTTGTATACATCCATGGCCAGATCAAGCTTGCGAACCCCAGCTGTAACGCTCATTGGAAATTCGACTAGAGCGTGGGGAAATCGGGAGTGTCCCTTTCCCCCCATATACACAGTGTCCTGAAAATAATGGCGCATATAAACCCCGCCATTTTCGCCAATTAACAACCGGAATTTACTGCAAATGTTTACACGGGCTTCAAGGGTTACAGATTCAGCTTGAGAATACCGTTTGTTTAATTAAGATTGCTTTTGTAAATCCAGAGATATATGTTTGAATAATCGCAAAGCCAAAAAAAAACCCATTCTGTGCCACTTTTAGGAAGCGAGTGTTTCAAAGATCAGACAATACCAGTATGGCTCTTTTGCTAAATATATCTTTGGATTTACAAAAGCAATCTCAATGAAACAAAGGGTATTCTCAAGCTAAATCTATTACCTTGAAGATGGTGTAAACATCCGCAGAAAGTTTTTGGTTGTAAATTAGCAAAAATGGAGGGGTTACAAAAGCAATCTCAATGAAACAAAGGGTATTCTCAAGCTAAATCTATTACCTTGAAGATGGTGTAAACATCCGCAGAAAGTTTTTGGTTGTAAATTAGCAAAAATGGAGGGGTTTACATGCACCATATTTTTTAGGACGCCCTGTGTAACGACATTCAGCATGGATCCATAGATTTTCCCGGTCTTACACTACCAATGCTACAAAAACTTTCATCTTCGGGCCTGTGAGTGACCATAAGAGGGTCCTATTCCCCTCGGCTCACAGTCTTGCACTAGTGACCTCATTGCCAGTCTACATGTGTATAATAAAAATTAATGGTACGAGCCCCCACCTATTGATTATGCGGAGCCAAGTGTCCACTAAACCCCCCGGCTATGTAATTGGAAGGACACGGAACAAATGTAATGATATGCCAAGATTTACAGCACTAAATTGCCGAATTTGCAATGACTAAGCGAGGTTACGTTTCCAAAGCTAGATAGATCGTTAATTGGGGGAGTTATAGGTAATGATACGGTAAGGCCAAACAAAAAAAAGTCTCCGGTTTCTGGTATGGAGCTTGCCCAAAAAGTGGTGTGGCGACGCGGCTTTTTTTTTTTTTGTACCTGATTTTTTGCTTCAAATGTCGGCTGATGACTGCAAATGGTGCACGACTAAACTTAGCGCAAATATATGGGAGTCCAGAGAGGCCACATAAAGCTTATTCTCGACCATAACCCAATCTAAAAACACGTAAAAATTGTGCAGCAGCAGGATTTTCATTTTGCCGACGCGCATGGCTACGGCGACGCGCGCGCATACCAGAAACCGGAGACCTTTTTTTTTGGCCTAACGGATGATTTTTTTCAAAGATAACGCAAAGGGGACTCGTATAGCCGAGCCGTTTAGGAGGGGAAGGTTGGCGGTTCGAATCAAAGACCAAAAACTGGAATACGCTCTCTGACGACCCAACAGTAAAATGGGTACCTGATTCGTTCAGGGAAGGTAAAACGGCGAGAGGAGAGGACAGGTCACCGCCACTCATATGCCGCGCCCAAGACACAGTGGACCTCTAACATCCCACTGCCCCTATGGCCAGTAATGGCTATGGGACCTTTATACATTTACCCTTGTTCCCGGATTGTGAAACCTCTCAAATTCGAATAACTTTTATTCTCCGACCTTTTCTTTGCTGTTTACTTCGAAGCCCGTGGATTTTCCTTAATCTTCGCAAGTTCTCTGTTTCCTTATATATGGCAAACAAGCAATTGTATCTGATTGATACTACAGCTAATGCCTTCTGGATTAACTGATTGTTGTGTAAACATGTACTTCCGATATGCCATTAGATTATTAATGATACTGGCCCCATCATATTTTTGTTGCTGGTACATCGTTACAGCGTGCAGTAAGCGAGCAGTCGTGTGCATTTCAGCAACTCCGGAACGGCGCAGCATCACCCGCACCCAACAGGTATGTACGTCACGCAGTGTAATATCAACGCCTTTTGTTGTTTATGTTAATTTTTGGAGTTTAGTATAAATAATAATAATAATAACAAAGCATTTGTAAGGCGCACAGTATCTGACAAAAATAGTCATTCAAAGGCGCCGGTCAGTGAAAAGTCAGTGTGTGTGAGGGTAGAGGTCATTATGTGTGAGAAAGAAACTGATTGAAGAGGTAGGTCTTTAGTTGGCGTGTGAAGAGACCTGGTCTCAGTTGACGATGTTGAACCATTTCCTTCAGATACAGTGGGGCTAAGCCATGAAGAGCTTTGAAAGTAAGAAGGAGAACTTTGTAATGGATGCGGTACTGGATTGGTAGCCAATGAAGTTTGTGTTTCGAAAAGTCCTGGAGAAACACAAAAGTTACATTTTGCCTATTTACTTCCTACAAACTTCCTATAAACTCTCTTAGAAATGCACACATTCCATACCGGATGTGATTTCTTTTTCATTGCGGACCATGTGGACAAAAATTGAGCGTCGTATGATATGCAAGTTGACCCTTGGTGAATTCAAAACGGAGCCTGAGCGATCGACTGACGGGAATTAAAAAATTACAGATTTTCCTAAATGATTACGCCTTTCAACGAAAAAAAAACCATTCATGAATGGGCATAAAACAGTGATGACTCGGTCTTAACGGCCGTTTCAAACCTTGCAGGGTCGTGGTCGTCATGACTTGCGGTCACAAGTCACGCAAAATCTATCCAATCGGAGCGTGAATTCATCAGAGTATCCCAGCGTCCTGTTTGCAGGGCGGGGGTACGAGCCGGTGTGTTTGCTGCCACCAACTTCTCAAAAGTCTCCCATTCACGAGCCCATTTTCGCTCGCACCCCCGCTCTGCAAACAGGACGCTGGGTAGGGCTGATGACGAATTAACGCTCTGATTGGATAGATTTTGCGAGACCTGTGACCTGCAAGTCATGACGACCACGACCCTGCCTATAAGGTTTGAAACGGCCGTTAAGACTGATTCATCACTCTTTTATTCCCATTCATAAATGCGGTGCCCTTTTTGGTTGAAAAACATAATTATGAAGGAAAATCTGTTTTGTAAATTTTCAACTCCCGTCAATTGCTCAGGCTCCGTTTGGAATACGGGCGATTCACAATAGTGCGCCTCCAAGAGTTTGCAACGCGTTGGCCAATCACAATGCGCGAAATCAGTCGACCTTTTCCAAACGCACATTGGGTCGACAGATTTTGCGCAGTGTGATTGGCCAACGCGTTGCAAACTCTTGGAGGCGCACTATTGTGAATCGCCCGTATTCACGAAGGGTCGAAATGCATATCAGTCAACGCTCAAAATCTGTCCACATGGTCCACATGAAAAAGAAATCACATCCGGTATGGTGTGTATGTATTTCTATGGCAAACTTTTCGGATAGCATTTGCGCGCATTGGCTAACCGCGGTCTACAGCTGCAGCCAGATGATTTATACATAGGCCATGATATTTTACCCAGAATGCCAGCCCCACTTTGGCACAAGATTCTGTGAAGCTCATCTGCCCTTCCCAGCGCCCTGTTTGCAGGGCGGGGGTACGAGCGAAGAGCCAAGCAATTCCATTGTCAAAGCTCATACAAGAAGTACATCATGTATGTGACTTGAATTGGGACTGTGAAGCTCATCAGCCCTTCCCAGCGCCCTGTTTGACATTCGTCTGATATAAATCAATTAGACAAATTTGATTTCTGAATTACGAGGTTTTGCTTAAAAAAAATTGTCTGACAAAAGACGAAATTAAACATTGGAAGTGCACTAAATCGCTGTTGATGCACGAATTTGAATATTAGAAACGTTTTAAAAATTTAAAAATAGCCGGGAAAACCTATAGTAGAAATGAATTTGTGACTTAACTTAACGATCCCCGCGCCACTCGCTCCGCTAAGTCCGCTTACAAAAAGTTGACTAGAGTAGTCTAATTTTCGTTCAATCAAGTGAAGAAATTTTGGCGCTCTGGCGCCCTCTTGTGATAACGAAAGATTTACTTGTAGCCCCGCCCACACGAGCACGCGACACCTGTGCGATGATTTGCTTTTGTGAACAAGAACTCCAGATCATCCGTGCGGAGTTGTGCTTGTATAAGCGGGAAACGGTAGTATGCATGTATAAAAATACGAGTACATGTAATATGTACATGCATATTGTCATTTGATAAATCGACCGTCTGACCATGACAAAAGGCTTTTGACCTGAAATTGAAAAGGAGCCAAGAGGTAAACCTTCGGACAAGGTTAACTCCTATGCCGATCAGTGCGGTCACGTGATCGGAATCTCCGCCTTAGTTAGAGAGTACAAAGTTGAAATCAGGTGACAAAATTTGTTCATTCAGAAAAAAAAGAGAATAAATTATCAGCCGTGTCATGTGATTTGCACAGTCGGTTTCATTGGCTGCGCTTGTGGGTGTGATCACGATTTTTTTTATCGGGACCTTGAAAGTACAGAGCTGAAAAACTGGTCTGTCACAGTTTCGCACTTGTAATCTGGTGCTGAGTGGTGTGACCCCGGTCGCCGTGCGCGAGAACAGGACAATTCTAACCGTCGTCAAGTTGTTTCGACCTCGGTGGCAACAAGTGCAGGCTACGCTCCGGTGTAATCGTACTCAATACTACAAGTCAGTCGAACTCCTGGAGGAAAAATCCACTAAAACAAGAAAACACAATTATTTTCTGTATCGATTGGAAATCTGTGTAAACATTTCTCGTCATCAGGAAAATGGCCTGGACCCGAGGCAAGTTGACCGTGCTGTTGCTGGCGTTCCAGTTGGTGTTTCTCGTGTTATTCGGGGTGCTAGCGGAGTACGATCCGTCAGCGGACGCCAACCCTAAAAAAAGTCATGACAATACAACCGAAGAGCATGGGGACGGGGACCTGGCGGGCTTCGCTAACCAAGTGGACCTGTACTACCCAAGTAAGTTTGTGTTTTCTCTCCTTTCTGCAGTTTGTAGGCAACCACACGCACGAACGAACGAGTTTGTGTGTGTGTAGGTATAGGTTTTTTCCAGTGTTGTATTCGATGCACTCGTGATGGATCACAAGTCATCCAAAGTCCATCACAAGTCCATCACAAGTCCATTACAAGTCCATCACAAGTCCATCACAAGGCCATCACAAGGCCATCACAAGTGCGTCACAAGTCCATCACAAATCCATCACAAGTCCATCACAAGTCCATCACAAGTCCATCGCAAGTCCATCGCAAGTCCATCACAAGTCCATCACAAGTCCATCACAAGTCCAACGCAAGTCCATCACAAGTTCATCACAGATACTTGCGCATTACGTCACAAATTAATTGTACGCTCGTGTTTGTTGTGATGTATTAATTTCAGCGAAAAGGCTCATTTTTTTTGCAATGCGTTTTGGTGACCAGCCCAATGGGAAATAATCTCGTGCTTGAGAAATCTTACAAAACTACCATCGTTTTTTTGGATATTTTTTTTTTATTTGAAATGGTTTTCATGCACAAAGCACTTCATAACACAATGCCGCAGTACATAATGGGATCATTCAACCTTAATGCACCCAGCTGTAGTGGCCTCCGCTCCAGTAACAACCTTAGAGTTCCACGCACATTCAAAAAGGCAGGGGACAGGGCCTTCTCAGTGTCTAGTCCCCGATGCTGGAATTCCTTGTCACACAACATCCGCAACATCAGTTCTCTTGACAACTTTAAGGGCAGACTGAAAACTGATCTGTTTTCTCCACATAATCTGTAACTTGTCTTCTGGAGTTGTCCTTAGTCGCGCATTGTTACTTGCGAAAATGCGCGCTATAAATCGTGTTATTATTATTATTATTATTATTATGGTTTATTAAAATAAAACGTCATCGCGGCCAAAGGCCTAATTGAGACATTCATACACATTTATATAGTTAATCCCCCCAAAAAAGATAAAAAAAGAATAATTAAAAATACATCGTGTTTATTACTTTTTGTATCAGTCGGGTATTTTTGTCAGAAAGACTTGAACTTTGTACTTTTCCCTCTTCAACTTCTTCCGCTGATAATCGTATTATGTCGTGAATACTCTGCACCAAAGGTAGTTCTAGCCAACTTACATAGGACCATATGCTCAGTTTGCCTTTTTTTTAAAATTTTAAACCACAAAATTGCTGAAAATCTTCAGTACGATGAAATGTTAGCTCAGTGGCTGCTGTGTGCAGAGTCGACTCTCGTTATTACGAGGTTCTCCGGACTTAGTTATTAAACTTCCTCGTATTATCCGGAAGCTTGTCTTTTGCGGAGAGCCATTTTCCCCGCGATCGTGTCCACAAACTACATGTAATGTGGATGCAATGCATGTGTTTTCTTGAAATGGTACCGGTGTCATATGAAAATCGGACTCGTATGAAAATCGGACTCTTTTCCCTTTTATTGGTTAAACCCTCTCACGTGACCGGTCCCTCTCCTAATTACCTATGCATGAGCATGCGCAACACCACCAATGAGTCCGCATTTCATAAAACCTAAATTCATGCTACACCGGTACAGTGCTTTTCCGTTCAAAACTTTTCTAAATGTAAAACACATTAAAGTGAGACGGGTAATTAGTGTATACATGTATACATTTTGAGAAGACAGAAAACATGTACATTTCGAGGTCTCGTATTGGATTCCGTTGCTAACGCGCATAAGGGTCCACTTTTTATTAACAATTTTCAATGAGTGTGTTCTTTCGATCGAAACCATTTCTGACGGAATAACTTCACAGAGTATTATGGACCATCCCTATTACCTTCACTTTGTGCATGGTTTTCTCATTAAACGGGCAGGTGCGTTTCCGGGCAATTCCTATATTTTAATCACGTGTCAAGTTCATTGTTTAAAAAAACAACAACATTTTCCACTGTAAAGATGAGGGTAAAAATAACAGTGAGGAATATCTTGAAGCTCTCCTGTTCTGTGTGAATATTCTATATCGACGTCTGTGGGGCCGGTGTAGCGTGAATTTAGGTTTGTATGAAAATCGGACTCATTGGTAATACTGCGCATGCGTAAGTATGATAATTAGGAAAATGACCGGTCACGTGAGAGGGATTAACCAATAAAAGGGAAAAGGGGTCCAATTTTCATAGGAGTCGGATTTTCATGTGACACCGGCTTTTCACGGACCAAACGTCCTGTCGATCTCACTCTCCGCGACGTCCTATCCAGGGCGTTGGCGTTGGTAAAAGCAACGGCTGATTTCGTGGAGCTCTCATTGGCTAGATTTTGTTCAACGCGTGACCCCAAGGTCAACGCGTCTGCGCGCACGCACAGAAAGCGCGGACACGCCCAACCGAGCTCACTTGTTAATTCTGCATCGGGCCAATGGCAACCTCTTCCCCAGTGCTTACTTTATTTCCAACGTTGTTTCCAATAGTACACCCTGGATAGGAAACTTCCTTCCTGCATCCTGATTCGATACCGCAATTGGCTAGAAATGGATTTATATCGTGTACTTGGTGTTGTTATTCACAACGTGCAGTACGTGTTTTCGCGATCATTCGTCCACGCCTTCTCGAAAATATTCATTTCCTTTCCAGTTTGTTAATATTAATATGAAATGTGATACTGCATGTTGTCTCGTTAAGATCGTAACAGTTTAATTAAAATAAAATCATGTTTTCGTAACTCACGCCATGCTCGCGCTGCGACGAATTGATTCTGTTTTTACCCCAGACACCGCATACAAAAACAAACGCAAATGTAACGCACAGGCAGGCACCAGACTACTCCTAATTTGCATACGTGTTCAAAAATCTTGCACATGCAAATGATCCAATACCAGGGTGAGAGAGCAGGTAGTGGTGGGCGCGTACTGCTCGACACCCTGGGGACGAGGTTGGGCCAATGGACCATATTAAGGAGAATCCATTTGTGTTCGTGTAATTCCTTGAGTGTATGATTAATGTGATGGTGCCAGACTATTTAGCGTTCCGAGCCTCACTTTAATTGTTTTTTTGACAATGTGGCTTAAAACATTAGGATGTGTTTAAATCACACATTTAAAATTATTCATCAGAGCAGACTGGCACTAACTGGTAATGAACTTTTATTTCATTGCTTTAATTTCTACTCGCAAGTTCCAAAAAAACGAGAACCTTACCTCGCTTTCAATTTAATAATTTAATATGGCCGTCTCGTGAATAAAGTCTATAGCATACAACGGCTGATTCCTTAGAGCTCTCATTGGCGAGATCTCGTTCAACCGTGACCCCGAGGTCAGCGCGTCTGCGCACACGGACAAAAAGCGCGGACACGCCCAACCAACCGAGCTCACTTACTTGGGGCCGATATCGGGAGCTGCTAGCACAGCTATTTGCAATGTTCACGTACAGAAAACAATCATTTGCTGAACAAAAGCGGTTACCAGCCAAAACTGCATGTTACGTGTGTTGCCTGTGACTGGTTAGCAGCTCATATCTGCTTAGCACGTAATTGTGCTGAGTACTATTTTCTTCTTAGCAGGTACATGTACTTGAAAGGAGTCCAGTTGTTTGGAAGATTGCTTTGAAGAACCGGACCAACACCCCCAATTAGCGTGGGTGTTCCAAATAGTGTCTTCCAAAACACAATAAGAGTTTCCAATGAAAAACAAGCTTGGAATAATACACGGTGAACTGTTGAATACTTAGTGAATCCATAATAGTACACACCTATCTTTTGCAGTATGTTCAGTTCCTCGATCGACCACAATTAGGGCCTATTTCAACTTTCAAGAGTTGGTATGCGGGTTGGTTGAATTTTCCTGGAAAAAGGTTCGCGCTATCGTTTGTTCGAGGTAATTGCTTCATTTTCGTCCGGATTTTTCCCAACTTAAGATGTCCTCGATATTTACTAATTCAAAAATTACCGCCTCAACTAGTCTGGTTCCTGACCCGACGATCACTTGACGTCTCTTGATGGAACATAGGGTTGCAGACCAGTAAACAATCGCCGGCTGAAAATCGGAAGTCCGGGGGAAATGTCATTTTAAGCCTGGGGGCTGTATGGTATTAAGTATGGGGTGCCTTTCAGAGTAATGAATACTACACCCCCTGCCATCCTTTGCGAATTGGCCGCAAAACTGGCTGGCCAATCAGTTTTCCGGTGTGCTGATCTCTGTGGTCAAACCCAGTGGATAATCGAGCACGTTACCGTCACATGCTCAGTTATTATTTACCAGCATATGAACTTTCTGGTGAACGGTAAATGGGCCCAATTTTATATCTCTGCTAACCGCAAAATTCCACACTTACAATCAGCATTTTGTACCAACAGCGCTAGCAGAAAATTTGTGCTAAACCTGTGAGCACAAACTCCATATAGTTACGGGATGTACGCATGCGCAGAAGCCAACATTTCTCGCTACCTGTGAAATACGCTCACCGTATTAGGCCAAAAAAAAAAATAAGTCGGTCTCTGGTCAGCGCGCGCGTCGATTTTAATCATGCGCGTCGATCTTTTTTTTTCCAAAATGTTCCGCGGTAGCTCCAACAGTGCCCTCTATTTCCGCACCTCCTCATTTTTTTTTTACCAAAGAGCACCAAGGAATGGGAAATTGCACCAAGGCAAATGATAGAGAGCACCAAGGCAAATTATGAAGGACACCAATGTACATGAGGACACCAAAAAAGCAAAATAGTACCCCACCTTGTCTGTACAATCCAAGCTTGAAGAAAAAAAAAAAAAAGCCGCGTGGCCGCGTCAATTCCGGAACTTTGGTCTGACCAGAGACCGAATATTTTTTTTTTTGGCCTTAGCATGGAATTTTCTGCTACAGTAAGCAGGTTACTCGGTTCGGATGGTAAAGTGTACCGTCACCATGAGAGCGAACGCTGGACTTTGATTTGGCTTCTTGATGCGTCTTCCAAAAAGATAATTAAGGGGCTGTGCGATGCGAGGTGAAGACATTGAAGTGGAGGGTCGGAGGGCGATCTTAAAGTTGATTCTGTTTCTGCACCGAATTTGATTAGCCAGCGAAGTTAAGTAAATAGCTTAGAAGAAAGGCGCACATCCTTGAAGCAAGTGTCTTTTTAAAACGTGCCTCTTGATTCACTTATTTATGAATAAGGGAATAAATGTGTGTTCAGGAGGTATTATAACACTCCGTTTAAGACCGGTGGGAGCCTGGATGGGTGATCGCCGTAGGTAATTATCACCCATACAGACTCCCACCGGTCTTAAACAGAGTGTTTAATACCGACTGAACACATATTTATTCCCATTCATAAATACCTTTTCGGTCAAAAAAAAAATCTTTTCGTTCCAAAAATCAAAAGAAGTCAAAAACTAGACGTTAACAACCATTGTGTTCATCAATTTTACTTCATGTTTTACGAAACACCCCTCTGACTATAATATGAAATGCCCCTCCACAACTTGTTACCTTATAAGGACATTGCGTACGCGTCGCGCGTACTGCGCGATGTCGCGCAAAACGCAGCTGGGCTGGTGTAGTGCATAGATATAGAATATCTATGGTGTAGTGTGAATTTCGGACTATGAAATACTTATTCACTGGTAGAACATTGCGCATGTATACGTGAGGAATGTGAGCGTTCAACCAATGAAACGTTAAAAGGCACCGGATTTCATGGGAGTCCAAACTTCATGTGACACATGAAAAGTGTTTAAGACCGTTTAAGACCGGCCACGTGACGGGCTCTCGACCAATAGGAATGCGTAAACTGACTTAGGTATTTATGAATACAGTTTAATAATTACGTTTTGAGTAAGTTTTCATACATTTCTTCCCTGCTTATTGTGGTGGTGTGTTTGTCTACAAGGTAAAAAAACTATCGAGTTTCATTCACTTTAATGTGACTGCCATTAAATTGCAAAAGAGCAGCCTGATTTATTTGTGTGTGTGTCCAATACGCGTTTGTGTATGAAGGCCAATCCACAAACAGCTTTTTTCATGATACACATTGTATGTTAACCGTCTTGCTCAACTTCATTGGAAGTTCCGCCCATCCGTTAGAGAATCAACTTTAAGATCGCCTCCGGCCATCATCTTTAAAAGTGTCCTCGCCATGCACAGCCGATTAAATCTTGGAGGCGAAACCCCAAGTGTCCGGTATGCCTAATCTTTGCTCTCATTGTTACGTTACGCTATACTGTCAGAACTGGGATAAGCAAACACCGGTAAAGCCTTATCGTTCACTAAACCAAAACTCTGGAAAACTGAATCCTCAAACAGCAGACCACATGGCATCGTTCAAGAGGCACGTTTTAAAAAGACACTTGCTTCAAGGATGTGCGCCTTTCTTCTAAGCTATTTACTTAACTTCGCTGGCTAATCAAATTCGGTGCAGAAACAGAATCAACTTTAAGATCGCCCTCCGACCCTCCACTTCAATGTCTTCACCTCGCATGGCACAGCCCCTTAATTATCTTTTTGGAAGACGCATCAAGAAGCCAAATCAAAGTCCAGCGTGTTACTTCATATAATTCACAAGCCTTTGTTTTTTTTCTGCACCCATCTGCGGCATGTGTTATCCATTTCTACAAATTCATAAATTCACGACACATTTAACTTTGCAACAAAATATTTCACGGCTGTTCAGGATTATTGTTCACGTAAGCTTTAGCAATCGCCACTTAACTAATTAACAACCACTGTTACTTTGAGTAATTGTCAAGCCCTTGCTTATTATCTGCGAACATCGGCATTTATTACTAATTTTTACAAATACATACTATATGTCGCTGTGGCATATACCGTACATGCCTGCTATTTTTTTTACACACGAGATATACATGTATGTGAAGTAGGCGTACACGTGTATGTACACACAGGCATTATTAACGGTGCTTAACACACGGGCCACCTGTGCGGCAGTCTGAAGTCACGTTTTCAAAGTATACATTTTGTTCTCTATTGAATATAATCGGCATTATGATAATGCCGTCGTAATTTGATAGGTTCAGTGCGATAATATTACCATCTCCACGCCTGCTGTTCGTTGGACATTGAACTTGTTGACTGGAGAGCTCAAAAGATGGCGTGTTTTGACCTCAGATAACCTCTACCATTAATAATGATTATTTTCACATAATTAAACATCAGTGAGCCTTTTGTGTGTTGGCCATTCATAAATCGAGTCAAAAACGGTAGATTTCAACTCAAAAAGAGCCTCTCCATCAACTACCAAATATTGTAGCTAATTATTCAAAGGGATTATCGATCTGCTCATGTTGATAGGCAAGGATCGTTTGCATGTCTTGCATTTTATTTGTTTCCTACAACAACAGCACTCAAAATCCACAAGTTAGAATAAATGTTCAAAACCTAACCTGTTGAACTTTCAGCTCATACACTTTTCGAAAAAAAACCCACAACGCACAGCGTTCTGATCATGAAACACAGTTCTTGATTTCGTCTAAGTGAAAGCAAGCCAGACGGAATAATTTCACGGAATAATTTCACGAGCGACACCACTTCGTGTATTTTAGACCTCAATTTCACGGGATATGTTTAGTACTAGTACGATCCTTAATTCAAGTAAGCCTTTTGATAATAATTCGGTAGGCAAGGCCAAAAAAAAAAATAAGTCGGTCTCTGGTCAGCGCGCGCGTCGATTTTAATCATGCTCGTCGATCTTTTTTTCCCAAAATGTTCCGCGGTAGCTCCAACAGCGCCCTCTATTTCCGCACCTCCTCAATTTTTTTTTACCAAAGAGCACCAAGGAATGGGAAATTGCACCAAGGCAAATGATCGAAAGCACCAAGGCAAATTATGGAGGACACCAATGTACATGAGGACACCAAAAAAGCAAAATAGTACCCCACCTTGTTTGTACAATCCAAGCTTGAAGAAAAAGAAAAAAAAGGCAAAAAAAACCCCCCAAAAAACCGCGTGGCCGCGTCAATTCCGGAACTTTGGTCTGACCAGAGACCGAATATTTTTTTTTTTTGGCCTAACTTTTGGGATAAATGCAAATCATCCTATGTGCCTTCCGTACAAAATGTATTTCCTTGGGAACAAAATCTCACTCATTCTTTTTTTTTTTGAGCTGCGGGGACTTACACTGGGGGTATTGAGTTACACGCAAAAATGGGCTGGTAGTAGGCCCTACTTGAAATTCCAAACAATTCAGTCCACATTTTCCCTTCCAAAAAAGCCCCCCATGACGCTGTCCCGCGGCTTCGTCTTCGGCTCCAGCTCCATTGCCAAACTGCTCACGACGCCGGGGTTTGGGAAACGGCCGTATTCCCCCACTGTATACGGCTTGTAAAATGGTTTAGTTGGAACGCGACATACTCTTCTATGATGCAGCAGCTGTGCACAGAGCTGGACCCTGAGTCCACAATGAGCCACGCCCACGACTAGGGATTCAGTGTACACATTTATGTTTAAATATATGAGCAGATATTTTTTACGGTATCATTTCAGCCAACTGTGGTTACCATGGAAGCAATTTGATCGCTTATGGCCCATGGGTCGGCGTCAATGTACTATTTTCCCCGCGCCTAAAATACCAACGCTGCGAAAGGATTAAACTCTAAATCCCATCACGCAAGAGCAGGGATTACTTGTGGATTTCCGTAAGCCTTCCTGCGTTCAGGAGATTCTTTATGTCCCCAGCTCAGCGTTCCAGTTATTGTTAAATTTCTTTTATTCGCATGGACAGTAAATCAAAATAGCTCTCTAAAATCCCCAAGTTTTCGATCACTCATTTCCCCCATAAGTCAAGGCTGTGGATTGTTCATTTTGTCAGTGTATACAATTGGGAGTATATCAGAAGCAGATATTCGAAATGTATCATTTTAACTAGTCGTAACTTATTTCCGCCTTACACAACAAGTTTTCTTTTCCGTGAGCACTGCGTGAAGTGTAAAATAAACAGTGAAGATATGTCAATTTATTCACTGTAAACTGTGTTTATTCTACACTAGTCGTGTGTTTGTTGTATAATTTACTCCGTTTATTCTACAATATGAAGTGCAGAGTGCACACAGTGTATTGCAGAAAACACAAATTGTGTTTATTTTCTACACTAACACTTTATCGTGGGTATTTTACATTGGACATTTTTATTATACATTGTATAATAAACTGTTAAACTTGCGCCATCTACATTGTACTGTGATTGTTCCCCGCCATATATGTGTTTCTTCTACACTTGACATCGTGCTCATTCCACACTCAACTTATGATATAACATCATTAATATGTAATGTCGTGTTTGTTTTGGTTTGTTCAGTGTTTCTGTGACCTGCTCTGTACACATTGTTTCATACTCGCGGGGTTTCTTGACACGGTTATCTGAATGTGGTAGAATAACCACTAGCCGATGTTCATTGGCTTATTTGCTATAATATGTTACAATGTTGTTTATTGTACACTGTATACACTACATACCGTGTTTATCCTATTTGAACCGTGTTGACCAAACACTGTAATATTAATTGCCGTGATTATACTGTTTCAGGATGAATACATAACATTTGCCGTCTACTGGCCTTGCCTTCTTAATGACCTAGGCTTCTTCAATTTAAAAAACTACTATATATCATTATTCAATACTGTGTTTATTTGACACTGTTGACACAATATTTAATCTTTATTCCATAACGCACATTCACCCGACGCTTTACTTTACAATGCCTTGATTTGTTGTCTTGATTTACTCGAGATATTATTTGGCACTGACTTTTTGTCACTTTTTCTCTTAAAACGGCAATGGCTTAGCATTACACAAACTAAGTGTCTATTTTACGCTTCGATTATGGTGTTTATTCTGAACTTAAACATCATGTTGAAAGATCAGTGTAATTCCTTGATTATAGTGATTGCAGTAATTCCTTGATTTCAAGATGTACACGAAATGATGTGTATCGGCTTCGGCCTCTTAATGACCTTCCTGAAGAACAGCTGAGTAGTATACAAAGTGTTTATTCTACACTGCTCACCACTACCGTATACGTGTACATGTATTACCATTTGCCTTGATTATCTGGCAGTGTTAATGTTCCACTTATACAATGTGTTTTTTTACACTTTATTCTACACTGCTCACTACTGCTGAAATATTAACATATAATTGCCTTGATTATCGTGCAGTGTTAATGTTCCACTTAGACAAATTGTATTTTACACTTTATACACTGCTCACTTCTACTGTAATATAAACATATTGCCTTGATTATCTTACAGTGTTAATGTTCCACTTGGACAGAGTGTATATTTAACACTTTATACACTGCTCACTACTACTGTAATATTAACATATGCCTTGATTATCTTGCAGTGTAAATGTTCCAAGCTGTTCACGTGATGATGTGTTTTACACTGCTCACTTCATTCCACCCATAATACTGTAATATATCAACGCTGTCTTGATTATCTTGCAGTGTTCCAAGATGTACACGTGATGATGTTCATTGGCTTCGGCTTCCTCATGACTTTCCTCAAGAAGTACGGCTACGGCTCGGCGGGTTTCAATTTTCTGATAGCCGCCTTCGTGCTGGAATGGGGGATGCTCATGCGCGGCTTTGTGGCACTAATTGTAGAGGGCTCGTTCCATATCAACATTAAGTCGTGAGTATCGATTCATTTGAATTGTCTAATCGATTATATCATAAACATGCAATAATCAATTGCGGTTGATAAATAAGATTTCGGGTAGGAACGTTCGGTCGTGAGTATCGATTTCTTTTCAGTTTCGTGTATTCGATAGTTTCATCGTCTTGAAATCGATTGTTATCGATAAATAACATTTTCTCGCGGCCACATCCTTTGTAGAAATCGATTATATCAGCATTCACTTGTGAGTATCGATTCTCTGAGTTGTCATCTAATCGATGGTTCATAATCAAGAAATCGACTGCGAGTGACTGATAACTAGATACTGATTCACATCACCATTCAGTCACAAGTATCGATTCTTTGATTGTGTAATCGATTTGTCAATAATCTAGAAATCGATCTTGATTGACTGATAAAAGCGATTTTGATTCATGCATTTGCCCTCCTCTTTTTTCGATTCTGTAAGCTCTGACTGTGTGTTGTTGTCACTGGTGATAAAACAAAATTTGCTATGGGTTGGACTTAACAGAATGTCATGACCACTAACTTTTATTTATAATGGAGTCGTCTCACCACGCAACCACTCGGTGTGATTGATCGACTTGCCATTCCGAATCTGATACAGCCGCGGGTATTGCATTCAGTGCTTTTGAAAGGAACAAAACGGCTTTTTTGGATACCCTCGAAATTGTATTACCAAGGCTCCGTTCGCAGAGTCAACATTGTTCACTGCAAAGACACGGCTCATCGACCACGTCATGTACTGAGAAAAATCTCATAGAAATCCCCCACAAATTTTTTTAATCCGGGCCACATCGTAAAATCACCATAGCCAGGGCTCTCCATTATCCAACCTGGCCCCGAAAAGGTGCACTGAACTAAGTCAAGTTCCATTGAAAACAGTGTAAAATCAATAATGTTCAAGGCCAACATGCAAGCCGACATCACTGGGGTTTCTCAAACAAAAAATAAAATACAGTCTTGTCCTTCATCTTTTTAATTCTTTTCAATTTTGGGTAGACTAGCCAATTACATTTGTTAGATATTCACACCAAAAAGAAATTTACAAGCTGCACCCTAAGTCTCTCAGGCATATATGACCCACTTTTCATCCGTAATTTTATCAAGCCTGCCCTCAGATGGAAGCCCCAAAACCAGGGAGATGATCCTTGGGTATAATTACACAATTCCAACGTTTTTCAAGCCAAACGGTCTCCGTTTTCAAAATATATTGTGGTGGGGGGGGGGGGGCCTTATATGCTAATGACCTCGCGTAGAAATTCTCACTTAAATGTCTGCACTCACTGCACCCTGAATGTTAGTCAAACCTTTATGCAACATAAAGGCAACTCTCGGGCCAACTTGTCCACCGGCCAAAAAAATGCTGGGTATTTCAGTGTTGGACTCCGGAGGGTCAGATTGTTTCGGTCCGGCTGGTCCGATAAATCAAAAGCTGATCTGAAATAACGCGTGACTGAGAGGGCAACAGGCCAGGCCAGGCCTGGGCGCCGGCGCTGGCAGTTGTTTGGTGCAAAGTGGAGAAACTGACCCATCAAGAAAGGTTAACGATGCGGCCACCGTGCTGTTTTCTAGTTTCACCTCAAGAAATAGATTTTTTTTTTTTCAATTGCCATTTTCATAGCAATATCAAAGTTATGTACTTTTGAATGAGATTTTGAATGAGACTTTGAACGAAAAAGAATCCACCGATGTTTAGTTATTGAAAATCTTCATAAAATTCGAATTATATTATAGCTGCCAGACAATAATTCGGCTCGCGCAGTGCCAGTTCATTTGTGCGCAAAATGAAAGCCCCTCTTCGGAGGGTTGCAGACGCCCAAAATTTGAATAAAGTAGTTTTTTTCGTCCGTTAAAACAAAAATTCTAACTGACAATAAGTTAGGAGAAAAAAACTACAATTTGTTCAAAGAGCATGGGCATTCAACTTTGAAAAAGTGGAGGACTGGTATGAACTCGCACTATCTGACTTACGATGAGTTCAATTTTTTTTTTTTTTAAAGGTCGGCTTTTATTTCGAGAAAATTAAGAAGAAATCCCTTTTCAGTCTTTAAAAAGCGTGCAGATTTGGCAATTAATTATGCAAGACAAAAAAAATGGGAAATCTAAAAAGGAAAAAAAACCGTTTGTATAGGAAGATTAGTCATTAACCGGTAAAGGTGGTTTAAAAAGTGTGCCCGCGCACTTCTGCTCACCATGAATTACTCAAAAACTGTGCCCAGGTTTTCTCCGTTTTCTCACAATGTGTAGTATCCACTGACCTGAAAGATCAACAGGTTAAAGTTTTTATGTACCAATCGTAAAGATTTTTGAGCAGTTGTGTTACTTCATACCAAACGAAATGCGCAAAACAACTGATCATATGTAAAACTGACGCGCGTATATGGAAAGGTGGCTTAACTCGCGAGCTATTTGATGTTTTCCTGCCGATTTCCACGCAGCTCTATCAGATGAGATCATGGCCCAATTTCTTGGCTCTGCTTACCGTTTACGAAAAATCCCTGCTTACTATAGCTGAAAATTCCGTGCTTACCGTAAGCGTATTTCACGCGTTAGCAAGGACTTTTTGCTTCTGTTTTTTTTTGGGTTAGCACAGAATTGTTCTGCTAGCGCGGTTAGCACAACATTTGTGGTCGTAAGCGCGGAATCCTGTGGTTTAGCAGAGCCAAGAACGTGGGCCCTGACACACCCAAGATTGTTATTCATAATGATGTAATTTATTGCCCCTAACCCCCCATAAAATACTGTCAGACCCAAGCAGGTGGTTGGGTGGTAGGAGTTATTAAGAGATTGCAATTCAGCAGTTCAGCCCAGCCCATTTACTGTTCACTTTGAAAACAAAAACAATTTTACTGGTCCCAGAGCGTAGGAAATTCTATTCGATTGACCCAGAGTGGACATACATGTACAGTTGAACTGGAAGACCTTTCACGCATCTGGTTTCTATACAAAATAGTCCAGATTTAGCCCATCCATTGGCGTCACATGACCGGCCACTCTCTTATTCCAATAAATTCACTCCCAGCCGATTATGGGGACTGGACGTTTTAGAGTGAAATTCGTTCATTCGAATAAGATCCAGGTTTCACTCGAGTTTCTACTGGATTGTTACTTTTTCAGAGTACTTCAGTCTGAAATGAGAGTGATTTTCACTCTCAATCGTCTAGTCTCTAGAGTGTCACTCTTTGGAAATTAGGGCAGGGTAATCCTATACGACAGAACTGCCCGGTTCACATGTGACAGTCAGTCAGTTGGGGAGTCGGCGAGTCAGTCAGTTAGTCAGTGAAATAGGGCGCTGTAATGACGTCATTTTTGAGGGTAAAAAAGGCGTAAATCCTCCTGTTTATGACGCAGGTTGACTTGTTGCTTGTTACGCCCCACCATTCGCTAAAAAAGGGGCCTCTTTCATGGATTTTTTTTCTCGGGGTTGTTCTGGGGGCGTGAATCCAACATTCCCTCGGTATACCATCCCCGTGCAGACTGCTACCTGTAGCGCACGGGCTTAACACATTGTAGATGTATACATAACACCTTCATAATTAACTACAACATTTCATATATCACTTATTTTGCAGTTTTTTTGCAGAAATTTTGTAGTTAAAATGAAAGCGCTACCTACTTGAACTCGTATATTGGGAATCAGCATTATACTAGTACAGTGCAGAGCTGTTGTATTCGTTCCAATGCAATGGTAGGTCAACCAAGCGAAACCCATCGCCCGTGGCTACGCAAAAACTGTCAGAACGGGTAAAATAATATGGCCAATCTGACCTATTCACACCTGATTGTGATGCTTACAAATTGGTAAACCCGGCAGGAGGTACAAAAAATTCCCCTCTGAGCAAACTTCATTATATTCTAGTTTTTTTTCCTTACCCACGGCAGTTTCAGGATGGATTATTAAGTAAGTGGGTCAAACCAGTTGTGGGTCAAACCAGTTGCGGGTAAGCTCTGGCAACAGAGCTTCTACAAGTCCGACTCGGGTGTCGGTCGGTCGGTCCAAAATTGACCAAAAACGAACCCCCTAACTCGCCCATAAAACTGTTGAGTACCACATTGTAACTGCCCCCCCCCCCAAAAAAAAAACAAAAACAACAACCACCAAAATACATTAAATACTAGACAAAAACATTTGGTAACAATTTGTGACATTGTTTATGCTATTTTGTTTTTAAAATAAGGGCCAAGAAAATGGCGTCGCACTGAGTAAACAGTTGCATTATGAAAGTGACAGTTATTTTGCATTGTGAATTTCAACAAAATGGGAAGTTCTAATTTCAATTCGACAATCACGACCAAGTGAGTGATTGTATAATTTCATGCAAGACGGCCAGAGTTTATCGTGCATTCGTATTTGTTCAATTGCCAACTCACACCACAACTTGATCCACGTGGCCAGGCTGCGAATCTTTTTTCCCGGATGCTAAGTTCGGTGGACCGTTGAGGCGGGAGATTTAGGCTGGATCAGGATGCTAGGTTGCTAATGCATGCTAATGTAGTTTCTAAAGCAAACATGGAGTGAGGCCGTATGAAACAAAGTTTGTTGTGTTTCATCTCGAGTGTATAACCTGGGGGCTGGGGGGGGGGGGGGTGTCCAAACCTTGGCTTCGTCTCTGTTTCCAACTCGTGAGCGGAGACGACGCTGGAGTTTGAGAAACGGCCCAATTACATGTACATGTATAAGTTTTTCCATGCACACGTACGTTTGACTTAACTACTGGCAACCTCTTCTCCATTCAGCGGGAAATGAAACATTTGTTTTTAGTATTTTTGCAAAACACTTTTTTTCGTGACGTCTTGCCAAACCCTTGTGTTACCGCTTTCCACAGAGGCATATGTCGATATCTGACAAAACCTTCCGGCTTTGCCTTGAGTGCCCGATCCCTGTTGGGAATTTGTTAAATATTAAATGTAGGGTGACCCCAGTGACAAAACATGTGTATAGGGCAGCGAACGAATAATGGTAGCGCAGTTTAATGCAGGCAGGTATAATATTCTGGGTGGGCTGATGAACAAAAAAGCAGGACGAATAATACCGACATAAAAGTTCACGATCATACAAGTAGTAATGAAACTATACACGCAGTAGCCTATAATACCGTCTTCGCACGAGCGGTAGGCGTATTTAAAAAGTGCCTCTCTCGATCATTGCGATGTATTAACATGGAGCTAGTATTAAGTGGTCTCTCCCAACTCTCTATGTGCAACCGTTGAGGGGGTACTTGTGCACGGAGTCCAAAGACCTGTTTGCGTTTATTGCCTGTTTTTTTTTTTAACTCGTGGTCAAAATGGGCAGATCTTGAAATGCACATGCCCACTTGGTACATGTAGAACTGGCTTCTTGGCCACGGCAAGCATCGATACCTTTAAAGTACAGAGTACATCAATGGCAGCTATCTAAACAGTAACTGACAAAATTAAAGGGAATATACAACATTTGCAAACAACGAAAAATAAAACTATCAAGTTTTTGCGAAATACCTTAACAGGATGTTGGTAAAGGACAGTCTAAAGCATCCTGTAAAATTATGGCACCTGGTATACTGTCATTTTCAAGAAAAGTGGTATTTTTGTATCAATTTCCAACGCTGATCGGCCGATCAGCGTTGGAAACAACTGGCTTTTTATCAAATACTGGCCCCAATTGACCATTGCACTTGTTTGCAATCGATTACAAACCTATAAACGGGTACGAGCCAGCTAGACTGGTTCCCTGACCTTACAATTCCCCCAATGTATGTAAACTGCTCTGTTTCTTCTTATATGGAGTCAGGGAACCAGACTACAGGAAAATGAACGTTTTTCTTGGTTTTTATAGCATTTTCGAACCCAAAACCTCCAAAAAGTTAGTGTAACTATATTTGCTTTATATTTCCGACCCCCCAATTCCACCCATTTCTGAAAATTACAGCAAAAGCAAATGATGTGTATTCCCTTTAATGTTGAAAAGCTTACTTGGTTTAAGTGTAGTAATGACACCAAACTCTCTTTCTAGCATACTGTCATTTTGAAGAAAACAATAAAAGAAGGTCATTTGCAAAAATGCGTCTAAAGACGCATTTTTGGAAATTTCCTATTAGTAATTCGTTTTTAAGTCCGCGACTGGTGCCCGCAAGCGTTGACACGACGCACAGGCGCGCGCGGTTGCTATTATTCGCCAGTTCAGTGCTTGACATCGCGTAGCTGCGATCGGCTGAATGAGAACGTGTCCCAGACGCTGATTTCCGGGCGCAAAAAATGACTCAGCAACTTTGGAATTGAAATCAAAATCCTAGAATATTTTTCTCTCGGAATATACAGCATTCAGTGAGCTGAAACTTCACCCGTCTTTAAATTTTGAGCACTAATGTTGCTTCAAACGACAAAAATGCACAAATGACAACCTTTAACGTGGACATCACACAACCAAATTATTCACTTTTTGGTTGTCTGTGAATCGTCAACTTGACATACTCTTGTATCTATTGCATTCCTTTAAAAGTCAGAAAGGTCAGATAGTTTAGTCAATAATGCAGGCTTGCATTTGCCTTCTTTGTGCAAGTGTCAGTCGCACAGGAGACAAATGACCGCACTTTTATAGGCATACGTGACTAAAAGAAGAGTTTTGACGTATTAGCGAAGCCTTTGTTGCATTATAGCTTGCCGGGCGGGACAAAAAGAAGCTTACTTGGCACTCTACTTCACCTGGAGACTTTTTTTGTCCATTATTAGCCAGGAATGCGCGCGTATCGCGTGAGGCGTCACTGCCCTGGGGATTTGGAATCCGACCCCTGGATTTATAATCCCATAACCTCGCTCATAAAAAAATCCGTGATGGATGGCCCGAAATGGACCTGAAATGGCTCACTACGACGATGGAGGTTGCATTATTGGCATACCTGATATAAAAATATTTTAAAAATGAGATGAAAGGCGTGAATGGCATCCAAACGTCGATTCTATAAGTATTTTCTTTAGATTTCCAAACACAGCATTGGACTGTGTTGTGGGTTTTGTTGCGGCGCTCGTGTGTGGCGTGCACGGATCACACGGTGGTCAATTTACCTTGGGACGAAGTGCGCATGCGTGCGGGATGGTTTCCCCATCCTTTCGAGGCCCATTTTTTAAAACAAGTTTTACCAGCAATACCCTTCTTGTTCGTTACCCTGTCCTGTATTCACACTTATAATTGTCTACAGTTTTTGTCAACAAATGCGTACGTGACTCAGGTGAATACATTTACATGGTCTTCATCTGCCAAATTCGTCTGCAGAATATTTATGGACAACTCTCCTTGCATTAAGATATTCGTACAGGTAGCCTTAGCTTTCAATGAGTTCCTATACCAGTAGGCCTAGGCCTACTCTGGGCTAAACTGTTGTTATCAATATTATATCAATGGTACCGGTGTACCACGGGCGTCTCAACTGAGACCAATTTAAATCGGGCTTCATTTTGACAACAAATTCGAGAATAGACCCTCAACCCACACCGTAACCGGGAGTAACACAATCTGATGTGCGGGTTGTCGGAACGAAGGGGTGTCGAAACGTATAGGGGTGTCGGAACATATAGCAGTCACCACCAGGGTCATTGCTCTGCTTTCCGCATAAGCGAAGAATCTGTGCAACCTATGGACTCCGTGCACAGATACCCCCTCAACGGTTACAAAGGGAGAGTTAGGGAGAACACGTGGAGGGACGTTCGAACGCATTGCCGACGACGCCTGAAGCTCACGCTGAACGCTCCGGGTTTGTGCACACTGAGAAGAAAATTAGTCTTCCTTTTTCGCGCCATACGCGCTCGAAGCAGTAGGCGCACACAGTCATGTACATGTACGCACAAGAGCGGTGTGTCCCTGCCACATGTGCTCTCGAAAGTGGTCAAATTATGCACGGTGTCTATAGCAGAAATCTTTGTACCTCTTTTGTGAGGTTCTGACAAGATGTGGGGGAACTCAATGTTTCAGACAGTATACTCCTGCACTTCGTCAGGAAACATGAGGTTTGTTACATGGTGCAACCGTGTTCCATGATGCAGCCGTCGTTACATAATTATGCAACCGTGTTGCAGGGTGCAGCCGTGTTGCAGGGTGCAGCCGTGTTGCAGGGTGCAACCGTGTTGCAGGGTGCCACCGGCGTGTCCACATGATGCAACCAAAACTACATGGTGCAACCGTGTTTCAGGGTGCAACCGGCGTGTTAACATGATACAAATGTGTTACATGATGCAACCGCGTTACATGATGCAACCGTAAACTTAATCATATTTCTATCTTCTTCATGCAAACCTTCATATCCTATCCAAGATATTAATTACAGTCGACTCTCGTTATAACAAGGTCGATGGGACTAGCCAAATTACCTCTTTATAACAGGAATGTTGTTATAGGACAGCGAAACAAAGAAACTCAAAGAGAACCTGAGATTTGGGACCTCAGAATTTGCTCTTTATAAGCAGAACCTCTTTATAAAAGTGCTCTTCATAATGAGAGTCGGTGTATTGTGTGACGGACGGCTGGGTTACTGCGGTTTTTTTTTAAGCATGTGCGCATGTGCAAGTATATCGCACAGGGTTATGTACTTGCCAGGTTAGCGCAGAATTTCTATGCTCGGCACATAATCCACGGTAAGCCAATCCATCAGAATTTTGACATAGCAATAAGTGGGAAAATTCAACACGTAGTGTCAGTACTGTGACCTCCCCCAGTCACTTGTACATGTAGTTATCGCGCGAGGCAGAGATCGATCATAGTGCTGGGACAGAGAGCAACAGTAACCAAAGGCTGACGCTGTAACCAAAGGCCTATAGAAAAACTACTTCAATACAATTTGTTGTTATACACAATATTTGCATTGTAGGCTTCACATTTACTGTGTGGCAAAATTAGTGGGGACTATTAAATGTCAGTAATAAACTTCAGTGCAACATTGATGATCTTCTAAAGCGACATAGTGGTAGATTGGTACAGTATACGATCTTGACAGGTGTAATTTAAAGTTTGCAGAAATAGAAATAGGAAGAGAAATCTACGAAGGATTTTGAAACAATGGTAAATACATGAAAGATAACGATTTGGAGTATGTTTTTATGTGCAGCAGTAATTTATCGAGAGTTGAAACGGAAAAAAAACCCACCGCTTTTCAGCCTTACGGTTGCGAAGGCCGATTTGTAAGGCCAGGCTGATATTACCGTTACACAGACATTAATGTTCGTCGGCAAAATCTTTGAACATCAATTTCTCCCGTTTTGAAGACCGTATCTTCATGCCACTTTTGGAGTTTGTTTCCTTTATAATGATCCAACTGTGTGCTAAAATTCGTTTCGATATGTTAAGTATTTTTCATTAAAATTGGAAAACTAGGCTTATAGGTACAATGTACGTGCATTCTTCAAAGCGTTAACAAATAGTGTTTGCAATATGCCTTTAACTTCTGTAGTAGCTGGCCAGCCACATATCAAGGGTCGCCTCGTCGGCAGGCCTCGCTGTTGTTTTATTCAACAGATGACATGACAAATGACAAGCTTCGGATCTATCTCTTATCTAGCTTTATTACCCCGAAGAAGACAAGACTTCTTTCAGTAGAAGTAAAAACCCTGAAAAATTATAATAAGTGAGGTGACAATTAAGTTTCTAACAAAGTAATCGGTCTGATTTATAAATATTATTAAATAATAAATTATACAGATAAACCTACCCCAGTGCCTTTGGCTTCGGTTATTTAAGGATACACAAAACAGCACAGCTCACAGCTTGGAGAGAAAGCCCTCGAACTGGTCTACACGTCGCAGACTAGGTATGTCTGGCTATGCCAGGCTCAGCCAAAAGAAAAGTTATCATCTAGTACTTTAATAATAGTACGTGAAAACAGCGTTATCTCCCTGCGTCTGCAGCATGCGCTGGCTTTTGTGCGCTGTGTCATATAGGCCCCAATGTATACATTTTCCACGCAATGTATACATTTGCATCCAAAAAGTATGGCGTGCCTAAGCACGGGGTGACAAAATACGTTTTGATGATTTTCAAATTATTATGAATCGCCACAATTTCCCTGCTTTAAGGATCAGTCGCCCTCGAACGATCCATATGTCAAAAAAAATTACTTTTTTCCCCCGGAGTCGTTTTGTACTAAATAAGTCAAAAAGGGTAACAACATATTACTCTTTATATATAATCCTCTTGCATGCATACACACATTTAAAGTATGACTAAAATATGTGAATCTCCCACAATATTCCTGCTTTTGGAATTCCTATTCCAAATCTTACCCAACACAAACTGGTTCCATTTCAGTAACTTTCAGTGACTTTTCAGTAACTGTGTGATTTTTCAAGACTCAATGTATGACAATAGTCAAGCACAAATATAGCATATTAAGTTAACGGTTTTTGTACTGAACTACTAATGGTGGGTACGATGTAATTCAACATTTTTCCTTTCTGGAAATACAAGTTTAAATCAGCAGTAACTTTACAATACAAGTTTGGTCACACGCTATTCAACTCAGAATGTGTGAAGCGGTTTTCTGAAAAGGTAATCAGTGAACTAGCTTTACTTAAGCGTCGACTTTGGTTCCTATAAATCATATATTGTTTAACTTACACTTTTATATCCATGGTTCACATACATCGCACAGTTGTACAAACTCAAAAATGTGTGTAATGTGTTTCTGCTGTGATTTTGAGGGTTCCTTTTAGAAACACCCAAAAATATTCAGAACTGTTGTGGAATAGCTTTATTTTTAATAGAGAAGGTGGTCAGGGTTCGGTGACTGACGCCACGAGTCTGCCATGCCAATGGTACACAAAAAAAGCCCTGGGGCATACAACAGGTGCGCCATGCACGAATCTGGGTGAACTAAAATAGCCGCTTGACAGCTTCAGGCCTACTGCCCTGGGCTCACAAGTGCCTGTAAGTCATTCAGTGAGTGAGTGAAGCAGGCAGTCAGTGAGATAAGTACAAAATGGACAATAGGCTGGCACTCTGGGACCAGCAAGCTTGCTTGGGTGGACTCGAACCACAGATCCTACACACAAGGATTAACGACTCTGCCAAACTCTTGGTTAGACGCGTGATAACGGCCCGCATAGGTGGGAATACCACGAACACTTGTCAACAAAGACCCCTGCGCGCGGCGACTTTCAGATTTGCAGGGCCCTGCGCCCGATCTAATGTCGAAGTCCCTTAAGCCAGCTAATTATATTTTTGAATGTTCATGATCCTACGTTTTTGGCCTTTATTAAAGAATTCTGATAAGTGATAACTACATAACCATTTTAACGTCGAGCACAATATCTTTAGCTTTAAAATGAACTATGAAATGTCGATTTTGTTTAATCGGTTCGGGACCACATCTCTCAAAAACTTTTTTATGAAAGCCTAATTAAAAACGAAATTTGGGTAAACGGTGTTCTCCTCGCAATTTGACGTTTATTTCCCGGGTAAATAATTCATCTGTGACGACAAAAACTGCACAATATCATCTGTTATATCCTGAAGTATTTATTTTTGAACAATTTGTGAACAATTATATCTTACATAAGGTGTAAGTTTTGCTTGCAGTTTTATGAATATTTCCGTTTTAGATGTCATGCAAAAACCCCGACATAATGGCACACCTGAAAAATTCGCGATTACAAGCCAATAATGCCCGTTATCACGCGTCTAACCATGTACCAACAAGGCAAGTCCGCTCATCAGTGCATTTTGTACTAGAGCTCAGAACAGTAGTTTATCCTTGTGTGTAGGATCTGTGCTCGAACCCTCGACTTCCTGCTCACTAGTACCATGTGTTTATAGCTCCATGCTATTACATTATGTCTTTAATAACCAGTGGACCAACGAGTGATGGCAACACCCGATTTCCAAATTTGCATCTCAATGCAAAACGCCATATAAAATGATATCTCTGCCCTTGAAAGTTAAACCCGTGCGTGCGCTTTAATGTTGCCGCGATGTCGTAGTTCGATACGCTCGCTGAAAGAGACCAACAAATGCTGCTAACTCCCTTTCAGGCAAAAACAGTGCGTACGGTGAGGTATTGTCTGGGTGAACATTCAGGCATCTTGTCTGTTGAAAAGAAAATGAAGCTCTGCCCAGACAGTGTCTAGTTGGGAGAAACACGGAAACTTGTATAGACCTTTCTGCGCTTGGTTGGCAAACTGCATTTTTGCCAACCACGGCCTGCAAAACTATGGAAGGTCCAACACTGCAAAAATGAAAAAGAGTTATTACAGATCACCAAAATATTACTTGATACTTAAAAAATACAACATTTTCAACAAAGCTACAAATATAATTCCAACAAATGCCTTTTTAATTTGTGTTGATGGCGTTAGGAGGACTTTTTTGGAAAAATATGTTGCCAACCACGGCTTCAAATTAAGCGCTTACGGCAGCCCATTATACAAAATGGCGCCAATGTTTACGAACAAAAGAAAGGCCTGTAGGAATCGTGATTTTTTTTCGACCACAGTGTGGCAAGCAAAATAATACATCTTAAAGCAAAACATTTGTCGCTGTCTAAAATTGCGCATTTAACAAGAATATTGACAAATTGGGGAACCGCTAACATAGGGCTGGATAGCTCAGTCGGTAGAGCACCAGAACGGCAATTCCCCAGTCAATTTCTTTGTTCAAATATGATAAAAAAACACCCTGTTTTTAAACTGATTTTCACGTGGATTTCATTCAGGAGTTTTCTCCCATAGAAGATTTAGTATTGAAAGAATAATGAAGCCACATAGGCCTGCTGCAACAATGGGCTCAATTTATTTTTCCTCGTAATGATCGAACGCATCCCCATTGCGCATGTGCTATTATCAACCGGCCCGATTCTCTTTCTTTATTGACACCTACTGCGCCTGCGTTAACCCGCTTTCAATACCGCCTCGTTACTGCGCATGTACGCGCATGCGCTTTCTTGCCCTGGAAAAGAAACTGGCTGAAATTCTGATGACACACCTTGTTACACTTACATGTCTGAGTGAATTAAAATCTCCAACTACATGTACATTGTATAATATGCTTCAAACGAACATGGAAAAATATGGGGCGCCGCAGACTGGGCAACGAACTTCTTTGATACTGTACTGATCCACTTTTTTTCGGTCGAATTCCCAACTGGACTGTCCCAGATAATATTTTTATGGGAACTTTCAACACTCTTTATGTAGGTCAACTTTGATTGTTGATTTGTTGTTGTGCATGAGTGTTTGATATAGATGTAGACCTACAATGTAGTTTGTACTCTCAGTGGCCACCATGCACTAATAAGGTCATGGGTCGATAATTTCCATTAGAAAGTGTGTACCGCAACATGTAGTGAACTAAAAATTTTTTTTCACTCAACCCCCTGAGGACGGACAGAGCACACTGTCCGAAACGTCGATTTCTACACTCAACCTACCGGTTTCTTTGCAGAACCACACTTCTTCCAAGAACAGATATCTTTCCACATGGTGTTACCCGCACCGCAGCATGTGGTGAACTAAAAACCCAACTGTCAAGATTTGTTCTGGAATTCTGCTAGTATACTCTAGAAGCGTTATGGGTGTAGCCACTTGTTGCATGATGATAATATTTTTGCATGCAGTACATGCTGTGCTTTGTATGACACCAGGGCGAGTAATAAACGATATCTGGCGTACATTACAAACAGCGGCATATGACGTAATCCATGTCGTACCAGTGTTTCGCGCGCGCGTGTACATGTACTATCGCGGAGGCTGCGCGCAAATTAAGTGTTGGTGAGTTGTACGTAGATATTCCTACGGCTCGAAACGAGGCCAACTTTGAAACTGCGTTTCCGTTCCGCAAAACGTGTATCTATTCGTTGTTGCCCATATTTCAACTTTTGACATTAGGCCAAAAAAAAAGTCTCCGGTTTCTGGTATGCGTGCGCGTCGCCGTAGCCATGCGCGTCGGCAAAATGCAAAAGTTTTTTTTTCAATGAAAGATGATGTCCCAAAACCGCCAAACTCACTGGTTTGAACGGAATACTGCTGCTGCACAATTTTAACGTGTTTTTAGATTGGGTTATGGTCGAGAATAAGCTTTATGTGGCCTCTCTGGACTCCCATATATTTGCACTAAGTTTAGTCGGGCACCATTTGCAGTCATCAGCACACATTTGAAGCAAAAAACTCAGGTAAAAAAGAAAAAGAAAAGGCGCGTCACCGCATCACTTTTTGGGCAAGCTCCAAACCAGAAACCGGAGACTTTTTTTTTTGGCCTTAAATAGATTAGTTTGAAGAACACCATGTGGGTGGTGATGAGTGATGATAAAAACAACCTGCTGTTGAAACCATAGAGCAAGGAACAGACCAAACCATGCGCATATGCCTTGGCTTAAGTCCTATACTTAAATCCTCATCCTCCTAAGGTTTCTTTCCCCCGTTTATAAAAGGTTTTTTTTTGTGGAGATGTTGACAGGCTATTGGCAGGATTTCAAGGTTTGTAGATCCACCCATTTATCATGCATTGACACGGACCAAAATTATGATCAAAAATGACATCCTTGCGCATGCGCAGCGTGGCATACCCATTGTATAAAGTAAATGCATAGGTGCGGTACCAGGTATTTGCTACGAGCCCATTCATGCGGGGGAGGGGGGGGGGGGGCAATGCACTATATCGGTGCATTGCCCCCAGCATGAATGGGCTCCTGGCATTCCGTCTCCTCGATGTTACAAAATAATCAGCGACGCATGTTTTATGGGATTTAAACGCGATTGGACAACCTTGAACCCTTCTATGCATTTACATTACCTAATAATGTAATTTGCATGTGAGAAATGCTGGAGTAAATTATTTTGAAAACTAGTCACGAGAGGGCTGACTAGGCTATATCGGCTCGCGTAATTTCTATTCCTTGGAGGGTTAGGGGCAATGTCATGAATAATTCATGTTTATCCATGAGAACGGACAATGACATCAACAGCATTTTTGTTAGTTACTCAAATAGTTACAATACATTAAAGCATTTTTAAAGAACGGTTGTCGTCGAGCTACCACACAGTAGCCTAGTGGATAGCGAGATGAGCTATGGATACAAAGATTCCTGGTTCGAATCCACGTTGTCGCTGCTCATTTTCATCAGCTATTTTTCTTCTCCAAATTTATCACTGAGATAATTTTAAATTAAGGGGAAAATAGAACGAGAACCTAAGTCTTGCAATGATTCAAAGGAAAAACTGAATTATTCATGACATTGCCCCTAACTCTCCTAGGAAAAAAAATTACGCGGCTCGGCTCGTCCTTCGGATTTGTTAGTAGAATTATAAGTTCAAGCGCTTTGCAAAAGATTTATCTTGACTTACAAGTGCCTTTTTCATTTGTCTTTTTCAACGGCGTTTTCAACCATTACGGTTAATTTTCTTCATGACCTTTCTGGTGACTTAAGTTAAGGGAAAGTTCATACGCCACGACAAGTCTGACGCATAATTATATGTTCGAATTTGGCGTAAAATGCATGAAACTCCTGTCGAAGGAGGGGGGTGTTATAACATTAAGGCGGCTATATCTATTATGTCAAGCATTATAGATGTTAGTGCCTTCACGTGTTCTGTGTGGTGATTAATGGCGGTATTAGTTTTATTGGGTGGATTTCCGACGGCTGCCCACAAATAAAACAAATTCTTTTCAGATACGTGGTTAGGGAATAACTTTCGAGAGAGGTGATTTATGAGTGGTTCATACCGTGGGCGAGAGGTTTCTGAAAATGACACTACTGAACATGAAGGGGGGAAAGTGATATCCGTCGGGAGAGGGCACATTTCTCGTCTTTGGAGAGAACATTTGGTTTTTTTGACAACCGGCTATTCTGCGGTCGATCTTGACAGGAATTTTACCCTTTTTAAAAGTGTTCCATAACTAAACAATATGCAACAACTTTTAATAATTTTAAAACAAAACTTCGGCGGGGGTGGGGTGGGGGGGGGGGGGGGTCGGGTGGGGCTGAACCCCATTGGATATTACTGGCGCTGTACATAATACAATCGTTGTTTTTTTCGTTTGATGTCTCATTCCAAAATGACTAAATCTTTTTGATCACAACTTTGATAACAAAATCGGCAATTGGAACTCCAAAATAGCACGGATAGTATATCTAACAACCAGTGGCGTACCCAATGGGGGCCCCTCGGGGGGCTTGAGCCCCCCACCCCACACCCCCCATGAAGAGGTTGCCAATTATTATTATTTTCTTTTTTTGGGGTCAATTTGTTTTAAGTCCCACGATTTGACCGTGCTGATTATGTGTGTGGCCTATTTTCGAGTAGTATAATAAGGGTGTAAATTATCGCCACCAGCGTCAAAATATTCCCCCCCCCAAAAAAAGTATTTATTTTCCTGCGGCCAAAAATTTTGGGTGACATTTTTTGAAAAAAATTCAAACATCTAAACTCCTGATTGCGTGATTTTTTTTGTTTGACAGCATGATTGTAGCGGATTTTACTGCAGCCGTCGTCCTGATTTCCTTCGGGGCAGTGCTGGGTAAGACCTCGCCGGTACAGCTCATCATGATGGCCTTCTTTGAAGTCATCTTCGCCGTGCTCAACGAACACATCGGAGTCGAAGTGCTCCATGTAAGTGTTCTGGGACCGGTTTCCAGTGTTGATGTGAAGTCCATGGGCGTCGCGAGGGGGGGGGGGGAGGGGCAAGGGGGTGGGGGCGCTTGCTCCCCCCCCCCGAAAACGAAAAAAAAAAAAAAAAAAAAAAAAGGAAAAAAGAAAAAAATAATATAAAAAATAAAGGAAAAAGAGGTGCGAAGCCATATAGCTGCTGTTAATTGATGGGGGGGGGGGGGGGGGGAGGTATGGCAAATGCTCCCCTGCTCAAGCTCTGAAAAATTTGTCCCCCTGGAAAAAATCCTGGCGACGCCCATGGTGAAGATGCCCATGTCATCATTGCAAGCCATTGCAATTGCTTTGATGTTTTTGTTACCATTTGACGAAATGAGGAACTTGAAAGGCATCGTGATCTATCCATAGAGAAAGGACACGTGTTTGAAGTCCGTTCACAAGTAAAGCATAAGTTAATCATCAGAAGTCCAGTAGCAACATTAACAAAAGCGTACCATCTTTAAAGTTTATAATTTATTGTTTGAATAAATTGGGACTTAATGATTTAAATTGTGACAGACGAGTGACTTTTGAACCGCAATGTTCCTCGACTAGAAACTAGTGTTTCTTTTTTTCCTGATATAGGTAGTAGATGTGGGCGGCTCGATGTTTGTTCACGTTTTCGGCGCCTACTTCGGTCTTGCCGTCGCCTTCATTCTCAAACGGGATGCGACAGAGGACAACGAGAAAGAGGGCGCCACCTATCACTCTGACATCTTCTCCCTCATTGGTCAGTTTATGAAGTTTTTTTGGAACACCTGTTTTATTTAGCAAATCTCTTATCGTGATAAAAGAAATCTTGCAAATCACGAGTTCCTATATGAATGACGTCTCCCCATTTGAAAATAACAAGGTCCGATAAACGACGACAGCTTTATATGAAGCCCCATTCTAAATTCATATTAGATCTTATTATATGTGACATCGGCTAAGCCCCTTTTACCAAAACTTTCTTTGTTTTGGGTCGGTTTTTGATTACGTAACGGATCGGATCTTTTTGTTGGTATTTATTTCTCTGTATTTGGTTACTTTACTTTACGATGTGCTATAATAATGAAAATCAATAATGATATGTTAAGTAGATTTTTTTAACCCAAACCCCCCCCCCTCCCCCCAAAAATGGATTTCCATACGTTTTCATTGCTTACTCCACTTGGGTAATTACCAGCATGCAGAATCCAACCGGCCTTAAATAGAGTGTTTAAAACCGGCCAAACACACTTATTTCCTTTATATCAGTGTTTTTTTTTCATACCTCTCAAAAACCTGCTAGTATAACAATTCCCTTGTACATGAATATCTGAATAGGAACCATTTTCCTGTGGATGTTTTGGCCGAGTTTCAACAGCGCCCTTGCGCTGGAGGACGCCCGCCATCGGGCCGTGATCAACACGTACTTCTCGCTGGCTGCCTGCTGCGTAGTAACCTTCGCCATCTCAACGCTGCTCAACAAGGACGGCAAAGTCGAAATGGTAAAGTTGGTGGACCTCTTCCTGAGTGGTTGATTGTGGATTGTGTTGATGGAGTAAACCTTGGTGTGGATATGGATTGTGTTATACATGGTGAGTAAAAAAAAGCGGAACCCAAACCCCGCCCCCCCAAACTGTATTTAATATTTAAACAAATATGTAGCACCAAAAAACAATAATGACTGGAAAGATATTTCAGAAACTACTTTTAGATGAACAAAAATACTGAAATTGCCCAATCCGTTCAAAGAATATCACCATTTCAATGCAATGAGGCTAAAACCTGTTTCGTCCCCCCAAAAAAGCAATTTATTGTGTAATCTGACTTTTCGGAACAACAGAATACTTGTTTCACCAATTGTCAACAACTGTAGTACGCAATATCTTTATTAACAACCCTGCTTAGGCAAACCATATGATTTATAAAATCCACTTTTTTTTTAAAAGACGGCCCTTCAAAAGGACTTTGTTGAATATCTTTTTAAGTTTTAAACTGAGGTTTATCGCTGGTGGTGTTTGAAGACAATTGTGACGACGATTCTTGAAATCGCATTTTTTGGACGAAAGAGGTTTTAGGGTCATTGTGTTTAAATGGTGATATTCTTTTAACGGATTGAGCAATTTCAGTATTTTTTCCATCTAAAAGTAGCTTATGAAATAGGTGCTACATATTTTTTAAATATTATGAAATATATGTTTGGGGGTTTGGGTTCCGCCTTTTGTTTACCCACCCTGTATTATTTTGCGTTGGTTTCTGCTGCGTGGTTAACCCTCGCCATCTCCACACTGCTCAAAAAGCGGCAGAGTCGAATATCAACAGTTTGTGGACAAACCATTGAGTTGTTGGTTGTGGATTGTGTTGACGGAGTAAAACGTGGTGTGGATATGGATGGTGTTGCATGTATATTGTAATGTGTTGATTTCTGTTGCGTGGTATACTTGGTAACAAAGACGGCAAAAGTCGAACTCGTGTTGTGGACTTTGTTGATGGCTTAAAGTTTGGTATGGATGTGTTTGGTGTTATAGTAGTGGACCGAGCATTCGGTATCAACTTCACTATCCCCGTTATTTAAAAAGGTGGCGAAGCTGGAATTGATGAAAACACTGTACAAGTATGTGGAAGGTATCATGGTTGACGTGAATGATTGCGATATTACTTAGTACTGCTGCTTCAACTTTGACGTAAATTAAAGTGAACTCCTGTACATGGACGGTAAAGTGGAAACGATCAAGTTTGGTGGACAACTGTTTAAGTGTATATAGTTGTGTTGACATGGGCGTCGCGAGGGGGGGGGGGCAAGGGGGGCGCTTGCCCCCCCCCCCTGGAAAAGCAAAAAAAAAAAAAAAAGGAAGAAAAAAAAAAGAGAAAAAAAGGAAAGAAAAAGAGGTGCGAAGTCATAGTGGTGTAAATTTAATAAGTTGGGGGGGGGGGCAAAATGTCCCTGCCCCCCTCTAAAACTGATTAATCGAGAGAAATACAAGATTTTTTTTGGGAAAAATATGTTTTGCCCCCCTCTAGAAAAAATCCTGGCGTCGCCCATGTGTGTTGATGGTAATAATTGTACTTGACGATTTGTTGATCCTCTAATCTGCCTGATTCTATTAAGAGGGGAAAGAAAGATATTTCATAATTAGTTTTACAAGTGTGAGAAATTTATCAGCAAAAGACTCCTAAAAAGAGACACGAAAATACGTTCGATCAGTGATGACGATAAACCTTCCACAGTTGCCCCTGCAATGATCAACGATCAAGTTGGCCCATGTTGTAGTTGATGGGCTTAAAGTTGGTACAATTCCATTCAATATTAATACAGGGTGAGTAAAAAACACGAAAACCAAATGTTGAGACCATTGTTTTAGTGACGTTCTGCATGTAGCACTTTCAAAATATAAGATATGAAAGCCCAATTCATAAGCTTTCTTTTAGTACAAGAATCATTCAAATCACTCATGTACTTTTCAAGTTATGGAATTTTAACACAACCACTGTTTTAAGGTTCTGTCCACGGATCACAAAAAAAGTTCAGTGTTCTTTCAGCAAAACGAAAACAAATCACAAAGGGATGTGTGTGAATTGTGTTCGTTTTGTTGAAAGAACGCACACTTTTTTGTGATCGTGGACAGAACTTTAAAACGGTGGTTGTGTTTAAAATTCCGTAACTTGAAAAGTACGTGAGGGATTTCAATGATTCTGGTGCTAAAAGAAAACGCATTACTTAGGCTCTCATGTCCTAGATTTTGAAAGTGCTATATACATGCAGAACTTCAATAAAACAATAGTCCCAACATTTGGGTTTCGTTTTTTTTTACTCACCCTGTATACCTGGCAAATTTAAAGAGGTTATCATGCCTTCGGATTCGTTTTCTCGGGTGAGCAATAAGCAACAAGTTGGGTGTTTTAATTTGGACAGGTGCACATTCAGAATGCCACTTTGGCCGGCGGCGTTGCTGTGGGAACCAGCGCAGACCTGATGATCCAGCCGTGGGGCGCCATCTTGATTGGCGTCATTGCCGCCATGTTGTCAGTCCTCGGATTTAAATACATTCAGGTTTGTGCAATAAAAGGTGATTTAAATATTCAGAGAAACTAAAAATGATAACAGATACATCACCCGAATTGACTTAGATATTAAAATGAGATGTCAGAGAAGAATGTTAAAGGTACACAGCATCATTTGCTCTTCATGCATTTCTTCATTTTTCAGCAATCAATTACCATATTTTTTCGAGGAAAAACGAAATAACAAATACAGGGTGAGTCAAAAAAAGAAAAAAGAAACCCCAAAACATAGACAAATATTTCAAATAAAAAAACTATGTACATGTAGCACCAAAATTAATATGACTTGGAGGCCCATTTATTAAACTTCTTTTAACTGAGAAAATTATTTCACTTGCTCTATACGTTAAAACTTTAACACAATTTAAACGAAGTAACCCAAAATCAGTTTCGTCGAAAAAAACCCACAAAAAATCAACCCAAGTTATTGTGTGTTCTGAGTTTTTGGAACAACAAAGAAAATTTTTTCAACCACTGTAGTACATAATATCTTTATTAACAACCCTGCTTTGCCTAACTATAGGATTTATAAAATCCACTTTTTTTTTTAAATACGGGCCTTCAACAGGACTTTGTTGAATATTTTAATCTCGCCTGAAGTGTTCAGAAAAGAGACTTTGCAATCACTATGTCTATACGTATGTAGTATGTGGTATTTTGGTCAAAGTTTCGTCAAAATGGTCTCATTTCAAAAGTTGAAGTCCAATTAGAACCAAAATTGGGTCATAGATGCAACATGGCAACCTTCATATGATAGTGAAGTCAAAGGTCATATATCAATGTCAAGGTCATCCGAGATCAAGTTGTAAAATAGGCTGAACATGTAAAATTGGTCTCATATCAAAAGTTGAAGTCCAATTGCAACCAAACGTGTGTCATAGATGCAACCTGGTATGGTAATGACGTCTCACACCAAGGTCTAAGGTCATCTTTTTAATGATTAGTCACTCTTTAAAGATAATCGCGGAAGCAGGCGAGACGCACGGTTCGAGAACTGCCTTGCTAACTTTAAACTGAAGTTTTATCGCTGTGATGGTCGCCATGGTCCAGTGGTTACGGTGTTTGACTCATGTACGAAGGTGCGTGGGTTCGAGCCCTGCCAGGAACATGGTGTTTGTGCCCTTGGGCAAGACACTTCACTACAATTGCCTCGTTCCGCCCAGGAGTATAAATGGGTAACAGGGTCGAGGACCGATTGAGCGCTGATATCGGCTGCCGCGTGGCCCCAGCGCTTTGAGATTGTCGATACAATGGAAAGCGCTATAAGTACAATTATATATGTTTGAAGACAATTGTAACGCAATTTTTGAAATCGCACTTTAGGACAAAACAGATTTTAGGGTCATTTTGTTTAAATGGTGATATAATTTGAACGGATTGAGCACTTGAAGTAACTCTTTTTTTTTCATCTAAAAATGGTTTATTAAATTGGCTTAGGCCTACCATGCAGTTATCTATTGTTGGTGCTACATATTTTTTCTTTAATATGAAGTATATTACTTTGGGTTTGGGTTCCGCTTTTTTTTTTACTCACCCTATATGCCAACCGTTATCAATATGGAGATGAAATTCCCATTTATGCGGGTAATGCAAGGATAAACTGATGTGAAGAAAATACATTCTAAATTATATCTGGGAATTGATCTTTTCTTCTTCAAACGAAGAGGGGGCTCTTTCCAGATTGACAATTCTTTTGGCATAAGATGGAGTCCTTCGCCAGATTAATAACAGGTATATGATTCAAATTCGATTGACTGATAGATATCATCAACATAATCTCAACACAAGACGATTTTGCCGAAACAAGAACGAATTGGAATATCACATTTTTTTGAAAAGCACTTAATAATGAAATCAATTGTTGCAAATTTGAAACTGAAACAAACATTTAGCCTGACGATTTTGGGGAACGAAATTCCATGGAATTCGTATATGGAACCAGAATGACTGTAAGCGGGAAAAAAAGTATGTCGTTCAACCTTGAATTCGGTTTCCTTCATTTTGTTTGCAGTCGTTCCTTACACGCTGGCTGAAAATCCACGACACTTGTGGCGTGAACAACTTGCACGGCATGCCGGGGATTTTGGCCGCCATCGCCGGTGCCGTGGTGGCAGGCTTGGCCACCAAAGACCTCTACGGAGACAAGTAAGTGTTGCGAACAACTCTATTAAGAGAGGAATGTCAAACTGTTACTTAAAACATGAAACCAAACATGTCACATAATTGGGGGACTGTGGCCGAGTGGTTAGGATTCGTGACTCATGATCAGAGGGTCAGGGGTTCGAATCCAGCTGCTGGTCATATGTTGTGTCTTTGGGCAAGCCACTTCACCCCACTTGCCTCTCTCCACCCAGGAGTACAAATGGGTACCGGCATTAGCTGGGATAACCTCCCATTCAAGGGGATTCGAAATAATTATTCTTCTAAACTCCACTCACTAATTGTCATTCAAAAAAGGGTCATTCGGGTCTGTACTCACTCCCTACCACGTGATCATACTGCACATCTCTTTTTGTCAGATTACACACTCTCGCCCTGTCTAATGAGCTTCAGACTGGCATTTTCATGTTCAAGTTTACTAATAATCTCCTTCCTGATATACCTTCCACGCGCACATCTCAGTACGAGAACACACTTCGCTTCTACGGTCCCAGTCTTTGGAATAGCATTGACCAATCAATTACGTCCAAAACTTGCTCTGTTGGCTCTTTTACGAACTCTTTCAAAGAGTATCTTATTTCCCAATATGTAGCATAGTTTGCTTTTCCCCTTTGGTTTGTTCTCCAGTGTTGCCACCTCTCTTGCAGTTTAACAGGGTTTTTTTCAAGTCCTTTTTGTAATAATTTATTTCTGGTCAGATCATTTTGTCCTCATGTTTATATTTGTCCCTGACTTAATTAATTAACTATTTAATGTATTTCATGTCTTTGTTTTCTCTTCTAAAGGCACTTCGCTACAAGCCTTGGCTTATTAGGATTGTGCCTCCACAACATTGTGTTTTGCTTTCTGTTATGTTGTTGTTCAGTATGGAAACGAATGTAATATTCAATTGAATTGAATTGAAACCGGAGATAAACTTATCGGCTCGTGACAGACTTCAACTCAATTCAATTCAATATAACATTTATTTGTTTCCAACCATGCACAAAATACAATTCATATAGCACGTACAATAAAGGAAAATAAATATAAATTTTGTATTGGAAAAACAAATAAGTAACGAAATCCATTCCCCATAAGACAGCGAAAGTCTACTTTGATGTTACAAGACAACGGTACTCTTATTGGTGGTGTGGGGTACGGGTCCAGGCGCGGATCCAGAGGAGGGGGGGGGTGTCAACCCCTCCCAGCTCTGTCCAAAAAAAAAAATTACCATACCAATTCCTAAAAAATAAGTAGAACCCCCCCCCCCCCCCCCCTGTGACACCCCCGTAAAATTATACTTTGTTTTTGATTTTACGGAGGCCAAGTGTCCGGAGAAAAAAACCTGTGTACATTTTCAGATTTTTTGCTGATGAACCCCCCCCCCCCCCGCGAAAATTCCTGGATCCGCCCCTGGGGTCATGACAAAAACAAGGAATGAAGAGTATAACAAAATGTTGAATTTTTTTATGTGATGGTTATCACTTGATTCACGCTACTGTTTGGTGTGAGCACTTTTTCCTTTCAATATTGTTCCTTTAGTCTGTACAATATCTTTGGAGCTCGCGCACCTGTGGAGATGTCTACGGACGCGAATGAGATGACCGCCGGTGACATGAGCGGTGACGTCATGGTGGAGGCTCGCTCAGCCGGTGGGCAGGCCGGGTACCAGCTAGCAGCGCTGGGCGTGACCCTCCTGATAGCAATAGGGGGTGGCATCATCACCGGTACGTAAGATTTATATGCTAAGGTCCATGTTCATGCACCGCTAGGCTAGGCACAAATAGATGCTCGGAACATGACATTTTTTTTATCACAAGGAACAAGGCCCAGTCAATATTATAAGCAGAAAACATTGCTTATATATAGCAAGGCCAAGCACCTAAACGCCCTAGTCAAGTAGGAAGGGGATTGGTAAATGTCTTCCAACACTTCAAAATGCTTGACGATGAGAATTACCCACAAGAAAAATCCAGTCATCCAAAAGTATAAAATGGGCCATTCTATGTTGGAAGAGGTGATACATCATCCTTACTTGGTGTGGAACTCAGCAGTTACTTGAGATGGTCTAGGCCTACTCACATTAGCTAGAACACAATTAAAGTTAATTAAATGCTAGGGCTGTTGAAGAGAGATACATGTATCTACTATTGCAGCAGTCGTACCAAGTCAATAGCTTACAATCACTGATCGGACCCAAACTGGAATTCTGCTCACCCATCTGGGATCCACAACATAAATCAGACAGGGACAAGATGAAGAGAATTCAACATAGAGCTGCCAGATTTGTTGCTAGAGATCACAGCAGGGAGTCAAGCATCACTTCAATCTTTGCTGACCTTGAATGGGAAACTTAAAATGTTCACTGTGATTATACACACGAGTACAAACAACATACTCCATCGACATGAAATGCTGATGTTGGATACTTTTTGAGAAATTTAAAGATGTCTGCTTGCAGGACTTGTTTTTGGGTCACTGTGTTACAAACGCGTGCAGACGTGTTACAATTAACAAGATTTCAATCACGTCATGCTGTGGTATTCTTTTTCTTTTCGATATGACACCAGGCCTCATTCTGAAGATTCCGATCTGGAACGAGCCCGAGGACGATGAGCTGTACGAAGACAAACCGTTCTGGGATGTAAGTACGGTCCGTATTCTCTTGTTCCCATCCTTTGTAATGTGGCTTTGCTTTTTATTTTTATTTGTCTTTTTGCAAGCTTCTATAATCAGGTAACAAACAAGCAAACTTCAACGCATAGGCCTATGAGTTGTAGTGTCGAAAAATGCACAAAAATGAGTCAATGTACTACATAATGCTCTTTTGTTGTTGTTGTTGTTGTTGTTGGTTTTTTTTTTTATTTTTTTTTTTTGCTTTTTCGGCCAACCAACTCGAAATATTCTATAATAAAGGTTTTCCCGGCCAATTTCCTGAAATGTTCATTCACTTTTAAAACTCGGTTATTCTTTTTTGTCCGGAATTTGAATGCACGTCTTTTATCCCATTTCATTTCAACGAAAGTTCAATCGTTTTCTTTGTCCGTGCATTCGGTTTTGAGAAACAGACGGCCAATTATCTGCGCATTCATTTGCGCAAGCATACCTTTTCTAAATTGATTTCAGGTACAGCTAATTTGTTGACGGTTAATGAAAAAGAAACCCCTAGTTGTATCTGGTGCCGATGGCATTAAACTGAAACTGAAACAGAATGGTCAATATTTGAAATCGCCCTCTAAAAGTAAAAAAAGAAATCTTAAACGAATCTGAATGAACATAAACGAAAGGTGCTGCTCAATCACTTAATTGCTGATTGAACTGAAATGGAATCGCATGCTCTGGTAGCGAAAATGAAACGCGTGTTCAGAGCGACTCTCAAATTCAGACGAAAATGAATGACCGATTTTCAGATGTGAATGAACATTTTAGGAAATTGGCCGGGAAAACCTATACGTGTACTCAGTTTTAAAAGAAAAATCAACTAAATCCCAGCTAGTGCTTATTTACCACTTCTGTAGTGCTACGGGCATTTATAAAGCACGTTTATTAATTGCCAGCTTTGTGTTTACGGGTTAACCGCATGGCTTACTTATTGGTTATGGGGAGATCAACTAACTATAGGGTTCTGCTTGGTTAATCGTTTGCGATTTTTTTTCGCTAACCGTTTAACTGCAACCTTTTTTTCAAGTTAGCTACCAGGTTGTGCGAGATTAAATGCATGGTCTGGTTAGGTAACTCAGTTCTGCCAGATGTGTTGCGAGGTGACTACCTGGATTTAGGCTGACTAATACGGCATGTCCATGCCAATTCTGAAGTTGTGAAAAATCTTTGAGGTTTCTCGAGGAAAAGAAAACACAAGTAGTAAACTACATGATTTAATCGACAGACTTAGTGTAAGTCTTGCAAGAACACCCCGGATTTAAGACTTCTTTCTTCGTTTGAACTATACCTCTGCATCAGTATTGTAGTCGAGCTACTTGGGTCGAGTCTAAGTCACGAGTCTCGAGTCGTTTGGTTCAAGTCTGAGTCACGAGTCACGAGTCACGAGTCACTCGGGTTGAGTCTGAGTCCCGGGCCTCGAGTCACTTGGGTCGAGTCCAAGTCACAAATCACGAGTCATTTGGTTCAAGTCCGAGTCACGAGTCATTTGGTTCAAGTCTGAGTCAGAGTCACGAGTCACTCGGGTCGAGTCCGAGCCCGAGTCTCGAGTCATTTTGTTCAAGTCCGAGTCATGATGGTCGAGTCCGAGTCTGAGTCCGAGTCTTTTGCTGATGTGACTCGAGTCGAGTCCGAGTCACGGTAATTGCAATTCGAGACGGACTCGAGTCCGTGTCCTAGACTCTAATCCTACAACCATGCTGTGCACAAACGGTGCTAATTCTGTTTCCATCTGTCTCCTGTATGTACTAACAATACTAATAATTCTGTGTTTTTTGTTTCCTTTAACAAAAAACCCAACTCTTCTCGGACGACAGATTGAAAATTCCGTAAGTATCTGTTTATGAAAGTAGTTGAACAAGAAGTGCAAAATATGAATAAAAAACATTGCATTTAAAATGAAAGGTGCATGTGCATAATCATACTCTGAAACGCGGAAATGATGATGCTCAATATTACCCTTCATGGTCTCTTGGAATTTAATTTGCATTGTAAATGTAGATAATCTCATTGATCACAAATAATAAGAAGGATGTATAGATCACGGAAAACCACTATCACTATAGATTTTTTTTTTAAGTGAGTAAGGTTCCGGAAGTGTTAATTAGTAAACAAAGTTTCAATTAGGGGCTAAGAAGAAATTTAACACAGGGTTTCTTGTACGCTTAAATGTGAAGACTAATTTTGTGGGTGAGGTGAATCTATCCGCTCCGTTCACAAGTACCCCCTCAATGGCAAAGAAAGTACAGTTTGGGGTGACCGAACGACGCAGTCTTTCCTGACTTTGCCGCGAAGCGCGCGGCAAAAATGTGCGCGCGCCTCATAGCTCAACCAGCGAAAAGTCCCGCCCATGAGACGTCGTTGCTAGGTAAAAGGGCGCCCTTTTTTATTAGCGCACGGAACCCATTATCAATGTAAGCCTAATAATACCGATAAATTGAACCCCTTAAACGCGTTACAGTGTTTATAAAACGGAGAGCCTGGCGAAAAACCCTCGTGGCACAGGAGAGAATCTACGAACAACTCTACTCATTATATGGTCCGCAGCCGGGAATCGAACCAGGGCCACATTGGTGAGAGGCGAGCACTTTTTACGCACTAGCCACCCATGCCACCCATTCCCCTAATACAATCGGTTACTGACAAGCGTGGTCGAGCCGCCGCGGTGGTAGAAGGCCCGGTCAACAAGATGAATCAAATCCAGTCTTGGGAAGTTTGGCACCGCGACCCGAGAAATCCCGAGCGGTATGCTCATTTATAGCACACGTAAAGGTATTTACGCGTGCTACTAATGGGCTACTGTTCAAATCGAATGGGATTGAACGCCGGCCCATTCTTCAAGCAAATTGTGAATTTAGAGCATTATCGATTCACGAAACGTTTTCAGCGAAATTCGCTTGCGTGGAAATGTGATCAACGTCAACATTTGCAAACGGTAGTGCGGAAAACTGGACTGGAAAGTTAAGAACATTTTTTTTCGACTAACATTTTTTTATACTCTTCCTTTTCTTCTCCCATCTTAAAAAACTAACAACAATCGTGTTGTGGTTGTCTTTCTTATTTGTAGCCAAAACATTTAAAAACCCTCCTGCTGTCTGAACAGTCACAGACAGCCCCCCCCCCCCCCCAAATATCAATCCTCTTCCCCTGCCATGCCTTTTACATGGCTAGTCACCAACAGTCAGATCATATTTCAAGCAGGCACTGTGACTGGTCGAACTCAGACAACAGACAAGACTTGATTGATTTTGATTTGCAAGGACAACTTTGCACGAAATATTATATATGTAAACATAGAAGGTTTTATGGTCTTAAATCCGCGCGTAAGTATATGCACATGCTTAGCCATAGATGGCTCAGATTATGAATAAAATGTGCACACAATAAATAGAAGCAAACAAAACTGGTTATTGAACAGTATGTATTGCTCAAGTGGAACGAGAGCACACCTCGAATGTTTGGGGTGTAACATCCAAATGACTTCACTTTGGCGCTTACTATGGGTGCGTTCGAGTATAGCTCAACCGGATTGACTCGGGATAAAGGGGAGATGGAGCCGGGCTGATCGACGCCCCAGCGTAGACCTTCATGATCTCACGTGACGTCCGTAAGCCGTGGCCGTAGCCCTTGACAGAACGTCCGTTTCGGATTGAGTCTCACTTTGAGGTTTACCTTTTTCCCGTCAGTCGCAAAAAGGAACAAAGTCGGGCTGGAATTCTGGCCTCTAAAATCGCAAAGAGCTCAATAAATATTAGTGCTGATTTTGGGGTCCAGCTGTGCTTATCCGCTGTCCGGCCGCCATTTTTTGTTCGTTTCTTGTTCGCATGCGTGTGATGTATTTCCACCAGTGACTCTGCTCCACGAGCAGGGTCTGTGGTGGTTGACCCGGGTGAGCCCCGAGAATGACGTCAGAGCTAATTGAATGGCACGGGGCTTAGAACCCGAGTCGACCCGGGTGAGCTACTTGATCGCACACCTATATAGGCGTGGGCAGCCGATGGGTCATAATGAGCCGAGCCGTAATGAAAACAGCTTTTCATTAGCACGTGGTTTTCATCGGTAGCTGATGTGTGTTACCATTCAGCACTCCACACTAGAAGGATCCATTGAGTTTTTAAGTACATACGTTTTTGGAGCTAGATAAGCGCAATGTAAAACAAGTGCGAGTGCACAATAAGCTCTGGCGAAAAATGTGACGTCGATGGCACATACGGAACACCATACCTTTGGTCAAGTTTGGGGACATTTCCTCCTTCTGGGTACCGTCCAACCACTACGCAGGTGGCGTCCACCTTGTTCGAGGAAGATGTTGTACAGTGCAAGTGTGAGTGCAAAAGATAATCTGGCCGTGTTGCAAAAGCCTTGCATGAAATCGATCAAAATGATAGTTGTCAGGAACCCCTGCTGGAAGAAAATAGGGAAAAAATTCCATACTCCATCGCCACTTTTTTCAATTAATTTTCTAGCGCCAAAAGTTACATCTTTTATGGTTATTCCCTCCACTTTCCCTCCTCAATTTCTATTTATCAATCAGTCACTTACTTCATCGAGATTCGAACCTCGGACGCTCGCTTGATACGAGACTCTTAACCGCTAGGCCGCGCACGATCGCTGTTGCAATAATCAATCTTTGGACGTATTTGAAGTATCCATTGAAATGAACTAAATATTCATGAGAAAATAAATATTCATAATGACGTATTGCACTATCATTTGCCGGCTCATGCGACGTCGTGGTTATCGATGTCATGCGCATAACGTACCGCTGTTCCTGACACGGTTTTGACCGGCTGCTTCAACTTGGTTCTGCACGACGTGTGCATCCAAAAATGTGTTCTAAAAACAAATTTGTCCTAATTTTTTTTCACCTTAACACATCTTCCTGGATTCCTCTTGGTTGAAATCACAATGTGAGGTGACAATTAATATGTTTGGCAGCAGATAAATTGACGATCGAGTATGGAATTTTTCCCTTGCAAGAAGTCTTGCATGAAATCAATCAAAATGATCCCTGCCAGAGCTGAAAAATGCGACGCCGAAAAATGCTACACCGAAGGCACATAATTATGGAACACCATACTTTTTGGTAAATTTTCCGGGACAGACAGACCATGGAGGAATGACAGACCGACCGACCGACCATCAGGTGACATGTAGAAGCTCCTGCAGTGCCTAAAAGATTCCTGATGTCCGCGGCTCCGCGCCCGCTTTGCTGAATCATTTCTTTATAATGAGGCGGCTGCATGATGTTACTGTGAAGTCAGATTTTTTTGTTCATAAACCAAGTGCATGTACGTGTTTCACTGCAGGAGGTTGAATACCATGAAGTGGAAACCAGAGACACCGCGATCCCAATGAAGACCGTTGGGCAATCAGGAGTTTGATTACCAACTAAGAAGCACCAACGACCAATCACATCGCCTTGCCTTGGACATGTGACCGCAAAAGCCTTCATTAATATGCAAACATCACGTGCCTTGCAGGGTGTAATTTAACGTGAATTGTTTACTTAGATTCATAAATCAATTATATAAACACCATTTCGGATCCAGGAATTCGAATGTTTTACTCTTTTTAAATACAGGCCGTAGCAGGGGGTGGGGTGGGTGGGGGTGGGTGGGGGGGGGTGGGAGTTCAGACCAACCCTAAATTAAAAAAACCGGTACAAATTGTATTCTATTCTTTAACAACGAAAAGCCTTTTTATTAACATGTTTTTTTGGGGGTAAACAGAGGTACTTTGAAAATAAACAAAATGATCTGAATTTTAAACATTAAAAGACAACAAAGTAATTAAAATGATTTTAATGGCGACAGCGATGATGATGATGATGATGGTGCCGGTGATTGTGTTGATTTGGAAATGACGATGATGATATGATGATTATGATTATGATTCTGATTATGATAGGCCATGTGACTTGTAATACTGACGACACAATGAAGACGTTCTATAATGAAGATAAGAATGAAGAACATCCAGGGTATTTACTGTTTTTAACAGTTTCATTGATCATTTGTCATGAGTCCAACCTATTGGGAAATATTGCTAGCATTTGTCAGAATTCGGTGTTTGTTTTATGGAAATATACTAATCCAGACTTGTAGATTTTTTTTGTATCTAATTTAAAGTAGCCATGTTTAGATTTTATTTTAAAGTAGTTCAAATGGAATGATTCAGCGGCATTTTAACAATTTAGTCGGCGGTAGTTTAGTAATACATGTATTGTTATGTTTTCACGTACATTAATCGTAAATATGGATTTCGTGCTCAAGCACCCCCTCAACGGTGAGACTAAGAAAGATAATCGATAAGAAGGGCCATTTTGCCTCACGCACGCTGCTGGTAAACGTGGATTACACAAATGGTGAATAGAGTACGGTGACCAGCGAGTTGTCCTTCGCTTGCATAGGATGGCGGTATTTGGTTTGAATATATTATTTTGTATTAATACCATATAAGGCTATATTAAATTAGTCAGTGAGATACGCACAAAGCATAATACCGGCCCACATTTACGAAAATCAGATAACGCACTCCTATGCGTTATTTAGGTCATGTGACTGTAAAACTCACGGCATATGAGGACGTTTATAATGTGCCAACCTTTTCTCGACAAGGCTGATTATTTCCCTGCTTTCACGGATCAGCTATCACCTCTTGGAGAGTACAGTTATCACGAAAGATTCTGAATTACAAATTCTTTCCCTGCTTTGGAGTGTGTTCGTTACAAGTTAATGTAATTATGTGTACAACTATATACAGGCTTCAGTAGTTGACAGTTAGTATGGTAGTTAGAAAGTAGGAAGATTTGCTCAGCCCACATGAGTGTTGTATGCGATTTAGTTCGAAATCTGTCTATATTTGTAGTGCTTGGTATAGCCTTTCGCCAAGGCCATCGTGGCTTAACTTGCCAGCATAAGACAAAGCGACTGGAGCAGGAGACCACACATGCAAGTGGCGAAGCCACGAGGTCTTTTCCAACTTGTCAAGAATTTCTTATGTTTTTCTTTATAATCTCGATTTTTGCTACCCCAAAAGGGTAGCAAAATTCCAAGCAATCGGAAACGACGGAGTCAGCATTCAACACCGCAAAAACGCAAAATCAAGTTCGTAAAGGCCTCGTGGCTTCGCCACTGGTGCGTGCTGACTTATTCTTTGCTCCAGTAGCTTCGTTTTTTTCGCAGCTCCGCCGCTCTAATACCACGATGGCCTTGGCGAAAGGCTATGCTTGGTAAAGTAGCGAGTTTTCGAGGAATGTTCGAGGAGTGTTTGTTTGAACGCTAAAACGCACAACTTTTATTGAAGGTGTAGAATAGTGCCTCTTACGGGAGAACTCACGGGACTTACAGTAAGTACACTATTATTACAATGGGTGAATGTACGATTAAAAAAAAAGGTGTAGGAAAAATGTTGGGCAATGTTATCTACCCGACGAAATCGCCCCAAATTATGGTTCAATTACACCAACATTTGGAAGGAACCAATTTGTTAAAAAGGGTAGGTAGTTGATAAATGGACAAATTTTGGGTAGCCTGACTTGGCCTTTAGCAGCTGTGGGACTTGTAAAGCTCTAATAATTCCAAAAGTGCCGAATTGAAGATTCATTATTTTGCAAAAGGCATTATGTGTCCTTGCGGAGCACTGTAATATTATACGGGTTATTTTTGGATCCACCACCGGGCATGTGACCACTATACACTCGTAAGGCCCTCTTCCATGGAGAAACCATTGTGCTAGCTATCGTACAAAGCAACTGTCCTTGACGGATTATCTAAACAATAGCTAGCACAATGCTTTCGCCATTGAAGGGGGCCGTATTGATCGATACTATATTTACATGTTTACCTGCACTTCCATCATTGAAGTATTCAATACATTCGATTTCGATGTACAATTGTGGGATTGATGTTACAGAAATATTAAGGTATGATAATAATATAACCTGAACAATATAACCAAATGGTGTCTTAACATTATAAAATTGTACTGAATTTATATGCATTCCCATTATCCTCGTACTATTGTACCTTTTTCAGCATTACCTTATTCTCTGTCTATTATTATTATTACATATCTACATTTTAACCAGATTTTGAAGTGGACAAAATATTACCTGCGTATATGATATTCTTATTTATAACACCTCACCCACAGATTCCGTGTCTTGATTGGCCGAGAGCGAGTCACATGTTACTTTCTAATTTTGCTATCTTTCTGTGCACGGCCAAAAGTACTATGCGCACGGCATGCAACCAAAGTACTATACCATTAGCAACCAAAGTACTATTTCCACGGCGCGGTATGTGTGTGCAAATCACTGATCTCTATATAAAGACTGGATAGCTAATACAGAGCCGCACAATGTACGAATTTGACGCCATATTGGTGAGACCGGCTGGTGATCTACAAAGGACAAGTTGCCGTTTTTATAGACAGCATGATTTCTTTTGTAACGTCGCGGTTCACTTGACTTATATTTTGACCACCACCACTGACCAAGGTTAACTACAATTTTTCTAACGTCGTGGTTACTAAAATGCCGCAAATATAACTTTTTCGGCGTTTTGAAATAATTATCACTACGGAAATGTGTCCCTTTTAGAACATCATAATATGTGTACGTGACCAAAATGCGCGTCAACTGTTGATACAACGCGCGCGTATTTACGCGTAGAACGTTCGTATTATACGCGGCCATCTTCGTGAGACCGGGGGCGAATTGGTCAATATGCAAAGTCTACTGTGTGAATGTTGTATGCATATCCGCTATCCAGTCTTTATATAGAGATCAGTGGTGCAAATGCATGCTGGTGTGCGCATTGCGCGTTGTGCGTAGCGCGTATTATTCCAAAGAGAGCGCCTCGGGAAAATAGAATGGTCCATGGATCACCTCGGGAGGCTAGTTTTACTACACCACTCGATGCATTCAATATTTGTATACTAAGGATTCTTTCATGAAATTCGCTAGTTAACACTTGTGTATTCTGTTATTTATACATGGAAACAAATACATAAGGCGGATTTTTCAAGATGGCGGATGGAGTCTTCCATTTTTTCGACTATTCTGCTGATACAAAATTGGGTCCAAAGGAGCCATAACGCTTTCTACATAGCTACAATCTTGTTGGAAACAATAAAAACGACACTATATTGACACTATATTTGCAAAGCATATTGCAAACGTATAAAAATTAAAAAAAAGCGGTTGGAAAAAAGGAGGCGAACGGGGACAAGTATATTTTTTTGTTACTTGGCCCTACATGATTTCCCTCCTACATCATACCAACTATGATCGTTCCCTGACCCATGTACCGCTGCAGTGTACCGCTGCAGTGGCGCACCAAAGAGGGGGGGGGGGGGGGGGGGGGGGGGGCCCTCGGGGGCTTGAGCCCTCAGAGCCCCCCCCCCCCTGGTTGCGCAACTGTATCATAACGATTGACCAATCACAAAATGGCAACAAGGCTACGACTATTGCGCAGTCCCCCCCAAGAGGTTGTCTTTTTAAATTTTTTTTTATAGTCCCACAATTTGACCTTGGTGATATGTATGTGGCCTATTTTCGAGTAGTATAATAGGGGTGTAAGTGGCGCCACCAACGTCAAAATAGTCCCCCCCCCCCCAAGTTTTGCAGCCAAACATTTTGAGAAAATTTTTTTGAACAAAAATTTAACTCAAAATTTGAAAAATAAAATAAAAATTTGTTGAGCCCCCAAAGCCAAATCCTGGTTGCGCCACTTTAGTACAGTCGGAAAAGGGGGGTATCGTGCACCCTCGGAAATCCATTTCTAATTAACGTTTCTAGGTCAGAAAAAATGCGTAGAATACGATTTGCTATGTTAAAAAATTCAAAAAATGTCCCACGTATTGTTTTTATGCAAATTAGTGCCGCCATTACCGAAAAATCTATTTGTAACTATATCTCAGCCAATATTGCAGATAACTGAACGAACTAGGTGTCTCAACCCATGTTTTCTAGGTCAGAGATCACAATAAAACTATTCTGGAAGTGACCACATGTGTCTGTGGCATAGAAATATGCAAATTAGTGCCGCTAATACCGGAAAATCATGTTTTTGGCATATCTCGGCCAATATAGCACATAACTACACCAGTATGGTGTCTAAACCCATGTTTTGAGGGTCAAGTATCAATAGCAGACCATTCACGAAGTAACTATGTGTGTCTTTGGCATGAAAATATGTAAATTATAAAGTGTCGGTTTATCAGATATTTGATTTTTAGCCAATATCTCGGCCAATATTGCACATAACTACACAAGTAAGGTGTCTAAACCCATGCTTTGAGGGTCAGGTATCATTAGAAGACCATTCACGAAGTAACTATGTGTGTCCTTGGCAGGTAAATATGTAAATTCTAAAGTGTCGATTTATCAGAAATTTGATTTTTAGCCAATATCTCGGCCAATATTGCAGCTAATGTTGACAGAAGGGTTTCTGATAAGCAATAATTATCAAAGTATATTTTAAGCCATCATATTCAAAATAAACTGTAATATTGGCTAAAATTGAATATAATTTGGCTGAAAATCATTTTCTTGATAAACCGGCAATTTAGAATTTACATATTTTCATGCCAAAGACACACATAGTTACTTCGTGAATGGTCTTCTAATGATACCTGACCCTCAAAATATGGGTTTAGACACCTTACTTGTGTAGTTAAGAGCAATATTGGCCGAGATTTTGGCTAAAAATCAAATATCTGATAAACTGACACTTTATAATTTACATATTTTCATGCCAAAGACACACATAGTTATTTCGTGAATGGTCTTCTAATGATACTTGACCCTCAAAACATGGGTTTAGACACCATACTGGTGTAGTTATGTGCTATATTGACCGAGATATGCCAAAAACATGATTTTCCGGTATTAGCGGCACTAATTTGCATATTTCTATGCCACAGACACATGTGGTCACTTCCAGAATAGTTTTATTGTGATCTCTGACCTAGAAAACATGGGTTTAGACACCTAGATTTTTCGGTAATGGCGGCACTAATTTGCATAAAAACAATACGTGGGACATTTTTTGAATTTTTTAACATAGCAAATCGTATTCTACGCATTTTTTTCGGACCTAGAAACGTTGATTACAAATTGATTTCCGAGGGTGCACGATACCCCCTTTTCCGACTAAACTACTTGTACCTCTGGGCATTAACTCATCATCATTCTCAAATCCTGAATCCAAAACGTGCAGTTGAAACAACTCTTTAGTCCTCCGATTGTCTCGGAACTCAAATCGCATTAGTTTCTCAGACTTGATTGTCTCAACAACGTTAGGGCCTAAGATCTTTGTCTCGGTACCTGTCGGTCCGCGAAGTTTTTTTTATCATGTTACATATCGAAACATACCCGTCAAAATAGGGGACCAGCAGCTCGGGAAATTCGAAAACGGGGGTGGGGGAGGGGTGGGTGCCTTGGAATATTTTAGACAGACTTTTTCGAAGAGTACTGTTCTATGCCAACTTAGTTCTTTTGAGTTTAATTGGGTGATGATCGATCCCAAGTTCAGTATTAAGAAACCCCCAAAATGGTCAGTTAATGGCAGGTGTAGGCCCGGATACATAAGATCATTATTTTGTTCTTTATACATTTTTCTCTTTCGTTTTGAGAAAAAGAAAAGTCAAATCCTTTATAACGTATAACTATAGGGTGCATAACAAGTAAATTGCAGAAGTTTTGGCTCAGTGGTGGCTATTATAGTGAAAACTGAGAAAGCATAATATTATATTACACACAATTTTTTAGGGGGTGAGGCTCGTCACTCGATGCCAATGCTTACTCACGTAAAAAAAAGTGCCAAGCTATTTTGAAACCGCCTTCAATGGTTGTTTTCTTTCGATCGAAACCATTTCTGGCGGAGTAATTCACAGGGTAATGGAGACGGCGAATATCCCTCATTTTGAGCGAGGCCAAGTTGTCTCAGTCGGTTGGCAGGGCGGATCTATAGCTTTCTGGAAACGGGTGGGGGGGGGGGTAGAGTAAAGGTACGTCGAAGGAATGGGGTTCAGGGGACATGCTAACTTAAGTCAGCGGCTGAACGGGGATCTGCCATACTGGGTCAAATTAGGTGCACCCAATACCACTTACACTCGTATCATAAAATGATATTTTCTTGAGTAAATCACCGAATATTGAGCCAATGTGTTGGGTGGGGCTAAATCATATCGGTGACCAAGCAGGACTAGTCGACAGCAGATCAATTGAGGGCGCTGTTGCGTAATACGTCCACGTATAACTCGTCGATGTTTGACTTCGAGTCCGAGATTTGTGGCATAGTAAAACCATCTGATTTTGCACGGAAGGGATTAAATTTGATCTCAGAGTAAGTTCTACGCTGTGAAATAGAAACAAGTGTTGAGTTAACCTATTGTGTACGTATTATAATTCGGAAGTTGTGAACTACAGTAAGTTAAATAAATTGTGCCCAGTTTCCGGACGTATGCCTGCATTGATGATCAACTGCATAAGGCCCCTCCCAAAAAGTCTCCGGTTTCTGGTATGGAGCTTGCCCAAAAAGTGGTGCGGCGAAGCGGCTTTTCTTACCGTTTTTTCTTCTTCAAATATCGGCTGATGACTGGAGATAGTGCCCGACTGAATGCAAATATATGGGTAATCCTAGACCCGTGAACGTGGCGTTGTATACAAGCCACGTTCACGGGTCTAGGGTAATCCTTACTTTTAGGACCCCGTTCCTATATAGGAAGGGAAAGACTCACCAAAACAGTTGACTGAATGACACTCAAAATTGACATTCTGATACTTCTTGGCACATCTGAACAATTGGCAATGACACCTTCTTGAATATCAGCAGGTTTAATTTTGTGGAAAGAGGGCAGGGCTTTGATTTATGAGGGAAATTCAGGGGTAAAAGACGACGATGACAACCAGAAAACAGACTCAAAAACCAAGATGGCAAACCTGAAAGCTTGATGCGATGAAAGCTTGATGCTGATTGGCTGATAAAAAATAAACATCTTATTTATTTTTAGTCTGGTTCCCAGACCAAATGATTCAGGAAAAGTCAGAATCTTTTGGTCTGAGAACCAGACTAACTTATTTATTTTTCTGTTTTAGCCTCTGAAGAAGAACTTGCTAAGTTCGCAACGTCAGGCCACATTAATTTTAGATTTATTTATTTTTAGTCTGGTTCCCAGACCAAAAGATTCAGGAGTAGTCAGAATCTTTTGGTCTGGGAACCAGACTCATTAATTTTTTTAGCAGCCAATCAGCATCGGGCTTTCATTATGTAGGGCTTTCACGCGTGTGAGAACTACAACATGCACGTCTGACTGCGAAAAAAGGTAGGAAAGTCACATTTTATTCGAAAGTGCTTTCAAAATTACAACTTACATGAGTTTATATGAAGAAAAAAGACTGCTTTAGACTGCAAAAGTCACTTTGGTACTGGACAGTCATCTTCAAAAAAGTCAGTTTTGAACAGAACTTGTTAAAAATAGAGGTGTCCTAAAAGTAAGGATTACCAATAGGCCTATATGGGAGTCAAGAGAGAGAGGCCAAAATAAAGCATATTCTCGATCGTATTTATTCGTAACCCAAATTGTGCATAGTCCTAGAACTATGAGGCTCCTCGGCACAATTGCAGAATACATGTACCCCGCCACTCGATCTATCCACCTCGTAGCCGGCTATGAGGTCACGGTTGATTGACCTCAATAAACATTCTCAGTGCTACTTGTATGTACTATGCGTCATGCTCCATTGCACTCCCACTTCGTGACCGCCTAGCCGCCAACAGGGTAGTTGGTTTGGACTTAGAATTTTTTTCAGCAACTCCCATTCATTTTGTGTTGCTTCGTTCTCAAATAATGGACCCCCACTCAGTATCCGCGTAGCTGGCATGGACTTGAATTGTTTCTTTTCCAGTGATTCCAACCGCGTAGCCAGAGATTTTAGGGGTGTAATTCCAAGTGGTGGGGTATTCTGCAATTATTCCGGCTCCTCATAGTGTAGACCCGTGAACGTGGCGTTGTAGTTTACAAGCCACATTCACGGGTCTACACGTAGTGTAGCTCTACTGAGTGGAGCGTTGAATTACGGGTACCCCAGCCTCCATACCAACGCTCCACCGATTTGCCATACTTTGGTGACACCGTCACAGTAGCATAGTCACAAAGCCACGCGAGGACAAAAAGACCCCCCAAAAAACGGTAAAGAGAATACAAATGAGAGGGACAGTTATCCTGGATTGATCTATATATTCTTGATATTCCATTATATTGTTCCCAAACAGCGAAAAATTTGAAAAAAAAAACACCGGCAAAATAGTCTGAAAACTTACAGCTCAACGTGTTTGCAGGGAGGCTCAGTTCTTGAATCGACTTGTCGAATGAGGGCGTCTGACGTGACGTCACCGTCCTTGCTCGATCGCGAAGAAAAACAAGTCGCGCTTTATCAACGACTGTTTCGTGTAATAATACGTGCTCCGATCCGCGCCGCGCCGTACGACAGTATGGGCTTTGAACACACCCAAGGAGCACGTATTATTACACGAAACAGTCATTGATAAAACGATGATTTTCGGTTCGCTCGGAGCGCGGGGGGGGGGGGGGGGGGGGGGGGGGTACGGTACAAGCGAAATGATAGTATGCGCATGCGTACAAGTGCATGTACCGTACCCCCCGCGGCGCGCTCCGAGCGAACCGAAAATCATTCGCTCGATCATATGCGTGCACGTTTCAAGTGTCAGGTTGGCTCAGTGCGGAAAGGGCATATTTTCATCATTGTGGCCTAAAAACCGACAGAATCCACCTATGTTAGTTCTGCGCATGATATGCGAGTATGTCAAGAGATAAAGTACGGAGTATACGGGGCAAACTGTGCAGCGGTTCTGTGTGAAATGTCTCCATTTTGATGGACGTTTTTGTACTTTATTAGTGTTTGGTGCTGCAGGCAATTTTGCGGGCTTCTTGATCTATGAGGCTCCACTACGTGGAGCCTCATAGTTCTACGAGTAAATTGTGCAGCAGCAGGATTCCAGTCAAACCAGTGAGCTTGGGGGTTTTGACATTTAATGAGACATCATCTTTCATTGAAAAAAACTTTCATTTTCATTTTGTTGACACGCATGGCTACAGTGATGCACGCATACCAGAAACCGGAGACTTTTTTGGGGGGCCTAATTGTCTTTAGTTTACTTTTTTTAACTAAAATATGAAAAATATTGATGATTTCGGTGGCTTCTTCACAAAAACTGTCCAGTGCCACACTGTCATGGCTTTGTTGTGGTTATTGTGTGCTTGTGCCGATCAGCCAATCAGATTATTCCTGGATTATTCAAGTCGATCATTAGCTTCAGGAATGACTATGGTATGAGGTATGTTTAAGATAGTGGATATTGCCGGAGGTAATGCCGGCAAGCTAACGTTTACTAAAGGTTTGCCGTCGGCAATCCATATCAACAGAGGGCGCTGTACTCTCTATGATAGGGCTGAATTATAAGAGTGTATATCCCGCAAGCTAACGTTTACTAAAGGTTTGCCGTCTCCGGCAAAATATCCACTGCCTATGTTTAATGGAATCTGGGTTGGGATAGAGGTAGCCCCATAAATGTGGCCAATTTACTGGACTACCTCCGTAAATAAAGGCCACACTTCCACCATGTACAAAAACATGTCGAACTTTGTCAAATTTTGATTTGACATTTAGGCTTAGTTTGTAGTTTATTTTTGCTTTAGAAGCATACTCACCCTCTTTATAGGCTAATCAGAAAGTGCAGCCTTTTTCAGATTTTTCTGTGAAATTTCCAACTTCGTTTGCACAGGTTTACGTATCAAAATTTCAACATGAAATTTCACGAAAAGTAGACATCTGAAAAAGGCAGCACTTTTTGATTAGCCTATAAAGAGGGTGAGTATGCTTCTTAAGCAAAAATAAACTACAAACTAAGCTTAAATGTGAAAATCCAAATTTGACTAAGTTCTACATGTTTTTGTACATGGAGGAAGTGTGACCTTTATTTACGGAGGTAGTCCAGTAAATGGGCCACATTTATGGGGCTAGGATAGAGGGGAAAAATGACCATTTTGTGGAGACCGTTTTTTTAGGGTCTCGTACAATCTCACATTTACAATGTAGTTTTGTCTCCAGCATTACATGTGAATTCCTAATGAGCATGTCAGCTGGAGTTACTCAAGCTACAAGACGCCTAGCAAGTTACTCTACAGAAACAGAATTCAACTTTTCCTGGCCATTTACCAGTAGGCCTACCTATCTGGAAAGAATGTTGCATCCATTCAGATGCCACTTTTATCATCATAATCTCAATGAAGGTCAGTCATTGCAAAAATGTTGAAAAGACGTGAATCTGGGACTGAGAAACATTTCCAGTTTTGTTAGAAGGTATTTTGAAAGTTTTGACTCGCCATAGCCTTTGTACAAAAAGAAGTGGCGTCTGGATACTACAATGTACATTCTTTCAAAGTATCGGAAAAAATGTTACAACCTGACGCCACTTTTTTCTTCAAATATCTTCTCAATGAAGGTCAGTCATTGCAAAAAAGATAAGACATGAATCTGGCACTGAGAAACATTTCCAATTTTGTTAGGAAATACTTTAAAAATGTCCTGAGTCTCCAAAGACTTTGTACACAACCGCTGAAGTGGCGTCAGTTTGCAACATATTTTACCAAGAATCTTCCATGGTAAATATCAAGTAAAAAACAAGCAGTCCTGATTTCAATTTCCTCAAAATCCACTAGGTTTCCTGACATTTGGCCACTGTGTGGCTTGCACAAACAATACGGAAGAGGTCCAGTAGTTTCAGCCACATTAAAAAATCATGACATTTATGGCCGGGGCTAAACTAGGCCTAGCCCCATAAAATGTGGCTGCAACCCAAAGCACTCTTCTTTTAATTCTGTTTTTTGTTGTTGCAATTTTGAACAGCATCTCTTGGGAGAAAATGTAACTTTCATATGCATTTTGCAGTTGAAGTGAATCAACACGGTTTTGCACACTCACATTGCCTCAAGGTCATGGCCATATTTAATTTAAAAATACAGTGGAACGCCGCTATAACGAACGTCGCGGGATCCACAGATAATGTTTGTAATAGCGATCGTTCGGCATAGCGATTTTAAGCTGCCGGTGCTCGGTACTCCCTTTTCAATAAATAGCGACCTTCATAACTTCACCATACATGCCCTGGTAGTTACTGAAAGATGACTTCGAACACGTGCCGACTAATGCATTATGTAATTACAGTTTTGAACTTGCTAAGTTGCTACCTACATCATACATGTACATCTTCTATGCCTTGGGGAATTAATAGCCACTTGTCGCTCATCTGTTATTCATCAGTTTTCAACAACAATGTTCGGTTGGTTTTGTACACAAAAATCTGGAGCCAAGGACGATGTTCGGTATAGCCGAATGTTCGGTATGGCGGTGTTCGGTATAGCGACGTTCCACTGTAATCAAAATCCTGCCCTCTATCAACAACATCCCTGTTGACTTGAAACATCGCTGACTACTTGGGTGAGTCCCATAACCTACAGTTTGAAGTTTGTTCTCTTATATGAACAGGGCCTGTAACTACACAATCACCCATGTAAATGTTGTTCCCAAAGTTGGATCAAACAGGGGACTGAACTTCATCTCTGTCCCAAACAGTTGCGAAAGAAGAACTTCAAATTTTCAAAAGAACTTGACACAAAAGCATCCCAGCGAGTTCCAATATGGAACCAGATATGGTCAACCCCTTCGCCCTGCTGCAGTCCGCCACAGAAGAGACCCCAGAGGTCATGAAAGGTCAAAGTTCAGAGGTCGTGCCGGCAATCAGCGCAGCTGATGAAAGCAAGGAGGACAAGAATCCAGGGTCAGAGGTGAAAGACGAGAGTGCGGCGTCAGAGGCACAGAAGGTTCAGGCAGTGGACCGGATGATACAGACAGTTTTTCTGGTCACCGTTGATCACGGTAAAATAAAATATTAATTTTTGTTGTTGTTGTAAATATCTTTACAGGTACACGTTTTTGGTCCTCATAATCAACTTGGAGGACTAGTCGTTAATACAGTCTCGCATGTTTCTTTATCCAAAAGTTGTTTGCAGAGCGTATGGGCTAAAATCACCATGTGTGCAAGGCCAAGTAAAAAAAAAAAGAAGTTTATCATCCCCGCCAGCTACTTCTTTTTCCGCTTATCATATATTTGCAGTATCATTTCGGAACATCACTTGACACCGTGACCCTGTGCACAAATCCTATGAGACTGGTCTGAAAATTCCAAGTGTTTTCTCAGTAAATGCTTAAATATTTTCCCTGTTAAACTTGACTTTTTAGGTCATGTTATTGCTTTCTAATGGCTGATAGGTCACTGCAGGGAAAAATTAGTGATGTCCATGTATTGAATTCCTCCCATAATGGGTCTTTTTACTTGTTTTCCAAAAAAAATTGCAGCCATGCAAGTTCAAAATTTTGTTGAAAAGGGTAACAGCTCTTTTAGACACAAAAGTATCAACAAAAGAGTGGAGAAAAGGGCAGGATCCGTGCGCCATCTTAGAAAATCCGCCATCTTGGGAAAAAAAAAAATGGGCTGCCCTTTTTCTAAAAGCTCTTGCGAGAAACTTTTTTGTTCAATGTGGTCTAAGTCTCAAATTGGCGTTGGAATTTCGAAACTGTTTTTAAATATGATTCAAAGTATTTTTCCTTTGACATCTTTTTTTCTTCAGAGAACGAGACAAGTGACCGAGGTATGCCGCCTCGCTGCGTGTACCTGGTGGAAACGGCCGACGCCCTGAAGGAAGAAAATGGCGGGACGTGGAACTGGCTGGGCTGGGATGTCATTGATCGGGTGGGTTTTCTTTTGGTTGATGGATTTGGCAGCTTTTCCGGAATCCGGATGCAAAATTCCATTGTACAAAGCATTGAACGTAGCACCTGCTGCCTGGCTCCGTAAACATGTTTCAAATAGTCAGACTTCCTCTGCATTTACACAATGTAAAGACACACTGCGAAAATTGGCACGGTACATCTTTCAACTCATATCAAATCCTTTGTGGTCAAAAGGACCCCATGTAAACCGGCGAAAAGCGCACAGCCAGATGACCTTGGACATAGAGATAAGAGCTCCCGGGCTCTGTGTATACACTAGCACGGCCTAGCACGTGTACAATAAACAGACCCTGCGCGCTGAGCCATGAGCAACGGCAAATGTTATTGGAGTTTAGATGTACAATTCTTTAGTAAGTGAATACACGCGAGCCTAAACCTCAACCAATCACAATAAGGGTTATATTATTGGAAAGTTGACGAGACGAAGAAAAATGACTCGGAGATCTAAGGTCCCAGGTGGCGCTATTTAACGTTGTGATGATGTTAATGGACCAGTTCTTGGCTGAACGTGTGGTTTACACACAAAACAGGCTGATTTTTGACTAAAAATGCAGTGTTGGTTTTGCTAAATGTTTACCTAATGGAACCTAGATTCCCGTCCTAAGACCAAAGTTTTTATCGCTGTTTCAGGCCATCTTTGAGAGGATACTTCTTGAGGACCCTGCCTTCCATGTCATCAACATGAGCTCTGCCTCCCTGAGCTGTACGGTGGAGGAGCAAGAGGCAGGAGAGAAGGAAGTGATGCGATACCTGCTGGCTTGCTACAGGAGGAGTGTCCAACAATCCAAGGCAAACAAGGTGAGGGCACAAGCACAAACACACAGTCATGTTTTACTATACTCTCGAGGACAATGCTTTGTCTTTTCCTTTGTCCCTGTAATTTAACACTCTCCCATAGACTAAGCACACAAACGCACGACCGAGGACCGATTTCAACAAAAGATGAACTCTCGAGGACAACAAAGAATCTGTTGTTCTCCCTTTGTCTGTCTGTCCTCGGGTGTATATAGTTCACGTACATATTGACTGGCTGTTGAGGTCACTAGTGCATGAATGTGCACCCCAAGGTGATTTAATACCTGCTGGCTTGCCACAGGAGGAGTGTCCAACAATCCAAGGCAAACAAGGTGAGGGCACAAGCACAAACATATTGACTGGCTGTGAGGTGACTAGTGCATAAATATGCACCCCAAGGTGATTTAATACCTGCTGGCTTGCCACAGGAGGAGTGTACAACAATCCAAGGCAAACAAGGTGAAGGCACAAGCACAAACATATTGACTGGCTGTGAGGTGACTAGTGCATGAATATGCACCCCAAGGTGATTTAATACCTGCTGGCTTGCTACAGGAGGAGTGTACAACAATCCAAGGCAAACAAGGTGAGGGCACAAGCGCTAACATATTGACTGGCTGTGAGGTGACTAGTGCATGAATATGCACCCCAAGGTGATGGAATACCTGCTGGCTTGCTACAGGAGGAGTGTCCAACAATCCAAGGCAAACAAGGTGAGGGCACAAGCACAAACATATTGACTGGCTGTGAGGTGACTAGTGCATGAATATGCACCCCAAGGTGATGGAATACCTGCTGGCTTGCCACAGGAGGAGTGTGCAACAATCCAAGGCAAACAAGGTGAGGGTACAAGCACTAACATATTGACTGGCTGTGAGGTGACTAGTGCATGAATATGCACCCCAAGGTGATTTAATACCTGCTGGCTTGCTACAGGAGGAGTGTACAACAATCCAAGGCAGACAAGGTGAGGGCACAAGCACAAACATGTTGACTGGCTGTGAGGTGACTAGTGCATGAATGTGCACCCCAAGGTGATTTAATACCTGCTGGCTTGCTACAGGAGGAGTGTACAACAATCCAAGGCAGACAAGGTGAGGGCACAAGCACAAACATGTTGACTGGCTGTGAGGTGACTAGTGCATGAATGTGCACCCCAAGGTGATTTAATACCTGCTGGCTTGCTACAGGAGGAGTGTACAACAATCCAAGGCAAGGTTACTAATACAAACATATTGACTGGCTGTGAGGTCACTAGTACAGGACTATGCACCCCTATGTGATGCAATCCTTTTTAACAGGAGGAGTATACAACAATTCAAGACACACATACATACAAGGTGAGGTCAGTGTTACAAACATATTGACTGGCTGTCAGGTCACTAGTGCACAACTATGCACCTTAAGGTGATGCAATACTTGCAAGCTTTCCACAGGAGGAGTGTAAAATGATCCAGGGCAAACAAGGTGAGGTCACTCGTACAAACATATTGACTGGTGACTAGAATAGTGCACAACTATGCAGTGTTGTAGGAATTGAGTCCAGCTGTCCAGGACTTGGGACTCCATCTCGAGTTGCAATTTCGGTATTAAACTCAGACTCTACTTGAGTCACGTCGGCAAAGACTCGTACTCAGACTCGAACTCGACCATCATAACTCAGACTTGACGCTAATGAATTGTAAATAGCGGGACACATATTTTTGTACCCCCAAAATATTACCTTTTAAAAACGTAATTCCGATGTTTATTCTCCAAAAGTAGCATTAAAGCAACGCTAGAAATGTTTAGCACACGAACTGTACTGCACCCCTCTCCAGGTGGTGTTGCAAATAATAATGTTTGTTGCTGTGCCAGGTTTCTGACTTCACAGCCAATTGATACATGTGGATCACGTGAAGTGTTAACAAACCAATTGTTTTGAATTGCCAATTGAACTCTGACCTTTTATCTCAGGGTGACCTCCATGAATATGCAGAGTGCTGTCGGCGAGTCGTCATCTCCAATGCAGTGACAAGCTTGTTGACCCCGGAGCTGTTTAATGGGCAAGACCTGCATGCACAGACCATGACTACACTCCTGCAGATGTTTGCAAGTGGAGGTATGGTGTGATGACCATACAACTATGGAGGAATCCTGACACATGATCACTCTGCATTAATACAAGGCCCCCTTCAATGGAGAAAAACCATTGTGCACACTATTACACAAAGCAACTGCCTCGTGACTGATTATCTGACCAGTAGCTAGCACAATGCTTTTGCCATTGAAGGGGGCCTCCATGAAAGAAGTCATATCGTTCCCGTATTGGCCTATATTAGATTTACCAGAGGGCACTCACCGTACACAATGTAGCCAGCTGGGCGCTTCAAAGTTTGTACACAAACCTGATAATATGCCCAAATCTAAAGTGCACTGTCAGTAAATGAAGGTTTCATTTTGCGCTATGTAAACAACCCCAACCCCCGTCAGATTTTCTTCAGGTTCCATGCTAAATCCAACAAAATCCAACATAGTTGAAATGAGAACCACGCTAAATGCAAGAAAGTGAAACAAAATGCAACAGTGTATTCAGTTGCATTGTGCAGTGAACTCGGTCCAAACCAGCCCTGGCATTACAAAGTTAACCCTGCTAAATACAACCAAATGTAAGAGTGAATTCTGCTTTATCAGCCTTGGCACCATGAGCAGTTTCCCTGCTTAATGCAACAAGATGCGACGAAGCATGGGGACTTGAGTTGACTCCTGATATGCAACAACATGCAACAGTGGATTCTGTTGTATTAGCTTTGGCACTATGGGCAGTTAGCCTGCTTAATGCAACAAGATGCAACGAAGCATGGGGACTTGAGTTGATGCCTGATATGCAACAACATGCAACAGTGGATTCTGTTGTATTAGCTTTGGCACTATGGGCAGTTAGCCTGCTTAATGCAACAAGATGCAACGAAGCATGGGGACTTGAGTTGATGCCTGATATGCAACAACATGCAACAATGGATTCTGTTGTATTAGCTTTGGCACTATGGGCAGTTAGCCTGCTTAATGCAACAAGATGCAACAAAGCATGGGGACTTGAGTTGATGCCTGATATGCAACAACATGCAACAGTGGTTTCTGTTGTATTAGCCTTGGAACTTAGGGCAGTTAGCCAGCTTAATGCAACAACATGCTACCAAGCACAGTGACTTGAGTTGACTGCTGAATGCAACGGAATGCAACAACTTTTTACCACTATTTGCTTTCTGTTGCATTTACTATGGGTAGGGTTAAGATATGTGCATTAGTAAGCAGGAGCCTGTGTATTCCAAAGCAAACTTGTGATATTTTTGAAATGCAAAATTATACCATTGAAGGGCAAAACCCATTATTGGATAGCATGTAATATCTGGCTAATGCAGAATTACATTTCGCTAGTCATTGAGAAGCTGCTCCTACCACTCTTGACTTTTTTTCCCTCTCAGAAATCGACCACGTCTTCAACTTTCTGCTGGAAGTGGTTGATGCAGTCTTGTTGGACGAAGACCTACAATTGGCCGACGCGTTCGTTCCGTTGCTAGACCTCCTGTACAAACAGATGACGGAAAATCCGTCGCTGTCGGACGCCAGGAATGCCGCCTTCTGTGCTGTGCTGGAGCTGTTCACGAGACGGACAAGCTTAGCAAACGTAAGCCTGTCAGTTTTCATCAAAAATGTCCTGAATACATCTATGGAGTATAGTGTATATGAGGTTCATTTACATGGAACGCAGTATCCATGATGTATTGTGGTGTCAACAAATGTATCGTGTTGTCAACTCTGCTTTGCATTTTGCTTCCATATAAGGTATGAAGCAGCCTCTAAGATGTGAATTTTGTCCCCCCCTCATTTAGATTCTAATGGATCACGTCACGCCCAAGGACCATAAAAAAGCCAAGAGTTATGAGCAGACAGTCCTAGGCATCCCACTGTCTCTGTCGTGCGTGCCCAGGCATCAACAGCCGACTGAGTTCTTCACCAAACCATCCAGGGCAACGCAGAGGGAGCACAGTGCAACACAGGAATTTTTATGGCAGGTGGGTTTGTGTTCAAAATTCAACGTAACTGCAACCTAAAGTTTGCAACCTTAACACCAAGTGTATGCAACACAACCTACGGGTCATATCAGATAAGATAAAATGCAACGTACATGTAAAACAGGAATTCTTACGGCAGGTGGGTTTATGTTCAAAATTTGACGTGACTGCAACCTAATGTTTGCGTCTTTATCTTAATGTTTGCATGAACACAACCTACAGGTCATATTTACAACGTAAGACAGGAATTCTTATGGCGGGCATTTATATGTGAGATTTTCAAATTGCAACGTTAGTGCAATGTTAAGTTTGAAACCTTAACACAATGTGTATGCAACACAACCTACGGGTCATATTTACAACGTAAGACCGGAATTCTTATGGCTGGTGTGTACATGCGTATGTGGAATTTTCAAACTGCAATGTTACTACAACGTAAAATTCTCAACCTTAAAACACTGTAAACACAGCGTAGAATTTAAATTCAGATATCGAGTCCTGCTCAGATAATTTCATTCAATTTTTGTCATACCTTTTGATGGTTTGCATGTTTCGCAGCCAATGGCCCTACTGAATGACAGGATGTATGAAGTTTTCAAAGGGATCTTCAAGTCTTCGACGGCTAATAAGAACAGACTACTGTCCTGGCTGGGCAACTGTCTACATGCAAATGCAGGTATGGACACTATTCCTCATACATAGTTATGATCTAGTGAGTCCTGGTTGGTGTTAATAATCCTCCTAAAGGCCGGTTCATATATCATGCAAATGCGATGCCAATTTGACGTCACGAAGCGTTCGCTGCGAAACTCGCCAAAGTTGAAATGTGTTAAACTTTTGCGAATTTGCAGCGCGAAAACTTGCCCTGACATCAGTGTTTCCCCTGCCCATTTAAACGTGAGGCGGGCCACCTCGCTACTTTCAGTGACCACCTCGCTCAATTTTTGCCAATATCACCACCTCGCTGTGAAGATTTGCAATAAAGGAAATACTAGTCGAACAATTTTCCTTTTGTGTAATTTATGAGCGTTTTCCTTGACCTCTATGTTTCAAGAACTCACAATTCAGATGTGTAAATGGAATCATCTCGCATTTAGTTGTAAGGGCAGCATCTTTTTGAGTTTGCAAACTGCGTCAATTTTGTTTCAATCATCAATTTGGATTTTTACCACCTCGCTCATTTCATTAGCTAGGGGAAACACTGCCTGACATCACAAATTCTCGCTTGCGTTCGCGCCGAGATAATCAGCATATTCATTACTCAAGCCAGCACCGTGTTTGGGCAATTGCTTACCTTATAGGCTCCGTGCACAATTACGCCCTCAAGGGTAAGAAAGGCATTCAAATACATTGCCGTCGACACCTGACCCTAATGCAAAGACACTATGGCTTTGCGCACATTCGGAATAAAACAAGTCGTATGGTGGGTAGTTTGCACCATACATGCATGAACCAATATGTGCACGCAGTGTGTCTTGTCCAAGGGGATCTCAAAAGTGGTAAGAAAGCACCTTCTCGTGATAGCACACGGAGCCCATAAGAGGGTTCTTTGCCTTGACGGAATGTCAAAGGGAACGTACATTTGCTTTTGCTGTAATTTTCAGAAATAAATGGATCTGGAGGATTAATATGTTATAGAAAATATTGTTAAACTGACTTGTTTCACGTTTTGGGCTTGTAGATGCTGGAAAAAACCAAGAAAACCTATCATGTTTTTGTAGTCTGGTTCCCTGACCCCACTGAAAATGAAACAGAGCAATTAATACACTTGGGGAATTGTAAGCTCAGAGAATTGTAAGCTCAGTTCACAGTTGTGTAATCAATTGCAAAGAAAAGTCAGAATAACTAAATATGACAACTCAGGAACAGTTTTTGAAAAAAGCCAGTTTTCTCCAACTCTGGTCGGCCGACCAGCGTTGGAAAAATACAGTTTTTCTTGAAACTGTCAGCACACCAGGAGCCATGATTTTAAAGGATGATTTAATTAGACTCTCAGTCCCTAACAATTCAGTAAGGTATTTCGTGATAATTCGATCGTTTCATTTTTTGATGTCTGCAAATGTTGTATCTTCCCTTTAACTTTGCATTCCTTGGAGCATGTAGCCACTCATCCTTGTGGTAATGTACACATTTGAACAAAGACAGAGGTTGCAGCTTATCGGAGGGTCCAGTAGTGCAAGGGTAAGGCGACACAGCATGATTGGGTTTTCTCGGCCGTTTTGAACAAATCTCTCTTCTGCAGGTCGGGGTAAACTTTGGTCAAGGGAGATGCAGAATTTCGGCCAGGTCTACGCAAGCGACGCTTTCTTTATGAACCTAGGTGCGGTCATGGTGCGATTCTGCGCCCCGTTCACTGCGCCGGACTCCAGCAAGATTCTCAGCGTGGACCTCAGCTACAGCCGGCTGGAGCTGAGCAGTACCGCTGGGGAGGAGGAGATGAACGACAAAGGAGTGCATCTCAGAGGTAATGGACAGCACCTAGGAATGACCTTGTAATGACCCTGATATGACCCAAGAGTGACCTTAAGTATGACGTGAGGATGACCTTTGTCAATGGGCAAGTTCGATCAAGGACTACAGTTTACCATAGTTCGACTAACTCTGATCGAACTCGCGCTAGTCGACATTGGTTGGACTAGTCTAGTCAACTATTCAGGACCAGCCTACCGCGGCTGGCCACGCAACGATTTATAGCTGGCTATCAATAGCTATTTTCATAGCAAAGCGCAGAGGCGACCAACTGTCAACAAAAATGGCGGAAAAATTAAACTGTGAGTGCTAAATTTCATTTTCATTGCATAGCTTTTCCCTGTTAGTTTACAATTTTGTCACTTTTGTCACCATTGCACAACAGTTATGGCGATTATGTAAGGTGTCAGTAAATTACACAATCAGTATTATTTGTGTGAATAAACAGAAACATCAAGTGTTGACTGCCATTTTTTGACGGTCGTTGACATGACAATAGTTTGACTAGAGTCATTCGCACTTCACCTTCAGTGCGCATGCGCCAGTTACGTCAAGAACCAACCACTAGTTAACCCGTTCTTGATCAAACTTGGCCTTTACTAAAGATGTAACGCCCTGGCACAAGCAAAAATAAGACAAATTGCGACACTCTCTTGTCTTCTTGATCCCAAGGACTCCCCAAAGAGACTTGCCTCATCAAGTTAGCCGACGACACAGAAGGCGGGAGGAATCCCACTGCCTCTCCCGCCCTCCCCACCAACCCGCCGTACAAGTTCACCACGGAGGTCTTCTTCCTGGCCCAGCGCTGCCTGAACCTGGGCTACCACAGCGTGCTGGAGCGCTTCAACCGCCTCAACCGGGAGCTGCACCGCATCCAGGAGGTCTATCAGGAGATGCAGCGATTGGGGGCGGCGGGAGGAAGCAACCCGGCCGTGGAGAGGCTAAGGGAACAGATGGACATCGGTGAGTGCTCAGTGGAATTAGTGCTGATAGGGCAATGACGGAAACACGGAAAACAAGTCGGTATAAAATGAGAGGCTAAGGGAACAGATGGACATCGGTGAGTGCTCAGTGGAATTGGCGCTGATTGACTAAGAAGGGCGATGACGGAAACGCGGAAAACAAGTCGGTATAAAATGAGAGGCTTGGGGAAGAGATGGACATTAATGAATTTTTTTTTTGGGGGGGGGAAGAAACGGCTCACTTTTTTTTCAAATATTTTAAAAACATGCTATTGAGATATAGATGAAGTATAGTCGTGTTCCCTAACGTGGCGCACTTCGAAGCTTACCCAACTTTCCTCGTGTAGTGTTGCCAAACCTCTTTGTTGATAAACCTCAAATTCATGCAGTGAAATGCTGGTACTTTTACCTTTTTAATGCTTGCTATTTAACCTCTGTGAACAGTTTCGGTTTCATAAAATTTAATCCGAAATGCAAAAACGGTCGCGTCCGGAAATTGGGCACAAATTGGCGGAGTGTTCCCTAACGTGGTGCACTTGAATAAATCTCAAAAAATTCCAAATTAACATTTAAGAATTTCTGTAAACTTGACAAATTCTGATAAATCATTACTATCTTTACTTACAAACCCAGCCAGATGTTTGTCAGAAAATTATTTTCTTATTTTTCGGGGCATTTTCAAAGGGTTCACTTTGCACTTGAAAATAAAATCGGAAAATCACGCCAAAAGAATTTTTTCTTTTAACTTTGTAACTGGTAAATAAACTCGCGATTTATGAACGGGAGTGTTTAGAGCTTGATGAAATTTCACTTTCTGTGAAATTTCAGTTAAAACTTTTGCTCTAGCTAGGCACTACAGGCGAAAAATCAAAGTGCGCCACGTTAGGGGCCGCGCCACGTTAGGGTACATCAACAATACTACTTTACCATTCATACACAGTGTCCATATCAACATTTACTGTCATGATGTAAAAATTCTATCCTAACTGCCAGTTCACAAGTAATGTTCTTTTCCCCTAGCCATGGCCCTGTTTCTATCTCTAAAGACGGCCCTCCTAGAGCCCCAGCTAATCCAGCACAGTTGGAACCTCCACCTAGCCACGGCCCGCCTCCTAATCCAGCTGGCCACCACCGACGACCGGACCACCCTCCGGACCCCCTCATACCCCTTACCCCCGGGGGAGGACGGGGGCTCGGCTCCCCCCTGCCTGGCCTACGTGCCCGAGTTCCTAGCCGAGAATCTGACCAACTTTCTGCAGTTCCTGCGCCGATTCGCCGAGCAGAAGTTCGAGGACGGGGCCGAGTCACTGGGTCACCTCATGACCTTTATCGTGACCTTTATGGGGAGCAAAGGTCGGATGAACAACCCCCATCTGCGAGCCAAGCTGGCCGAGGTGTTGGAGGGTCTCATCCCGCCCAAGGAGCAGTCAAAATCTATCGTGACATCGTAAGAAATGCAGAGCTTATTAATAATAATAACGGGTACTTATATAGCGCTTTTAACTAAGATCAAAGCGCTTTACATTATTATTACCCCTGATCAGTGGGCTAATTAAACATTCCAAATACCATCTCAGCTCCCTGGGGAGTATACAGCTCGATGCTGCCTGTTAGGCGCAAGGAAGCTAATTCAATCACAATAACCATCTCTGCCCTCATAGGTACCCATTTACTCCTGGGTGGAGAGAAGCAATGAGTGACAAAGTGCCTTGCCCAAGGGCACACGCACCATGACCCCAGGCTGGACTCAAACCCACAACCTGCAGAGTTACCCGCAGACCACGAATTCAATGCCCATAACCACGAGGCCACAGCACTCCACAGCTTATTTCAAAATGCAAGAAAGGTCATTTTGTTAATACCTTTGTAGACTCCCGCTCTGTCCCGGCTGCCCAAAGTCAACTTGGACCATAGTTAAACTCAATTTAAGAATACAGTAAAGCGAAAAATGAAGATTAGAAACAGCTGTGATATTGCTTTTTCTTGAAAGTTTCATAATTGTGGAAATCTTTCACTTTTTCAATTGGATATATCACATTTTTGAAATATACTCTTTAAATGCATCCAGGTTTTTTTGTGTGTGAGAGAGTCTCTTTAACAATCCTTACCCTCAACAAAGCTGCTAGTTCGTACATTGTATGAAAAATTAGTAAATTTCCAGACTAATGAAAGTAGTACAGTAACATGAATTTACTGTTGAAAGTTATGAATCTATAATTGTCAACCTGAAAACTTGTAAATGCAAACATAATTTTATGAATGTGTTTAAAAATACCAAAGTAAGGCCAAAAAAAAAAATAAGTCGGTCTCTGGTCAGCGCGCGCGTCGATTTTAATCATGCGCGTCGATCTTTTTTTTTCCAAAATGTTCCGCGGTAGCTCCAACAGCGCCCTCTATTTCCGCACCTCCTCAATTTTTTTTACGAAAGAGCACCAAGGAATGGGAAATTGCACCAAGGCAAATGATCGAAAGCACCAAGGCAAATTATGGAGGACACCAATGTACTTGAGGACACCAAACAAGCAAAATAGTACCTACCTTGTCTGTACAATCCGAGCTTGAAGAAAAAAAAAAAAAAAAAAAAAAAAAAAAGCCGCATGGCCGCGTCAATTCCGGAACTTTGGTCTGACCAGAGACCGAATATTTTTTTTTTTTGGCCTAACCTACCAAAATAATTACCAAAAAAATTACTTGCAGATCGTACTGGTACTAAACACCTCGTGAAATTATTTCGTCTGGCTTGCTGTCATTTGGAAGAAATCAGGAAATGTAAAGTGATATCCAACAATCAGTTACTTGACTGATTTTTGGAAATAGAGTTCCATAGACGAAATGGCATTGGCCGTGAACAAAACGGTGTGCATGGTTTGTCACTGTTTTCTCCAAACTTGTAATATCCACTGCGCTGAAACTTCAACAGGTTAGGTTTTGAACATTCTTCTTTGGATTTAGAGTGGTGTTATTATTGTAAACAAACATAATGCGTAAGCATCAAATGATCCTATATGCCTTTAAAGCCAGAGTCCATCATTTGCAGCTATCCCAAAAGTAACTGGCGTAATTATTGTTGAAAAACATACTTGGTTGAAAGATAGTAAGGGGACAAAATTCCCTGTGAAATTATTCTTTCTGGCAAGCTGTCACTTTGAAGAAATCAACGAAAGAAGGCCTTTCCAACGGTGCGTCTTAAGAAGCACCGTTGGAAATTTCCGTAAGTAGTTCGTTTTTTTATTCGGCGAAGCGCGCGCAAGCGTTGACACGACGCACACGCGTGCGCAGTTGCTATAATTCGTGGGATCAGTGCGCGACATCGCGTAGCTGCAATCGGCTCAGTGAGAACGTGTCTCGGACGCTGAATTCAGGCCCAATTCAAAACATGATTCAGCAACTTTTGATTTGAAATCGAGATCCTAGAATGTTGTTTTTCTCGAAATACACAGCTGAAGCTGAGCTGAAACTTCATCAGGTTAGTTGTTCAGCACCCTTCTTTAGATTTTGAGCACTTTTGTTGCTTCAAACGAACAAAATGCACAAATTACAAATGATGGACTGTACCTTTAAGTCTACCCTCTCTCGTCATATGTTCTTCCTAGATTCCATCGGGAGAAAGTGTTCCAGGAACATCCCCTCCTCCCTCTGGTCTCGCGTTCCTTGCTGAGCATCTACGTGGACATTGAGTTCTCGGGCGATGACCACGCCTTTGAGCAGAAGTTCAACTACCGACGGCCCATGTACCACATCCTCAAGTACCTCTGGAGCTTGGAGAAACACAGACAGTCCATGAAGGTTCGAACATTTCTTTCCTTTTGATCTTTTGGTGGTTACAGAGGACCTGCCTAGCATCCTCTAAGCACCTATTATCATTATTTCCTTTTCCAACACAGTCAAGTTTTCATATTGTTTTTCCGAATCTGTAATACAGGGTGAGTAAAAAACAACGATACCCAAATTTCGGGACCATTGTTTTAGTGAAGTTCTGCATGTAGCACTCTCAAAATCTAGGATTTGAAAGCCCAATTCATAAGCTTTCTTTTAGTACAAGAATCATTCAAATCACTCTTGTACTTTTCAAGTTACGGAATTTTAAACACAACCGCCGTTTTAAGGTTCTGTCCACGGATCACAAAAAAGTTCCGTGTTCTTTCAGCAAAACAAAAATAAATCACATAAGGATGTGTGTGAATTGTTTTCGTTTTGCTGAAAGAACACACACGTTTTGAGCAGAGTGCGCGCCATGCATTGCAATGGTAAATGGAACTAGAGTGTTACTTCGTGAAAACGAAAATTGCCACTTTTGTGCAAAAGTTGCCGTGGATAATCAGCGTAATTATTCAAGTAAAGCTCTTGAAGCTTTGAAACTTCGTGCAATGGTAGGCCTTGATGAATAATGTTTAAAAATGTAAAAAACTGAAAATCAAAAAAAAATGTGGAGTGTTACTTCGTGGTGTCGGTGACGAATTAAAAAAAGGTTGGAGTTGCCCAAGACGATTGATGTTCTTTTTCCCGCCCTTTTTTGAAACCCAGGAAATAGCTGCAGAGGCTTTGCTGTCCATGGAGGCTGCCACTGCGCCCCTGTTCCTTCGCTTCATCAATCTTCTCATCAACGACGCCATCTTTATGCTGGACGAGGCGATGGATGTGAGTACCCGCTTGGATCTGTAGTCTGGTTCACAGACGAGACAATTATTCCCGATGCCCACGTATAAATTACAACACTGTTAAAACCTGTCACCTGATCGATTTTAACTTGGGGTATTTCAAAAGAAATGCATTCCATTGTACAACATTTTGAAAACATTGGGAATTAATGATTATATAACCGACATACAGATCCTTGTCATTTGATTGGTGGAACTCACATCACGTGACATTTGTTATTGCTCCCATTCATGCCGCGGCTCAAAAAGTACTATCCGCCCATGGGGAATGGGAAATACTATTCAACAGTTAGGATCATGACGCAGTATTTGTGTGCAAATGCATGCTGGTACGCGTGTGCGCGTTCAGCGTTGCGCGTAGCGCGTATTGTTCCAAAGAGCCAGTGCTACAGCGTTGGGTTCAAACATTTTCGTGAAAGGGTGGTTTGGAAGAGAGAAATACATTTTCCTCCAGTTTTGTATTGAAAAAAAGTTCAAATATATCAAATGACAAGGATCTATATGTTAGTTATATAAAACAAATAATGAGTGGCTTTAAATTGTGAAATGGGGAGGAATATTATCGCTCGGTAAAATCTGGACTTTTCTAGTTCACTTGGCTTCGCCTCGTGAAATGGAAAAGTCCAGATTTTACTTTGCGATAATATTCCTCCCATTCCACGCTGAGCCACTCAATATTTGTATACTATTATAATAATAAAAATGTTGACCTCAACTTCCGTTCAATCGATCAACGGATAGCAATTGGGTGAATTCAAACACGGGAGCCTGTGAAAAACTAGTCAGTGTTTGGTACCAAGACATAATATGTGAACATGGACTGGCAACTCATGCATGCTCTATGGGCTCCATGCGCCGACGAAAGAGGGCGCCCTTTTACCTAACAATGATGTCCCATGGGCGGGACATTTCGCTGGTTGACGTGCACCGTTCCTTGTGTGTGACGCACGTACACCAGGGGATTTGTACTATGTACACGCAGTGGCCGCGCTTCGCGGCAAATGAATTGCAGTCAGGCAAGATGGCGTCGGTCGGTCACCCCCAACTGTACTCTCTTTGCCGGTGAGGGGGTACTGGTGAACAGACCGGATATTTGATCCACAATGATCTGCCCTTTGTAGAACCTGAAGCAGATCAAGGAGATGCAGCACCAGCGTGACAGCGGCGAGTGGCGCAGTCTGCGGCCCCAGGACCTGCAGCAGCGGGAGAGCACGCTGCGCACCAACGGCAGCATTGCACGCTTCTTCAACGTCATGTCCAACGAGTCCATGAACATCCTCAACTTCATCACCAGTGGTGAGTAGACTATTGAAATCCAACTATTTTTTTCTCTTGTTTTTTTTTTTTGGGGGGGGGGGGAGGTGGTGGTGGAGGAAAGAGGCAAAAAACAAAACTGTATGTATTGAGTTATTGAGCAATATTGAGTTATGACATTACTCAGGGAATTTTTTACTGAGATGAGATTTTATTTTCCATTATGTAAATAATTAACATACATTTGTGATTTGGAGAAGGAGGAGGAACCCTTGATTTTCATTTTTGTTCACAAAAACCTGGTAATTTTGCCCCAAGTCGTGTGTGTATGATATCACATGCTGCTAACAGCGAAGAACAACAATTCACTACAGAAAGATAGGAAGTTCACCTCAAAAGTTGAAAATTTCACTGTATTATGAATTGATGCATGGTTGCTGGTGCCAGCCTAGTCTGCTTGTTGTGCCTATGGGCTCCTTGCACAAGTACCCCCTCTACGGTAAAACAGGTAAGGCCGGGCAGTGCTATTGTATAGGTTTACCCAAAATGCTAGTAATTCAATTCAATTCAATTCAATTTATTTATTCTCATCATGTAAAAACATGAAACTTGTCTCCTCGTTCTGCACACGTATAGTCGTATACACATTAAAAAAACTTCAAATTAAAAACATAAAAACATATACATGTATATATGTACAAATAGACGTAACAATATGAAAAAACTAACACGAGTACACGTAACCAGAAATAGAACAACAAATTTAGCCTAATTAAATAACTAAATAAATAAAATATCTGGATTGATAGAGCTATATGTATAATGACAAAAGCCTGTTGCACAAAAAAATGGGAAGGGAACAATGACAAGCCAGGGGAGGGGGGGGGGATATAAGAAAGCCAGGGGGATATGAGCGGGGAGAAAGGAAACAGGGAAAGGGTTGGAACTTATATGTACGAGGGGTATAAACACACACGTTAACATCGCGATTTAAAAAGCATCATCTATTATAAGTCTGATTAAAAACACAGGCTAAATTGGGCTAAATTGAATAAAATTTGTGTGCATTCCGGACTTGGTTTTCTTGGATACTGCAGTGAATGTAGTCCATGATTTGCCTGGTCGAGTCTAGTTTATTATTCCTGTATGACCCACTGTTCTTGTATTCCAGAGATCAAGACCATCTTTGTGCATCCTGTCATGGTGGATCGAGTGGCAGCCATGTTTAATGACTTTCTACTCAAGTTGGTAAGTTTAAGATTGTATTCGTATATACCTAAGGCCAAAAAACAAAGTCTCTGGTTTCTGGTATGCGGGCGCGTCGCTGTAGCCATGCGCGTCTGCAAAATAAAAAAGTTTTTTTTTCAATGAAAGATGATGTCTCAAAACCGCCAAACTCACTGGTTTGACTGGAATCCTGCTGCTGCACAATTTTAACGTGTTTTTAGATTGGGTTATGGTCGAGAATAAGCTTTATGTGGCCTCTCTGGACTCCCATATATTTGCACTAAGTTTAGTCGGGCACCATTTGCAGTCATCAGCCGTCATTTGAAGCAAAAAAATCAGGTAAAAAAAAAAAAGAAGCCGCGTCGCCGCACCACTTTTTGGGCAAGCTCCATACCAGAAACTGGAGACTTTTTTTGGGTGGCCTAAGACAGTTTACCCATTCCTATTAGTTGAGAGCCCGTCATATCACGTTGGTGGTTTTAAACCGCTGATGAAACACTTGCTGGCAGGCCTTGAATTTGGTAATTTTTAGGGCAAGGCCACTTTGGCCTTGAACGAAGCAACATTATAGAGGGCACCAAGGCCAGTAGGTAGGGCACTATAAAGGCCAAATAATATCTGCAGAAGGGGCAAGGAGGGCGGCTAAAACAAATGTGACTATTTATATCGGCCATCGTGTAGTGTTGGGCCCCTCTTTAGTTTCGATCAAGTTAGAGTCAAGGGTCTTTTTTTATCATTCAAAAAATTACCTTTTCAACCTAAAGCAGACTTCTCTCAGTTCAAATAACACGTTTTTTTGTAATTTTGAACAGATTTTTTGGGGTAGAAATTACGGTTTTTGTACGCGGTTTTATGGTTGGTGCCGTGTGATCGCCATCTTTATTTTCGTGTTGCTTATTGTTATTGACATCGTCATTTTAACCCCAAACTTCCCTCAAAACTTCAAAACCCTTTCCTCTATCTACCGGTATGACATACCTGCGTGTTCTTAATGTTGCCAACTAGTTTGGTCAGTCAAATAAATTAAAAAGTGGATTTTGTTCTCTGAGTGAACCGGGCCCATAATACACATGATCGCCAAATCCTCTACAAATCCTCCAAACAAATCACCTTTTGGAGACAAAATTACGACCTGAAACTTAGCAGTACACTTCAGACAAATACAAAATTGAAAATGTGCAAAAGTAAGAAATTAAGAATGAAAGTGTGCAAAATAAAGGGGGAAAAAAAATCACCCAACGTAATTTTATTGTCAAACCTCCATTTCAAGCTCTGCCTGTAACTGTCTGTTTTTGAAAGATCACTTCACGAATTTAAGATGTTTTTAACCTAGGTTGGTCCGAAGATGGGTGCGTTGAAGGTCAAGAATTTTGACGAGTTTGAGTTCAAGCCGGGCAGCCTGGTCAAGCACATTTGCCAGGTCTACCTGAATCTCGGCGACAACGCAGAATTCTGCGCGGCCGTTTCGCGGGACGGACGCTCCTATTCTTCGTCCCTGTTTGTACGGGCGGACCGCGTCCTGAAGAAGATCATCGCCCCCATTGAGATGATCGAGGAGATGACAGCCTTTGAAGATCGAGTCAGGGTAGGAATTTATGGAGAGAGATATTTTTGTTTTGCGATTCAAAAATCCTCAGAACAGACTTAAACGACAACTTTGTCAAGGACCATTTGTGGTTGACCTAATAAATCAAATTATTTTGTTTGTCTTAGTTTTCTTCAACTGCTGATAATACCAATAATAAAAGATACTCATAATGCACTTTTAACTAAAGTTCAGTACATTATTATTACCCCTGATCATCAGGCCAATGGGGGGAAAGGGAACAATTCGGGCGATTCACAATGCGATGCGCCACCAAGAGTTTGCCATTGAGAGTCCATTTTTCAAGTTTATGGTCGAACAAAACACGGCCCATTTGAATGAGTGTCAGTAGACAAGTTGAGCTAATTTGTTATAGATTGGGGCATAATGTTCTGCCGACCTGCAAAAAAACCCACCATGTTGAAAAAAAGAAAAGAAATGGACAAACATGTACTCGAATCATACACTTACAAAACTACCGACCGGAAAAACTAACAATTTGAAATGTCATGCGCTGCGAATTTATCGACCATCTCCCACAATGCACTGGGAGAATGAACTCTCCATAGTAAACTCTTGGTGGCACACTGCATTGTGAACCACCCGAATTGTTCCCTTTCCCCCCATTGGCCTGATGATCAGGGGTAATAATAATGTACTGAACTTTAGTTAAAAGTGCATTCATAAATACCTCAGACAGTTTAGCTATTCCTATTGGTCGAGAGCCCGTCACGTGGCCGGTCTTAAACGGATGATAAAGACATGGCTAGCTGGTCTTAAACACTTTTCCAGTGTCACAATAAAATGTGGACTCCTAAAAATCCAGTGCCTCTTACCGTTTCATTGGTTGAACGTTCACAATCCTCACGTAGGCATGCGCAACACTACATACGAGTCAGAATTTTATAGCTCTAAATTCAAAACGCAACGCCCCAGGTGCGTTCTGCGTGACATCGCGCAGAACATGCTAGGCGCGCGTCAATCTCCATAAAAGGGTTGTTTACATCTTACTCTCCAGCTGAACACTCCATTATTTTGCTAGAGGGATGTTTCAAAAAGCATTAAGTGAACTTGTTGAACAAAATCGGGATTTTTGAACGAATTATTTGATATTTTTTTACGGATAAGGTATTTATGAATGGGAATAAATATGTGCTCGGTCGGTATTTATCACTCTGTTTAATACCGCTTAGAGTCTGGGTGCTGATAATTACCCTCGCCTCCGGCTCTGGTAATTATCAGCACCCAGACTCTAAGCGGTATTAAACAGAGTGATAAAAACCTCTCGAGCACACATTTATTCCCTTATTATAAGTATCTTTTATAATTGGTATTATCAGCAGTTGAAGAAAACTAAAACAAAAAACAACAATTGGATTTATTATGCAGGACCCAGAATATCTTTCTTTTTCTTGTTGCAGGCCATGGCAGCCAAACAAGAAGAGGAGGAAGAGACGTTCGCTGATGCCCCTGATGAGTTCATTGACCCTTTGACCTTTACCCTCATGAGTGACCCCGTGACCCTGCCCTCCTCCCGGACGGTGATGGACCGAGCTGTCATAGCCAGGCATTTGCTCAGGTGAGAAGGATACAGTAAACTCCGGCTAAGTCGGCACTCTCGGGACCCGAGAATTTGTGACAACTTACGCGAATGCCTATATCTGCTGTGAGTCGTCATTTTGCTGACTTACATGAATGGTCTTTTGCACACATGATTCATTGCACTAATTGGCTTTGATTTACCCAGGATTATCTCCTTAATGCTTGAGTTGAATCCAGCAAATCAATCCTCGAATTGTATCATCACGTTTGGGGTATTGATAGTGGAGACCACGATACATATGTAGGTGCACAGTAACGAATTAAATGCAGCACTAGTCATTCAAAATGGACAGAGCGCATGTGTACAGCCTAGAGGGGCACTGGTATTGATACGTTCACGATACATATGCGATGTATGCAGTAGGACACCCTTTTTCGTCACCGATGCATGCAGCGATCACGGGCCGTGCGAAACCACTTTTCACTCGACACTTTGCCAACTGCAGTACAGGAAGTCGATGCCAATGCGTGATTTGTTGAATGCCGACTTACACAAAGGATTTTGTAATGCTTTATACGGAAAGGGGACCGAGAGTAACACGACGACTTGAGCGAAATGGCGACTTATAAATCGGGACTCTAGTCAGACGGCCGACGTGAGCGATTTGACGAGTTGTACGATGTCGGTTTAGCAGGAGTTTACTGTACTTTCATCAGTACCTGCTATGATTTTGCACATATTGTTGAGGGTTTCAAAAAGGGTGGGGCGTGTCAATTCGGAAGAAAAACAAGTTTGGAGATAAACGCAAGAGAAGTTATTTGATTGTAAAATTGCCAAATGTACCACAGTCCATCTACTCCATGAAGTGATAATTCCCACATGATTCTTTAAGAGCTTACCTGTTTAGTGAACCCAATAATAAATTATGAAACTGTGGTGAATTGGCCAAAAGATGGCCGTCTTTTCGTGAAAAAGCGAAATTCCAGGCGACCTACTTTTACACTCTTCTGTGCAATTCTGTGTCAAAGCAAGGCAGAATGGTTTTTAGAAGAAAACACCTTGAGACTTAAAAAAGTTAAATTTTGACATTCGAAATAAAAATGAAAAAAAAATTGTACCTTCGTGAAAACAGTGACGACATATGTGGTCAGAATCTTATGTCTTGAACACAAACATTTGTGATCTACTGTGGCCAAATGAGGAATGTCTCCCAAAACCTTGCTTTGGGTAATCGACGCCTGAAGTCGGATATAGCAGAAAAATCATGTCGAAATTGATATTGGTTGTTTTGTATTTTTGAGTAGTCAAGGTATCCAAGATTTACACTATACATTTTTTGTTAAGGAAAAAGTACCCCCAAAAGTGGAAAAACTGAAAACCGTTTATCACTGCCATTGGCGGCGCAATGCATATCTTTTTTTTTTCAAAGCTGTTTTTCTCAAAATTAGGTTGGCGAAGATTGGCGGGACACTGTCGAAGTTCCTGCGACATATCTTTGGAATAAATTCAGCTACAGAAATAAATTTGGTTTCATTGGGAAGCCAATGATCAGGCATGCAACTTTTCCTCGGATCAGCTGATTTCTTCTTTTGTTACTTCCCATGTGTGCCATTGAAAATAGAAAAACACTGTACAAAGTCTAGGAAAAATTTGAATTTTCTCTATTTTTGTGATTTCCCAGTTGCATGCCTGAATGATTTGCCCTTTAACATGATGTATATAACTTGAAAAGTCAAAGGTGGGGGTTATTCCTCATTATGCTATGGCAGGTCACATTTGTGAAATCTTGACATGTGCATGCAAAGTCAGAATTTCAAAGTTCTTAAGTCATTGCAGACAGGGCAAAGATTGGTTCAGCTCTCTCAAATCTCTCTGAAATATTCCTGTAAAATTTTTTCAAATTTTATCAAATTGTGAGATTTTTGATATGTTTCTGATATTTCAGTGACCACACGGATCCGTTCAACCGGTCGCCATTGACCATGGATGAAGTGGTGACCAATGACGAACTGCGTAAAAAGATAGAAGCCTGGAAGCAGGAAAACTCCAAAAAGAAATGAAGTAAAACTAGAAGCAGAAGAGTTGTAATCACATCGATCTCAAGGCAAGTCACAAGTACGTCACAAGAGTTAGGGGTGAACTGTGACAAGGGAAAACCTTAGGGGTAGCATGGATGGCTTGTGCGTAAAGCGCTCGCCTCTCACCAAGGTGACCACGGTTCGAATCCTGGCCGCAGATCCTGGCCTCGGATTCTGGCCTGGCCGGGGATCACATGTGAGTAGAGTTGTGCCTTGGTTCTCTCCTGTGCCACGAGGGTTGTTCTCCGGGCCCTCCGGTTTTCCTCCCTCCGGAAAAATCAAACACTTTCGATCTCAGGCTGTGCTCCGTGGTCATATATGGGTCGATGTGGCCGGCAGCCATAGGCGCCTTTACGTGCCAGCGGCCCGACCACGTTGTAGCGGCGTCCTTTGCAATTCAGCATACCGGCTGCGAGTCAGGATGATTAGCCTCCCAATTTATTATTTGCCATGGTTTGATTGATTAGCTTGTGACTGGACTTGAAACTTGGTATGTGTAACGATGACGTGATTACATCTCTGTATTGCTAGTGTGCTTTGCACTATTGGTGATGTGAAGAACTCTTTTGAGTGCTCTACATATAAAAACAAAAAATAATAATAGTGGGTATTTATAAAGTGCACGTATCCACCAGGACTGGTGCTCAAGGCGCTACATCATTATTACGCAGCTCATTGGGCCAATGAAACATTCCAAAGATAATCTCAGCTCCCTGGGGAGTATACAGCTCCATGCTGCCATTTCGGCGCAAAGCAGTTACAATCAATCACAATAACCATCTCTGCCCTCACAGGTACCCATTTACTCCTGGGTGGAGAGAAGCAATGAGTGACAAAGTGCCTTGCCCAAGGGCACAAGCACCATGACGCCAGACTGGACTTGAACGCACAACCTGAAGCTTTACCCGCAGACCACGAATCCAATGCCCTTAACCATGAGGCCACAGCATTCCACTCAAAATGAGGGTGCTTTACTTCACTCGGAGCAAATAACTCTGGTGGCAAAATACAAAAAAAAAATGAAAAGAGCAACTCAAGTCACTTAAGTTCGATATGGTGCAAATACAATTGAAAATTCTGAAGTGATCATGCTTCATTACGACCAATGCACTGAACGAGTTTTTTACCAAAGTGGAAATTTTTCGCTGTTAGATATTCATTTATGTTATACTGCCTACCAATAAAGATGTGTTTTGCTAGTGACTATAAATAAACGAATAAAACTTACACTTGAAGTTTCAGGTTTCAAAAACTGAAAAAAACCCTCAATTATGTGGTATCTGCTGTTGCATGATCCCTGTTGCTATTTCAATGCCCCACAACTATGTACATGTACTCACCGTGAATTGCCCCTGCTATTTTTTTTTTACTGTAAAAACTCTTTTCTTTGAAACCTGCACTCACAATGTGATATTTGAAAGGTATATGATCATGTACAGAAGTTATTTATTATATAATGTTTTGGGTTTATAATTGTGTTGTATACTGTATGATGTATATGGGAAAGATTTTAAAAATAATTTGAACTAATTAAATGATTAAGAGAGGGACTTCATGTAACGTCTTCCACAAGGAGCATTGTTGCTCAGGTTATCACAATTCATCGCATGTCAATCACAAGGAGGGGTGGGGGATGCTAGAGGGAGCTCCCTTTTTTCTTATTATCGACAATAAAAGCGAAGTGCGGGCAAGGACCATTAGTCGACCAGTGGTTGATTTATGACGTACCTTACGCCTGCGCACTGATAGCAACATGCGAACGTCTCTAGTCAAACGCTGGTCAAAATGTTGTCGCAAAACTTCTGGATCCTGGCTCTCTGCTTGCGTTATGAATGCGCGCGGCTATTGGTTAACGGCGAAACAACCAACCCCAGTAGGCTGGTTCCAAATAGTCGACTAGCGTAGTCAACCATCGTCGACTAGACAGAGTTCGGGCAAACGTTAGTTAACCGTTGGTCAACTATAGTCCTTGCGCGAACTTGGCCTAAGTTGTAGGGTCAAGGGAATAAAGGGGATTAGAATCAAGTACAAAATAGTCATATGGGCAATTCCACGGTTACTCACGTTACATTTTTGATGTGCTTTTGAGTTTCCTTGAGCTGTAATTACCTTACTGAAAAGGTTTAATAACTGTTATCCCCATGGTAGATAGAGTAGACCTAGACCTACCTAAGCACCAAAGATGACATCCAGAAAAATGTTTTATGTATGATAAACAAGACGCACAAAATCCGTTACTCACGTTACATTTTCGTAACGTGAGTAACCGTGGAATTGCCCATTTGTACATTCCTCTTCTGTATAATTATTCAAGGGAAATTCCGTGAAATCCAATGTACGTCCGACCACATGAAGTACAAGTTCAGGGTCGTTAAGGTGGTGGCACCTTTAATAGTTTGGTTTGTAATTGTTTTCTACTCATTCGATGCCACATATTAACCCTCCTATGCAAACATACATTCTGTGCCAAGTTGTCCTTGCAGTCAAAATCAGTCCGGTGACTGTTTTCAACAGTTAAGAATTCCCAACCTACATGAAGCAGAATTGACTGGCTGTGACTGCTTATGTAACTTGAGACAGCTGGCTTTGACTGTGGGTGATTGATAAGCCAGCTGTGCTCACAACTAGTCTGCTTTGTCTGTTCATGGTCCGTCGACTGAATTTTGACTAGTCACAGTGCTAGCTTGATATGATCCGACATTCTTACTGTTGGTGACTAGCCTGTGTTAAAAGTATAGCAGGGGAAGTGGTGTTAAAAGTATAGCAGGGGAAGTGGATGGCAATTTTGACTGTCTGTGACTGTTTAAATAGTAGAAGGGTTAGTGATGTATCACATTCACTGTTCCAACAGCAGCTCATTAGAGTGTCTGACATTAGAGAGTATGACTCACACTGGGCTTATTGTGGACTCGAATACAGCACAGAATTTTATCCTTTCATATATCATTTCCGTGGAAGAAACAAATGATATCATTTTTATTTCCATTACACCGATTAGAATATGCATTGTTTTCACGCAATTTTGATGTATAAATAGCTATATTTAACTGAATAAAGGTGTCTTATGGTGGCAGAATTTTACAAAATGCGTACTGGATTTCAAAAAAAAATTCTTTTGGAAAATCACTACATGTATGAATCACACAGAACGCAAATCATTGCCCAATACTGCTACTAAGTTTAAAATGTAATTCGACCTACATTTCGTACGAGATTTTTGTGCTATCATACGACATGAACAAATCAAAGTTCACAATCTTTGGAACGATGATTCTCCAATAATCAATTCTTTGGACTTGAAGTCTCCCGCCAACACCGGCAATTGTGGACCCCTCATTGTCCCTAATCCTCATTCCTTTGTTTGTACTCTTAACTTTTTAGCAACAGCTCTCATTGGTTTTGTACACGAATTGTCGGTCAATTGTGGACCCTTTGTTTGTGCCCTAACTCTTTTGTCCCTAGTCCACAATTGTCGGTGTTTACATATTTCACACGTACACACGCATGTATACGTTACATACCAAGTGTGGACATTCCATTGATTTTGTGTAGTTAAGAAAAACGAGTGAAAAAACTCATTTTTCCCAAACAGTGAAAACTCTTGTGGACTTGTGAAAACTGTGTGGACTTGCCCAAGTCCACACAACGTCTCTTCTACCTGGTTCATGTTGGCCTCTTTTGTTCGGAAGTCCACACAGTGAATGTAATGCCTACCCACATTTTACCATTAAGCCTACATCAAGAATAATCCTACCTGCAAGATACAATTGCAATACCTTTGTCAATTGGCCGATATTCTTTGTTTTCTAAGATATCACTCGTCAATCGACCGTTTTTCATGAATTCGACTTTTTATATTGCAGGGATGTGAAATAATAGTCATCCTTTTTTGAATGGTGCCCCCTAGAGTCACCTGTGCTTTTTTTAACATCTGGAGCTGACGCAGTCTAAGAATTTACATCAAATAGGCCAAGATATGTGACTTGAGGTTTTATTCCATTGATTTGAAGTTTTAAGTTTAGGCCAAAAAAAAAAATAAGTCGGTCTCTGGTCAGCGCGCACGTCGATTTTAATCATGCGCGTCGATCTTTTTTTCCCCAAAATGTTCCGCGGTAGCTCCAACAGCGCCCTCTATTTCCGCACCTTCTCAATTTGTTTTACCAAAGAGCACCAAGGAATGGGAAATTGCACCAAGGCAAATGATCGAAAACACCAAGGCAAATTATGGAGGACACCAATGTACATGAGGACACCAAAAAAGCAAAATAGTACCCCACCTTGTCTGTACAATCCGAGCTTGAAAAAAAAAGAGCAAAAAATAAAAAAAAAGCCGCGTTGCCACGTCAATTCCGGAACTGGTCTGACCAGAGACCGAACATTTTTTTTTTTGGCCTTACACAAAAGAGATTTATTTAGTTGTACAGTTGACATAAGCACTTTATGCGGTTGAAGACCGTCATTTTGCGTGGGGCCTTTACAATACAATCACACCTTGCGATACAACTTGACGGAGTAGCAGTCTGCAACTGCCAGCTGCTGCCCATCAGCAGTGAAAGCGATCCCATACGGGTTACACAGATCCTGCACTGCGCACTCCAGAAATTTACCATCCGAGCGGTAGCGGTGAATGTGCCCCGTGCCCTCTCCGCTGTCCACTGCGATGTAGACGCATCCGGAACGGTCGCAGCAGACGCCGTTGCTGTGCTTGACCGGCCGGCCGTCAATAGACGGTCGGATGGTGGTGGTGGTGGTGGTAGTGACTGTGGTGTTGGATGAAGCCCGATGAGTGGAGCCATGGAGGACATGCACCTCCTGGACTCCCCCGCTGATGACCATCAATCTCCCACCACCGTCCGCTGCCAGGTAGCTGGGCCGCACGCTGACCGGTGCTGACCCTATCAGCGTGCCGTCGGGGCTGTGTTCCGTCAGGACGTTCTGTTTGGCGTCTCCCACGAGGAGGGTACCGTCCTTCGTGACGGCGATGCCTCGCAGGTCCACGTCTGTCTTGGCATTGTCCTTGCTCTGCAGCACGGTGGCGAACTTTGAGACAAATTCACAGTCGCGATTGAACATGGCTACCCAGGGCGACGTGTCCACAATCGCTATCTGATCTCCTATGGCTGCCACACCACGAGGATCTGAAAAGTCGTCACACAAGACACAAAGTTCTCAATGTTATAGGTAAGCTTTTTACTGCTTAATGTTCCTGTTGTTTCAGCCTGCCTGGAGGGTACTCAACGTTTCGCTCAGTATGTGCTGACTGTCTCCGGATGACGGTCAGAACACATTAGAAATGTTGAGTCCTTACCAGTACCAACTCTTTTCAGCACCACATGTATATTTTAGAGTTGGACATTTTGTATGGTGCATCCGCAATCTTACATAAATATACTTCAATCCCGTCATCATGTTGATTTACTTGATTTGTTGGATTATAAAGTCAGAGGTGTTGATGTGAAATGAGAAGTGCCTGCATTTGTTTGCGCTTCATCGCATTTTTTTCTAAGAAATTCCAGGTCAGAATCAATACCCGTCATGTTCGATGTGCAGTAAGTAGTGAGTAGAGTTTGTCCCTGAAACTGCTGCTACCTTTTAACACATTTGTTTCTTCATAACCAATGGTTTTAAAGGGTTTTTCACAAACACGATTTCGTCAACAGCACTCCTTATTTCCAAAAATCGGTCAATTGACTGCTTGTTGGAAATCAACTAAATTTCTTGATTTGTTCTATAAAATGACAGCAGGGCAGACGGAATAGTTTCACAGGATGTTTATTACCATTACGATCTTTAATCCAAGTAAATTTTTTGATAATTAATCTGTCTACCGTAAGGATACTTTGGGGATAAATGCAAATGATCCTTAAGCCTTTAATTTAAAAGAGTCATTCTTTTGAACCCTGAGCCTTATTTTCTATTCCGAGCGATTCTGAGCCAAGCGAATAGAATATTCACAAGACTCACTGCTTTTGATGAGGATGGTGTTCATGATCCGTCCGTCAGTGCCGCAGATCACAACTCTCTTGTTGTACCAGTCTGCCACGGCGATCCGGTCCGTTGACAGGAAGGCGATGGCGTGAGCCCCGTTGAACTCCCCCGGACCCAGACCCTGCTCGCCAAACTCGCAGCACAGCTCCCACTTGGCTTCCAGTCGCAGTGTGCCAAGAAAGAAGCCGCTCAGCCCCGGCCCTCTCTGGAACCTGACGTAGGCAAGCCCCTGATAAATCTCGGAGAGATTTGGCGACTCCTCGACCTTGCTTTTGACCGCGGGACGGCGATCAAGGGGGTCACTCTCTTCATCTTTGTCACCACCATTCTCGATTACTTTTCCTGAAACCAAGTATAGTCACTGACCATGATGAACATGCGTGAGGTATTAAACGGTATGGTTCTCGGACTTTACTTTCCCCGAAATTTTTTCCAGACTCTTGGATTGGAAAGAAATTCATATCATTGAAAACACACTTGAATTGACACAATATAAGAGAAAATTTACATTTTGGCGAAAAGGTGGCATATACATGTATGTTGCCATGATTCGGGCCTTAAGTGTTTAACAAGACAAGGCAAGTCTGTCAAAGCTAACACCAGATCTCGCAACATTCTTTTCAATCGATTTAATATGGCTATTCACTAACAAATCCTGTCATTTTGTATGGCCCACATAGTGGGCTGGATTACACCCATTCAATGGCGTTACAGGGTAGGCCTAATCCTAGTTCATCTTTTGGGCCAAGAGTTGATTTAGAATTAAGAAAGTCTTATGCACAAGTGACAGTCAGTGAGTGGAGTCAGTGAGTCTGGTACAAAGAGGACTGTAGGCCATTCTGACACTAGCACAAATCAGCATTAATAGGTCACGGAGTTGCTTTGAACTTTTCGCATTACTGTGATTGGCTATACCTTGTTGCAAAAGGCAAAAGAGCTCACCGGCAGCTTGGAGTGATCGTTGTTTGTTGCGCTGCTTAGCGGTTTGGGCTTTCGCTCTCTCATCGAATGCTCCGAGGCGAATCTGTCGGACGGCTTTGATCAGCTCAGACACCCGACTCGCTTCGGCGCGGACGTCTGCTATGATGCCATCCGCGGTGTCCTCCACCTCCTGAAGGCTCGCAGTCACCGCGGCCTCGAGCTCCCGCCTGGCCCGAGACGTGGCTGAGTCTTCGAGTTGCCGTAGTTCTGAATCGGAAGACAGCAGGGTGAAGTCTGTCGGCTCGCAGTCGCTGGAGGCAGCTCCGGCGTCTGTGACGCGGTGCTGCGGTTCACAGTGACTTTGGGTTGCGCAGCCCCGGCAGAGCAACTCTTGACAGGTCTCGCAGTAAAGCCTTTTGAACTCATCGTGTTTGTTGCACCTCGGCTGTCTCGCATCCGCCTTCTTTTCTCTGTGGATGTCTTCCAAGGATGCCATCTTTGCACCTGAAGATTAATGGAATATATTCTGGGTTAAAGCATTTGTTTTTCGTGGATTTTGTTCGCTTCCAATAATGACACCACTCAAAATCCAAAGAAGAATGCTCAAAACCTGTCCTGTTGAAATTTTAGCTCAGTGGATTTTACACCTTTCGAGAAAACAGTGAAAAACTATGCACTATTTTGTACAACTCGGAATGGCCAACGAGATATCCAGTTTTTGTTTACATGGGAAATCAGTGGTTATGGTTTAGTTTATACGCCAACGTTGTGGTTACTCTGAAAAGTACTGTGGTTACTCTTAAACTTGACTGTTGGCCTATGTATTTACATTAGCATTACTCTTTGCAGGAAGAATCAGTACTATTTTGTAGTCTGTAAAGTTGGCATCTCTGTGTAAGGGATATTAAGCCCGAATTTCAGCACAGAAAATTAGTTCTGGTTACAAAAGGAGCGTTTTGAAACAAGGATACAAATTCCAGAATCTCTGGATACTCTACATGTTGAGAATCAGAAAACGTTTGCACAATTTTTTGGGTCCACGTAACTGGATTCGGTTGCTAACGCACGTAAAAAACAACAACCGCAGGCACTCTTATTCAAACCACCTTGTATGATTGTTTTCTTCCGAATGATACCATTTCAGGCGGAATAATTTCACAGGGTATTGTACCAGCCCTCATGGGCGTCGCCAGGATTTTTTCTAGAGGGGGCAAAACATATCTTCCTACAAAAAGTCTTGTATTTTCTCAACAAATTCTCGATTTATCAGTTTCAGAGGGGGCAGAGACATTTTGCCAAGGGGGCGAAAAAAAAACGAAAAAAAAGGGGGGGGGGAAGGAAAAAGAGGCGCGAAGCCACATTGCTGTTAATTTGATTGGGGGGGGGGGGGGGTAGGGCAAATGCTCCCAGGCTCACGCTCGAAATTTTTTTGAGAATATAAGGAAAAAGTTAAGGAATTTTGGGGAAAAATTTGCTTTGCCCCCCCCCCCCTGGAAAAAATCCTGGCGACGCCCATACATAATAATCTTGCATATGGGCCCGAAAAGAAAGGTGAATACAATTTTAAATTAAAATTAAACACTGCAATTCATAAGTCTATTATGGTCGGAGCTATCCATAATGTCAACCCCCCCCCCCGCCCCAATACTCACCTTACAATGGAATGTTCTCTTCCTTCTTGTCAAATTAACAGTACCAACAAGATGTGCAGCATAACGCCCATTACATTTTTTAAAGTTCAATCAACAAATGTTTATGGACCTCGATCGTTGACGCATACACTTTTTGATAAAAACGTGGGACGAATGGCATCAGGAGTATAGGTCAGTTTGTCTGTTCCACTTGAGCGTGTAATTTGGACCCAGGAAAAGGTCGTAAATTGATATCGTTTTTGTACGGTGTTTAAAGATAGATTCCCCATTCTATTACCAATTTTCACCTGGAAAATAAAATTCAATTGCTTTTTTTTCCTGGAAATAGAAAAGTGTTTCACTTTTGAATGAGACATCAAACGACAAACAATCAATCCTTCAACGTTTAGTTATTGATTTATTTCTCCACAAAAATCGTATTATTAGCTGTCAGACAATCAATCGGCTCTGTCAGTGCGGGTTCGTTTGTGCGCAAAATGAAATTCCTTTTTTCAGAGGGTTGCAGACGCCCCAAATTGGAATCAAGTAGTTTTTCCCATTAAAACAAAACATACAAATCGAAAATTCGTTTGGAGAGAAAACTATATATAATTTTTTTTTAATAGCAAGAAGGTATCATCTTTAATGCATTATGAGCTCGGTGATAACCGAGAGGTCACCAACCTTGACTGCCGCTCGAGTGTCATTTCCCGTCTCCGATTTGTGCAGCACGATTACAACTATTAAATCATTTCCGTCATAATGACCTGTGTTTATACCAGACTTCTGGGGAAATGCCCTCCTTTCCCACCGCCGTCCCCATGGTGTAGAGCAGTACGCTCCCACACTATCTGCTCTCTCACCCTGGTAATGGTACACGCAAATTAGTACGGAATAGTCTGGTACCTGCCCATATGTTTTAAATCAGTGTGGTTTTGTATGCAGTGTCCAGGTTACAGACGGACCAATTCATCGATGCGTGAGATCTGAAAACTCGATTTTTTTTCTTGAATGAATGTTACGCAAGTCCATAAGAAAAACAAAAGGAAAAGGAGGATATTTTCAAGAAGGTGTGGACGTTATCATTCACAATGAACGTTAAAACACGTAATACACTTTGGAAATAATATCACCAATCAATTACTTGCTATTGCGGTATTGAATCGGGATACAGGAAACAAGGTTTCCTGCCAGGGGTTAGGCCTACTAAGGAACGGAGGTTAAAAAAGTAAGTCCCGGGGACGAGGTCATCACACACCACACACATTGTCGAGTCATACAGTCTGTTACGACAGCCAACAGGAAATGATATTAGCATTTATGAAGTTGCCTATTATTCGAATAGCAATTTTGATTCATCTATGACTGTAAACTCAATATTGGTTTACAAATGACAACAAGCTTCCTTCTGAAGTAAGAAAAAGATTCGTAATTGCTTAAATTGAAAAACGAAAATTGAGTCAAACGCCTGCTAATAAAACCGATGCCATTGAGTAGAACCATTTTGAAAACACATGTAATTAATGTAATCGGTTTGTGTGTGTGTGTGGATGTTACACCCATGATTTTTTTAATGGTCTGCTAAAGTTAACACTTATCCTGATTATCACATGAGCGATTATTATTACGCAAGATGGACTTACAGTCAGCGGTAAAAAAAAGGAGACTTGGGGAGACCACTCTGTTCACTCGTACCCCCCGCCCTGCAAACAGGACGCCGGTAAGGGCTGACGTCATTTGAGCTCTCATTTGATCTATTTGCGTGACCTGTGACGTAGAACGCGTCACACAAACTAGCTTCCGGTGCCCATCATGCGTAGCGCGTTAGCTGCATGCGAAGGTCAATCTGTACTTCCTTCACAAGATTCTGTGAAGCTCATCAGCCCTTACCAGCGCCCTGTTTGCAGGGCGGGGGTACGAGCGAAACCACTCTGAAGATCTCTCGAACGGACAGCTGAGGGCGCCCGACGCTCACGCGAAGACAAAATGGAATTGTGCAGAATAGACTTTGCGTTGCATGTGTTTCAGAGGGTGTTCTTTTCTATTTTATTCAATTAACAATGAATGCACAACGGGGTTTATTCATGCCTGTCCACGCGATACAAAACCATTGCCCTCTAATTCCGCCTTAAGTTTTGCTTTGATATGTATGAGTGAACCTTTTTTGCATTCATTGTAACTGAATTGAAATAAAATATAACCTGTAAGATGGCCGCCACGAATAAGGTCTATAGTCCCTGCTAGGCAAAATTTTGTATTCATTGCTTCAGGTCTCTGGTCTTTTTGGGGGCCGTATCATAAGTCCGACGCCCCATAGGTCCGACGCCTCATAAGTCCGACGCCTCGTCGGACTTATGAGGCGTCGGACCTATGAGGCGTCGGACTTATGGGCCTTTATTTGGTTAGGGGATGCCATTTTTCGGACTAATGAGGCGTCTGACCTATGAGGCGTCGGACTTATGAGCGGACCCCTTTTTTGCCTTGTCTGTAGCGTTTCATCCTTGGACATTTCCTCCCTTGTGCAATTTTGGTGTTTTTAATTGTTGTGTGCTTGGTCTGTGTTATGTGTCTGTCATTGTGCAGGGTTGGAGAGACACGCCCTATTGGCGACAGTGTTTTGTTTCACTTTTGTTCTTCTCCTTGGCAGCCCCGCACTGTCCACGTTCTGTCTTTCGTGTGTAGTGTTTACTTGGTTTCTTATTGTTTGTATATCCTTTTGTTTTGATATCAAATTTTATGTATTTATTGTAATTGTGTGTATATATGTCAATCTGCCGAATAAAATATTATCATTATTATTATTATCCAACTCTTTCCTCTCCCTCTTGAGAAGCTTTGGACCTCAACATCCTCGCCCTCCCCGTTTTTGGAAAACCTCGACCAGCTACTATTGTAGTCTTTGAGTTATAGAGTTTACTTCGCTTTCAATTTAATGTGGCCGACTCGTGAATAAAGATCTGGAGCAAAGAGAGGTTTACTTTGCCCTGTTAGTCTGCTAAACATTTAGGGCCAGTCAGTAATTTGAGCGAGTCATCTCTGCCTTCCGTTTGCCACCCGCTGACGCGTGGTCTGCACCTATACCCAGTTTCGGTTCGAATCACATTAATTTGTTTTGCAGACACAATCACGTCCTGGCTCAGCTTATAAGAACATCGAGTCTAGCTGATTTAGTTTCAATGATTTTGTGGTGATGATACCGAACTCATCGGGTGAACACAGTCTAAGGTAAGAGCCATGAAGCAGTCAGATATTTTATTTCTTAATTCAATGTTTCATTTTCGCATAGGCTTACACTGCGGTCAGTGCCAACTGACCGGTAGCAAATACATAGCGCTGCTGTAGAAGAGTTGTGCTGACAAGAGCAAAATAGTGCTCTTAACCTTCCGCACTATTAGGTCTTTACGGCGTGGTGGTGCGATCGGTTGCACGTTCACGGATACTTCTATTGTTATTAATTCAAGCAATGTTTTCCCGAGATACATTGTATCTGTTGCTGTACTTACTGCCTACAGTCTCCGTGAAATAGCGGTTTCCTTTACAGAATATCGTGTGCTTACCGGCGCCATGAAAATAATGATTAAGAAAGAGTTACCGAGATTAATCATTGTTCCTCTTAAAAAAAGCAATTAATTTGGAAACACCAATAAAGCACGTATTAAACCACAATGTTCGTCCACTCATCTAAAGAAAAATTATGTATGGATGTACTGAAACATATTTGACTAAAAGAAGTCATTTTAACGAGATTGTTTTTTTTTTATATGAGGAATAAATAAGGTCTTTTATGATTTGAGAATGATGGGTTTTGTGTTTGCCTTTGCAGGTTTTAGTTCATTGTATTTATTGTATTTTTTTGGTGGTATTTCTATTAAAAACAGAAATAACTCGTGAGTAAGAGTAAGAAATTTCGTGGAATTTTCACAGTTAATAGCCAACGACATGCAATTATTTTATCCCGATTCTATTTTCATAGATCGAGCCACACAGGACTATCTTTTAAACGTTTTTTGTGTGTCTAACTCGGTCAATGTCTTTGTGACTCACACTGAAGAAATGTTTTGGATACCCTATGTTTTGTTGACTGACTGTGTCTGAATTTATATATTTTACATGGAGGTGCAAAGAAACGGATAGAGGATCTTTCTGACTCATGGGAGCATATCTTTGTTCAGGACCTTATTGTTAAGAAAACATTATTTAATCAAAAAATCAATCACTTCACATTTAAAATTGTAGGGGGCGAGGGAGGTGGCCGCACCCCTTCAGCCCCTTGATATAATCTGACTGTAAATATCCACAGATGAGGATCGATTTTAGAATGAAATATGTTTGCAATCACCGTCACTCTCTTATAATTGTGCCATGTTTTCTACATACGGGAACAACAGATCTGTGCCATGTTTTCTACATACGGGAACAACAGATCTGGACTAAAGAAAGAAAATGGTTTTTTTTTTTGAAAATGACAAATGAAAGGAAATTTCCTCTATTTTGAAATATTTCAGACTCTCACGTTCCGCTATTTTATTCCTGTTGAAAAATAAAGCGGTTCAAAACCATTCCTGACAAGATCTCCAATTGGTCAATCTTACACTGAAATCTGATACATATATTTGTTTTTTTTTATCGTAGAAACTGAAGTAGAGTATGGAAAATGGTAAAAAGAGCCAGCTGGAGTGCGCCCTCTGTTGCGGAAGATTTCACCAACCCAAGCTGCTGGATTGTCTCCACAGCTTATGCGCAGACTGTCTCAAGAAACACAAGACGTCCAGCTCTCCCCGGCTGAAGCCCGCCAGCAGTCAGGCCCAGCAGGTGCCTCGGATCGTCTGCCCAGTCTGCCGGCAGGAGACGGAGCTCCCGACCGGCGTGGACGGTCTCAAGACCAACGTCTACCTGATCGGACTGATCGACGAGATCGTCATGCAGGAACAGGTGGCGCACTGCGGTGACACCAAGCTGACTTGCGGGTCATGCGAAGACACCGGCAATACAGCCGTCTCCCGGTGCATGGACTGCGCGCTGTACCTCTGCGCCGGCTGCGAGAAAGTCCACACACGCTTCGCCGCCCTGTCCAGCCACACGATCGCCACCTTGGATGAGATCAAGCACGGGGTGGTAGAAGTCAGCAAGGCCCGGCTGGATATCGCACCCAAGTGCCGTCGTCACTACGGGGAAACACTGGCCTTCCTCTGCGAGACTTGCCAGGAGCTCATCTGCCACGACTGCACCCTGGTCGACCACAGCCAAGCCCGCAAGCACACGTTCGTGGACATCAATACCGCTTTCGCCGACCGCAAACAGTCGCTGGGGGAGTTGTTTCCCGCACTGCACTACACGGTGTTGGTCATGGAAGAGTCGGTGGAAAACGCAAGCGAGATGAACGCCGGCTTGCTGGCGTCCAGCGAGGAAGCTGTCAAAGATATCAACAGGAGGGCAGCAGAGATGAGAGCCATGGTAACCGCCGAGGAGACCCGGATGATCGAGAACGTCCAGAGGATCAAAACCGACCGGGCGGCAAAGTTCCAGGAGTACGCGAGCAAGGTCAACGAGAAGAAAGAACGGATACAACACTCACTGACGACGGCCCGGAATCTCTCCAGCACGGCATCTAAGACCGACTTCCTCTCGCTTCACTCCACCATCAGCAAGGAGCTGAAGCAGTTGAGCAACCAGAAGACGCAGAAGATCGATCCCCGGCTGGGCTTCTTGAGGTTCGCTGGCAGCAACGAGATCGACGGCCGCGTCAACCTGGGCAACCTGGTGATGGAAGGAAAGTGGGAGATATACCGGCAATTCGGGAAGGAAGGAAACGGCGAGGGGGAATTCAGCTGCGCCCGGGGGATTGCTGCTCTACCTTCTGGAGACATCGCGGTGGCTGATCAGTGGAACAAGCGAGTGGTCATCTGCTGTACGGACGGGACGCTGAAACAAACTATTCCAACTGAAGACTGTGAGTATGAAATCTTAGCAATGCAAGGGGTTGAATAATAAAAAAAAAAGTGCTAAAATTGTTTCGATGTAGAAATCAATATCTTTCTTGTATAAGTGTATACGGGATCGGAATATAAAACGTTTACACCAAGGACAAAAATGTTCACGGACACTCAGCTTATTTAAATTGCCTCAAAAACGAACATGTCTATGAGGTTTCTTTTTATAACCTAACGATCAAAAATGACGATCAGTCATTAAAACGAACCATTGTAATTCGTTGTGCTCCGAAAGGCATAGTTTAGAGGTAGTCCTTTCTTCTATTTTCCTGCATGGTTGGGCGTATTAGTTGTTGAATACTACCTAGGCAAATTGTTGAGGTTAGTACGAAGTTCCTTTTTAAATTTGAGGTTAAGTCATTGTTGATTTGTTGGATTTCTTTGGCCATTTTCAGACCCGTTTGATGTAGCAACCTTCAACCACCAACTGATAGTCATTGACACCACAAACTACGTCAAAGTCTTCAGCACCGACAAGACGTTGTTGTTTGACTTCCCCACCGTGCCGGCTGCCGAGGTGGGCAAGACTCGCGTCAACCTTGCCAGCATCGTGGTCAAGAGAGACGGCACCATCGTGGTGGGCGACATCTACAGGAAGGTGTTAACGGAGCACCGGCCGGCTGACGGCTCGCTCATACGCACCGTGCCGGTGAACACACCGCCCCACTACCTGGCAATCGACAACGCCACCGGGAGGCTGCTGGTCAGCGGCGCCGACGGACGCGTGCTGGACGCGGTCGACGTCGACGCGGGAGTGACGCTCTTCAGCCTGAAGCCGCGCATGGCCAACGAACGAGTAGAGTACTGCACCGGCGTGTGCTGTTACAGCTCGGGGATCTTCCTGGCCATGCACAACGGCAGCGATACTGGGCACATCCACCACTACGACGCCCAGGGAAAGTTCCGCGGCTGTATAGCTCGGGATCTCCACTACCCGATGAACATCAAGGTTTGTGCTGGCCAGCAGCAGCTGGCCGTAGCCGACTGGACGTCTGTCAAGATTTTCCAGTTGGAACACATCTAGAAAACTCTTTACAGACTACATCCTTGTGACTAATGAGATACATACGGAAATTGTAGAGGGCGTTTGTTACCACAGACGAGTGAGGAAAATAAGGTTTAATGAAACGGAACCTGTTCATCAAAACACAGAAATGTAGTTTCCTTATTTTCAAAGATTAGCGAAGGCTTTTTAAAGCTGAGTCCTTCTAATGACTGTAATTAAGCAAATATGTTCCCTTCTATTAATTTAGATATGCCACCAAGAAGCATTTTTAGTCGAGGTTTCTCGAGACCTCAGTAATTGTGATCATTAATTAATGTTTACTTGTAAGTTTCCCAGTCAAAATTAAGTAAAATTTCAATGTATGGATTTTTATGGGGTCAGGGTCTTTTGGGATCTTTCAGAGACCATCAAGATGATTTTTTTCCACAAATCTTACTGCATGCATACCAAGAAACCGACTGTTTCGTACACTGACGTTACAGTCGGAGGAAATATGAGAGTTTTTTCCCTTCCAAATCGGACTTGACTGAACATTGAAGTTCTGTGATATAGGTATTTCCAAGAAGTGTCGTAAAATGGTCTCGAACACTGTACTGCAGCCAAAAATTGTCAAAATAACAAAACAATCAAGTTGTGTTTTTGGAGATTTTATTGGAATACCTGAGCAGTACAACTCAACTACTGAGGGCTATGACCTAATATGTAGTCAGATTCAATGTGCAATCTCCTGCCTTGATGATTTCATCCAAAATTGCCAAAAAAACATTATCCCGATGTGCCTCGCCTACGAAAGTGTTCAAAAAGGGAAAGGTATACGTTTGTTACAATGCAAAATGTACGACGCCCCCAAAGAGCACATAACGTTATCAGGGGTAACTGATCCCATACCAGTTTAAAAGCAAGTAATATTTATATATCTTTTAGTAATAGTCAAATCCTCTTGTAACCTTTTAGTTTTATAGGTTTTTAAGGACCTGAATATAAATTACCTTTTCTATATATGGTGTTTGTTTGTGGGAAAACTAACATAAATATTTAACAATTAAAAGAGTATTATGCAGAATACAAGCCACAAAGAGAATAAAGAGAATATGAATCTCATTATTTTTCTTCCTAAAGAATAAAAGAAAGTGACTACTGCTAATCGAAATATTAATAATTATACTCCATTGATTGAAATACCCAATGATCTTAGTTTTTGTTCGACATTTTAGTGTGACAAAAATGCCAATGTCATCTATATAAACAGGTAACGTCAAAACAGCGCGGCCGTTAATAAAACACATGGAAACGTGCCGTAAAACATTAACTTATGTTGAATGATTGCCGTTAAAAGATAGTGTCAGTCTCTCAAACAGAATAATTATTAAACCGACCAGCAGAAATTAATGATAGCGTCCCTATCAGATTAATGATAGCGTCCCTCGTGCACGCAGGATTTAAAGGGTGCAGGCCTGTATTAAAATGGACCGGACTTGCCTACGCCGGCCAAATCACAATTTGCATTAAATTCTCCAGTATTAGATCATTTTGAGTCCATGAACTTGAGGGTTTGTAAACAAAGAAGGGTGGAAACTGTGCAGAGGACTGCGAGCTTGGAGATTTATCACTGAGGTCTGAGGCAGTCTATTTGCTTGTCGACAACCTCAAGTGGGAAGGTGCGTTTGGATAGGGGACAGGACCATTACACCACCTTGGAAACTTTCAAGGGGGGGGGGGGAGGGGGTATTTGAACCGATCTGACTCTCATAATGGTACTATTAAACATGTATATGCAAGTACACACACGCCTTTTTCCAGCAGAACGTACTGTCGAATTCTACGTACATGAAATTGATGGTGGACAATTTCGCAGAATAATGATGAAACTCCCCAAAATGGGAGTTTTCTAAGCTGGTCTGATGTTCCGATTTCGCTTCTTCAGCCAGAAAAAAAACACCACATGCGATTGGGGTTTTTAAGTTGACATGACGTTGTTTGGTTTCAGTTTGCCATGCATCCATGCATGGAGTCATCCAGGCTTGTTTAACAATAGTGGCCTCCATATTGAATACGTAAATGGTCTGTGTAACAGAAAAATGAAAAAGCAAACCCTTTTCCAATTTTTGGTTTGGAATTTTTGGACAGAAAAATGAAAAAGCAAACCCTTTTTTAATTTTTGGTTTTGGATTTTTGAACAGAAAAATGAAGAAGCAAACCCATTTCCATTTTTTGGTTTGGAATTTTTGAACCGAAAAATGAAAAAGCAAACCCTATTCCAATTTTTGGTTTGGAATTTTTGAACAGAAAAATGAAAAAGCAAACCCTTTTTCATTTTTTGGTTTGGAATTTTTGAACGGAAAAATGAAAAAGCAAACCCTTTTTCATTTTTTGGTTTGGAATTTTTGAACGGAAAAATGAAAAAGCAAACCCTTTTCCAATTTTTGGTTTGGAATTTTTGAACAGAAAAATGAAAAAGCAAACCCTTTTTCATTTTTTGGTTTGGAATTTTTGAACAGAAAAATGAAAAAGCCAACCCTTTACTAATTTCCGTTTTTGAATTTTTGAAAAGAAAAATGAAAAAGCAAACCCTTTTCCAATTTTTGGTTTGAAATTTTTGAACAGGAAAATGAAAAAGCAAAGCCTTAACCAATTTTTGTTTTTGAATTTTTGAAAAGAAAAAAGAAAAAGCAACCCCTTTACCAGTTTTTGTTTTGAAATTTTTGAACCAAAAAGAGGAAAAGCAAACCTTTTACACTTTTTGTTTTTGAATTTGTGGAAAGAAAAAACTTAGTTACGCCCCGTGTCTTATTATAGTAACTTTTGCGTTCTTTTTTGTGTGAGGAATTGTTTGGAATGGACACCTTTGCTTTATGTAGAGGGAGTAATCAACGTTCTTTTAGAGAGGAAGTCATGAGACCAGCCGTATTTTCAGGTACGTATTTGTTTAGGCCTAATTTTGTACAGTAAAATTTCAAACAGCGCATGCAGCTACAACGTTATATGGCTATGGCCTTTAGAGAGCAGTCTGCTGAATGGGTGGGGGGGGGGGGGGGGGATACCATACTTTCAATTGGGGTGCTGTTTAAATCCGACCATTATGAACACTAACAATATCAAAGAATGCTGTACACATACCCCCTTATACCCAGCTGTTCCGTCCGCTTGTAGGCGGATATAAACGCTAACATTTTTGGGGTGTCACAGGGGGGGGGGGGGAGGGGGAGGGGAAGGGGTTCGTTTTATAATTTTTTATTTTTCATGAATTGCTATTGTAAAAAAAATCAAGACAGAGCTGTGGGTGGGAGTGACCTCTAATTCCCCCACTGGATCTGCGCCTGGGAAGGGAGGGGCCTTAAAGGTTCTCCTTTATACACATGTATGATTTATAGGCATCATGGAAAATAAAATCCCCCAGCGGCATAGGAAGCATTTTATGAAGGGACACATAAGACACGTCCTTTTTTGTTGGGGGCGGACACCTGGTGGTGCTGGAAGTTTATGAGGGGCATGCATGTGCCCAACCAGGCCCCGGGCTATATCACTGCTGTCCCCTTTCACTTGAAATGGTATTTAACATGTGAAAATATTTTGTTATTATTAGGCCTAGGTAAAACAAAACAAATTATTTTGTTATTATTAGGCCTAGGTAACCGCATTAGAAAATATGCAAGGGCGCTTTTCTTTTTAGAGACCGTATAGTCTGAACAGGAAATTGTCATTAAAATTTGGATTTTTGTTTTGTCCACATTGATACTGCTCAATTTATGTTCAAATATCACAATTTTTGAAATCATAATTGCCACATGCCTTGATTGAAATAATGACACAAAAAAAGATTTAGACAAATGTGACTTGACAGCATTTTAATCATATCAGTTCTGCCCTTTTTGGGGTAACTATGTAAAAATAATCACACTTAAACTAAAGCGAATTACATTTCACTCACAGTCTAAAAAAAACATGCATACATTTTTATTTGGTTCGCCGATTCCAACAGACTCTACATAAAAACTATTAAATCATTTGTTGTAGTTTTTTTCTACAAAACCAAATCAAAATCAAGTGTAGGAAATATATTCGAAAATAATATTTAGGCTCCATAGCATAGATTATTGTTCATACTTTTAGTACTAGGGCATAGGCCTGGGCTCGGTGTAGTACTGATTTTTTTTATATAAATAAAATATATATTATAGACTGTCCTGGTTTTAAATAATAAAATAGAAGAAAGAAATAATAATTAAAACAAGCTTTGCTTCAAGTTGGCGAAACAATACAAATGTTAAGAAAAAGGTACAGAACTTGGTTCTTCTACGGGTGGGGGTTACGTCACGCGCCCTCATCCTGGCATCATCGCCATCCCCCTCCCATTCAGCAGACTGCTCACTTAAGGTCAAAGCCATACGTTGCAGCTGCGCTGTTTGAAGTTTTACTGTAAAAACTACAAGTAAGCCTAAAAACAAATACGTACCTGAAAAATACGGCTAGTCTCATGTCTTCCTCATTTAAAGAAAGGCATTTAGTCCCTCTACACAAACAAAGTTGTCAATTCCAAACAATTCTTCACATACACACAAAAACAGCACAAAAGTGACTATGATAAGACAAAGTAGGGGGCCTAAAGAGAGCAATTACAGCAAGTACAGTAAACATGTGCATGCCCGTGGTCGCGCATGAGTTCCCGCCATGCCCCGTGGACAGGTTTTTTTTCACAGGAAACAGCCGCGAGACACTTTCTGACGAACTCGGCCGCACTCGGGTTTCGTTGGGCTTAGACTGGTAACAGGTTTGTTTTTCCTTTTCCGGTTACCCTTTTTCGTTTTTGTTTTGGCAAAGAAAACGTTGTCTTAGTTTTTAGTTGTTTGTGTTTCAGAGAAACAAAATGAAACAGATATGAGTGTGCTGCGTTTATTTACATAATGTTAACTGTATACAAAGAAAAACAATTGACGATGTTGTTTTATACGCATCAAAAACGGAATGCTGTAACTCGATGCGTTGTCTCTTTTTCTGAACACAGACTCTAAAACAGTGTACAGTACATGGTTTGCTTTTCCTTTTATTTCTTTTTAAAATTAAAAAACGGTAACTGGTAAAGGGTTTGCTTCTTCTTTTTTCTTTTTAAAATTAAAAAATGGTTAACTGGCAAATGGTTTTCTTTTTGTCTTTCTTTTCAAAATTTCAAAAGCAAAAACGGGTAAAGGGTTTGCTTTTTCCTTTTTTGGTTCAAAAATTTCAAAACAAAAACTGGTAAAGGGGTTGCTTTTTCTTTTTTCTTTTCAAAAATTCAAAAACGGAAATTAGTAAAGGGTTGGCTTTTCTTTTTTCTTTTCAAAACTTCAAAAACAAAAACTGGTTAAGGGTTTGCTTTTTCATTTTCCTGTTTAAAAATTCAAAACCAAAAATTGGAAAAGGGTTTGCTTTTTCATTTTTCTTTTCAAAAATTCAAAAACGGAAATTAGTAAAGGGTTGGCTTTTTCATTTTTCTGTTCAAAAATCAAAACCAAAAATTGGAAAAGGGTTTGCTTTTTCATTTTTCCGTTCAAAAATTCCAAACCAAAAAATGAAAAAGGGTTTGCTTTTTCATTTTTCTGTTCAAAAATTCCAAAACAAAAACTGGTTAAGGGTTTGCTTTTTCATTTTCCTGTTTAAAAATTCCAAACCAAAAAATGGAAATGGGTTTGCTTCTTCATTTTTCTGTTCAAAAATCCAAAACCAAAAATTAAAAAAGGGTTTGCTTTTTCATTTTTCTGTCCAAAAATTCCAAACCAAAAATTGGAAAAGGGTTTGCTTTTTCATTTTTCCGTTCAAAAATTCCAAACCAAAAAATGAAAAAGGGTTTGCTTTTTCATTTTTCTGTTTAAAAATTCCAAACCAAAAATTGGAATAGGGTTTGCTTTTTCATTTTTCGGTTCAAAAATTCCAAACCAAAAAATGGAAATGGGTTTGCTTCTTCATTTTTCTGTTCAAAAATCCAAAACCAAAAATTAAAAAAGGGTTTGCTTTTTCATTTTTCTGTCCAAAAATTCCAAACCAAAAATTGGAAAAGGGTTTGCTTTTTCATTTTTCTGTTCATAAATCTAAAACCAAAAATTGGAAAAGGGTTTGTGTTTTCATTTTTCTGTTTACAATTTCAAAAATGGTAAAAGGTAAAACACTTTTGTTTTTCTGTTTTCGTTTTTTAGACGCATAAACGGAAACTGGTAAACGATGTCCCTTTTCTGTTTCTTTACCAAGATTGTAATAGGGTAAACGGTACAGGGTTCGTTTTTCATTTTTCTTTTGACAATTTTCAAACGGTAACTGATTGGACGGTATGTACACGGACCGTAAAGTGCATCAAAGTACATGTAGGCCTACAGCCCCTAAAACCGGATACAAACGTGACGTTTTATTTGTCCTGAATGGTTTCCTGTGTTGCACGCGGTAGCTTGCGTCCCAGTTGGTGATCAGTGACCTTAGCACTATAAAGAGGCAACACACGGAAACGAACCGGTGCCGGTAGCCATGTTTACTAGGACTGGTTCACAATTCTGACTTTCTGTTGTTGGGTTTTTCTCAGTTAGTCATATTTTGGCGTTGTGGTCAGGATAAAAAAGGACAATTGTCCTTTCATCTGAAGACCCCTTCAAACTGCACACGTATACTGTTGGATCTGTTTTCCTACATTGATGGTTTGAGCATGATTGGAGCTGAGGGAGTCCAGTAGCTAGTCTTCAGTGGACTGCCTATAGGGCCTAAACGGTAAGTTCGAATACTGTTAATGCCGGCGAATAAGGTATCTTACTTATGTGACCTTTAGTATTATTAGAGTCAGTAATAAAGGGGAAGAGGACTCGGCTTCTCAGTTCTCATGTGGTGATTTATTCTCACACTCACTGAAAGATGAAAATACGGGAAAGGGAAGCTCAGTTTTAAGACAAGGTGTTTCCTCGGCTCCAGTTAGCATAGGAATCCACTTAAAATATTTACAAAATTACAATCATGAATAGGAATCTTAACACTAAGCCAAATAATTAATATAGTAAATGATCAACAACACTAGTTCAATGTACTAGATTGGAAAGATGGCGGCAATTTCCCGCCAAAATCGGTTATAGTGATAAAATATCGGTCATTTTTTTGGGTGATATTATCGGTTGGTGATACGTTATCCGTTGGGTATCAGTTGTAACAAATACCCATTGCTTTTCTCGATTCACTGGAGAAAACACGACAATAAAAAGGTTTCTATTCAGCGTCACCGGTCAATATCGTAAGCTTTATATAAAAGTCTTCAAATGGGTGATATTTGCCTTATCTCGGATTTACTAATCTATTTTGAAATCACACTTTATAAAAACACAACAGCCCAATACATGTAAAGAGTTAGTCCGAAAATTTGAGACTCTCAATACTGCGTATGAGAGTCCCAAAACTTAAGGTATCCATATCCTGCATTAATTAGCCGAATGGTGAGTGAAAAAACCTCAGTAGTAATTTTGCACGTTTTTATGCACTCACGGTCCCAGTCTGGTAAAGAGTTTACTATAATATTCAGGGGCAGATCCAGAGTGGGACTTAGAGTGCAGAAGACATGCAAAATAAATTCAGGCTAACTTTACTCAGTCTTTAGCCGACGAAATTCTCCACAATTTTCATGAGGCAAAGACAAGGTCCTCAGTTTTTCACCAGCCAAGTTTGAAGTGTCAATTCAATGTTTTAAGGAGACTTTTCTTCAATATTATGCCCCCGAGAGTGAAGCCAAGTGATTTCAATTGGAGGCCTAAGACCAGTGTGGTACATGTCCAACTATTGGAAAAGACTGCTCTTCAGTAATCTGGTGGCAGTAGTGGCGTAGTAACGGGGGGGGGGGCACAACCCCCATGAAACCTTGTCGCCCCCCACTGAGATTTCGAGTTTCTAAAAAAATTATCATTGATCTACATGACGCCCCCCATGAAATGTTCCAGCCCCCCCAGCGGCCCCCCCCCCCCCCCACTGAAAAATTCCTGGCTACGCCACTGGCCCCGGTTGACCATGCACACCATGGCTCGAACTGTAGAGTGATTCGGTACACTCGCTGGCCCCGTCCAGCTGTTGCTTCCCCGTCACTGTAGCGGTCCGCTCCCGCTTCAGTCCGGCCGTCTCTGCGAAGCGATAGCTCGTACCGTGCCCACTCGGTTCAGCTAGAATCTTTGGCTTACTTGGTTCCCCGAGTTAGTGTTGTGAGACTCCGACACCGGTGTTGAAACCAAGGAAAAGCCTGACGTTGGAGGAATCCCCGCAAAGTTAAATAAACCAGTAAAGTCACTGTGTGAAAGCTCTGTTTCCCGCCAAATTCGTTATCATAGATAATAAGGTTGATTCTAATATAAAGTTAATGAACTAATAGGGAATGCAACAATAATTTCAGGAATGAATTGCAGGGCAGCTCCGTCGCACAGCCTTTAACGTGTCACCACTTGAAACTTAGAACTGATAGACACATGGATTACATGATACGAGAACTGTTCGATTGCCTCATTGATGTTCTCCGAAAATAATGTTGAAAATAACATCTCGTGGATTCCCACAAAACTCCTCACAATAAGGCCAGTTTTAACACTATTTCTCGTTGTGGGTCTGAAAATGAAAATTGTCGGTTTGTGTATTATGAATATGATCAAGTGAAATTATTTATGCAGTATTTTGCCCATTTCCCTCAAAATTGCATATTGTAATATTGTACATTTTTATCAATTTGCTAGAATATGTGATACCTCACCAACAAGTATCTTTTAACGAAATTCAATCAGAATATTTGCTGTGGGGGGCGACAGCCCCCCCCCCCCCCCATGAAACCTTGTCGCCCCCAGTCGCCCCCCCCCCCCCAGCGCCCCCCCCCCCACAGAAAAATTCCTGGCTACGCCACTGGGTGGCAGATAAGGCAAAATAAAAATATAGTTCTGCTTCCGATTACATGCCTTTCAAAAATAGGGTCGGTTGGTCGGAATTTGTTTTTATTTTTTTGCCATTTTTTTTTATGCAGATTTAATGGGGTATTCAATTATATGCGAAGTTTTTAGCCTGAACTATTTCCATTGCACTACGAAAGCTATACACGAAATGGCAACAAAGAGTGAATAAAAACTACCTTTTAATTATTGTAAATAAATTTACGTTCGATAATTTCGGAAAATAATGGAAAATTCAGGTCGTTCGCACCATATGCACAACGCTAGTCAAGACGCGGGGAGCTGGCCAAAACTCCGAGGTGTGTGATGCGTGCGTGTGTAGCGGCCCACCATGGGCCGACAGACCTGTTTTTAAGGTCAAAAATTTTGGGAAACACGCGGCGTGTACACTGATCTCTATATAAAGACTGGATAGCTAATAAAGAGCCGCACAATGTACGAATTTGACGCCATATTGGTGAGACCGGCTGGTGATCTACAAAGGACAAGTTGCCGTCTTTATAGACAGCTTGATTTCTTTTGTAACGTCGCGGCTCACTTGACTTATATTTTGGCCACCACCACTGACCAACTGACCAAGGTTTACTACAATTTTTCTAACGTAGTGGTTACTTTTATAATGCCGCAAATCACTTTTTCGGCGTTTTTGAAATAATAATCACTACGGAAATGTGTTCCTTTTAGAACATCATAATATGTGTACGTGACCAAAATGCGCGTCAACTGTTGATACAACGGGCGCGTATTTACGCGTAGAACGTTCGTATTATACGCGGCCATCTTCGTGAGACCGGGGGCGAATTGGTCAATATGCAAAGTCTACTGTGTGAATGTTGTATGCATATCCGCTATCCAGTCTTTATATAGAGATCAGTGGGCGTGTATCACTCCAAATACGAGTAGTGCGATCTCAAAATGAACTCTTGAACACAGAAAATACATACACAGACAAGCTAGATCAATTCTGTAAATTAACTTGCAAAAATGTTCTTTCTCCATCGGTGTTTTCTTGGCATTTTTACGATGTCGAATCCGACCAGTTGACAGTGGCCTGCACTGCTAGCGTGCTATCGGTCGCATAGCTATGGACTGGTTACCGCATTTTCATCATGTCTTCGAAATTGGCCCCTGCGCGGCGCGGCGGGAACCAGTCGTCGCCACGTGATTATAGTCGCCGTGACATCGCATTGCGAAGTAGCTATATCGCGAAGCGAATTTGTAAAAATAACGGAGGTTTCTTTTGAAAGAAAGCGAATGTAAGTAAGAAAACAAATAAATACAAGCATTTTTTTATGCAAAAGGGTTGTTGAGAGGTATTTTGTGAAGACAGAAAAGACAACAAAATTTTATTTTTATTTATTCAATCTTTTTTTTTTTTTTTTTTAATTGCCGATAAATTTTTTTAGGGTCGCTGCCTAAAAATAGGGTCGGTCGGGTAACCGGAAGCAGAACTATTCTTTTTTTTGGCCTAATACATTAACCGTTGGAAAGTTACCCGATAACACCTCAAAATCAGCATTTGGTTTGGTTTCTCACCACAAAGATGAGGGGGGGGGGGGTGATCCAAAGGCCTCTGTCACAAAAGTGTGGGGGATATATAAGTTTTTTTCATTCAGGTTTGTAATTCCTTGGAATTTCCCATCGAATTTCACAGGAAATAACTTTGCAGCAAACCGCTATATTCAAGGTTTGGATTAATACATTTGAATAGCGACCTCTATTGACAACGAAGTCTGATAGTATTTTTGACAGCTTATCACATGGAGCTGCATCAGTAATATAAATCGAACGCTCACAAAATATAAATATTTATCAATATAAAACATAATGATCAATACAAAAGAACAAGTAATTTTCACAATAGACCTAATCATCTATTGTATACTCTCTAAAACTGTGTTTTAGCAATTAAACACAATTTTGCTATTCGTTTGTGAACATGTTTAAAAGCTGAACATTATGTGTCCAATTCTTACGTCATTGTTCAATGGCTAAACACTATCCATCCTTACGCTAAACATGTTTAGTATTTAAACATGTTTACAAACTGATAGCAAGAAAGTGTTAAATTCGTTTAAAATCTAACCATTCAATTAATGTAAATAAACGGAGGATAATGTAAATATATTTTCTTAATTACCTAGGAGTGGCCCGGTCTACGTGTATACTATGACGGACATCAATGAAGCAAAGACGTCAGGCACAGGAAAGCTAAACATGGATGGTAAAGTGGCGTTTATCAATACCAATTTACTTTTCCAAGACGACTAGAAACCCCGTTTTCTTAACCCTGCGCAGCGTTTACAAGAAACTTTTATCCGAAGTCGCCAACTGCGTACCAATGGGACGCAGGTACTTCCCCCACTACGCAAGACCCTATCCATGTCAAAACAACAAAAAGCCACGTGCCAGACAGTGTCCAGGCATTTGCCAGACAGGGCACTTAAAAGATAATTGACTGGTGGCTGCGGTTTGCGGCTATGAAGGGAGATGGCTGTGTCAAGTTACAGGTGTTTGTATATGTTTCAATGAGACTTGGCAGGAGGCCTGGTCCCAAGGTTGTTGACACCGCTCGGGTGAAACCCTGGCTGCAAAGTTCATTGAACCAGCTGATTTGGCATGGGTTGAATGAGGATTAGATGGAAGGTGAACGTCATTGGCCCTCATTTTATTTTTCAAAAACTTCGGTCACATGCGTACCCGGGGTACGCAGGTCACTCCGCGCAGGGTTAAATACCCCAACTATGCATAGTTTTATCAGTGTATTATTGTACCAACTCCTCTTACACGCAATGACCCCGAATAATCCAAGCATGTTCTGTTACAAGAAGCCAATAGAGCATGAAAGGTGACCTCAAAAACCTGCGAGATTTTACGAGAATACAGCACATCTGGACACCATGCACAGGATGCACAACGTCCTATTTGATGGAAAACCGTGGACAACGGAAGTTGCAATTAAAAAAGGGTTTTAAGTGTTTTTCCCCCTCCCCCCAATCAATAAGAGCATTGTCAACAAGCAGAGTGCTCTAAGATTTTTTGATTCTGGTACTCATTGTTTTTCCTGTTACGCTAACAGAATAAGTTCTGGTGACGTTTAGTAGTTAGTTTTTTTACACTCTAAAATGTCCCGGGTCAGACTTGACCCGGAAAAGGGTCTTGTGGAGCCTGACCCTTTTCCGGGTCAAAAATGGCACTTTTCTGGGTCAAAAAAGTGTCATTTTTGATCAGGAAAAATGTCATATTTGACCTGGAAAATGGTCAGGCTCCACAATGACCCTCTTCCGGGTCAAGTCTGACCCGGGACTTTTTAGAGTGTATCGGTAGCTCACGTTACGAGAAGAACCTGCATTTGAAAGTTTCCTCATACCGTGCACTGATGGACAAATCTTTCTAGTGCCCTTACATCATTAGGGTGAAAGTCATATGTGTACAATCATTTGAGTTATTACATAATATTAAAATCTCTGGAGGCACATATTACGTCACAGTAGTTCACGTTACAGTTCGTATAAACCCCCTCTTTGGTACAAATTAAAACATGGAAAAGTAATTTAAAAAAAACACCTCTTTTCGCATACAATATGAACCTGTCTATCTGCCTTAAAAACAAAAACAGTAGCATTTGCCTTTTTGCATGCAAAAACAAGGTGCCAAAATGACTGCTTACACAATTCATGAGTTTTAGCAACCCCCCACCCCCCCCAAAAAAAACACCTCAGGTTTTTTGACAAAAAGTACACAGAAAATCACAAGTAATTTTGTTGTATTTCTTTCAAGGTATACAAGATCTGACTTTACGGGAGTTGTCCCAGGAGCTCAGCTATGAGTGGGAGGCCCTGGCGTCGTTCCTTGGGATGAAAGTGGCCGAGACGTCGGTCCTTAAGATGGACTTTCCCGGCCAAACAGAGAACCAAGTCTTCAACATGCTGATTAGATGGAGACAAAAACAAGAACCGACTGTGGACCAAGTGGCAGTGCTGAGTGCAGCCTTGATAAAGGCTAAAAGAACGGATTTGGCTGTTAAACTTCAAGGTACACGAATTCGGCAACGTATTACTGTACGTACGTGCGCAAGCCCCTTCAATGGAAAAAAAACCTACTGCGCACGCTATTGTACAATGCAACTGCCCCTTGGCAGATAATCTTAATATAAATGGCGCAATTTCGCCAACCCAATATAGAAGCCTCTTTGTCGGGGTTGCAGACGCCCGAAATAGAGAAAAAGTATTGATCTTCGTGTTTCAAATGAAAGAACTTAAATTTGGTGGAAGAAAATTAATGGAATGAGCAACACGGACAGTACATAAAAAAACCCGAATCCCTGTCGTCATATTACGTCCATTATTAAATACAACTCTAATTATTAAGAATACAAACAGCAAGAAAAGATTATAGAGGTTCACTCTCACACTCTTGGCTCATATAGCCTAAACCAATGTGTGTAATAATTGTTTCGCAATACAGGTCCTCGAAGTTCCAATATAACAAGTCAGCCGCAGGGTGCCGTTGGACAAAATGTGGAACACACCAGCCACTCGACAAGCGACGAAAAATCGACAGGCTCCAAACCTCTACCAGATCAACACTCACTCCTCCCTGGACGTTCTCATGAAAGCTCCAATGGACAACAGGAGGTTTCTGGTTTGTCGGAAAAAGGTAAAAAACTTCGTGAGGCAGTGTCAGTTTTCTTAAATGTGATTCAAACATCTGACGGGATCGTATAAGGAGGAATGGGGTTCACACATTCATATTGCAGGTCCTAATCGACAGCCGATTCTTTGAAAAAGATGTTCGGAAGATTCCAGTTAAAGTCGATGACTTTTTGAAGATAATTAAGGCGGTTGCCGATATGTGTCTAATTGTAGGCCTACATCCGTCGATTATGAACTCATCTTTTAATCATTGAAATCACCTCCTATTTCAACTCGGAAAAGTACAATTGAATAATAGATAGAAACAAACATTGGAACCATCTATGAATATACAGGGTGAGTAAAAAAAAGCGGAACTCAAACCCCCAAAATTGTATTTCATATTAAAAAAATATATGTAGCACCAAAATAATAATGAATGGAAAGCCAATTTCATAAGCTACTTTTAGATGAAAAAATACTGAAATTGCTCAATCCGTTCAAAGAATATCACCATTTAAACGCAATGATCCTAAAACCTGTTTCGTCCCAAAAAGCAATTTATTGTGTATTCTTACTTTCTTACTGTTTGGAACAACACAGAAAATGACACAGAATACTTGTTTCAACAACTGTCAACTAATGTAGTACACAATTTCTTTTATATATAAACAACCCTGGTTAGGCAAAAATATGATTTACAACATCCAATTTTTTTTTAAACGACAGGCCCTCAAAAGGACTTTGTTGAATATTTTCAACTTTTAATCTGAGGTTTTATTGCTGGTGATGTGTGAAGACAATTATTGTGGCGACGATTCTTGAAATCGTATTTTTGGACGAACGAGGTTTTAGGGTCATTGTGCTCAAATGGTGATATGCTTTGAACGGATTAAGCAATTTCGGAATTTTTTTCATCTGAAAGTAGCCTATGAAATTGGCTTTCCAGTCATTATTATTTTTGGTACTACATATTTTTTCTTAAATATGAAATATAATTTTGGGGGTTTTGGTTCCGCTTTTTTGACTCACCCTGTATAAGTGTGCTCGTTTAAACATGCAGTATCACTATTATTTTATTACGCAGACTTTTCATGAAATATGTATCCTGAGATCAGTTTCAGGTGGAATATTGGATCTTAAAGGCATATCATTATGATTATTCGCATTTATCCCGAAGTAACCTACCAAATATTACACAAAGCTTACTTGGATATCGTATAGACCGCTTGCAGATGCGTTCGATAATCGACGCGCGAAGGCGCGCGACGCCATGTTGTGGGACAAGCGTATACCTATCTATGCACATTTTGTCCCATAACATGGCGTCGCGCACCTTCGCGCGTCAATTATCGATCGCGTCTGCAAGCGGTCTATTGGTACTGAAACACCCCGTGACAGTATTCTGTCCGGCTTGCTGTCATTTAGAAGAAATCAAGAAATGTAGGCCTAGGTGATTTCCAAAGATAAGTATAATAATCGACGGATTTTTGTAAATAGATAGTGCTTTTGACGAAATCGTGTTTGGTGATGAAAAGGCTGAGCGTGGTTTTCACTGTTTTCTCGAGAAGTGTAATATCCCTTGTGCTGAAACTTCAACCGATTAGGTTTGAACATTCTTTTTTGGATTTTGAGTGGTATTGTATTGGAAACGAACAAACTGCATGAAAAGCAAATGATCCTATATGTCTTTAATTCATAGCCCGAGCAAGACCAGCCTGAATCCCCTCAGAAATAATGCATTTGTTTTTATGCATATCAATTTATTTTCTCCTATCTCAGGAACTGATAAATTGACGGCGAATACCGTTAACACAGAGCACCGCGAAGCCGCAGAAAACAGACGACCGAAGGAGGCATATTGTAGCTGCTCAAAGCATAAGGGAGAGACAGTGAAATTCATGTGCATTACATGCCAAGAAGTAATCTGCTCGCAGTGTGCCGATAAAGAACACTGCAAACCACGACATCACTGCCTGAGCTGTGAAACGGCCTCTGAAAAGTACAGGCTGTTGCTGGCGAATAAAATACCTGTCCTGGACGAACAGGTCAAGGAGATCAAGAACTTCTTGAAAGAGGCATCTCAGGTAAGGACGGATTTCGAAAATAAATTTTTCAAGACTGTGAAGGAAGTGCAAGAAAGAGCTGCCAGTGTGATCGCGGAGGTGAAAGCCGAGGAGAACCGGCTGATTGAGGAAGCAAAGAAGCTGGAGCAAAATCGAAGCAAGACGTTCCACGATCAGGAGAAGCGAGCGACCGTGCTCCTAGGCACCAGGCAACACGCACTGGAGACGGCCAGCGACGTGGCCAAGGTAGGACCCCACCCCGAGTTCCTCTCGCAGTATCTGATGGTCAGCAACGTCATCGACATGGTGAACGGCCAGCACTGCCCGAAGGGGGATCCCAGGCTGTCATATCTGAGCTTCACCGCGAGTGCAGTGGACGGTGTCGGAATAAGTCTGGGTCGGCTGGAGCTGGGAGGCCGGTGGGTGATGCGGCGCGAATTCGGCAGCAAGGGGAGTGGGCCGGGAGAGTTCCAGTTAGCCAAGGGAATCGCCGCTCGTCAAGCCGGTGAGATCGAGGTCGCGGATTACATCAACAAACGAGTTGTGGTACTCAGCACTGAGGGCGAGGTTTTGAGGACGATTCCCACCCAAGGAGGTTTGTATTTCGTTAGTGTATTCATGTTTCTGCTGGTGATTTAGGGGGGACCTGCCTGTAGTCCTCATTGTACCAGAGTTGAATAACTCACTGATTGTCACTTGTGACTTGCATGCGCCTCCCTTTGTCCCCAAAATGAAGTGGGATTACCCCATAACAACAATGAACGGGCTGAGTCAGGTCCATTGTGAAGGCCACATGCATAAAAAGATCAGCATGCTGGATAGTGACTGAATCAAACAATCACAATTTTGTTCATTCTGGGACCAGCTTTTAAAATACTTGGCTTACCTTATCTTCTTTTCCTGATATGGTGCAACCAACAACAGATCACAATTACTTACTTAGAAAAGTTGCAATTAGCCATCCAAATTATTTGCCGCCTGCATTTCATTTGCAAAACTTGGTGAAAGAGTTAAACAGACCCTAGCGCTTGTAGATAATGCAATGAGTAAGAGCGAAAAGTTCTCAGGTGCTCACTTCTCCATTTTATAGCAAACACATGCGCGAATGCTTGGTACAGGTAGAAAGCCTATTGTATGTAAGTTCACCACAGAATTGACGGAAAGGCACATTGTTCCTGGTGTCATGATGATTCCTGTTTGCATCTCGAACCATTACGATACAGCCCTCATCAGAGGAACTTTGGCAATATGATTATTTCTTTTGAAGAAACAGTTTGCGAAACCTCACCATGATAGACACTGTGGTGATTGTGCACGATTCTTATTTTTTTATGCCGTCAGTTCCCCGCGACATCGCAGCTCTTCGCACTCATCTTGCGGTCGTAGACGACGCCAACCACGTGCAGCTGTACGGAAGGTACAACTTTATGACGGCCTCCGTGGTCGGCAAGAAGCGTTGCGACTTCCGCAGCGTGGCGGTGAAGACGGATGGTACCGTGGTAGTGGGTGACGTCAACAGGAGCATCCTCACGGAGCACTTCCGCAACGACGGCGCCCCCAAGCGCACCGTCTCGCTCAAGATCAAGCCGTACTTTATCGCCGTGGACGTGGGCACCCACAGTCCTGCTGCTCAACGTGAGAGGGTTGTGGTCAGCAGCGGTTTTCAGAAGGAGGTTCACGTGGTGGATAGCTGCAGCGAGGCTGTGCTCGCCGTCATCAAGCCGCAGATCGACGGCCAGCCTGTGTACCAGTGCACAGGCGTGTGCTGCGACAGCGGGGGGATCTTTGTGGCAGTGTCCGGCGACGAGCGGGACCAGGGACACGTGCACCAGTATGATGCAGACGGTGCATTCCGCGCGTGTATCGCCCAGGGTTTGCACAGCCCACAGGGGATCACCTTCACTGCTGACGGGCACCAGTTGGCTGTGGCCGACACCTACTCGGTGAAAATTTTCCATAAAGTCTGATGCCACAGCATTCCGAGGGCGGACTTAAGGATGGTCGGGATGGCTAATCGCCACTATCTAAACCGATTTGTGTTAAGGGCCTGTCACATTATATGCGATCTCATAGGAGACCTTACGGCGACCAAAAATATTTCATAAATTTAACAATCGCAGCGAGGACGCAAGAAGATGAAAACTTTCGGTCTCAAAGAAGCTCAAGCTACGCTCATACTGTGCTCTTCCCGCGCTTACAATGCGCTCAACTCGCTCTCTATGCGCCCCTGTCAAGCTCAATTACTCGATCTAGTCGCTGCCGCTGCGCTGTCACTGTGCTCACACTACGCTTTGCTCGCTGTTGATACGTCCTAGTAGCATGCGTCGCACTCTATATTCGGTATATTCGACAAAAATACGCTCATGTGACGTCACTTGCGCTGTATAAATACCAAGACAAAACGGTCAATACACAGTCCAGTTTCAAAATGATTCTACAAGTTCATCGCAGTCGAGTTACTTTCTCATGGAGACTACATCGACTGCCTTGCGCCTAGGCTGCCTCAATGCCACTTCAATGTCGCACCATTCACGCTCCCACAGCGCCCGAGATGCGTCATTACGACGTCCTGGCCAGGGCGCAGAGGTGTTGCGATTGTTTTGAGCATGTTCAAAGACCTTGGTGCTCATCGGGGACCATTAAGTCCCTCTGGCGCCCATCTGGCGACCTATGTAGTTGTCGCTGCGATCTAGTAGTTGGTGTTGCGCCCCAGCTATTTTTCAAGGATGCAGTGAGAGCGCATATAAGATCGCAGACAGTGTGACAGGGCCTTTAACAAATTGAAATTCAAAATTTCCAAAAGTTCCCCGAAACCCGAATGACGTTTTCACTCAACTATGATACATTGCTACCGTCAACTAGGAAAGAGAGGCCCTCTTAACGGAGACTTGAATCAAATCAGAATTGCTTTAAGTCGGTATTTTAAAAAATAACTAAACAAAAAATCACAGAGAAATCACTTAGTTTACATCTTTCAAGAAGCACGACAGGGTACACTTCAGCACGCGTTTCAATTAGTGCCGAATAGCAATGCGCGCACACTGTATGTACATTGTACAACGCGTATGTATGTGTGTACAAGCATTACATTCACTGTGTGGACTTCCGAACAAAAGATGTCCACATGAACCAGGTAGAGGAGACACTGTGCGGACTTGCCCACGTCCACAATGCTGTGGCAAAATGAAGAGAAACACTATATAAAAAAATGGATTGAAACAGTTGTCAAAGTGCGAGTAAAATGTGTTTTTTGGGAGGTTTTTCTTAATAACTACCCGAAAACAAAGGAATGTCTATACTATGTACTAGGTATGTAACGTAAACATGTGTGTAGATGAGTTTGTTTCTGCATTGAATTGGGGACGTTGAACAATAGAGGACAATAGGGCTACAAAACGCGCTTTGAAGGAGATGATGTTAATCGGAAATAACATTTAAAAGTAGGATATAAACATCCACACAACTATCCTTTCAAAACTGGGCGTTTTTGTGTTATTCCTGTATATTATGCGTGCGAGAACGAATTTCGGGGTCCACTTTTGCGACCCCATAAACTCGAACTGTTTGGATGCTAGTTGTGATTTGATTCGTAAAGTGTTGGCGTTTTGCGGACGTTGAGGAAACCATTTTTTTTGCATTTGTGATTGGTCACCGCTGTTCTCGAAACACACAACGTGTGTTTCGTGCACTGTGTCCGATGTACACAAGCGTTTTTTTCCCGTCTTTTCTCGGGAACGGTAAGACATTAGGTTGGTTTCCTTTCGACCAGATGTTTGAAATAGGCTAAGTAAACAATACAAAACATACAATTTTCGGGGATTTCAGGACCTAGTGCCCCTTTAACATGATGGTCCAGATTCGAAGCATGAGGGCGCGCGTTATACTGCAGGGACGTACGTATGCGCGCGCATATGCATGAATTTACTGTAGGCACCAACCTCGTTCCCCATGGGTACGATCGTGCGGCGCCATGTTGTTTCCCATCATGCCTTGCGCGATCTTAACCCCTGGAATTGTGTTATTTAAATGTGTCAAAATATGGCACATTATAATTAGGCTGCAGTTCATCCGTTTTACGTGCCGACGCCATCTTTAAAATGTTAAAAGTTGTGATTTTGAAGAATCAATCCTTTCAAACAAAACGTTTGGACGTTGCATTATTTAGCAAAGATTTGTATTAAATGTACGTACCCCTTTTGTCCCTTTACAACCGAAGATACAGGGTTTTTTTTTAGTAAAAAACGAGGCTGCCATAATCCATATCGTACAGGCATCGCGACTTTTGAATAACAATTTTTTTTATTCGTACGTGACGTTTACGTGCAAAGCACGCGAGCGCATTATGGGCGCGCCCGGCGTGCAAACTTCGAAATGCACGCGCAGTACACTGTGAATAGCCAATCAGCGTCATTTACGTCATCATCACGACCAGGGGTTAGTGTAAGGAACGCGCACGCGCCCCTGGAGACGACGCTGTTTAGGCACAGACTGAGCGCAACCCATACTTGGGCTAAGTCTATCTTAACGCGGTGATTGCAACGCCTCACCCATCCCCGCTCGGGTCTATATTATCTCCTCGTCAACCCGCCAATGAAATATAAATATATTATTCGCCATGACCTGTAAAGCCCGGTTCACACTTCATGCGAAAGCGAATGCGAAGCGAATTTGAAGTCATAAAACATTCGCTGCGAAATTTGCCCGAGTTGAATTATGTTCAACTTTTACGAATTCGCAGCGCGAATACTTGCCACGACGTCACAAATTCAAGTTCGCTTTCACTTTCGCGCCGAGTTTGAACCGGGCTTCAGTATTGATGCGAATTGTTTTAGTTTTCTATTTTAGACTGGAACTTCGCAACTGATATTTTATTTAATATCCTACATTGGAAGTGTGCCTATATATGCGATCATGTGTTTGTGTAAAACGTATCTTGTATTTTGTTCCAAGCTAAAACTTGTGCAATTAAATCAAGTTTATGTCATGTGTTGCTTTGAGGAGTGAATGTGGTTATCGCTTTTGTTCAGATTTTTAAGAATAACTTTAAATTCAGTGTTTGCGAGAGACAGGTATAAGATTAATCGAGACCCTCGTAGGTACATAATCCCACGAACATACATCATCACCACGGCAGGTTTAAAGAAGAATGACCATCTGTAACTTTGTATTTTTTTTCCGTTTGAAGCAACCAAAAGTATTGAAAATCTTAAGATGCGTGACCTTAAGATGAGCTCTGCGTGACGCTGTATATATTTCAAGAAAACAACAACAATGTACACAACGTTCAATTTCAATTCAAAAGTTGTCGAGAGCGCCCTCTCGTGACAAAATCCCGAAATCAGCATTCGGGACGCGAATTCTCTTTCCGCAGGCAGAATGCTCCAAAGTCATGCATAATTCAGTTTTCCTTTGAATCGTTGCAAGACGCTTAGGCTCTCGTTCTCCCTTAAAATAAAATTATCTCAAAGATAAATTCACAGAAGAAAAACCGTCGGTGAAAATGAGCAGCGACGACGTGGATTCAAACCAGGGATCTTTGTATCCATAGCTTATAATGCTATCCACTAGGCCACTGTGTGGTAGCTCGGCGACGTCCGTACTTTAAAATGCTTTAAAGGTAACTGGTTGGCTAAATAACAACAATGCTCTTGATCTCATTGTTCTGTTCATGAAAAAAAATGACCCGATCGAAACCATTGAAATATTCCTGACTTTGGAGCATGCAGCCTATGGAAAGGAAAGTCGCATTCGGGACATGCACTATTAAAACAGTGTTTAGCATTTAAACACATCAGAAACCTGTTTATGGTCTAAGACGTTTAGGAATGTGTTTCAATTCTAAACGTTTACCACTTTTTAATGTTGTGAAACTAAACGTGTTTACGTTTTGGACATGTGCTTAGGATTGTATATCTAAATGCGCTTAGGAAGGTGTTTAAATGGTAAACATATTATAAATTGTACATGTCAAACGGATAATGCGTACGTGTCACAGAAAAAGGACATCTAAACATGTCATTATGCTAAACGTGTGGAAAAAGTGGGTACATAATTAGTGTTTAGAAATGTGTTTAAATCCTAAACACCATTTTTACAGTGTGGTTCTCATTCAGCCGGTTGTAGCTAATGAGTTACGGTACATAACGGTCTAACACCAAATCGACGATTCTCGTGTCCATTGTATCCATAGACGTCATCAGGTTTTTTCCCCAGTTCATTCGATTTTATTTTGACATAATAAGCACAGAACAAGAGTACCGACATCAATGCTACTGATCAGCCCAGCCGTGGCGCGTGCGTGTCGCGTCGCGAGAGGTCAATCCGGCTCGCCTGTACCCATTCACGGATTTGCCCAACTATGGACATTTTCAAAATTGAGTCACTTGACATATCTTTGGAAATGACCTTCTTTTATTGTGTTCTTGAAATTGACAGCATGCCAGAAAGAATAACAGGGAGTTTATTGCCATTCTTTAAACCAAGTAAGCTTTTTAACAATAATTTGGCCGGTTACTTTTTGAATAGCTGCAAAAGGTCTACTCCACCTAAAATATTTCCTACAAACAAAAACATATTTTAAAATGTATCATTTTTAACCGTTTACCACCCCCCAACAATAGTTTTTCAGATGTAAAAAATAAGTACAGATATCTCGTTGAAAAATATAGAGAAAAAGGTTATTGGTGTTTCTGTCATTTTTAAAGGTGCCACCCAATATGTTACCATCATGATATTTACAAAGTAATACCCGTTTTCCAGGGTCCTACTATTTTATAACCGTACACTGGATTCGACTTATATGACACACATCCAAACTTTTTTGTTATATCCTCCACAATTACATCAAAGAGTAAGTACTCCGTGCACAATATTACTAGGAAACTCGTTACGAATTTTGTAAATTCACTTTCAAAACAAAATAACTCTTTTCTAGATACATTATAGAGTACGATATCCACAGGGCGAGTCAAAAAAGCGGAACCCACCCCCCCCCCAAAAAGAAATATTTCATATTTAAGAAAAATATGTAGCACCAAACATGATAATGACTGGAAAGCCAATTTCATCAGATTCGTTTAGATGTAAAAAATACTGAAATTGCTCAATCCGCTCAAAGAATATCAGCATTTAAACGCAATTACCCTCAAACCTATTTCGTCCAAAAAGCAGTTTATTGTGTATTCTGACTGTTTGGAACAACAAAGCAAATGACACGATATACTTGTTTCAACAACTGTCAACAACTGTAGTACACAATATCTTTATTAAAAACCCTGGTTAGGCAAACAACATGATTAATAAACACCCCCCCCCCTGTTTTTTAAAGACGGGCCTTCAAAAGGACTTTTTGAATATTTTTTTAACTTCTAAACTTATGTTTTATCGCTGGTGATGTTTGAAGATTATTGTGACGTCATTCTTGAAATCGCATTTTGGACGAAGGCGGATTTAGGGTCATTGTGTTTAAATGGTGATATTCTTTGAACGGATTGAGCAATTTTAGTAATTTGTTCATCTAAAAGTAGCTTATGAAATTGGCTTTCCAGTCACTATTATGTTTGGGGCTACACATTTTTTTAATGATGAAAGTTTTGGGTTTGGGTTCCACTTTTTTGACTTACCCTGTTCCTGTATATACGGAAACATTACTTTATTTAGTACTATCTATTTTTGAAATAATATGCAGAGCAGAAGCGAAATACGAACGTATTGAAATCTGTCAATATAAACATTTTACGTTGACTTATTTTTGCAAATTCACAAACAAAAATCTAGATCTCTTTGAGATAGCCCCTACATAATAAAGTACATTTACCTGAACCGAAATATTACGTCATCTGCTTTTGAAGCAATAAACAGAGCAGATTTGAAAAAAAGAATTTGTTAAAATCTGTCAATATAAACATTTTACGTTGACTTAATATTTGCAAATTCACCAAAAAGATCTACTGACATCTCTTTGAGATAAGCCCTACGATATTTACCTGAACCGAAATATTACGTCATTAAGTACTATCAGCTTTTGAAGCAATATGCAGATTAGAAGCGTAATAAGAATTTGTTAAAATCTGTCAATATAAACATTTACGTTGATTTAATTTTGTAAATTCACAAACAAATCTATATCTTTTTGAGATACATAGTAAAGTACAATATCTACCTAAACCGAAACAGTACTTCAATCAGTACTATATGTGAAGTAATAATTTTACAGAGCCGAAGCGGACTAATACATTGCCAATTTCGGCACAGACAGAAGAAAAGGAAAATCAAAAGGCAAACAACGTACGTTGCTTGATTTTTTTTCTGTGTAAATTAGGAAAAAAATTAAACCATTTTAAAAGCAAAAGTCATGTTAGTTGAAAAAAATATTTAATGTTCATTTCAGTGTCTTTGATTTACTACATGGAATTGTATAGGCGAAATATTAAAAAAGGAATGACCGCTTCCGTCGTTTCTTTGAGTGTCAGTTTGCTACTTAGCCATCCCTAAGATCAGCAAACATTCTGGGTTCCTTTTAAATCTATTTTCCCTTACAAATTGTTTAAATATGTCAGTCGAACTGCAATTACTTCTAACGGAAATACACCAGTAACAACTATTGTGAGCTAATATAAATGCAGAGATCTTCGTATCATAATCACAGTCAAAATCACAAATCTCAAAGACAACTCTTGGCTCGACGCATTATATTACAGAGCTTGAATCAGAAACAAAAATATTATGTTTAGAAATAATAATAGAAAAAAAATAGCGCTTAACAGTAAGAATCACTTAATCAAGTCTCAGTGCAGAGCGTAGACCTCAAAGATTAAAAAAGCTTTTCTATGCTCAAAACCTGCAACCACTCAAAGGCGAAATAATTCGTAGTTCTATGATTAAAATAATTTTCAACTAAATATCGGTCCAAAATCTCCGTCGTTGCCATGGAAACTGCTCACTAAACCAATTCCCGGGCTTGTTTAGTGGTACTTGACCTCGGTCACGACAACATCGCCATCTATGTGCAGAGCGCTGATGTTTTGAAACGGCAGACGGTGTGGGTACTCCAAGAGATGCGAGCCGTTCAGAGCGACCTTGAACTGGTTATGCTCGCACAGGAACATGATCTACACGTAAATAAATCACAAAACCATACAATGGTTCACAAACGGCATCACCACAAACCTCTCCATAAACAAACTCGATCGGCAATATCTCGGAAGCAGCGGGCCAACACAATTCGTAGTCATGCAAGAGTCACGTGATTGTGCCATGTTATTTCTGGAAGTAGTGTTTTGAGAAAAAAAAATCATATATTTATCCCCAGTGACCGCATGATGACCTTTGATTCCAGTTTGGTCATGTGACATGTTGGGGCTGGGCTACTGATACCTTTGACAAAGCTTGGCTGAAACCGGTCACACTATGTAGGAGCAATAGACAATGTCAACGTTTGTTACTTACTAACTAAGTAACGGACTATTACGCAGAGACATGATGATTTGTTGAGCTGCTATACCGCAGCCACAAATCACGATTCCCAATATGGCCATATTAGAACCAAAACTATGATCACACAAAAATCCATATTTTCATTCGATGGTTTCTTACCTCATAGGTCCCGTTTGCGAAGAACGGGAAGTAGGTGCGATACTTCTGCTCGTTGCCATCCCATTTGGTGGTGCGCAGGGTGTTCATGACAATCGTCTGCTGATTAAACCGTGGGTTGAAATGGAATGCGATGTCGCTTCTTGGGTTGGTACACATGCCACATTGGAAGTTCACGTGGAACCTTCGTTTTCGGTTTAACGGCAGAACACGGACACATAAAATAAAAACCCACTATAAGTACCGTTTCTAGGTGTATCATATTGAAGCAGGATCATGCTGCAACTTGACGTATTGTTGGGGATAGGTTTCTGACCGTTATCATACTTTCATTACCATGGTGATTTAAAGGTAATGTACAACATTTGCAAACATTAGAAAAAAAACCCCAAAACTAACAAATTATTATGAGCCACCTTACTGACTTTAAATGAATTAAAGTTTCAGGCATCCTGTGAAATTATGGCACCTGGTGTTTTTCAACGTTGGTTGAAAAAAGACCTGACTTTTTTCAAATATATATTGCCCCCAATTTACCAAATTTCATTAGTCTACATTTTGTTTGCAATTGGTTACACATCCGTGAACGGGTGCAAGCAAGCTATAGTCTGGTTCCCTGACCTGACAATTCCCTGACGTCTATAAAATGCTCCGTTTCATATGAAGTAGGGTCAGGGAACGAGACTGCAAGAACAGCATCTTTTCTTGTTTTTTTCCTCCAGAATCCATGAACACAAACTTTTAAACAGGTCAGCGTAACAATATTTGCTATATAATACTGACCCCCCAATCTCGCCCATTTCTGAAATTTACAGCAAAAGCAAATGTTGTATATTACCTTAAGAGACAGTCACAATGGAAATGATTTTGGGAATGTTGATCTGACTCAACATCAACAATCTTGATAATAAGAAATGTTCATTTACCCGATTTTGGTATCACGTGTGACGTATCTTTATTTCAAATTGCAGGATGAGGTTGCTTTCATCAAATTGCCATTTCATTAAAAACACTTCCAGTTTTGGAAAAAAACCACAATTTTTGTATAAGGGCGGATCCAGAACACAATTTTTGTTGGGGGGGGGGGCTGCAAAAAATTTGTCCCTCCAAAAGTGGGTTAAAAAAAGGCCTCTGTGGTGCGATCTGAGGCAATTTCTGACACTTAAACCAATTCTTTTTGGAGGGTAAGATGGTGGTGTACGCAGTGCCTGCCTTTATAGCGACGTCACAAAAAATAAAATTGGGTGCGTTTTGGGGGGAGCGGGCATGGCCCCCGCTGCCCCCCCCCGGATCCGCCCTTGGTTTTGTTTTGATTTGATAATATTGACCTTGTAGGGTAGGGCTTCACGGTGACTTTCACCACAATCATCTTTCCAGCCTGCATACCTCCAGGGATCGAGTCCATATATGGTAGAGCCTGAGTTACACAAACGTATTTTACAAAAGGTAAGTTTTTACTGGACATCAGTTACATTTTTTTTTGGTGAAGGTTTTGGAGGTAGGGGCCACATCCATTCATGTACTCCTTTAGTTTGCCTGTCTACGGATACGGTATTAAGATTTCCCTCTTGTTTAAGCTGATCTAAGACTGATATGATTATATTAAGGGAATGTACTTGGCCGGTTTTAAACAAGTATGTTAACCGGTTTTAAACAAGTATGTTTACCGGTTTTAAACAAGTATGTTTAAAACCGGCTAATGGCCAGAGCCGGTGGATAATTCGGCTCGGGCCATTATCCACGACCAGGCACAGTGCAAAGCGCACATTTTATTCCCATTCATAAATACCTTTCGGTCAAATGTCAATATTTTTAGAAGTCAAAAATTCATAATATTTTCCAACGATTGTGTTCAGCAATTTTACCTCATGTTTTGTGAAACACCCCTCTGGCCATGCTGTGATATTTGCCTCGCGCGCGTAGTGCTACACATCTCCTGTTGGCGCAGAACGCAGCGGTGCAGGAATAAAGCGATTAAATCCAGCAGGTGTTTTATCAGCGGTTTATAACCAAACATGTGACGAGCGCTCCACCAATAGGAGTGGGTATTCACTGTCTTAGGTATGTACGAATAGATTATTATGGTGTGAAAAAGCAAATCATAATAGACCACGCTGATACCCCTCAAATATAGCCTTAAAACATGCATGGCTTTTATAGGTTTGTCTATAGTCAAGCAGGACCCGATAGTCACAGTGTGAGACAGACAGTCGGTCAGTCAGCTCGGGTCCAGCAACAACATCCATACTCTATTCCCTTCTCTTCAGTTCCCGCTGCTTGTTCCTGATAAACAAGCCATTTTTGATTCTTGGTTACTTGTCCCCTGACAGTTTAATAATCAAGGGTCGAAATGAGCAGAAGTTTAACATAACAGGGCCGTAGCAAGCCTGGTGGAAGGGAGGGTCGTTCTTACTGTGGCAGGGCCAAGATTTAGTTGTGAAGTTTTGTCTGATAACGATGTATTTATGTCCAATAAGGTTTTTTTTTTAGAATAAGACAAATGGATAAATTCACTCTGTGTTCAGGAAAATTCAGGTTCACAGTTCGGGTCAGGTCAAGACAAGGTTAAGAATTAAGCTTTACTGCTCTGCGGCAACTAAACTCCGAAGGTTACAAATTTAAGATTTATAGCTTGAACTCAGAGAGTATAAGGACAATTAAGATTTACTGTTCTACAAATGGATGTCAACTTTGAACTCATGACCTTCCTACTGGTCACGTTCAGACCCCATACCCCACCGCCCCATGTCTACGGGCCTAGTATATATTACATTTCAAAAAGAGAAAATTGAGGAATGGTACTAACAGGATAGGCGACGACCTTTGGTCCAGCAGGGTAGGCCGGTGGGGCTGCGGCATGGGGGTAGGCCGGCTGCGCTGCTGGGTAGGCCGGCTGCGCTGCTGGGTAGGCAGGCTGCGCTGCTGGGTAGGCAGGCTGAGGTGGCTGCAAGACAACACCAAAAAATATGCAAACAAATCAATGTTGCGTTCCACCCCCTCCCCCCTCCCGCTGCCGAAAAAAACTGGCAGAAGAAAAAGTCACACGCATCTACACGCACATACTTGAATTTGTATCTTTGTGGAGACATTTCTTTGTTTTCGTGTACTAAAGTTTGCGATTTTGAAAGTGTACATTTAAAATGCTCCTATTTTAACCAGAATAATTTTATCCTCGGCTGAAAATCGGAATTAATATCAATTAATATCAATTTGCGACACATCAACACACCTTGGAAATTCCTAGTCTTGGAGTAAAATCCATATATCTATTTCGTGATAACCTTGTGGATAACCTTGTGGATAAAAAGATCAACCGAAAAAAAATGGCAGAAGAAAAAGTGACACATCCACACAAACAAAAAGCAACAAACTCTTTTTTTTCTGGTCAAAGTTTCAGGTTACCATGTAAACTGCAGATGCTGGCTCGTATTGGATATTGTAGACGGTGACGGTACCATCTATCATGACTGCGTTAATGCTCTGCAGGTTATGAATACGGTAGTAGTACTCAAGAAAGTGACGACCGTTGACAGCCACCTAAAGAAAGAAGAGGTTGGTCAACCAAATTGAGCTTTTTTTCGATTTGGGGTGTTTTTTCGGGTTTGTTTACCGGCACCAAACCGACGTTTGATGAAGTAAGGGCAGACTACACACAGAAGTCTATCAGGTCGCATACGTCTTTCAAGTGCCTGAGATCTTCTCACGGGAGGCCATGTTGTGGTACATGACTTGTACCACAACATGACTTGTGCAAATGTACTCGCACACGTTCATGTAGTCATGGTAAGATACCTAATAAAAGATACCTAATAAAAATACTCGAACTCATGGCAAGATATTCGTACACGGGGGTCTTTGTTTGGAGAAAACCAGTGGCGTATCCAGTTGGGGAGGGGGTGTTAAGGCATAAAATGCCAAAAACAACGAAATTCATTCAGTCATTTTCCTGGGGGAAAAAGCAGGTAACGCCAGTGGAAAAACGGAAATGAAAACCACTTTGGCCGTGTAAGTCGTGTGGTCTGTATAAGCCGTGTGGTCTCCACTCGATGTGCCTCGCGGCCGTCGCTCATCGATTGGTCAAAATGTCTTAAAAGTCACGGCCACGTTGTCTATCTACAGGCTGCTCAGGTAAAGCAGACTGTGACTGAAAAAGCCGACGGGATGGCTGTCTGGCGATTTGCAGGGCTACTCGCAAATTCTGTTCGCTTAGCTTGGAACTTATTCGACAGTGCCCATCTCCAATTAGTATGGCATATCCTCTTGCATGCAGCAAGAGGATAGATGCCATACGAGCAGATTCGGCGATTAAACATGCAAAACGAGACTGTGTCTTGATCTTGAGATTCTGCCTATTCTATCCGGTCTTCCGTAAACTGTGGTTGTATTACAAAAAAATATTGCAGCCAAATTGACCAATCAACAGCTAAGACCACATTTCTAATCGAAATAAAGTCACAATTTCTAAGCCGACTCAGATTGGCTGGCGCGCGGGCTTGCACCAAATGTGCATTGCTCATTCTTTTTTTCCAAACGAGATCGGACAATATCAAAAGAGGGCACTCTCTCTGCGTTATGCTTATTCATGATGTCCAGCACTTTAGGGAATAAGTTATACATGGGTAACAGAGAATAATGGTGCATAAATCACCGACGATTGGCAGCTCATTCGTGGACTGGTTGGAAGTATAGTCCTGACTTCTAATCAGGTGATTTGAGTTCGAATCTCAGAGAGCGTTTTTCACTTCTTCTCATTTTACCTCTTAAATCACTACAGTGAGGAAAGAACATTTCTCACAAGACGTAAAGCCTATCTTGGGTTTGTGTTGTGGAGAAAAAGGCATTAGATATGCACGTAGTGGACCAATCAGAAGATGGGCAGCGGATGTTGTTTGGGAAAAAAAGATTCGCGAGCGGGCTCCTTTGGACAACGGGTGCAAGTCACCTGGGTGGTACTCGGACTAATCCTGGTTCTGACTCACCTTAAACGAGTTTTGCTCGCAACGAATGATGATGTGGAAGTTCTGGCCGTGAGCAAAGGGGGATTGATGTTGACGTTCCTCCGCTCCCCATTTCCCGCCACTAAGGGTGTTGCAGACTATGAGATTCTGGCCCGCCTGGAAACGGGGGTTGAAGTGAAAGGCGATGTCCGGTCCCTTGATGCCAACTCCACACTGGAGGTTCACGCTGAACCTAAGAAATACAGCAAGCGTATAGGGGTGCAGACCTGTATGATAAATAGGTCCGAAATCGCCTACGCCGGCCAAATCAGGATTGACATGCGCATTTTGAGGGCCGTGTAAAAAAGAAGGGTGAAAGCCGTGAAATTTGGATGAAGCTAGGCCCTAAATAACTAAAACGGCTCTTTTTTTGCAATGGCTCGTAGGCGTCCATTTTCAAAATAACGATGGGCTTCATGACTGCATGCTTTTAGGGGTGATCATCTTTGGATGAAATTTTCTCCCACAAGTCATTAGTTAACCCCGAAAAAATTGAACGGAAAATTAAAGATGATGAAATACGCTTTAATTTGATGTGCTTCTCAAACAACTTGGAAAGTTGTGAGTATTTTTAAAGTGTGCGTAATTATCACTGAGGTCTATGGCAATCTATTTACTGGTCTGCAACCATAGGTGCTTTCTGACATACTGCAGGATATGAGTATACTTGTAGTCCGCACAGGGCCAAGTATATGCCCCACAATGACGCATAATGTACCGAGGGGTCCGCACACATAGTGAACTTGTAAGGATCAATGGAAATTCTTCAAAGCGAAAATTCCGCGACAGTGCCTTAATTTGGTTGGAACCGAATTTTTAGTAGGCGTACATTCCACACAAGAGTCGGGGTGATATTATATGCAATATTTTTGACACTGATTGGTAATGAAACGGTTAAAAAATGATAAAGAAAAAGTAAACTTTATTGTAACAGTGATTTGCGTGAATTAAAAGATTGTGTTATAAATTTCAACCGGAAACTGTTTTCACGGTGTTCTCATTATTTTGGATAATTAGCTCTTTGACGGGATCCCCAATAGCCCGATCTATTAAGCCACGCCCACTGCACACGTGGGCAACTAAACACGTGTACCTCTTCAGATGCCACTCTGCACGTTCCAGCCGCGCACGTCATACGCGCGTGCACACATGTCGAACATTAGACACAGCTGTGATTGGTCGAAAAATTATTGGGCGGGCCTTAACGGATCGGTCCATTAAATATAAAACTATACAAACAACTTTCATAGAAAGGTGTTGTACCTTTGGCTTCCATGTGGCACAAACCCTTGGACATGAATGGTCTTCGAAGGAAACACGCCGCCGGGAATCGGCCCACTGTATGGAATAGCCTAAAATATAATCACGAAGACAATGGCTAGATCAGGTTGGATTGGACAATTATATCAGCTGTAATTCTTGCATTTCAAGTGAGAAATTTGGATAGTTTCAGGGTAAGGTCCACAATAACAAAAGAGTTATACAAACATAAATGAATTCTTTCAAAAGATTGAATTTGTTCATCATCTTTTGTTAAGTAATTCATTATTATCATGTTATTATGATTTTTTAAAAGTTATTTCCAATATAACAATTAAAAGGTTGAGCAGTTAACAGTGCTTTGTTCCGTTTCTTTCCTAAATCCAATATTTAGTTTATTTCAAATAGGGTTTAGATCGTTGATCCCCCTTGAAAAATAAAACCAACAATGCATTTATGAAAATGAAATAAGAAAAACACCGACACTTCTTGTTGACATCGTCTGAGCCTGATATGTATTTAAGGGATTCACCGTTTTTCAGAACCTTTTGAAATCTGAGGTCATTCGTATAAGGCCTATTATGCGTTGCATAGACGTAGCCTTTTCTCCAGATATCTCATCAGGGTTTGTCAAAATAAAAATCACCAAAAGATACTGCCACTTACCGGGTTAGTAACCATATCGGCACACATTTTGTCAAAGCTGATTCTTGTTTACAGTCGAAATGAGAAATCTGTGAAACGAAGAGCAAAACATGATTACAAAAAGAGGGTTCACTGGATCTTTAAAGGCAGAATGGGCCATTTGTCATGCGTGCATTTATTTTCGTTTAAAGCAAGAAAAGTGCTCAAAATCTAAAGACGGGTGTTGAACAACTAACCCGATGAAGCGTTAGCTCTGTGAATGCTGAATATTTCGAGAAAACCGACATTTTTAATCTCGCTTTCAATTCAAAAAAGTTTTGCGGTGTAATACTTTGAATTGCACCCTCTCGAGATGACAGATTCGTGAAATCAGCATTGGGGACATGATTCTCGTTTAGCCGATTGTAGTTAGTAATATCACACATTGAACCGACGAATAATAGCAGTCGAGTGTCAATGCATGCACCAATTATCGAATTCGTTCAATTACAAACCAACTACAGCCAGTAATTTTTTAAAAAAATGTGTCACTTGACACATCTTTGGAAATTACCTTTTATTGTTCCCTTCAACGTGTCATCATGCCAGAAGAATAATCTCACAGAGAGTTTAGTGTCATTGCTATTTTTAAACCAAGTAAACATGGTCGTCGTCAGGATTTTTTTCTAAGGGGGGGGGGGGGCAAAAACACATTTCCCAAAAAATCCTTTTACTTTCTCTTGCATATTCTCATACTTCTCCTCGCGACGCACATGCAAGTTAGCTTTTTAACAATGATTTTGTCGGTTACTTTTGGATTGCTATTAATGGTCCACTGCACCTTTAAAATAAATTATAATTATTTTTGAGATGTTCCATTACACAGTGCCAGGGGTGTGCACGGTATAGAGGCAAGAAGAAAAATATAAAGGTTTTCGGCAAATTCATTGTTATCTCCTACCATGTTCATAGAGAAAGTTTTGCCCCCCCCCCCACCAAGCTACTTTTTATTCTATTTTAGGCAGCAACAACCCCTTAGAAGACCTTTTTTATTAGGGTTAAAGTTTTGCATGTCCATGACGTGAAAAACAGTTCTAATTTTTGTCGGACCGAAAAGTATGCATAGTAACTGTTTCATAAACTAAAAAGTTCGGCATTCAGCTTATTCCTGAGCTTTTTAGTTAATTAGTTTCCATCATATTTAAAAAAAGAAAGAATACTGACATGTTATATTTTCGAAAGTTGTATAATTAAAGGTTATTATTTTTGTGAGAATCTTGAAACAAAAATTGAAAAAAGTATGCTGATCTATAAAAATATATCCTCGATATAAAAAAAAAAATAATAATTATAACAACAAATATGGATGCTTCCTCAGTGGTATAGTAAAGGTGAGGTATCATTGGACCTCGCTATGGCAACGTAATGCCATGCATTATTCGCTGGGCGCATAAATGAATCAGGATCGAAATCATGTTAGTCAAGTCGCTAGACATGTCGAGGCCAGAAAAGCACTGCGCCGTACGTACTAGGGGATATGAGGACGCCGACAGACAAAACGCGACTGTTCAGTCACTTATTTTCAAGTCTACTGATAGGCTGTCAAAATGAACACGCAAATGATCTTGTATATATCGGGTGAGAGAGCACCTATTTGGAGAGTACTGCTCCACACCACGAGGACGCGAGGTTGAACAAAAACCCCTTTTGCACTTACAGACAGGGTCCGCGTTAGGCCTCCGTATGCCAGTATTGGGAATCCTTGCATGCCTTCACCGCTGAAGGAATGCGGAAATGGTATACGTATTGCACTATTGAACCATGGTCCTCCATGATTGAACGCACCCGCTATGACGATAGGCCGAGAGCCCCACAGAAAATGGAGCATTTAAAACGACGTTCATGTCTAACTTGTAAAATATTAAATATTGTATTTCGGTAAGACAGGCTCGTCTATTATTGGAACATGGTGAGAGAATTCGAGCACGGTTGACCTTATTTCCATGGTGCACCATGACAGTGGGCAGGTCTTTCCTCATCACGTGTGACATGATTGGCCACTTTGTGCTTTCATTGTAACTGAATTTGAATAACAAAACATAATGTTCAAGTCAACTGACAGTTTTTCCAAACACACTACATGTACACACAGCGACTCAGCGACTCGCCAAAGGATAAACACAACACACAAAACTGAACCGAAAGCCGCAACAAATTGAAGATCGTCACCGGTTTCTTTCTATAATATTGTTATGTTGTCGGTTGTACGTGTTTACGTACAGGATTCAATTCTACCGTCAACACGAAAGTATCCACGCATGGAAGGAATATAGATTCCTTCGTTCATGATCCACGGTTTGAGATCCCGTTAAATACTCACGTGAACCGTGTTATAAATTATATAATCAATAACAAATCCGTATATAATCACCTTGTTGGCAGTGTTTGATGACGTCCAACGTGAGATTAGGCCTCGACTACCGCAGCAGCAACAACACAGCTAGCGTCCCGACGGTGCTGTATACAGTACGGCATTGAAAGGCTTTTCATCAGAGCGCGCGAAGCCACCCTTTATGTTAAACGTTGCAGCGCGTACACGTACACTGCGATGGTTTGTATGACTGCAGTTCAAGGTCCGTCTATTTGGTAGCCTGGCTTCTCTCTCCACATAAAGCACTGCAGCATGGATAAAACCTTTGAACTTCGCGTTTTTGCTGCATGAAATTCACTTCGGGGATATGCCTCCATGCAGACAGGCAGATATTCAGCACGTTTGTCTGTCTAGGTCAAAAGGAAAACAAAAGTCGATGCCATGATTTACCATGGAAGGAGGAATGCGATAACGTTGATTTTAGCACGCCTTTTTTAACGATCCGGGCGGCATACATTTTTTTTTCTGGAGGAAATATCCAAAGCTATATACTGTTAGCATAATGTTTTCCAGTTGGTTTGACACTTGTAGGTATCTTTTAAATTCCACGAAAAAGATACATTAATTTCGTTCCCGGAAATGTCGCGTTCAATCCAATTCAAATGAATTCGAGAAAACATTTAATTCCACACTGTTCATCCTATTAAGCTATGCAGGAGGCGCATCCTAAAAAGCCGAAGCATGTGGGGGATGTATTATTTATTTATTATTATTTATTTATTTTATATCTTCGGACAATATAATACAAAATTCATTTAAAAGAAAACTAATTGTTCTGGTCAACACAACAGTTTATATAAATTGGGAATGATGTGTCTGACCAAGCAAAACTAAGCATGCATGTGCCTAACAATTAAAGCTGTGTCACAGATCAATAATTGCTAAACACAACTTTACAAAAATTATAAATTGATAGAGAATTATCATTGTTTATTTTCACTTGACAATTAGATATGTGCCACTTCTCTTTGCCATTTTGAAAACCCATAAAATGTACTTTTGCTAGTTTAAGGCAGTTGTTTTGTTGATGATACAATTGATGTTAATACTTTAGGCCTAATCCGATCAGGTGTCATCAAACTTTAAAGTTTAGAGATTGCCTTATATTTAACTTTTTGTATCGGAAAATTTTATAAATTGAGAATGAGATAGATTGAAAGCCTGCACTCCGATCAGTTTAATTCACATTAAGGCATTCGAAAAATTAACAATGGTGTTATAGTAACCCTTAATTTGTCAGCACAAGGTGCAGCCTAAATGATGAGACCTGGAAGATAGGAAGATGATCTGTAATTTTAATAAATAGAATACAACTAGATACGTACGTCATCAAAATTATTGGAAATGATATTTTTGTAGCGGTACGCCAAGTTAAGGAGGTCCGCTCAAATGATTAGATTTAAGGACGCCAAGAAGAGTCAAGACAAACAGACAAAATCAAAACACTAGGAGGAGTCAAATTATGTTTGGTCTCATGAACTTGTTACAGATTACTTGTTTACAATATCAATTACAATAGTTCTGGATCTGAATCTCAATCTAAACTCACAAAACAAGTGTTACAAAAAACAGACTTGGATTCAACTTCCAGCTCTATAAATTGTAATAAAGTTGCCAATGATAAATTATAATCAGAAAGTTTGTATTTCTCAAGTTGCCCCGGTTCCTAAGATTTCCAGGTTCCTAATATTCTTGGTTCTAATATTTTAATCAGGTTCCCCGAACGCCAGTGTACGGCTGTTGTGAACTAGGCCTCCAAATTGCACACTTTGGTGTGCAGGCTAGGCAGAAAAGGGCTGATGTTCGCGCGTTCACAGCACTGAGTGCGCGTTTGTATACATTTTTCTGGGCTGTGTGCCAATTGTACGGTGCCTCGTAAAAGACGTCTAACTACATTATCTATGAAGACTGCGATGTTGGTAGTCGTTTAAGAAATAAGCTAGAGTGGGTCTGTTGATGACCGACATAATGATCCATATTTTAATACGAACATCTCTGTTTGGATGTGTTTGTTTTAGATGTTGGATGATCAAATTGTCCAGGCTTATTCTCGGAAGTGCTTGTACGTACATCGTGTACGTGCATAATGATGGACTATATATAGCTTTATCGCTTGCTGCATGTACACGCATCACGTACACACGCTGCGATTGCATCTGAAAGGGGAACTCCCAAGCTACACGCCAATATGACTATAGAGGTCGCTGTTCATATGGGTCTGTATGATACGGTTTTGAGGCGGCTACGGGCGCAAAAAGGATCGCAGTAGAGGGAAAACTTGTCATGGTAATCAATCGCTACATCCAGCAACTGTATATGCGTCCTACGAACCACCAAAGCCAGGTATCCATCTAATTAGCCTACTGAAATGGCTTTTTAGTATTAGCCTAACAAAGTTCCGAGTAGCTAGATGAGAATCGTGTCGGAGAAGCCCTGTGGAAGTCATCCATAATGAAATATTTGTTTTCTTGATTAATCTGCTGAAGGACAACATCAAATGCATCAACCTTCAACAAAAGTAACAGGATTAAAGCAATATACCAACAATACTATTTTTTTTGCTCCGAACGCAGTATTTCAATAAAAAGTGACTCACAAATGTTTTTGACTATTAAACGTGAGCTCATTTCTCAAGTGAAATTCGAGGGAATCGAGAAATAATGTGCAATGAGACGCCTCCACTAGCCTAATCTTCTCTATTATTTAATAAGAAATTAAAGACATTGATTTCGAATGAAGGGCTCTCTTCATGAAGCCAGGTTACGGTAAAACCAAGGATAAATTGAAAATTCAAGAGAGATCACGATAATCGCAAATACTCTCGCAAACGTTTGTAAAAACATCTTGCGTTCAAATGAAATGCGGAAACGTAGTGTTTGACGAGTTTGTCCCTAAACCTTTCTTGAAACTGATGCGAAAACAGATAATCGGGAGATTGTGTCGGGATCAGTATCAAAGTTCCCTGGAAACCGATGATTTAAAGATAAGAGGATTGAATTGAAGATTTGAGAGCTAATGTTAAGGACAATGAACGAGGAACTGTATATTTGCTGAGTTATCGACAGCTCCGAGTCTATTCTCCGACTTAAACTATCATATATTAAAAATCCTACTCTGTATGTTAGATGTTTGTCTGATGTCTGTCCGATGTCTCATGTCTGTGTGTTACGTGTTTTGTAAAAGGCCTAAGGAGCGTGCGGAAGCACAAAATGCAGTTCAGTTCAGTTCAGTTCAGTTCAGTTCAGTTCAGTTCAGTTCAGTTCAGTTCAGTTCAGTTCAGTTCAGTTCAGTTCAGTTCAGTTCAGTTCAGTTCAGTTCAGTTCAGTTCAGTTCAATTCAGTTCAATTCAATTCAATTCAATTCAATTCAATCTAATAAACATTTATTTCCACTCTATGGAGGCATCATCCCAGAAAGCCGAGGCTTGTGGTGGATGTGCCCAACAATACCAGACAAAACAAGACAAACGACACTAATTATAGAATATACAAATAATAACAGTATTTAATATGTAACAGTTAAACAAAGCAGATAACAAAACAGATACGACAATAAACAACATTTCAATAATGGCTAAATCAACTTAAGGTAATAAAGAATCAGGCACTCTGAGAATTAAGAAGGAATGTTTTTAGTTTATATTTGAAATTATGACTTGAATACAATGGTTAATAAAAGCTTTTCCTCTGATTATGTGATCATACCGATTTCACTGTCCTCTGAAGTCACGGTTAGCACGTGGAAAAAAATTATTTGTTTTGTTTCGCTTTTTTGGCAAATTTGTTTCTTTGAGACTTTGAATAGTTAAATATTACAACATTATCTCTATGGAAACACTCCAAAACATATCGCTATTTCGCAAAACATAACGTTCGTGATGACAAATGTGGCATCATTGCTTCACCAAGATTTACCACGCCCACTTAGGGTCAACATGCAAATTGAGGTCAAAGTAATACATTAGGATAGGACTCAACCCATCCCGCTAGTTTCTTAAAACATCAATAGTTTATGCAAACAATATCCCCGATTTACCACTTTGTGCATAAGTTTTAGATTCGTACAATTTATTCAACTTTGCCTGGCCCTGTGCTGCATCATGACAAGATGCTATTGTTAACCCGTCGGATGGGCGCACATCTTTTGTTCCATTCAGCACGATGCACATTACATTTGTCCTCATGGAAAATCACATTAACATTTCCATTTCTTTTCATTTTAAAGTGGACTGTTATTTTCAAAAATCCTACTAGTAGAAAGTTCCGTTTATACATGGAATTGTTTGCAGAGGCTATTTAAAAAAAAAAGTAGATTGGTAAAACAATCAACAGTAAAGTGTAGATTCGAAAAAAATAATCTACACTTTTAACAATGGTGTGACGTCACATAAATAGTTTAGCAGTATCTAATCTTTGGTAAGTTTGACGTTCTACAGGGTGAGTAAAAAAACCCCGAAAACCAAATGTCGGGACCATGTTTTTTTAAAGTGAAGTTCTGCATGTAGCAATTCGTAATCTAGGATATGAAAGCCCAATTCATAAGCTTGCTTTAGTATAAGAAATATTCGAATCACGCATGTACTTTTCAAGTTACGGAATTTTAAACACAAACACCGTTTTGAAGTTCTATCCACGGATAATAAAAAAGGTAAGTGTTCTTTCAGCAAAACGAAAACAATTCAAAGACAAGATAAATTTGCCGTAGCACCATGTGAATAAATCTCTTTTGTGAGTATGTGTGGTTCTGAAAAGAACCGGAGGGAATCGACGTTTCGAACAGTATGCTCTGCCCGTCCGTCGTCAGGAGAATGTGAAAACAATTCACATCGGGATGTGTGTCAATTGTTTTCATTTTGCTAAAAGAACACATACCTATTTCTGTGATCCGTGAACAGAAGTTTAAAACGGTGTTTGTGTTTAAAATTCTGTAACACGTCAAGTACATGAGTGATTTGAATGATTATGAATTGGGATTTCAAATCCTACATAATTATTGAACGTTCTCCCTGTAGAACTTCACTAAAAAAAATGGTCCCGACATTTGGGTTTCTTTTTTGTTTTGGCTCACCATGTACAAGAGCTGTATGAAAAAAAAACCAAGTCATTTTTTAAATGATTAAAGGGAAGCGTATCGGTGGAATGGACATTGACTATTACATAACTCACAAGCACTACCATCGATCGCCATAAAACAGACGTACAAATGAACAATAGCCCTAGTAAAGACTAAACAACATTCCCAAGCTGTCGGGTTATTATGTAAGCTAGTAAAGTGGTCGTAGCCATATTGATATAACAGAAAAAATATTTAACAAAAACCCAGAGTTAACTCCAATAAGATACATTTACAGGACATAGGGCCTAGTTAAATAAAAGAAAATCACGGGGAACGGATGAAGGCTCTAATGACAGTAGTTAATGGGCACTAACAGACGTGAACCTAAGTTATTAAGGTTAGTTTAAATTTTGCTATGATTAAAAACGAATATAGGCCCACTTCCCCTAAATCTGTGTGTATTTAGGCCACTCAAAGGGGTTTAGGAGAGAGTGATATAATGAATATTTTCTGCAGGTAATGGCCATTTCAAGCTAACTGGTAATCCCCTACGGGGATTAAATCTTGAGATGTAGTTAGCCTTTTGTCAAGTCCCACGCGCCTATACCCGGACCTTTCGGACACGTATAAACGCACCCCGGATACTGGCAAGTAAAGACTAGCACGAGCGGCGAAGCCGCGAGGGCCTTCACTATCTCGTGGAACTAATCACTTATTCATTTATTCACGTAATATAAATCAAGCAATATAAACCAATCATCTAACGGTGGTTTGCGGTCCAGACGTTTTTTCTGAATTTTCATTGGTCAATTCACAACGGGTAATGCATTATGCATGTCTACCAAATCGGTAGACAAATATAAAGAAAAACATAAGCTTTCTCCACGAGATGGTAAAGGCCCTCTTTTTACGTCTCAGCATCCGGGGTGCGTCACGTTTCCGGGTAAGCGAATGGGACTTGACTAAAGGCTAAGATGTAGTGGGCAGACATCTTTCTGAAATGGCCGGAAAGTATAGTTTCAGATTACATGTATCTGAATGGCCTGCATCGAACCTGACCTCGGAGGAAGACAGGGGAAAAGGCAGTTGCTTTTGTCTGACGCGGGACACATTACAATGGCCATTCTGTTGTACACGTATTTTCAGACATGATACTTCTGTGCACGTATTTCAGACGTGAATAAGACACAGATTTATTGTGACATTGACAATTTTTATCCCCCGCTGAAATACGTAAATATGCTTACGCTACTGCTGAAATGACTGCTTGGTTTTTACAGCATGGTGTATAGTCTCGTTTTCAGTTATACCCCAACTTCTTTGTCTATGATGTCGGACAATTCAATATACAGACTTTCTATCAAATTGACGGACATCATGGACACATGTCGTTCGTCCGACATCACGGACACAGAAGTGTCCCTATACTGAATCATCCGACATCATGAAAACATAAGTGTTCGTGTATTGAATTGACCGACATCATGGACACAGAAGCATCTTATTTTAAATTGTCCGACATCACGGACACATGTGTCCCTATACTGAATCGCCCGGCATCATGAACACAGAAGTGTTAGTTTTAGAATTGTCGGACATCATGAACACAGAAGTGTCTTATTCAATTGTCCGACATCATGGACACAGAATTGACTGAACTCGTCCGACATCATGGACATGAACAGATGTATTCGTATATTTGAATTGTCCGACATCAAGCACACAGAAGTGAATGTGTATATAATGATTTGTCCGACAGCATGGACACAGCTAGACGTGTCCGTATATTGAATTAACCAACATCATTGACACATAAGTGTCCGTATATTGACCGACAATCTTGGACACGTGTCCGTTTATAAAATTAACCGACATCGATTGACACAGAAGTGACTGTATATTGAATTGTCCGACATCATAGACAAAGAAGTTGGGGTATAACTGAAAACGAGACTATACACCATGCTGTAAAAACCAAGCAGTCATTTCAGCAGTAGCGTAAGCATATTTACGTATTTCAGCGGGGGATAAAAATTGTCAATGTCACAATAAATCTGTGTCTTATTCACGTCTGAAATACGTGCACAGAAGTATCATGTCTGAAAATACGTGTACAACAGAATGGCCATTGTAATGTGTCCCGCGTCAGACAAAAGCAACTGCCTTTTCCCCTGTCTTCCTCCGAGGTCAGATTCGATGCAGGCCATTCAGATACATGTAATCTGAAACTATACTTTCCGGCCATTTCAGAAAGATGTCTGCCCACTACATCTTAGCCTTTAGTCAAGTCCCATTCGCTTACCCGGAAACGTGACGCACCCCGGATGCTGAGACGTAAAAAGAGGGCCTTTACCATCTCGTGGAGAAAGCTTATGTTTTTCTTTATATTTGTCTACCGATTTGGTAGACATGCATAATGCATTACCCGTTGTGAATTGACCAATGAAAATTCAGAAAAAACGTCTGGACCGCAAACCACCGTTAGATGATTGGTTTATATTGCTTGATTTATATTACGTGAATAAATGAATAAGTGATTAGTTCCACGAGATAGTGAAGGCCCTCGCGGCTTCGCCGCTCGTGCTAGTCTTTACTTGCCAGCATCCGGGGTGCGTTTATACGTGTCCGAAAGGTCCGGGTATAGGCGCGTGGGACTTGACAAAAGGCTAACTACATCTCAAGATTTAATCCCCGTAGGGGATTACCAGTTAGCTTGAAATGGCCATTACCTGCAGAAAATATTCATTATATCACTCTCTCCTAAACCCCTTTGAGTATGATACACACAGACCATTTTTTTTTTCGGGACCATTTTTTTTAGTGAAGTTCTACAGGGAGAACGTTCAATAATTATGTCATTTTTTAAATGATTAAAGGGAAGCGTATCGGTGGAATGGACATTGACTATTACATAACTCACAAGCACTACCATCGATCGCCATAAAACAGACGTACAAATGAACAATAGCCCTAGTAAAGACTAAACAACATTCCCAAGCTGTCGGGTTATTATGTAAGCTAGTAAAGTGGTCGTAGCCATATTGATATAACAGAAAAAATATTTAACAAAAACCCAGAGTTAACTCCAATAAGATACATTTACAGGACATAGGGCCTAGTTAAATAAAAGAAAATCACGGGGAACGGATGAAGGCTCTAATGACAGTAGTTAATGGGCACTAACAGACGTGAACCTAAGTTATTAAGGTTAGTTTAAATTTTGCTATGATTAAAAACGAATATAGGCCCACTTCCCCTAAATCTGTGTGTATTTAGGCCACTCAAAGGGGTTTAGGAGAGAGTGATATAATGAATATTTTCTGCAGGTAATGGCCATTTCAAGCTAACTGGTAATCCCCTACGGGGATTAAATCTTGAGATGTAGTTAGCCTTTTGTCAAGTCCCACGCGCCTATACCCGGACCTTTCGGACACGTATAAACGCACCCCGGATACTGGCAAGTAAAGACTAGCACGAGCGGCGAAGCCGCGAGGGCCTTCACTATCTCGTGGAACTAATCACTTATTCATTTATTCACGTAATATAAATCAAGCAATATAAACCAATCATCTAACGGTGGTTTGCGGTCCAGACGTTTTTTCTGAATTTTCATTGGTCAATTCACAACGGGTAATGCATTATGCATGTCTACCAAATCGGTAGACAAATATAAAGAAAAACATAAGCTTTCTCCACGAGATGGTAAAGGCCCTCTTTTTACGTCTCAGCATCCGGGGTGCGTCACGTTTCCGGGTAAGCGAACGGGACTTGACTAAAGGCTAAGATGTAGTGGGCAGACATCTTTCTGAAATGGCCGGAAAGTAGTTTCAGATTACATGTATCTGAATGGCCTGCATCGAATCTGACCTCGGAGGAAGAGAGGGGAAAAGGCAGTTGCTTTTGTCTGACGCGGGACACATTACAATGGCCATTCTGTTGTACACGTATTTTCAGACATGATACTTCTGTGCACGTATTTCAGACGCGAATAAGACACAGATTTATTGTGACATTGACAATTTTTATCCCCCGCTGAAATACGTAAATATGTTTACGCTACTGCTGAAATGACTGCTTGGTTTTTACAGCATGGTGTATAGTCTCGTTTTCAGTTATACCCCAACTTCTTTGTCTATGATGTCGGACAATTCAATATACAGTCACTTCTATGTCAATCGATGTCGGTTAATTTTATAAACGGACACGTGTCCAAGATTGTCGGTCAATATACGGACACTTATGTGTCAATGATGTTGGTTAATTCAATATACGGACACGTCTAGCTGTGTCCATGCTGTCGGACAAATCATTATATACACATTCACTTCTGTGTGCTTGATGTCGGACAATTCAAATATACGAATACATCTGTTCATGTCCATGATGTCGGACGAGTTCAGTCAATTCTGTGTCCATGATGTCGGACAATTGAATAAGACACTTCTGTGTTCATGATGTCCGACAATTCTTAAACTAACACTTCTGTGTTCATGATGCCGGGCGATTCAGTATAGGGACACATGTGTCCGTGATGTCGGACAATTTAAAATAAGATGCTTCTGTGTCCATGATGTCGGTCAATTCAATACACGAACACTTATGTTTTCATGATGTCGGATGATTCAGTATAGGGACACTTCTGTGTCCGTGATGTCGGACGAACGACATGTGTCCATGATGTCCGTCAATTTGATAGAAAGTCACTTCTGTGTCCATGATGTCGGACAATTCAAAATAAGCGTATCAACATTTTTTTTCAGGGTGGCATAAAATTGTCAATGTGTCACCATATATCTGTGACTTATTCACGTCTGGAAGTACGTGTACAACAGTATGATCACTACAGTATGTCCCGCGTAAGATATAAATAACTATTTTTTCCCCGTTTTGTTTCCCCCCCGGGTCAGTTTGATTTAAATAAGGCCATTTAAATAATCTGAAACTTCTTTCCGGCCAATTCAGAAAGATTTTTGCCATTACATCTCAAAATTTAATCCCCGTGGGGCATTAACTTGAAATGGCCATCACCAGCAGAAAACAAGTATTATCACTTGATAAATGACTTCTTAGTCTCTCCTAAATCCTTTTGAGTGGCCCTTTTTTTAAATCGTAGCAATTCTAGACTAACCTTTATACGTAGGTTCACGTCTGTTTTAACCCATTAACTAGTGTCATTGAAACGTTCATTAGTTCAAAAAGTAGTCTGTTGCATTCTTTCTTACAGTCCGCGGCATAGGGTTTGCAGACTGCCATAGACCCCAGTGATAAATACGCCCACCTTCGAAATTCAGGGAAAATAATCTCAACTCTCCAAGGTGCTTAAGACACACATCAAATGAAAACTTAATTTAACATCTTTTATTTCCTGTTCATTTTTTTTTTGTTAGGGTGATCTGATATGACTAACGGAGAAATTTCCATCTAAAGATGATCAGCCCGTCGCAATTTTGAAAAATGATATGCCTACACTCCAAAGGTCACGGAAATACAATCTTGCTGCCCTGTCCGCTCTTCTTTTTAAACAGAGGCTCACGTTCATAGCCCACTTAAAAGGGGGTCTACCCGATGTTCCCCAATACCTATGTTCCCCAATACCGATGTTCCCCGATATCCTTAGGATTAGGGTTAGGGTTAGGGCTAGGGTTAGGGTTATAGGGTAAGGATTTCGGGGAACATCGGTACTGGGGAACATAGGTATGCACCCCTTAATAGCAGAGAATTTGGGGGCATGCAAATAGTGATTTGGCCTGCGAAGGCTGGTTTGGGCCTGTTTACTGGCTCATTAAAGTGGTCATAAAAAGCCAACATTGTTAAATGTGTGCGCTGTTTATCTGGTAGTCAGTTCGAAACTGCGAATACTAGTGCGAAGATACAGATATAGATCTAAGAATTTCTTACCCAGAGTGAAAGTACGCGCCGATGAATACTAAACGTTACTTTCCATGCTGTTGTATCTTCAAGATGACGTTAAAATAACAAAATAATCTTGGATTTTTTACTACACTGAAATCGCTTACATTTTTTTCCAGGATTGTGATTCATCTGCAGTTTGTACACTCTAAAAAACACAACAGTCAGATTTGACTGGAAACCAGTTAAATTTGAATAGCCATTCAGGGTCAGCTGGGTGCAACTAAAAATCAGTCAATCTGACTAGATTTTTCCAGGAAGTATTGTTGATTATAACACCTCACCCACAGATTCTGTGTCTTGATTGGCCGAGAGCGAGTCACATGTTACTTTCTAATTTTGCTATCTTTCTGTGCACGGCCAAAAGTACTATGCGCATAGCAACCAAAGTACTATACCATTAGCAACCAAAGTACTATTTCCATGGCGCGGTATCTGTGTGCAAATGCATGCTGGTGTGCGCGTTGCGCGTAGCGCGTATTGTTCCAAAGAGAGCGCGCCACAGACTTGGGTTCGAACATTTCGTGAAGGGGTAGTTTGGAAGACTGAAATACATTTTCCACCAATTTTGTATTGAAATTGAAGTTTATTTCAACTGTGTTCAGATTAAGATAATTTAAAATATTAAAATCAAGCAGAATCTGTGGGTGAAGTGTTATAAAACAAATATTAAATGCGTTATCTCGTAGTGAAGTAAAACTAGCCTCCCTCGGTGATCCATGGACCATTCTATTTTCCCTCGGCTTCGCCTCTGGAAAATAGAATGTCCATGGATCACCTCGGGAGGCTAGTTTTACTACACCACTCGAAGCATTCAATATTTGTATACTATAGGAAAAATAGTTATGCAAATAACTAAAATTGGAGTCAAATCCAACTACTTTTTCTAGTCATAGTATGAAACTTTGTATGTTTAACTAAATTCCTATATAGTCAAGTTTCAATAACTAGGAAACCCAGTCAATTATTATCCTAAAAATGTCAACTTTCGTTGAAAAGTATGACCTATTCACGAAATGTCTACGGATCGTCAGCCTAGCCGTGACAGTATGCGCCGGAGGAACGCCGATTTCATGGGTATCTTGGAGAGTCTACACAGTAAGATACAGCGGATGACTGTCTTGAAGTCTGGGTGCCGCGCCGTGTAAATCACGGGGTTTATGCAGCTGTTGCTGACCAAAATCGCCGCGAAAAACGGGACGACTTTGTTAGACTCGCGTAAATACCGCGCCGTGGAAATAGTACTTTGGCTGCTAATGGTATAGTACTTTGCTTGCTACGGGTATAGTACTTTTGGCCGTGAACAGAAAGATAGCAAAATTAGAAAGTAACATGTGACTCGCTCTCGGCCAATCAAGACACAGAATCTGTGGGTGAGGTGTTATAAAAACAACTATTTTTTTCTGTTTTGTTCCAGTTTGATTTCAATAAGGCCATTTAAATAATCTGGAACTACTTTCCGGCCGATTCAGAAAGATTTACATTACATTTCAAGATTTAATCCCCGTGGGGGAGTTTATTACCGGTTAATTTGAAATGGCCATTACCAGCAGAAAACAAGTATATTATCTCTTGAAAAATGACTTCTTAGTCTCTCCTAAATCCTTTTGAGTGGCCTATAAAATAAAAACAGACTTTCAAAAAATATAATCATACACAACTTTTTTTTTTAAATAGTAGCAAAATCTAAACTAACCTTTACACGTAGGTTAACGTCTGTTTGACCCATTAACTAGCGTCATCGAAGCGTTCATTAGTCCGAAAAATAGTCTGCTGGTTGCATTCTTTCTTACAGTCCGCGGCATAGGGTTTGCAGACTGCCATAGACCCCAGTGATAAATACGCCCACCTTCGAAATTCAGGGAAAATAATCTCAACTCTCCAAGGTGCTTAAGACACACATCAAATGAAAACTTAATTTAACATCTTTTGTTTCCTGTTCATTTTTTTTTGTTAGGATGATCTGATATGACTAACGGAGAAATTTCCATCTAAAGATGATCAGCCCGTCGCAATTTTGAAAAATGATATGCCTACACTCCAAAGTTCAGGGAAATACAATCTCGCTGCCCTGTCCGCTCTTCTTTTTAAACAGAGCCTCACGTTCATAGCCCACTTACAAGGAGGTCTACCCGATGTTCCCCAATACCTATGTTCCCCAATACCGATGTTCCCCGATATCCTTAGGATTAGGGTTAGGGTTAGGGCTAGCGTGGTTAGGGTTATAGGGTAAGGATTAGGGTTATAGAGTAAGGATTTCGGGGAACATCGGTACTGGGGAACATAGGTATGCACCCCTTAATAGCAGAGAATTTGGGGGCATGCAAATAGTGATTTGGCCTGCGAAGGCTGGTTTGGGCCTGTTTACTGGCCCATTAAGGGGGTCATAAAGGCCAACATTGTTAAATATGTGCGCTGTTTATCTGGTAGTCAGTTCGAAACTGCAAAAACTAGTGCGAAGATACAGATATAGATCTAAGAATTTCTTACCCGGAGTGAAAGTACGCGCCGATGAATACTAAACGTTACTTTCCATGCTGATGTATCTTCAAGATTACATTAAAATAACAAAATCATCTTTGATTTTTTTATTACACTGAAATCTCTTACATTTTTTCCAGGATTGTGATTTATCTGCAGTTTGTACACTCTAAAAAGAAAAAAAACAGTTAAATTTGACTAGCCATTCAGTGTCAGCTGGGTGCAACTGAAAATCAGTCAATCTGACTAGATTTTTCCAGTAAGTATTGTTGACTATAGGAAAAATAGTTATGCAAATAACTAAAATTGGAGTCAAATCCAACTACTTTTTCTAGTCATAGTGAATTAAACTTTGCATGTTTAACTAAATTCCTATATAGTCAAGTTTCAATAACTAGGAAACCCAGTCAATTATTATCCTAAAAATGTCAACTTTCGTTGAAAAGTATGACCTATTCACGAAATGTCTACGGATCTTAGGGTCAGCCTAACCGTGACAGTATGCGCCGGAGGAACGCCGATTTCATGGGTATCTTGGAGAGTCTACACAGTAAGATACAGCGGATGACTGTCTTGAAGTCTGGGTGCCGCGCCGTGTAAATCACGGGGTTTATGCAGCTGTTGCTGACCAAAATTGCCGCGAAAAACGGGACGACTTTGTTGGACTTGTCCCCGAGTAGAATCAACAATACCGGGTAGGGACCACAACAAATCACGAAGAAGAACACGACGAGGAACAAACTCAGATTGATGTCGATGTTTCGACGAGATTGGCGTCGAGCTTGCCTTCTGTCGGTGCTGGAGCGTGTTGGGAGAGGGTGGGCGTGCAAAGATCTGTGTGTACCTGACCAGAGTAGGTTTGAAGTAGGCGCCCGCAGCTGCTGGCTGTGCCCTGGAACTTCCTCATGGACTAGTTGTTGTGGCCCTCTGGACTGTGAAGTGAGGCTCATGACTCCACTAACGACGGCTAGGGGCTGCTTGGGAATGGCGTCGACTCTACCGACGTGCTGCCTCACCGTGTATAAGATAACTGCATAACTAGCAAAGGTAACAGTAAGTTGAACCGGGTAGAAGAGGGCAGTCGTGATTCTGGAGAATGCACCGGTGCCCTCTGAAGCTGGGCTGAAGGTACAGGTGCTTAGTTTATCATCGTATCCGTACGAGCTGAATCCGTACATGACGGTGGGTACGAGTCCCACTGCGAAGGGAACGAGCCAAGTTGTTACAACCAGAGCAGCAAGACGACGACGGTTAAACAAACGGCTGCGGTTTTTCCTGCGAGTGATAAAGGCGCGGTAAACGGCGAAGATCGTGATGTTGTTCAGGCTGGTCCACACGCACACGAGGAGCAGGAATCCCTCAACAGCGCAGAGACTCTCTGAAACGAGCAAATCTTCCCTGCTGTCGCTCAGCACCGCCAGGATCATGATGGGAAGATTCAGGCACGAAAGGAGGTCCGCTACGGCCAAGTTGACCACGAAGACGTTAGTGGTGGTGCGGGGTTTACGAGAGAGAATCACGGCCAGCAAGACAGAACTATTGCCCACCACTCCCATCAAACAGATGAGGCTGTACAGCGCTGCCAACAACTGCTTCTCAGCAAAACTGTCGTACACCGACGACACCGGCACGTCTGCTTTGGTCGGAGTAGGGTCCTGCATCGTGGATCTTTCAGTCTTATTAGCTTACTTGAATTTGCTTGTTGACTTTCACTGTACACTCCGTATGTTATGGTCTACTGCTACTGTTGGCTTCATCGTGCTACACCTTATCTCATCCCTAATATAACAGCACCCGTAGAAATCCGATCCACGACCTTCTCAAAGGATCAAGTCGCGACACAGGTGCAATCAAATTGTACTGATTCTAGTCCGGTAACGACAATATATATCCGTTCTCGGATTTAGTTTCTCCATATCAGTCTCTCTATTGAAACTCCCACGTGTCGTCGTCAGGGAAATGTGCCCGCTGCAGTTGCTGAGCTGCGTCTTCCTGTGTGGGAGGTAATAACAATCAAAGCTATCTTCCAGCGCATGGGGGAACGGACGGGGTGGGGAGTGACCATAGAGGGCGCTGCAAACAGATGTATGTTTGTATGCACATTTAATTATGCACATAATATTTTCATTATGTGCAATTTTCGTAAATAGGATAGTGAACAAGCAATATCTTACAGCTATAATTTTTTTAAAACATTTTGTTACGTTGGGTTAAAATCTATACGCACTTGGATAAATTGTTGGGGGGGGGGGCGATTTTCTTTCCCCTAAACAACATCTGCATTACATGGTTGTTGAGCGCCCTCTACGACACCTTTATGATACGTACGCAGGTATATATTACCATGAATTTCCAGGAATAGCCGAGCAGTTCGATAGCTCAGTCGGTAGAGTCGTGGTTTTGTACCGCGAGGGATCCCCGCGATGTGGGTTCGAAACATCATTTCACCCGATTTTTTTTTCTTTTCTGAGGCTTCGGAGGACTTTTTTTGAAAGGGAAATAAAGTCCGAATTTTATTACGTTCGATTTCATTCCTTTTTTTATAATTCTATATTTTCTCCCATGTTTTTAAGAGAAGTAAAATCCAAAACGTCCGATAGCGTACACCATATGCGGATGTCGTTTGGGGAAAAAAATCGCGGGCGGGGGTGGAAGGGGGAATACTTCCCCATTCACCCCGGATCGCCGCCCGTGGAAATTTCGCAATATTTTTTTTCTTTTTACATTTTGTAATTACCACATTGGCCCAGTTGGTTACAACATATCCATGAAATGCCTTGCACTGACAGAGGACAAATTGAAAAAAAAAAACCCAAAGCCTGTGTTGTTGCCGTTTCTGTAAATTCCCAACAGCGATTCAACGCATCAAATTATAAGCCCCAGCTGTCAATGAGACTTACGCCGCATTATGCGTTTAACGGATACTGTGAAGAAAAAAACCCGTTGTTGACATCCGACGGTAAGCTTTTCTGTCCTTGCTTCAAGTATTCCTGGCAGCGCTGTAAGGCATAAATAGCGTTCAACGTCACACGAGAATCGCAATAATAGGTACATGTAATAGGCACGCAAAAAGCACTTTTGGAGATATTCGAGTTGAAAGGTTTTGTGCTGCCATTCCTAGGTTAAAAATCGCATAAGGTTGAAATTCTGACTGATGAAATTCGTTAATAATTAAAAGAATATTGTGCATTTTTATGTAAAAATATTACTTATTTTTATTTCAATTTTTATGCTAACAACCCTTTCCCGGGAACTTCCGAAGCCTTAAACGTACGCTTAAGCGGTATGTTAAATCCTTACGACCTTTTGCCAGGCACAAAATAATGAAAAAAAAACCGTCCTACTTTTGTTTACTGTTAACTACGTCAGAATGACGTAGCCCCTTGAGACAATATGTACATCAAATGAGAAATATTTCCAAGCTTTATCGATTACCTGAAAAATCCGAATTTGACCTTCTGACCATTTTTCGCCCTTACGACCTTCTTCCTGGCACCCGACGAAACATATTATTGGCCGATTCACGGATACAACAGTACAATAAATCTGAATTAGGTTATTAAAAAATAAACATGTAGAAATTTCAGCTCAGTAGATTTGATTGTTGAGAAAACGGTGAAAATCTGCATTGTATTTCTAGACGCAGAGCAAGGTTTCCATTGCAAGCCCTGCCCTCCCTTCCAAAATATCAAAATATTCATAAATACGTTTTGAATTGCACCCTCTTGCGGAAATACGTCTCATCCACAGGGGTGCATACCCAATACCAATATGTTCTCCAACCCTAACCCTAACCTCATAGTACCTAACCCTAACCTTAACCCTAAGGATTTTGGGGAACATATATAGGTATTGGGGAACATATGTATTGGGGATCATCGGTAGACGATCCCCATCCACAGATATGCAGCCGATTACAAACTACTTAATTCGATGAATTGGGAGTCTTTTTTCACCTAGGCCTTTATTCCCATAAACAATCGCGAGGAAATAAACTCGGTAATTCATTTTTATTGGAAAATGACATCAAACTAGGCGCACTGATTGCACAGGATGCTTGATCCTATTAACACCCTCCTGTGACGTCACACTATCGTTTATCCTTGACATTACTTAGCACGAATGGAACACAGCGTGCCACTCGGCATTTTATGCATATTGCATTGGTGGGTGAAGCTACATAAGAATAACTCCGAAATTTCATCGAATCACAGCAAGACACTCAGGTGTTGGTTCTCGTTTTTCCCCCTTCAATAAAAACAGTCGATAAAGTTGTAGTAGAAAAAATAGTCTCAGGAAAAATTGACATAAGCAGGATTCGAACCAGGGACCTTGTAATCCATAACTCATCTCGTTACTGTGGCAGCTGGGCGACTGCCATTCTTTTGAACGCTTTAAATGTATGTAATTTACTAAATAATAACAACGATGTGGCCTCATTGTTCTTTTCTCATGAATAAACATAATTTGCCTATCTTAACAAATTTCACAATGAACCTTCACAAAGGCCTTCGTTCAAGCAATAATGAAGAGTTCTTGGAGGGTGTTAAGTTGGTTAATTCACTCGGTAGCGCGCCGTTTGTGGTTAATAAGAATCGCCCTCGGGCCATTCATCCCCACGGCGCGCTCCTCGTGTATTAATTATCCTTAACGTAAGGCAAAAAAAAAAGTTGTTTTTTTTCAATGAAAGATGATGTCTCAAACCGCCAAACACACTGGTTTGACTGGAATCCTGCTGCTGCACAATTTTAACATGTTTTTAGATGGGGTTATGATCGAGAATAAGCTTTATGTGGCCTCTCTGGACTCCCATATATTTGCACGAAGTTTAGTCGGGCACCATTTGCAGTCATCGGCCGACATTTGAAGCAAAAAAAAAAACAGGTAAAAAAAAAAAAGCCGCGTCGCCGCACCACTCTTTGGGCAAGCTCCATACCAGAAACCGGAGACTTTTTTGGGGGCCTAATTACTGACAGTCAAGTAATATTTTAGCAGTTTTGTTTTTGAATGTTTCCAAACGTTGTCCAGTACCTCTAACAATCACATCACGGAAGTGACACCGCTCCGCGAGGAACTATGTCCGACAATTTGGATGGTACCGAATACTCTGGAAAATTAGTCCGCCTGAAGTTGTTTTGTTCGCAAAGAGTTCCGAAAAAGGTGTGCTCGCGGGCGCATTCTTTTGAGTTCGTAAGCCACGAAATCGAGGCAAGAGACCTAAAGAATTATGTACACGTTTTCTCTGTTTTCTCAAAATGTATAGTTGCCATTGACCGCGTAAAAAACACAAACGACAAATGATCCCGTGTACACTTAAAGATGATAATTTCTAAATATTAAAATTTCATAGTTATGACCTTCACCAAAGGGAATCAACGAATTCTCAACAGCTTATTTAGCAACTTATTGAAATAATTTGTTTCCCTATTAAATTTGCTAAATAGCAGCACGGAGTGGTTTTTATTTTTTATTATTTTTATAGATATTTCACCCCCCCCCCTAGGCCTATTGGTGATATGAGGAGCATGACAATGGTATTTGCCAAGAAAGATGATCATGCGGCATGAGACATCGTGGTGTACACATTTTTTTGGGAATATAATGAGCAACGATACTTTTTTTGAACTGTTCTAATAAACCACAAAGGGAGGCTGACTATTACAAAAAAAATTTTTAAAGTTGAAGGAAGACATGCTTGACGGCAGCGGGGTTTGAACCTGCGACCTCCGACTGTCGAGCTTTTTACCATTGGTTTGGAAAACATTAGTCGTCTTTCGTGTCGCAAAGTGGCTGAGACTGGCGTGATTAACCGCTGTTTGAAGAGAAAAATCCGTTGTGCAGTACAGAAGGGGAGAAAAGAAGAGGGACAAAAGAAGAAACAGCGGTAATAAAGCACTCTGTTTAACAAACGGAAACGGGCACAAATACACACACGGTCAACAAAAAAATGGAAGAAATGATTGATGTACCAAAAAGTGTTCCAAATTCAATTTCTCCTCTTTGGATAGTCTAGCTAGCTCCATTGTCAGCATCTATACAGACTACCAGACCGACAGCTAGAAGGGAATCGAACATAACTTTCAGGCAGGGCCGTCCCATTTTGACCGCTGCTATATCTGTTAGATTCTACGAACGCTGTCTAGATTTGCATATAGAGAAACCTTTAAGCGATCTCCCTGAAATTTCGATCACCAACTACATGATGAAACTTCTACCTTTAACTTTTCCATATTATTTAAACGGAGACCATGAAAAAAACCCTAATTGCTGCTGCCATTAAATATTATCACTGCAGGGTCATCTGACTAATTGTATGGAGTGTGGGTTCAATCCGGTCGTAATATTAGGCTGATAAAAACAACGAAGACTTCAACTGCGCTCTTCATCATCATTTTGTGTGATTGAAATACATATTGTCTCACATCATACCAACAGACAATTTGGTATCAACGCACATACAGGGGAGGAGCAGAGAGCTGCAGCCATCTACCACGGCTTCTATTACGAATTCTTTGGTCTTTAGGGGCACATCATCCTGAAATCGGCGACATTTTATGTTTCAGTTTGTTTACGTATCCTATTTCAAAGGTCTGGCTGAAAGGAAAATAGCCTTTTGTCGCACTGTTCCTGAACAAAAGTTTACAACGCGTTTTGAGCTAAATTGGCCGCTTTGGAGGACGCAGTATCTCTTTAAGTCGCCATAATTTTGTTCCGCATTATGCCGCAAAACCACGCCAAACTAAACATTACAACAGCAGACGTCGTGCATGGCGGTGCAAACATTAATATGACAGCGGGAACAAGAGTTCAAATGCATGAGTCGGACTTTTTGTAGAGGGTCCAGGAAACAAAGTTTTAAATCTTTATGTCATGTTCAGTAAACCTTCACATTATCACGTGTCTATCACATAAAACGACCCTGGTAAAAGTCCTAAAGGCAAGTGAGACATAGGAGCAAAGGTATACCGAATAGCCAACTTTGAATAAAAATAGACTGTAGTTGTTTACACTATAGTGATGCAATAATGCGGTGTTATAATTTCTCATTTTTTCAGCTCTGGCAGGAGTTTCTACATGTCACTTGGTGGTATGCCTGTCTGTCTGTACGTCCTTAAAATTTGACAAAAGTATGGTGTTCCATAATTATGTGCCATCGGCGTTGCATTTTTCGGCGTCGTATTTTTAAGCTCTGGCAGGGATCATCCTGATCGATTGTATGTAAGACTATCATGCAAGACTTCTTGCAACACGGCCAGCCTGAGCTTACTGTGCACTCGCACTTGCACTGTACAACATTTTTCTCGAACAAGCGGGACGCCGTTTTGTGTAGCGGTTGGACGGTATCCAGAAGGGGAAAATGTCCCCAAAAAGTGGGCAATGTGCGATCTTTGAGCTCTGGCAGGAGCTTCTAAATGTCACTTGGTCATCGGTCGGTCGGATGGTCTGTCTGTCTGTCTCAAAAATTTACCAAAAGTACGGTGTTCCATATGCACCATCGGCGTCGCATTTTTCGCCAGAGCTTATTCTGCACTCGCACTTATTTTCAGCTTCCCTCAAACCCTGACGTTTCCTCCCAATCCTACGTTACCTTTAGGCCAATTTGGGTACCTACGCCTAAACTGATTATTCAAAGGAAATTCATGGAAATATACTTGATTGCATGCATTATAAGTATTATCGCTTGTTCGTCGTTTATGACCCGTGGGCTTAATTTGGTAGTAATATTAGGTTTCCCTAATGACCGTTATATTCATGACCACAATGCTGCTGCACTACGTTGTGTATTCAGGCGGTTAGGTATTCCCATAGAGCAAGGACCCAAGGAGTTCGTACTCCAAGACTTCAAAAGTAAAATGATGGTCGCCGCGCTCGAAAGCTACAATAGAAAGCACCTGGCGCCAGCTTGCTCAGTTGCTCACTACGCTAATCTCGACACAATATAGACCCCGTTCCCACTTGATCCACCAATTGGTGGATCTGATCCACCTTTTGCCAAATTGCCGGATCAGATCCCCCAATTGGTGGATCAGATCCGGCAATTGTGTGTAGTGGGAACGCTAACCGTTATAAGGTGGATCAGGATCAGATCCACCTTTTCTGATCCACCTCTGGACCAGGATACAGATCCCCCAATTGGTGGATCAGATCCGGCAATTGCCGGATCACGATCAGATGGGAACGCAAAAGGTGGATCTGATCCGGCAATTTGACCTGTTAACATCCGCCCGGTGCACGAGTGGCGCGAAAATGTTGCGGTCTCATGAACGAAGAAACACGTTTTCAGGCGTGTAGCTCATGTGAACATTTCCAGCGTATACAACATGCACAATAAACAACCGCTGAACTACGGGCTAGCACCGCGCATGCAAAAGCGCACGTGGTATCCTAAAACTACACTATAGGCCTTATTTTTGTTGCGTGTTCGTCCATTACTAAACCTTTTTCATTCCTGAAATTTTACTTATTTTTCCATCCATAAATGACTCTGAGTCCGCACTCACCAAAAGACTTCACTTTGGCACAGAATCATGGAAAAGCTTACGAGTATGCGATGAGAATAGTGCCGATAACGCGGTACGTACGGAGGTGACAAATCTGAAGTATTGATTATAGAAAATTGGAAAATGATGTCGTAGTACATCATGTGACCGTTTCTAACCAATGAGAAGCTTCAGAACCAGGGAATCCCTTATCGATGCATTGGTTTCTGCCGTGATGTCACACAATGAGCGGCTCTGTTGGATTTCACCTGTTAATTTATGCACGCACGGATCCTCTACGGATCCGTGATTTATGTTGGTGAATTCGCGTAATTTTTGTCTGTGAATTCTGATAGTGCTGTTTGAAAACTGACCCATCCTGGCCTAGCATGCAACCATGCAACAATGGCACTCCCACAGAGCGCGCGTAATTCCGAACTCAGTGACCTTTCGGACCCAACATTTCCGTACGAAAAGGTGGATCAAGCATAAGTGGGAATGCGACTTGCGGTTTCGTTGCGGTAAGATAACGATCACACCAAAATGCCGGATCTTGATCCACCTTTTTCCAATTCAAGTGGGAACGCGGTGTATGATCCGCGCTCACTAATGCCAAAAAAGGAGTTTGCATGGCTTCGTAGACAGTACCATGGTAAATACGTATGCGCAGTTGTCATACATCGCTAAAAATGAATGATTTTGAAGTGTTTGTTCGGAGTTGGCTAATACTGGCTAACAATGTGGTCAACATCACTGAAACAATCATTTCATGAAGAACAAAATGCTCTGTACCTTTAGTGTGAAAACTTGTGAAATTTTCCAAAAAAACACATTTCATCAATGATATATTGCCAATTAAAATGTCTGAAAATACATGAAAACTTATCTGAAAGAAATCCAATTTATCTCCAAATTACAGGGACAGATAACGCTTTTAAGCACCAACAACTGCACATTGCTAACTTGAGTTCATAACTCACATCTAACAACTGCGCAGTTGTAAAAACCTATCTTGTTGTAAAATATATTTTTCAAAAAAGAGCAGCGACGTGACATGACTTATTATGCAGCATATAGGGAGGTTGTTGGTTACCAACTAAAAAGGCGGCGATGATCATCGTGTTCAAAGGCCGCTGGCATTCACGCTTTGAATGGTCGAGGCTTGCGGTCACAGTGCTGTAGCTATAGACATTCCCGAGGGATTGGTATGTTAATGGTCAAAATGTAAATCGCCCAAGAGTTCTGACTCCTTGGGTCCTTGCTCTATGGTATTCCCATACACACCGAACACAAGTGAAACAGTTTCAAACAGCACAGCATCTCCAAGAATGGTTCATTGTTACATTTCTTTGCACTGACATCCTTTTCAGCAAAACAAGAAGACTTCACTTCCATAGAGTCAACGTCTGAAATATTTGTTCAGAATATCTATGCAGCAGCTGACAAATCTCAATGCTTGTAAAGTATAGACTTCATTCACGAATCAGCCATATTAAATTGAAAGCAAGGCGCTAGGTATCAAGTCGTCATTTTTTGGAACTTCCATGTAGAAATGAAACAATGAAACAAACGTTCATTGATTCAAATTAAGACCAGTCTGCTGTGAAGCATCATTAAAAAATGCAGTTAAACATATCCTTACGTTTTTTGTCTCATTTAAAAAAACTGAAAGGGGTTTATATTACGCACGCTTATCATAAAAAAGTCTGGCACCATCCCATTCAATAGTTTACAAATTCTAAATAGATTCAGGGAACACGATCGAAAATAGCTTCTTCATGAATAAGGTATATTACTCCAGTGCCATTACTTTGTGCATGTTATCCACTTCCCGTGCGTAGCATATCGGCTTATATTTTAGTGTTAACAAACACAACGACATTGTCCCGAAAGCTCGCTACTATATATAGAATTATGCTGGAGGGCCCTATATATGCCATAGTATAATGTTTAAAACTACCACATCGATCGCCATGCTGTAGTGTCATGGATACCACATTGGATTACAAATCCGATGGTGTGAGTTCGATTCCCGTTGGATTTTTTTTTAATTTCTTCTTCTTTACTACTTTTTTTTTCTCTTAAACAATTTTGTTAGTCATTTGGAACATTTTTCTTCTACCAATATGTGGTTTGGAGGATATTTTTTCAACGGAAAATAAAGTCCGAGAACCTGACTTGCAACTCAACGTACTTCGAAATACGCCCATGTGTACTGAAAAAAAAAGGCGTACGGAAAAAAATATCGCGTCCCAAATACCCTCTTAAAAAACCATAGCCGGCCTTTAAAGAAATTTAAGGAGCCAAATAATCTGGTTAAATTTACTAGCCGAGCCCCGTAAAATAACCCATCACCATTATTAGCGATCAACCATAGTCCCATAGCCATGCTCATCTCTATATCAATACGTGTGTATATGATGAGTGTCTTTTCTGTTACTTAGCGGCATGCGCATGTAACTCCTCGAAAAATCGTGCGTTAATCGTTTGTATGCATCATGCTTACTTTAGCTTATTCCAACGTCTGCAAAAGCCGGTTTAAGGCACGGCAGAATACAATGAACTACTACAAAATGAACACATCATTCACTGCCATATCACAACCCATGCAAGTAATGTTCTAGGTTTTCTCTGACTCCTCGCCCTTTACCAGTTGTGTAGCTAAGGTGTGTGTGTGTGTGGGGGGGGGGGGAGGCACGTGTGCCCCCACCCACAAATTCCCAGTGCCCCTAGGTTCACCCACAAAAAAACTGAAATTTGTCCTTTTCCTAAGAAGTCTTTTAAAAGTATTTGTTTTTAGATAGAAAAAAGAGAGCCCTTCAGCAACAAAAGAGGTCCAGCCCCCCCCCCCCCCCCCCCGACTTTTCTGGTTAAATTGTTTAGGTCCAAATGCGTGACTTTGTTGATTGCGGTAGACGTGTACGTACACAATGTGCCTGCATTGATTAACAAATACTTCCCGAATTCCGGGCTCCTTTAACTAGAAAACTGTGATAGAAGTTGTTGGCACTCACCAGCGCCAACTGGGGCCAAGTTCGCGCAAGGACTATAGTTGACCAATGGTTAACTAACGTTTGCCCGAACTCTGTCTAGTCGACTGTGGTTGACTACGCTAGTCGACTATTTGGAACCAGCCTACTGGGGTTGGTTGCTTCGCTGGCAACCCATAGCCGCGCGCATTCACAACGCTAGCAGAGAGCCAGGATCCAGAAGTTTTGCGATGACATTTTGACCAGCGTTTGACTAGAGACGTTCGCACTTGGCTCTTAGTGCGCAGGCGTAAGGTACGTCACAAATCAACCACTATAGTCGACTTATGGTCCTTGGCCGAACTTGGCCTGGGCGGTACGGTGTGAAGTGCGCCACCTGTTTGCGAAACCAATTTTTTTTTCAGAATGAACTTCAACTTTTATCAGCAGAGTATTAGTGGTTAAAAGATACATTGTAACTAATACGCGCCCATCCCATCATACTGACTTATATAAGTGTTGTTTGCGAGGATGAGGTTGGGGGAGAATATGGACCGTGGTTGGTTATTCAGAAGGTGTGCATAGTAACCATATCGTTCTCAGGATCAGCATTGCCCCTACCAAGGCAGACCCAACGGTACATGCCGTCACGGAATTCTCGGATACGCCACCAGTAGATGAATGGGTTAATGAGAGAGTTGAGCATCAGTAGGAGGACGGAGAGCTGGTAGAAAACCTTGAGGCTTTGGGGCTGAACGGAATATCTCTTGCGACTGACGTAAAGCATGAAGTTGGCGATGCAGTACGGGATCCAACAAGCGAAGCACGTGACTAAGATAATAGCGAAGGTGATCATCAATCGACGCGTCTGGCTGAGGCGCGCACGGGCCACAGCGTCGTCGGCCCGGACGCCTGTGGTGGATGCGAGCGGTGGAGTGTACCGGGCGATTTGACGGAACACGGCGCAGTAAAATACAGCGGTGATAAGCAGGATGACCAGCGCGATCGACGGTCGCAGCATCCGGGTCACCAGCGGGGTGTGTACCTGAGTGGTGGGGACATAGAGGGCGGCAGAGATGACCCAAATCAGCAGGCAAGCTGCCAGCATGCGACCGCGTGTCACCATGGCATCATAGCGAGCTGGGGGCGTGATGGTCAGAGCTAGGAGTCGATTCACAGCAATCGCTAGGATGCTCAACTCAACGGCACACAGGGACGTGCGCACCAACGACTGCACCACAGGGACCTGGAAATACACTGTGACCTTGTGCAGAAAGATGAAGGTCGGAGCCGCAATGTCGCCGAGCACGAGGTTGAAAGCGAAACCGTAGTACTTGATGCGGAGCTGCTTGGTGGATGCAAATAGCACCACGGCAAGGATGTTACTAACTATGGCTGCGACGCAGACTACCAGCAAAGCAGTGTTGATGGCTTGCAAAGTGTCAACCATGTTGGGGTCTGGTAATCTATAGGCATCCAAAACAAAAAGTAAACGAATGATTGTGAGTATGATTCATAGAATTAGTTTATAGATGAGCAAAAATTACTGATTGGGCATTTTTTTTTCATTCAGAGCGAACGTTAATACTGTGGCGGGGATCTCCCCGGGCCAAACCTAAGTTCGTTGGGATCAAGTCTGACACCTATTAGAGTGTAGCTGATCTTCCCGAACCAAAGCTTTCCCAAGACGACAGACCACTCAAAGCGACCTCAAGGCTGAGGGAGCAGGTCTGTTTTGGAGGGATTATACCGCCGATTACAATGATGATTACTCCCTTAATTGCACAATAAACCAGCAAGAAATACACCTTGACAACAGGATTGTCGGCACAACAAATATGATTGTAATTTATTATACAATAACAAAGAAATATGCACTAATAACTGGGACCTAATTGCGCTGTTCTATTACCAGGGTCACCTAATTATAGTTGGAAGACTACCCACTACTCATATCAGCAGCAACACGGACAGCATCGACAATGCACAATGATGTAAGCAATGCGCTACTAAGTCGGCAACAAGCAACAGTGTAAGCAGTAAACCACAATGTACGTATGCACCAATGTTAACAATACACATCAATGTAAGCAATGCACACCAATGTCTCTCTACAATTCCTTACCGTATAAGGAGATTGACGCGCGCGTCGCGCAGAATGCACCTGGGGCGTTGCGTTGTGAATTTAGAACTATAAAATACTGACTCACTGGTAGTATTGCGCATGCCTACGTGAGTATTATGAACGTTCAACGAATAAAACGGTAAGAGGCACTGGATTTCATGTCCAAATTTCATGTGACATTGGAAAAGTGTTTAAGACCAGCTAGCCATGTCTCAACCTCGTCCCCAGTGCTTACTTTATTTCCAACCACGTTTCCAATAGTAAACCCTGGATAGGAAACTTTCTTGCTGTATCCTAATTGGATACCGCAATTGGCTAGTAATGGATTTTTATCGTGTACTTGGTGCTATATATTCACAACGTGCAGTACGTGTTTTCGCGATCATTCGTCCACGCCCTCTCGAAAATACTAATTTCCTTTCCAATTTGCTCATATTAATATGAAATATGATACTGCATGTTGTCTCGATAAGATCGTAACAGTTTGATTTCAAAAATCGTGTTTTCGTAACTCACGCCGTGCTCGCGCTGCTACGAATTGACTCTGTTTTTACCCCAGACACCGCATACAAAAACAAACGCTAATGTGTAACGCATATCCAGGCACCAGACTGTTTCTCATTTGCATACGTGTGCAAAAATCTTGCACATGCAAATGATCCAATACCAGGGTGAGAGAGCAGGAAGTGGTGGGCGCGTACTGCTCGACACCCTGGGGACGAGGTTGGCCATGTCTTTATCATCCGTTTAAGATCGGCCACGTGACGGGCCCTCGACCAATAGGAATGGGTAAACTGTCTTAGGTAATTATGAATAAACGTTAAAACATTATTGGTTTGAAGTTCCATGCATATTAATAAGCTACTTTATGATGATAGCATACACTTGACGATGGCTGGCCCCACAAGATGCAAGTCAACAGTTTTTGATATATTAAATAATGCAACAGCTATCAGGAGTCAGGTTTGCGTAGCGGTGTACCGGTACTTTCCACGCCCGGGTTCGATTCCTGCCTTTAGGTTCGATTCCTGCCTTTGAGTTGTTAGTCCCTATTTGCTTCCGTGGGTCCTCAGAATATTCTTCTGGGGTTTTCCTCCCAATGTTCCCACATCTAAAACTCTAATTTCTTCACAATGTATTTCTCTTTACTGGGCCTCATGGAAGACCAGTGGATTCCCATGAGTTGGCTACCCAGTTAAAATAACAATTAAAATAAAATAAATAAATAAATATATTTCCATCCGCTGACAAGGATATTGAGACAAAGTGACCAGCGCTTGATTCGCCCCATAACAAGCATACCCCCCCTCAAAACCCCCCAAGAAAAACACATCAAACAAAAACAAAAGCATGGTAAACACTAAAGCTCACACATGATTGTAGTTTGCAGTGACGTCCCACAATGCTACAGCAGTGGCGGATCTAGAGCGGGTTAGGGCTGCAACCTCCGGTTCAGTCACTGACTAATGTCATGATACTCAAATGGGGCCAAAAGTAATACACGCTTTTGGTTCCTAGATACATTCTCCAATTGCCTTAAAATACAGGAAGAGAGCAAAGTAGATTTCAGCCTTTCCCGGGGAAAGTCCTCGGACCCCCATAGCAGGGCTATGATATTTATCCCTTAAAGCAAAACAAAAAAGGGGGACAAGTGTCCGTAAATTGGGCTATAAAGTAGGTGAAGGGTTGCCTAATGTGGGAGACTTCAACGAGTTCAAGGAAATTCCCAAAATTATTGGTAAGAAGACGTTGTGACGTAGACATAATTTGTAAACAACAAATAAATATACCCAAATATGGGAATAAATATATTACACAGCAGGTATTAAAGATTTATGCAAATTAGGCCCCCTTCACAAAAGAATTGTAGGTGTCACCTCTTCTAAACATCTTATCTAGGGCTATACGAATCTATCTGCCAAGTTTGGTGCTTTGGACCGGGGGACGATCTTGTCGAAAATTGGGTCTAAGCTGACTATTAGATTCATTGTAAAGAACCCCACAATATAACACATATCATATAGCGTACAACCTGATCATCGACGTGTACTTGCAAACCTATATGGAGGCATTGGAATTTCTATTCTTACATCAGTGTTTTAAGGCAAATCGCCAAATCGTGGCTACGACGTTTTTAGCGTGCTATTCATGGTGTTAATTTCTACTTACGGTCTTCGTAAAAATGACGGACTTTCTATTAGCAGAACACGCAGCAAAGGATGGTATCTTCGTCTTCGGTGTCGCTGATAATAAATCGACAAACGCTGAGTTTTGATATCAAAAATGTAATCACGGTAGCATAAATAGGTCTAGAATATTTATCATGCACAAAATAATTTATTCTTTAAACAAAATAATGATCAATAATAATAACTTCAAAAATTCAAAGCATAAATTAATTGAAATATTTTAATATATAAATTAATTGATATATTTGTAATATATAATATATTAATGCCCCATCTGGGCATAGGGTACTCTATGTAATAGCCGTATGAAACAAGTACGCTTAAAACAGGCTTGGGGCTTGTTGAGGATAATGTCCCTCGCCTTTGGCTAGGGCTATTGTGAGCGGTGTAAACGTACTTGTTTAAAACTGGCCAACCACAGTTTCATTCCGTCAGTGTATAACATCTTGTTTCTGCGAGTTTCTCTGTCAGAAATTTGTCTGTGCGGTGTACTCATGTCCACGCAGGCCTGCTCATGGTCATAACATGCACATTACGTGCCGTAGGGCCATAGCATAAAATATTTTAAAATACAATGATATTAGAAAATTTATAATGCCTCAGATTTACCTTAAAGGGACACTGCGTCCTGGAACATCCCAATGGGCAACGAATACGCGCTTTGAACGATATGATGTTGATTGGAATTTCGATGGAAAAAAAAAATAAAATTTGGATATAAACATCCACACAACCATATATCCTTTAAAAACAGGGCGTTTTTGTGTGATTCCTGTATTATGCGTGCGAGAACGAATTTCGGGGTCCACTTTTGCGACCCAAAAAAAGTCCAGCGGTTTGGATGCACGGTTCTGTATCACTGGTCTATATTATACTGACTTGATAGTGCTTCGGGCCGTTGGGTTGAAGTGACTTGGCCAAGTAAAAGTATATGCAAAGTCGTGAAATAAAATTTTGTATTTGAACAAATATTAATGTAGTGAGACGTCTTTTACGAGGCACCGTACGATTGGCAAACAGCCCAGAAAAAAATGTATACAAACGCGCACTCAGTGCCGTGAACGCGCGAATATCAACCCTTTTCTGCCTGCGCACCAAAGTGTGCAATTTGGAGGCCTAGTTCACTACACAGCCGTACACTGGCCAGGCGTTCGGGGAACCTGATTAAAATATTAGAACCAAGAATATTAGGAACCTGGATATCTTAGGAACCGGGGCAACTTTAGAAATACAAACTATGTGATTATAATTTATCATTGGCAACGTTATTACAATTTATAGAGCTGGAAGTTGAATCTATAGTTATAAGATTTTTGTAACACTTGTTTTGTGAGTTAGATTGAGATTCAGATCCAGAACTATTGTAATTGATTTTGTAAACAAGTAATCTGTAACAAGTTCATGAGACCAAGCATAATTTGACTCCTCCTGGTGTTTTGATTTTGTCTGTTTGTCTTGGGTTGTTCTTGGCGTCCTTAAATCTAATCAGTTGAGCGGAGACGACCTCCTTAATGGCGTACCGCTACATTAACATGACGTCACTATCCTACACAACATTTGCACCCGTATGTACACCTCATTGACATAAACATCAGATTTAAATTCTTGGGTAGGGGAAATCCCCCCTTTGCTTCCATTTCCAATTAGGGAAGGGTGTCATTGGCATTGGAGTAGCCAGCAGGGGTAAGGGGGAGGGGGTATTTACCCTCCCCAAATATTTTATAAAAACAGCCCTGTTGCATGGAAGTAACCAATTTGTATTAGCGTTTACCCCCTCCCCTCCCCAATAATAGTAAAGAGTGCCCTCTTTGTTAAAAAGAAGGTCCTAAAAATAAAGCGGCCTATTACCAGCGGCCTTTTACGAGTGCCCTTATTGAAATTTCGCACCACCGTTGGCAGTTTTCCACCCTGAAAAGCACCACCTATTGTCTGATAGTGTCTTTTTGATTTTGCGGAGACCAAGTGTCCGCAAAACCGAACTGTTTACCCCTTCATACATATTTGACCTTGGTACGCCTCTGGGTGTCATTGGGCAACACGTTCAGATATTTCACTCTGTCGTTACGCATGTGCAAACATAAAATGACGGCACCATGTGAAGAAAATAGTCCATTTAAAAAGAAAATCACTCTTTGAACGAATTTCAAGAAAATGGAATTATTTCAATAGAAAAAAAACATGACAATACGTCAGCTATACTGTAGGATCATTATTTATTATCCTTTTGATAATTGAACTGCTTTTTGCGAAACCCACCACCTGTGTACATTCAAGCACAATAACATTTCATTTCAGACGGTTACATTTCAAGTGAGTCCGTAAACTTTGTAGTTTGATAATTTGGAGGAAAAACAAAGTGGCTGCTTTTTATGAAAGCGCAGAAAAATATGCGTTATTGACGTTCGTGTATTCAGCCAGAATGGCGGTTCTGTGACGAGTTTTTCTTCCCTATGAAGGCCATCAGGAACGAAATAAAACAAACTATCATTATTCCGAACATCATTTTCCATATGCCACCACCCTTCAATAACCCATGAGTGGGGTGCAGTGGATCGTGGTGCAAAATAGGGACAACTGAAAGATGAACTAAAATGTAGCATCTCTGAATTCAAGTATGAGTCGGGTACTGGCCTGCATGTGGAAATTCTTCATGTGATGAAACCTCTGTATTACTCCCGTGACCATTCAGCCCCGGTATGAAAAGGGCCCCCCGTTGAGCTTGTCCCCTCCCAAGAAGTCCTTTCGTATACCGTCCCAGCTACCGGCCCAGGAGCTGGTCCGGTTGCTAATCAGGAACTCCTCTATCCTGGGGTCTATTGTTTGCAAGTATTGACACATGTAGTATATCCCAGAAGAAACCTGCGTGTGGTTTTCATCTCTCAGCGCGAAACAATAGAACACTTTTGTCGGCACAGATCAAAACCCCTGCCATGTGGTTTCGCGCACAATGGGACCGTAAATTACAAAAAAGTTTGGAAGGATTTTATCTTTAATCCGATAAGTCTGCTATTGTTCTGTTCAGAACGTTCTCCGAAGGGCAATAAATTGATGCGCCTGACTGACTTCAAAACTTCTGGTCAGACAGGACCATGTACTGGACGAGACAGGGCTGAATGGTCACAAATAATGTGTCCGGTAAAATGTCCCGCAAAATGTGTCAAGTCAATTAAAAAGAAAAAAAAGCTATATCAGCTAGGGATTGCCAACCCAGGAAAAGATAGTTATATTGAGTTAACCATGCATCTTTCCACCCGACCCCCCCAACACCGGGTCCCTTTTCTTGACAGTCGTCCTTGGCGTCTGCTGTCACGATGATTGTCACTGGATATCTCTCGTGGCGAAGGTTGGTGGGAAATTGCGCGATGAACTGCCGCCTGTGAAAAAAAGAACAGACAGTTTGAACCATAAGGATACGTCAGACCGATCGGCAACAGAAGTTTAGACTGAAATGTGTGTTAATCAGGTGCTTAGTCATATATGTGCATTCATAAATGCACTAAGAAGCTTGTTTACGTGTTACCTTGAAGAACAAAACACAAGAGGACCTGGGCCCAAGTCCTCGGAGGTGTTCGTGTACAAACCACATGTAAACATGCAAAGTCCAAAGGATTGAATCAAAGAGGACACGGTCCAGGTCTTCGGTAGGGAAATGAATTAACATGTGTGTTAATTCATGTCGCAGTCATGTGCTCTATTAGTTGCTCAGAGGCAGTACCTACTGTAAAGCAGCTCGTATTTGTGTCCATTATATTTGTTGGTCGAACCAGTTATCGAAAGATTCTTCAGAGTTTTATTTGCAAACGTTTGATGCTTGATGTTGATGTCCCGAGGCAAAACCCATTCCCGCGAATTCCCACGTTCCCACAATTCCAAAATAAATGATTTACTTACTCGGAGGGCTCTTAGATTCACGTTTTCCTCGGGAGAAAGGCCAGGGTCGTTGTCAGTATCAGAACAGACTACCAGACCGGCAACCAGGAGGAAAATGATCAGAAATTTCAGGCAGGGCGGTCCCATCGTGGCCGAGCCAATTGTTAGCTGTTTCAAATTCAGAAAGCGTGTTTATTTTCAAAGTCGCGATGTCTGTACCGGTTTGCAGAAAGGCACTGTTGATGCGGCCGTCCAAAAGCGACTAGTAGTATGGAGGCTTTGAAGATGAACTTATATTGGGAAAGAAATTTCATTGTTTGATCGTCGTTTGAATACGTGAGCTCAGTAACCATAAAACAATCAGCTGACATCAGACCGTGCATAATGAGGATGACAGTGGCGCCTTGTTTGACTTGGTTGACATCGGCTTGGCTCGGCTTGGTTCAGGTCGGCTCGGATGTTTTCTTCTCCATTGCTCTCCTTTGGATGTCCAAATTGCATTTTCTGTCTTATCGTTCGAAATGGTATAACGTGTCAGTAACGCCTTACTCACAGAGTATTCTTAGTTTCTAGAGAAATGTGATTGATTAAACAAAATGCGATTCAAATGTCTTTGTTAATCATGATTATACAAATTATACTACCTTTAAAAGGAAACAACTATTTGCTGTGCAATCCAAGCGACATTTTGAGAAATGGTTTTAAAAAAAGTCATAATTCTTTAACGTGCGTCTTTTAATTATTAAGTCATCATGATAACACCGGAAGTATTAAGGTCAATCGTTTTTGTGGGTGGGTTGGGATTAAAGATGTTGCCCAATGTAATATCTACGACCTCACAAAAAAATGTACACGTTCAATTAAGTTCTCGAAAAATCGAAGCATTTTGTCAATTTGTGATCCTTTATTGCCAGTAATTTAACAAACGATGACGATATGGTGACGCTACCAAAAAAATGTTTGTACAAGGTTTCATCTTCATCCCTCGAATCGTTTCTAAGAAATTCCATTGATTTTTTAATTATCACACTTCTTTTGGCGTTTTGAAATCTATTGACATGACCGCCCAGTAACCCTGGAAATAAAGGCCAGCTGCTACCTCACGTGCCCGCCAAAACGATTTCACCGAGGCAAGATTGATCAGAACACAAAATGTGAAATGATTCTTCATTTTTGTGCATCGGCTATGATTGAAACAGACGGGTCACTTTTAAAATTGAAATCACTTATAATTTGATATATGGTGACGTCATGTAAGTCTCGGGATCGGGGTGGATATTCACACCAGGTTTCAAGTAGGAAATGAGAGGGTGAAGTGTCCAAAGGTCGTAGCTGGAAAATGTTTCAATGAATTGTTCTTCCTGCTTTATACTCATGAATATTAATTTACAATGATAAATTGTTCTCAAAATTCAGCAGGTCAACCAAATTATAAAAAGCCCCCCCTAAAAAAAATACAAAAGGGGCGGGGGTTGATCCCTTTTGTATTTTATTCCATTTGAACTTTGTTGCTGCCTTGAAAAACGAAGGACTACATAACTATGAATCTAGTTTTTTGAGGCGTATTTCCTGTGCTGCACATGACTACTCAAAAACAGTATCAGTAGCGATAGTTGTATAATGAAGATTGACGGAGCGTTGGACGTCCTTGCAGTTGATGTAACATATGCTGAACTAAAAATAAACGTTTTGATGTTTTTTGGTCTTTCATAGGCATGATAAACTCTGCATTCAGCTAACAAAAAACAAAAAACACAGTACGTAGCTACACATTATGAAATATAATGATCAGCTGATGCATTTTATAATTTGACCATAGGTAGGCAAACGTCAAAGCAGTCGCTTGACCAACATAAACAAATGTCATGCTACCACCATTTGTTCGACAGTCATGGCTTTTAGGTACTTCCGGTCGAATGACGTCATCATTCTGACATTTTAGAAAGTTATTTATTATATTCCAAAAACTGCGTTGTGGACAATTGTTTCAAAATTTGACAAATGGATTTGAAACTTGAGGAAAAAAGTTGAAATTTGTTGATGCCTCGGCCAAATGTAGTCCTTTAAATTTAAATGGACGACACGGTCTAACTTTTGACGCGTATTTCAGGTGCTACAGATACGGCTGGGGAGTGGATATTAAATCCCGAACGCGGCGTAATCCAGAACACCTAAATTACAGAGAAAAGTACCGATTTCACACCAACATGTATTAATGCGTACTTGTACACTGCCTTCAAGGCATGTAGACATCCTTTTTGAAATCTTCAAAAAAAAATGCGTTTGTGTCGCTTCCGACTTTTCGTTGTCCGTATCTTTGAATGGTTTGAATTTACGGACGCAGTGTCGAGAATAGCTGCCTTATACTTTTCTGTAATTTCGTTCCTTATTGTAAAGGTTTTGTGTGCACATTTTCGTAATGTGGGAAGAAGCCACAGGGGATGAAATATCTTAGTGCGCTCGCGGGGTCATCTCGAACAGTCATTTCGAATTACCGTGCGCCATTTTAAAGATGTGTGCCCGGTGCACTTCAATAAACAAGTTTTTTCTTCTGAAGAATTTATTTTAATGCTTTGTTTTATCAGGCTTTGTTTTATCGAGCCGCTACTTCTAATTTTGTGGAAAAATAATTCAAGAACAAAACGTCAGTGATTATTTTTCGTTTGATTTCTTATTCAAGGGGAAATAACTGTTGCATTGCTATGGAAAATAATACTTGAAACAGAAACATACTTTTTTTGGTTGAGTCTCGATAGTCTTAAGTCCCACTGGTCCGAAGTCCCACTGGTCCGAAGTCCCACTGGTCCGAAGTCCCACTGGTCCGAAGTCCCTCTGGTCCGAAGTCCCACTGGTCCGAAGTCCCACTGGTCCGAAGTCCCACTGGTCCGAAGTCCCACTGGTCCGAAGTCCCACTGGTCCGAAGTCCCACTGGTCCGAAGTCCCACTGGTCCGAAGTCCCACTGGTCCGAAGTCCCACTGGTCCGAAGTCCCATTGGTCCGAAACATACTACTGTGTAGTTCCACTTGTTCAAGTTGACTGACCCTAACCCTAACCCTAACCACCCTAACCCTAATCCTATGGGGTGTCAGACCAATAGGATTTCGGACCAATAGGACTTTGGACCAATGGGACTTCGGACCAATGGGACTTCGGACTATAGAATTAAAATGAGAAAATTACCATTAAAATGAATATTACCGCGTTCTTCGACCAAATTTATTTCTTGAAAGTAGTTACGTTATACGTTCTTTATAACTGGAACGAGTTTAAAAAAAAATGTATGGTGCTTTTCTAGCCTAAATTGGAATATTCCTACTTTGATAGCTTTTGTCAGATGATCTTTCCTCCTTCCGAAATATTCTTCCCGTCAAATTCTCCACGAATTCCAGACAAATTCTCAACGATTCATAATGAAATTCCAAAGAAAGCTAGTTTCATTTCAGATTGCATACTTTTTTTTGTAATTATGTTAGTGTACGAATGCACACGAGGCAATGTTTATGTGTATTTACATTGTTATAACGTTCGAGATCACACAAAGAGTGCGGAGTAATCCCCCAAAAAGCTTTTTTTTTTCTGAAGCCATTACGACCTAAAGTAATGTTGAAAAGATGATAACAAATATGCTTATTGTTTGGACTTGACTTGTACTTATTTTGACATATTAATTTTAGAAACACACTCAGTTTGTTGTTAGAAAACCAAAAGGAAAAGATGTTCGGGATAACTCACTCTCTCCTACTCAAAAATAGAATCAGTATCGATAGACTTCAATATGGAGTTCTACAGTGCTTCTTATGTCCTTGGAGTTAATGCAACGTATTATGCTGGTCTGAAAATAAATGCGTTTTACGGCTTTGTGTCTCTGTGTGTGGGTAATAATAAAATTCTGCTCTGAGCTCTGAGCTTACGAAAGAAGGTTTGTGGCTACACTGTACAAAAAATGGATTTTCTGCATTTTGATACAAGCGAAAAATGGAGAGGTACAATTGCAATCAGTTTGAACGACTGTTCACGACCATTATGTCCGTTTGGCCGATTACGTCCGACAACAGATTTTGACTAGCAATGGCCGATTATGTCCGACGGACGATTATGTCCGACCCATTGTGTCCGACGTCCGATTATGTCCGACCCATTATGTCTGACGGCCGATTTTGTCCGATCCATGATGTCTGACGGCCGATTATGTCCGACCCATTGTGTCCGACGTCCGATTATGTCCGACCCATTATGTCTGACGGCAAATTATGTCCGACCCATTATGTTCGACGGCCGATTATGTCCGACCCATTGTGTCCGACGTCCGATTATGTCCGACCCGTTATGTCCGACGGCCGATTATGTCCGACCCATTGTGTCCGACGATGGGATACGTCCGACCTAATGTATTTAGATGGTCGATTACGCCGGATTCATTCATTTGTGTTCTTACATGATTCAATTATCTTTGGATTGTAACTGCGGATATTTGGCCATAGGGCCATCGCAGATTTGTAATTTGAAAAACTATGAGGTAGAATAGTAATTTATAACTTTTCAAAATGGCTGCCCTTGCTTTCTATAACACCTTTATTTTGTTCATACGACAAAATATGGCCCTATAGCCAAATATCTTTCAAAAGACATACGCTGACTGTGTGCCAAATTCCCTACTTTGATCATCAAATGAACAATTCTATCAGTGTTCCCATTTTGATATTTAATAATTTTCACGTTTTTAAGTTTGATTTTAATACTTCAAACTCTGGTTATTGACATGATTATTATGTAGTTCTTGTTATGTAGTTAAAACCTATTATGTAGTTAGTATGTATTGAAATCTTTAAATACTTCTTGTAGTTGGTGAGATTCTTTGTTTACTTCATCGTCATTCTTTGATAGCTTTCGTCAGATGATCTTTCCTCCTTCCGAAATATTCTTCCCATCAAATTCTCCACAAATTCCAGCCAAATTCACAACAGTTCATAATGAAAATTCCAAAGTCAGCTAGTTTTATTTCAGATTGCATATTTTATTTGCAATTGTGTTAGTGTAAGGATGCACACGAGGCAATGTTTATGTGTATTTACATTGTTATAACGTTCGAGATCACACAAAGAGTGCGGAGTAATCCCAAACAAAAGCTGTTTTTTTTTTCTGAAGCCATAACGACCTAAAGTAATGTTGAAAAGATGATTAAAAATATCCTTATTGTTTGGACTTGACTTGTACTTATTTTGACATATAAATCTTAGAAACACACTCTGTTTGTAGTAAGAACTCCAAAAGGAAAGGCTGTTCGGGATAACTCACTCTCTCCTACTCAAAAATAGAATCAGTATCCATAGACTTCAATATGGAGTTCTACAGTGCTTCTTATGTCCTTGGAGTTAATGCAACAAATTATGCTGGTCTGAAAATAAATGCGTTTTACGGCTTTGTGTCTCTGTGTGTGGGTAATAATAATAAAATTCTGCTCTGAGCTCTGAGCTTACGAAAGAAGGTTTGTGGCTACACTTTACAAAAAATAGATTTTCTGCATTTTGATAGGAGCGAAAAATGGAGAAGTAATTCAGTTTGAACGACTGTTCACGACCATTATGTCCGTTTGGCCGATTACGTCCGACAACAGATTTTGACTAGCAATGGCCGATTATGTCCGACGGACGATTATGTCCGACCCATTGTTTCCGACGGCCGATTATGTCCGACCCATTATGTCTGACGGCCGATTATGTCTGACCCATTATGTCTGACGGCCGATTATGTCCGACCCATTATGTCCGACGGCCGATTATGCCCGACCAATTGTGTCCGACGTCCGATTATGCCCGACCCGTTATGTCCGACGGCCGATTATGTCCGATCCATTGTGTCCGACGATGGGATACGTCCGACCCAATGTATTTAGATGGTCGATTACGCCGGATTCATTCAGTTGTGTTCTTACATGATTCAATTATCTTTGGATTGTAACTGTGGATATTTGGCCATAGTGCCATCGCAGATTTGTTATTTGAAAAACTATGAGGTAGAAGAGAAATTTATAACTTTCAAAATGGCTGCCCTTGTTTTCTATAACACCTTTATTTTTTTCATAGGACAAATGTGCAATGGCCCTATAGCCAAATATCTTTCTCAAGACATACGCTGATTGTGTGCCAAATTCCCTGCTTTGATCATCAAATGAACAGTTCTATCAGTGTTCCCATTTTGATATTTAATAATTTTCACGTTTTTAAGTTTGATTTTAATACTTCAAACCCTGGTTATTGACATGATTATTATGTAGTTCTTGTTATGTAGTTAAAACCTATTATGTAGTTAGTATGTATTGAAGTCTTTAAATACTTCTTGTAGTTGGTGAGATTCTTTGTTTACTTCATCGTCATTCTTTGATAGCTTTTGTCAGATGATCTTTCCTCCTTCCGAAATATTCTTCCCATCAAATTCTCCACAAATTCCAGCCAAATTCACAACAGTTCATAATGAAAATTCCAAAGTCAGCTAGTTTTATTTCAGATTGCATATTTTATTTGCAATTGTGTTAGTGTAAGGATGCACACGAGGCAATGTTTATGTGTATTTACATTGTGATAACGTTCGAGATCACACAAAGAGTGCGGAGTAATCCCAAACAAAAGCTGTTTTTTTTTCTGAAGCCATAACGACCTAAAGTAATGTTGAAAAGATGATAACAAATATGCTTATTGTTTGGACATGAATTGTACTTATTTTGACATATAAATCTTAGAAACACACTCAGTGTGTTGTTAGAAAACCAAAAGGAAAAGATGTTCGGGATAACTCACTGTCTCCTACTCAAAAATAGAATCAGTATCCATAGACTTCAATATGGAGTTCTACAGTGCTTCTTATGTCCTTGGAGTTAATGCAACGTATTATGCTGGTCTGAAAATAAATGCGTTTTACGGCTTTGTGTCTCTGTGTGTGGGTAATAATAATAAAATTCTGCTCTGAGCTCTGAGCTTACGAAAGAAGGTTTGTGGCTACACTGTACAAAAAATAGATTTTCTGCATTTTGATAGGAGCGAATAATGGAGAAGTAATTCAGTTTGAACGACTGTTCACGACCATTATGTCCGTTTGGCCGATTACGTCCGACAACAGATTTTGACTAGCAATGGCCGATTATGTCCGACGGACGATTATGTCCGACCCATTGTTTCCGACGGCCGATTATGTCCGACCCATTATGTCTGACGGCCGATTATGTCTGACCCATTATGTCTGACGGCCGATTATGTCCGACCCATTATGTCCGACGGCCGATTATGCCCGACCAATTGTGTCCGACGTCCGATTATGCCCGACCCGTTATGTCCGACGGCCGATTATGTCCGATCCATTGTGTCCGACGATGGGATACGTCCGACCCAATGTATTTAGATGGTCGATTACGCCGGATTCATTCAGTTGTGTTCTTACATGATTCAATTATCTTTGGATTGTAACTGTGGATATTTGGCCATAGTGCCATCGCAGATTTGTTATTTGAAAAACTATGAGGTAGAAGAGAAATTTATAACTTTCAAAATGGCTGCCCTTGTTTTCTATAACACCTTTATTTTTTTCATAGGACAAATGTGCAATGGCCCTATAGCCAAATATCTTTCTCAAGACATACGCTGATTGTGTGCCAAATTCCCTGCTTTGATCATCAAATGAACAGTTCTATCAGTGTTCCCATTTTGATATTTAATAATTTTCACGTTTTTAAGTTTGATTTTAATACTTCAAACCCTGGTTATTGACATGATTATTATGTAGTTCTTGTTATGTAGTTAAAACCTATTATGTAGTTAGTATGTATTGAAGTCTTTAAATACTTCTTGTAGTTGGTGAGATTCTTTGTTTACTTCATCGTCATTCTTTGATAGCTTTTGTCAGATGATCTTTCCTCCTTCCGAAATATTCTTCCCATCAAATTCTCCACAAATTCCAGCCAAATTCACAACAGTTCATAATGAAAATTCCAAAGTCAGCTAGTTTTATTTCAGATTGCATATTTTATTTGCAATTGTGTTAGTGTAAGGATGCACACGAGACAATATTTATGTGTATTTACATTGTTATAACGTTCGAGATCACACAAAGAGTGCGGAGTAATCCCAAACAAAAGCTGTTTTTTTTTTCTGAAGCCATAACGACCTAAAGTAATGTTGAAAAGATGATAAAAAATATCCTTATTGTTTGGACTTGACTTGTACTTATTTTGACATATAAATCTTAGAAACACACTCTGTTTGTAGTAAGAACTCCAAAAAGAAAGGCTGTTCGGGATAACTCACTCTCTCCTACTCAAATATAGAATCAGTATCGGTAGACTTCAATATGGAGTTGTATACGGTGCTTCTTGGAGTTAATGCAACATATGCTGGTCTAATAATAAATGCATTTTACGGCTTTGTGTCTCGGTGTGGGTAATAATAAAATTCTGCTCTGAGCTCTGAGCTTACGAAAGAATGGTTTGTGGCTACACTGTACAAAAAAATGGATTTTCTGCATTTAGATATGAGCGAAAAATGGAGAGGTACAATTGCAATCAGTTGTAACGACCAAAACAACTCAGAAATTCTTCTAGGGTAATATTGCATGCTTCGTGTGATTAAGTTCAAATGAACAATTAGTCTTCCGAAGTGCTTTAATCAAGATCTATTGGCAAAACAGAAGAATTCCCTGGCCCACATTTGTATTTTACCCCGTGTCAGTAACACCTCACACACATTCTTCTTAGTTTCTAGAGAAATCTGACTGATTAAACAAAATGCAATTCCAATATGTTAGTAAATCATAACAAATATTCTACCAAAGGCATTTAAACGGAAACTATTTGCTGTAAAAATGAGAATTACACGAACATTTCTTTGTGTGCATCGGAGTCGACTTTGCTTAATCGTGACGTCATTTCATTCCCAAATCGGGACTAAATGTCTGATTGGTCAAATGCAGTGTTTTGTAATACAACAACAACGGGACGCGTATCGTGTAACATGATACAGAGCGCGTGACTACAGCCTTTGTTGTTGTGCCTAGGTTGTTTTTATCCATGTCTATGACGCGACAACGAATGAATGACCGAAGACCCGGTATAGAAAGTGCCCGCTGATTGGTGAAAATCTAGAGGTCAAGATGCGGTTATCTTGCATAAATAATCAGCGAATCAGCTCAACAATTATAGACCACGGCTCTGCCTTAAAGGGCTATGCGTTGTGATTCTTTTAAATGCAATCCTTGAAAATGCACTTTACGAATACGTAAAAGGCGATGCTGACCGGCTATATACAAGGGCGTACTGCGCGCGTATTTCATTGGTATTTTGCTGCCATTTTAGTTTTTTATGCCAATTCCAAATTCCATATTCATGAACAAAACTGTGATTTTATTTCAAGCAGAACTCTCTATGTTACGGCTATTTCGGCACACAAAAGTACCAGAACATTTGATTTGTTGCTGTTGTAAAGTTTCTTTTCTTTGGTGATTTGTTGTTGTGTTGGAATATGGCAGTAAGCCAATTAGCAAACATTTCTTACAAATGTTTTCACTGAGCAGATTGGCGGAACACAATTGAACTGAAAACCCCTAAACCGAGAAGTGTCTTCCTGAAATGACATTCATTATCAGTAATGACATTCAGCAACCTCGTCCCCAGGGTGTCGAGCAGTACGCGACCACCACTACCTGCTCTCTGACCCTGGTATTGGATCATTTGCATACATTTTTGCACACGTATGCAAATGAGGAATAGTCTGGTGCCTGCCTGTACGTTACATTAGCGCTTGTTTTTGTATGCGGTGTCTGGGGTGAAAAGACATTAAATTCGTCGCGCCGTAAGTTACGAAAACACGATTGTTCAAGTTCAAATTTTACAGTCTTATCCCGCCAACATGCAATATCACATTTCATACCAATATAAGTAAATTGGAAAGGAAAATAGTATTTTTTTTAGAAGGCGTGGACGTTATAATTACAATGATCGTGAAAACACGTAATGCACGTTGGAAATAACAACACCAACTACACGATATAAATCCATTACTAACTAATTGCGGTATCGAATCAGGATACAGGAAGAAAGTTTCCTATCCAGGGCTTACTATTGGAAACGAAAGGATGCCAGACCTTGTTTAAGTACATTAGAGGATGACGTAAGGTCTTTTTTTCTAGACATGGCCATTTGCATTAGTGTTCATGATGTCATTACTGATGAAATTGAATAGGTATCGAGCAAACTACTGAATAGTTTCAAAGGTGCATCCAACCCCCTTCATGAGTTTTCATCGGCCTGAAATTTTGCAGATTTTGCCGTAAACCTTCCTGAACGATTTTGTGTGTGTGTGATGCTACTGGTTTTGGACATACATGTATTCCATTGTGTGTTAATTCGTGTGTTCTACTAATTTGGGATGGGGGCCGACATAGGCCACCGCCTGCAGGTTCAAACAATTAGTAAATAAGGTTTAATCGGTCATTTTTTTTGCGGCGATTGGATGAGAGCAGCTCAGTTAACCCAGAATTATATCGTATAGCCAACAGTGCAAGACATACTATGCTGTCTTTTAGGAGAGACCCAAAAGGGAAGGGTACATAAACATTACCCTGCTCATTGGGCCAATATGTCATTCCGAATACCATTTCAGCTCCCTGGGGAGTTTATATTTGTTTCACGCATGCGTATGAAGTTAAATGACGTCACTATCCTACAAAATATTTGCACCCGTATGTACACTTCATTAAAATCAACTTCAGATTTAAATTCTTGGGTAGGGGAATCCCCCCTTTGTTCCATTTCTAATTTGGTAAGGGTATCATTGACATATAAGGTATTTACCCTCCCTAAATATTTTGAAGAATCTGCCCTTTTGTATCAAAGTACCCAATTTTCATCAGCGTTTACCCCCTCCCCAAACCCAATATTAGTAAAGAGTTCCCTTGTTTTTAAACAAGTTTCCTTAAAAAAGAAAAGAAAAAAATAAGTGCCGCTTTTTTTTAACCAGCGGCCTTTTAAGAATGCCCTTTTTGGAATTTCGCGCCTACCGTTGACAGTGTTCCACTCTAAAAAACGCCACCTATTGTCTGAAAGTGTACATGATCGACTGTTTGAACAGCGCCCTCATAGGAATATAGTACTGCCCCCACACTTTTTGATTTTGCGGAGACCAAGTGTCCGCAAAAACGAACTTTTAACCCTTAATGGGCCGGGGGCGAAATCCGCCCACCCCCGAGTTTTTCCGCGATAGCCTTTAAACAATTTTTTTCCGCGACCCCTGCTGTTAGGACTTTTTAGCCTCGAGCCTTGCGCATTTTTTGACACCAAAAATATAAAAATCGGACCAGGGGTTGTTGCGCAGTGAAACATTTTTCGGCGCTACGCGCCGTAAAAACTGAATTTTCCCATAGACGTCGTGTACACAGACCAGAATTACCATTCGTGCATATGAATAATTAATTAGCCATAATTCCAAAACACTTTGACCTATAGTCATGACATTTCTTGGGTATGTTCATGAAGAGTTGCTCTATGCATGTACCGAGTTTCAAAATTGTTCGTCACTCGATGGCCAAGATCTTACGGGGGGGGGGATCCGCCCCCCCGGCTGAGAGATGGTCAAAATAACCCGACCCTTTTAGGGTTAACCCCCCCCCCCCCATGACCTCGCTACGGCACTGGGTGTCATTGGGCCACACGCTCTATCGCTACGCATGTGCAAACATAAACTGACGCCACCATTTGAAGAAAATGGTCCATTAACAAAGAAAATCACTCTCAGGACGAATTTCAACAAAACTGAATTCTTTCAATAGAAAACAAAATGACGATACGCCAGCTACACTGTGGAAATAGTTTATCATTATTTATTATCGTTTTGATAATTGAACTGCTTTTCGCGTTACCCACCACCTGTGTACATGCAAGCACAATAACATTTCATTTCAAGTGTGTCCGTAAGCTTTGTAGTTTGATAATTTGGAGGAAAAACATAGTGGCTGCTTTTTATGAAAGCGCAGAAAAATATGCGTTATTGACGTTCGCGTATTCAGCCAGAATGGCGGTTCTGTGACGAGTTTTTCTTCCCTATAAAGGCCATCAGGAACGAAATAAAAATAAAAAAAATTATTCCGAACATCATTTTCCATATGCCACTACCCTTCAATAACCCATGAGTGGGGTGCAGTGGATCGTGGTGCAAAATAGGGACAACTGAAAGATGAACTAAAATGTAGCATCTCTGAATTCAAGTATGAGTCGGGTACTGGCCTGCATGTGGAAATTCTTCATGTGATGAAACCTCTGTATTACTCCCGTGACCATTCAGCCCCGGTATGAAAAGGGCCCCCCGTTGAGCTTGTCCCCTCCCAAGAAGTCCTTTTGTATACTGTCCCAGCTACCGGCCCAGGAGCTGGTCCGGTTGCTAATCAGGAACTCCTCTATCCTGGGGTCTATTGTTTGCAAGTATTGACACATGTAGTATATCCCAGAAGAAACCTGCGTGTGGTTTTCATCTCTCAGCGCGAAACAATAGAACACTTTTGTCGGCACAGATCAAAACCCCTGCCATGTGGTTTCGCGCACAATGGGAGCGTAAATTACAAAAGAGTTTGGAAGGATTTTATCTTTAATCCGATAAGTCTGCTATTGTTCTGTTCAGAACGTTCTCCGAAGGGCAATAAATTGATGCGCCTGACTGACTTCAAAACTTCTGGTCAGACAGGACCATGTACCGGACGAGACAGGGCTGAATGGTCACGAATAATGTGTCCGGTAAAATGTCCCGCAAAATGTGTCAAGTCAATTAAAAAGAAAAAAAAAGCTATATCAGCTAGGGATTGCCAACCAAGGAAAAGATAGTTATATTGAGTTAACAATGCATCTTTCCATCCGAGCGCCACCAACACGGGGCCCCTTTTTTTGGCAGTCGTCCTTGGCGTCTGCTGTCACGATGATTGTCACTGGATGACATCTCTCGTGGCGAAGGTTGGTGGGAAATTGCGCGATGAACTGCCGCCTGTGAAAAAAAGAACAGACAGTTTGAACCATAAGGATACGTCAGACCGATCGGCAACAGAAGTTTAGACTGAAATGTGTGTTAATCAGGTGCTTAGTCATATATGTGCATTCATCAACGCACTAAGAAGCTTGTTTACGTGTTACCTTGAAGAACAAAACACAAGAGGACCTGGGCCCAAGTCCTCGGAAGTGTTCGTGTACAAACCACATGTAAACATGCAAAGTCCAAAGGATTGAATCAAAGAGGACAACCAGTCCAGGTCCTCGGTAGAGAAATGAATTAACATGTGTGTTAATTCATGTCGCAGTCATGTGCTCTATTAGTTGCTCAGAGGCAGTACCTACTGTAAAGCAGCTCGTATGTTTGTGTCCATTATATCTGTTGGTCGAACCAGTTATCGAAAGATTCTTCAGAGTTTTATTTGCGAAAGTTTGATGTTTGATGTTGATGTCCCGAGGCAAAACCCATTCCCGCGAATTCCCACGTTCCCACAATTCCAAAATAAATGATTTACTTACTCGGAGGGCTCTTAGATTCACGTTTTCCTCGGGAGAAAGGCCAGGGTCGTTGTCAGTATCAGAACAGACTACCAGACCGGCAACCAGGAGGAAAATGATCAGAAATTTCAGGCAGGGCGGTCCCATTGTGGCCGTGCCAATTGTTAGCTGTTTCAAATTCAGAAAGCGTTTTTATTTTCAAAGTCGCGATGTCTGTACCGGTTTGCAGAAAGGCACTGTTGATGCGGCCGTCCAAAAGCGACTAGTAGTATGGAGGCTTTGAAGATGAACTTATATTGGGAAAGAAATTTCATTGTTTGATCGTCGTTTGAATACGTGAGCTCAGTGACCATAAAACAATCAGCTGACATCAGACCATGCATAATGAGGATGACAGTGGCGCCTTGTTTGACTTGGTTGACATCGGCTTGGCTTGGCTTGGTTCGGCTCGGCTCCGATGTTTTCTTCTCCATTGCTCTCCTTTGGATGTCCAAATTGTATTTTCCGTCTTATCGTTCGAAATGGTATCCCGTGTCAGTAACGCGTTACTCACAGAGTATTCTTAGTTTCTAGAGAAATGTGATTGATTACACAAAATGCAATTCAAATGACTTTGTTAATCATGATTATACAAATTATACTACCTTTAGAAGGAAACTATTTGCTGTGCAATCCAAGCGACATTTTAAGAAATGGTTTAAAAAAAAACATCTTTCTTTAACGTGAGTCTTGGGCGCCTTGTAATTATAAAGTCATCATGATAACACCGGAAGTATTAAGGTCAATCGTTTTTGTGCTTTGGTTGGGATTAAAGATGTTGCCAAAGATAATATTTACGACCTCATAAAAAATGTACACGTTCAATTCAGTTCTCGAAAAATCGAGGCATTTTGTCAATTTGTGATCCTTTATTGCCTGTAATATAACAAACGTTGACGATATGGTGACGCTACCAAAAAAAATGTTTGTACAAGATTTCATCTTCATCCCTCGAATCGTTTCTAAGAAATGCCATTTATTTTTCCATTATCACACTTCTTTCGGCGTTTTGAAATCTATTGACATGACCGCCCAGTAACCCTGGAAATAAAGGCCAGCTGCTACCTCACGTGCCCGCCAAAATGATTTCACCGAGGTAAAATGTATCAGAACACAAAATGTGAAATGATTCTTCATTTTTGTGCATCGGCTATGATTGAAACAGACGGGTCACTTTTAAAATTGAAATCACTTATAATTTGATATATGGTGACGTCATGTAAGTCTCGGGATCGGGGTTGATATTCACACCAGGTTTTAAGTAGGAAATGTGAGGGTGAGGTGTCCAAAGGTGGTAGCTGGAAAATGTTTCAATGAATCGTTCTTCCTGCTTTATTCTCATGAATATTAATTTGCAATGATAAATTGTTCTCAAAATTCAGCAGGTCAACCAAATTATAAAATGCCCCCCCCCCCAAAAAAAAGGGGGCGGGGGTTGATCCCTTTTGTATTTTATTCCATTTGAACTTTGTTGCTGACTTGAAAAACGAAGGACTACATAACTATGAATCTAGTTTTTTGAGGCGTATTTCCTGTGCTGCACATGACTACTCAAAAATAGTATCAGTAGCGATAGTTGTATAATGAAGTTTGACGGAGCGTTGGACGACCTTGCAGTTGATGTTACATATGCTGATCTAAAAATAAACGTTTTGATGTTTTTTGGTCTTTCATAGGCATAATAAACTCTGCATTCAGCTAACAAAAAACAAAAAACATGGTACGTTGCTACACATTATGAAATATTCATTTTCTGCAAGACGAGAAACATAAAATGTCTGCCAGCCTGATAATAAAAAAACCTGGAGAGTTCGGCCGACAGCATGAATGGAAACCAGGCGGGAAATCCCGGAGGAAGAACGATTTTTTTGTTTTACCGTCAAATGTATAATGTACCGGTAACTATATGTTGGCGTTTTTTGTGACAAACGTAGGGTGACGGGGCACAATACTAGTTTTGTTATAACTTTTTTCAACTAGATTAATTGATCAGCTGATGCATTTTATAATTTGACCATAGGTAGGCAAACGTCAAAGCAGTAGCTTGACTAACATAAACAAATGTCATGATACCACAATTTTGTTGACAGTAATGGATTTTAGGCACTTCCGGTCGAATGACGTCATCATTCTGAAATTAAAGAAAGTTATTTGTTATTTTCCAAAGACTGCATTGTGGACAATTGTTTCAAAATTTGACAGTGGGATTTGAAACTTGAAGAAAAATGTTGAAATTTGTTGATGCCTCGGCCAAATGTAGGCCTTTAAAATTAAATGGACGACATTGTCTAACTTTTGACGCGTATTTCAGGTGCTACAGATACGGCTGGGGAGTGGATATTAAATCCCGAACGCGGCGTAATCCAGAACACCTAAATTACAAAGAAAAGTACCGCTTTAACACCAACATGTATTAATGCGTACTTGTGCACTGACTTCAAGGCATGTAGACATCCTTCTTAAAATCTTTTTAAAAATGCGTCGGTGTCGCTTCCGACTTTTCGTTGTCCGTATCTTTGAATGGTTTGTATTTACGGACGCAGTGTCGAGAATAGCTGCCTTATACTTTTCTGGCAGTTCGTTTCTGATTGTAAAGGTTTTGTATGCACATTATCGAAATGTAAGAAGAAGCCACAGGGGATGAAATATCTTAGTGCTGTCGCGGGGTCATCTCGAACAGTCATTTCGAATTACCGTGCGCCACTTTAAAGATGTGTGCCCGGTGCTCTTCAAAAAACAATTTTGTTCTTCTCTAGAATTTGTTTGAATGTTTTGTTTTATCAGGCTTTGTTTTATCGAGCCGCTAATTCTAATTTTGTGGAAAAATAATTCAAGAACAAAACGCCAGTGTTTATTTTTCGTTAGATGTCTTATTCAAGGGAAAATACCTGTTGCATTGCTATGGAAAATAACACTTAAAACAGAAACATACTTTTGGGGGGGGGGGGGTCAACTCGAATTGGTAAGCGGAGTACATCTGCAAAAATTAAAATGAGAAAATTACCGTTAAAATTAATATTTACCGCGTTTGTGGACCAAAATTCGTCTCGTTAAAGTAGTTACGTTATACGCTCTTTATAACTGGAACGAGTTTTAAAAAAAGGTATGGTGGTTTTCTTAGCCTTACTTATACTATACCTTCTTTGATAGCTTTTGTCAAATGATCATAATGAAAATTCCAAAGTCAGCTAGTTTCATTTCAGATTGCATACTTTTTTTATAAGATGGAATTTTGCTTCGAGGTGATATACATGTAAATCAAACTAGGTTTTGCCCTTCAGCGACGTTTAAACACTGTATACTCAGTGTATACAGATTCAGATTCAGGAGGTCGTGGGTTCGAGTCCCACCCGAGTGATTTTTCAATCTGTCACTCGGGAGGTAACACACTATGAGTATACAGTGTTTAAACGTCGCTGAAGGGCAAAACCTAATACTTTTTTGAAATACTTTTTTATATTTTTTTTTTGCAATAATGTTAGTTTACGAATGCACACGAGGCACTGTTAATGTGAATTACATTGTTATAACGTTCGAGATCACACAAAGAGTGCGGAGTTATCCCGAACAAAGCTGTTTTTGCTGAAGCCATAACGACCTAAAGTAATGTTGAAAAAAAATATGCTTATTGTTTGGACTTGACTTGTACTTATTTTGACATAATCTTAGAAACACATTCAGTTTGAACACCAAAAAGGAAAAGATGTTCGGGATAACTCACTCTCTCCCACTCAAAAATAGAATCCGTATCGGTAGACTTCAATATGGAGTTGTATACGGTGCTTCTTCTACCAAAGGCATTTAAAAGGAAACTATTTGCTGTAAAAATGAGAATTACACGAAAATTTCTTTGTGTGCATCGGAGTCGACTTTGCTTAATCGTGACGTCATTTCATTCCCAAATCAGGACTAAATGTGTGAATGGTCAAATGCAGTGTTTTGTAATACAACAACAACCGGACGCGTATCGTGTAACATGATACAGAGCGCGTGACCACAGACTTTGTTGTTGTGTCTAGGTTGTTTTTATCCATGTCTATGACGCGACAACGAATGAATGACCGAAGACCCGATATAGAAAGTGCCCGCTGATTGGTGAAAATCTAGAGGTCAAGATGCGGTTATCTTGCATAAATAATCAGCGAATCAGCTCAACAATTATAGACCATGGCTCCGCCTTAAAGGGCTATGCGTTGTGATTCTTTTAAATGCAATCCTTGAAAATGCACTTTACGAATACGTAAAAGGTGATTCTGACCGGCTATATACAAGGGCGTACTGCGCTCGTATTTCATTGGTATTTTGCTGCCATTTTAGTTTTTTATGCCAATTCCAAATTCCATATTCATGAGCAAAACTGTGATGTTATTTCAAGCAGAACCCTCTATGTTACGGCTATTTCGGCACAAAAAAGTACCAGAACATTTGATTTGTTGCTGTTGTAAAGTTTCTTTTCTTTGGTGATTTGTTGTTGTGTTGGAATATGGCAGTAAGCCAATTAGCAAACATTTCTCACAAATGTTTTCACTAAGCAGATTGGCGGTACACAATTGAACTGAAAACCCCTCAAAACCGAGCAGTGTCTTCCTGAAATGACATTCATTATTAATGACATTCAGCAACCTCGTCCCAGGGTGTCGAGCAGTACGCGCCCACCACTACTTGCTCTCTGACCCTGGTATTGGATCATTTGCATACATTTTTGCACACGTATGCAAATGAGGAATAGTCTGGTGCTTGCCTGTACGTTACATTAGCGTTTGTTTTTGTATGCGGTGTCTGGGGTGAAAAGACATTAAATTCGTCGCGCCGTAAGTTACGAAAACACGATTGCTTTGGAAGTTCAAATTTTACAGTCTTATCCCGCCAACATGCAATATCACATTTCATACCAATATAAGAAATTGGAAAGGAAAATAGTATTTTTTTAGAAGGCGTGGACGTTATAATTACAATGATCGTGAAAACACGTAATGCACGTTGGAAATAACAACACCAACTACACGATATAAATCCATTACTAACTAATTGCGGTATCGAATCAGGATACAGGAAGAAAGTTTCCTATCCATGGCTTACTATTGGAAACGAGGTTGGAAATAAAGTAAACACTGGGGACGAGGTTGCTAGAACTATGACGCCAGAGTGAATCAACTGTGTGCACGAGAAAGGATGCCAGACCTTGTTTAATTACATTAGAGGATGACGAATGTGGACATGTTCACGATGGAGCTACTTATCACAATGACATTTGAACGGATTCCTTTCTTTCCGTTTTGACGTAAGGTCTTTTTTTTTCTAGACATGGCCATTTGCATTGGTGTTAATGATGTCATTACTGATGAAATTGAATGGGTATTGAGCAAACTACTGAATAGTTTCAAAGGTGTATCCAACCCGCTTCATGAGTTTTCATCGGCCTGAAATTTTGCAGATTTTGCCGTAAACCTCCCTGAACGATTGTGTGTGTGTGTGATGCTACTGGTTTTGGACATACATGTATTCCATTGTGTGTTAATTCGAGTGTTCAACTAATTTGGGATGGGGGCCGACATAGGCCACCGCCTGCAGGTTCAAACAACTAGTAAATAAGGTTTAATCTGTCATTTTTTTTGCGGCGATTGGATGAGAGCAGCTCAGTTAACCCAGAATTATATCGTATAGCCAACAGTGCAAGACATACTATGCTGTCTTTTAGGAGAGATCCTAAAGGGAAGGGTACATAAACATTGCCCTGCTCATTGGGCCAATATGTCATTCCGAATACCATTTCAGCTTCCTGGGGAGTATATATTTGTTTCACGCATGCGTATGAAGTTAAATGACGTCACTATCCCACAAAATATTTGCACCCGTATGTACACTCCATTCAAATCAACTTCAGATTTAAATTCTTGGGTAGGGGAATCCCCCATTTGTTCCATTTCCAATTTGGTAAGGGTATCATTGACATAATAAGGTATTTACCCTCCCTAAATGTTTTGAGGAATCTGCCCTTTTGTATGATAGTACCCAATTTTCATCAGCGTTTACCCCCTCCCCCAACCCAATATTAGTAAAGAGTGCCCTTGTTTTTAAACAAGTATCCTTAAAAAAAAAGGAAAACAATACGTGCCGTTTTTTTTTTACCAGAGGCCTTTTACGAGTGCCCTTTTTGGAATTTCGCGCCTACCGTTGACAGTGTTCCACTCTAAAAAACGCCACCTATTGTCTGAAAGTGTACATGATCGACTGTTTGAACAGCGCCCTCATAGGAATATAGTACTCACCCCCCCCCCCCCCCCCCCCCCCCCCACACACACACACACACACACCCACACACACACTTTTTGATTTTGCGGAGACCAAGTGTCCGGAAAAACGAACTTTTAACCATAAATGGGCGGGGGCGGAATCTGCCCCCCCCCCCTCGACTTTTTCCACGATTGCCTTTAAAAAAATTTTCCGCGACCCGAGCTGTTATGACTTTTTAGCCTCGAGCCTTGCGCATCTTTTGACACCAAAAATATAAAAATCGGACCAGGGGTTGTCGCGCAGCAAAACATTTTTCGGCGCTACGCGCCGTGAAAATTGAATTTTCCCATAGACGTCGTGTACACAGACCAGAAATAACATTCGTACATATGAATAATTAATTAGCCATAATTCCAAAACACTTTGACCTATAGTCATGACATTTCTTGGGTATGTTTATGAAGAGTTGCTCTATGCATGTACCGAGTTTCAAGATTTTTCGTCACTCGATGGCCGAGATCTTAGGGGGGGGGCGAATCCGCCCCCCCCCCGGCTGAGAGATGGTCAAAATAACCCGACCCTTTTAGGGTTCCCCCCCCCCCCATGACCTCGCTACGGCACTGGGTGTCATTGGGCCACACGCTCTATCGCTACGCATGTGCAAACATAAACTGACGCCATCATTTGAAGAAAATGGTCCATTAAAAAAGAAAATCACTCTCAGGACGAATTTCAACAAAACTGAATTCTTTCAACAGAAAACAAAATGACGATACGTCGGCTACACTGTGGAAATAGTTTATCATTATTTATTATCGTTTTTGATAATTGAACTGCTTTTCGCGAAACCCACCACCTGTGTACATGCAAGCACAATAGCATTTCATTTCAAATGAGTCCGTAAGCTTTGTAGTTTGAGGAGGAAAAACATAGTGGCTGCTTTTTATGAAAACGCAGAAAAATATGCGTTATTGACGTTCGTGTATTCAGCCAGAATGCAGGTTCTGTGACGAGTTTTTCTTCCCTATAAAGGCCATCAGGAACGAAATAAAAAAACTATCATTATTCCGAACATCATTTTGCATATGCCACTACCCTTCCATAACCCATGAGTGGGGTGCAGTGGATCGTGTTGCAAAATAGGGACAACTGAAAGATGAACTAAAATGTAGCATCTCTGAATTCCAGTTGAGTCGGGTACTGGCCTGCATGTGGAAATTCTTCATGTGATGAAACCTCTATATTACTTATGTGTCCGGTGAAAAGCAACCAACCCACACCCAACACCGTCTTCTTGACAGTCGTCCTTGGCGTCTGCTGTCACGGTGATTGTCACTGGATATCTCTCGTGGCGAAGGTTGGTGGGAAATTGCGCGATGAACTGCCGCCTGTGAAAAAAAGAACAGACAGTTTGAACCATAAGGATACGTCAGACCGATCGGCAACAGAAGTTTAGACTGAAATGTGTGTTAATCAGGTGCTTAGTCATATATGTGCATTCATAAATGCACTAAGAAGCTTGTTTACGTGTTACCTTGAAGAACAAAACACAAGAGGACCTGGGCCCAAGTCCTCGGAGGTGTTCGTGTACAAACCACATGTAAACATGCAAAGTCCAAAGGATTGAATCAAAGAGGACACGGTCCAGGTCTTCGGTAGGGAAATGAATTAACATGTGTGTTAATTCATGTCGCAGTCATGTGCTCTATTAGTTGCTCAGAGGCAGTACCTACTGTAAAGCAGCTCGTATTTGTGTCCATTATATTTGTTGGTCGAACCAGTTATCGAAAGATTCTTCAGAGTTTTATTTGCAAACGTTTGATGCTTGATGTTGATGTCCCGAGGCAAAACCCATTCCCGCGAATTCCCACGTTCCCACAATTCCAAAATATATGATTTACTTACTCGGAGGCCTCTTAGATTCACGTTTTCCTCGGGAGAATGGCCAGGGTCGTTGTCAGTATCAGAACAGACTACCAGACCGGCAACCAGGAGGAAAATGATCAGAAATTTCAGGCAGGGCGGTCCCATCGTGGCCGAGCCAATTGTTAGCTGTTTCAAATTCAGAAAGCGTGTTTATTTTCAAAGTCGCGATGTCTGTACCGGTTTGCAGAAAGGCACTGTTGATGCGGCCGTCCAAAAGCGACTAGTAGTATGGAGGCTTTGAAGATGAACTTATATTGGAAAGAAATTTCATTGTTTGATCGTCGTTTGAATACGTGAGCTCAGTAACCATAAAACAATCAGCTGACATCAGACCGTGCATAATGAGGATGACAGTGGCGCCTTGTTTGACTTGGTTGACATCGGCTTGGCTCGGCTTGGTTCAGGTCGGCTCGGATGTTTTCTTCTCCATTGCTCTCCTTTGGATGTCCAAATTGTATTTTCTGTCTTATCGTTCGAAATGGTATAACGTGTCAGTAACGCCTTACTCACAGAGTATTCTTAGTTTCTAGAGAAATGTGATTGATTAAACAAAATGCGATTCAAATGTCTTTGTTAATCATGATTATACAAATTATACTACCTTTAAAAGGAAACAACTATTTGCTGTGCAATCCAAGCGACATTTTGAGAAATGGTTTTAAAAAAAGTCATAATTCTTTAACGTGCGTCTTTTAATTATTAAGTCATCATGATAACACCGGAAGTATTAAGGTCAATCGTTTTTGTGGGTGGGTTGGGATTAAAGATGTTGCCCAATGTAATATCTACGACCTCACAAAAAAATGTACACGTTCAATTAAGTTCTCGAAAAATCGAAGCATTTTGTCAATTTGTGATCCTTTATTGCCAGTAATTTAACAAACGATGACGATATGGTGACGCTACCAAAAAAATGTTTGTACAAGGTTTCATCTTCATCCCTCGAATCGTTTCTAAGAAATTCCATTGATTTTTTAATTATCACACTTCTTTTGGCGTTTTGAAATCTATTGACATGACCGCCCAGTAACCCTGGAAATAAAGGCCAGCTGCTACCTCACGTGCCTGATTTCACCGAGGCAAGATTGATCAGAACACAAAATGTGAAATGATTCTTCATTTTTGTGCATCGGCTATGATTGAAACAGACGGGTCACTTTTAAAATTGAAATCACTTATAATTTGATACATGGTGACGTCATGTAAGACTCGGGATCGGGGTTAATATTCACACCAGGTTTCAAGTAGGAAATGAGAGGGTGAAGTGTCCAAAGGTCGTAGCTGGAAAATGTTTCAATGAATTGTTCTTCCTGCTTTATACTCATGAATATTAATTTGCAATGATAAATTGTTCTCAAAATTAAGCAGGTCAACCAAATTATAAAAAGACCCCGCCCCCAAAAAAATATAAAGGGGGCGGGGGTTGATCCCTTTTGTATTTTATTCCATTTGAACTTTGTTGCTGCCTTGAAAAACGAAGGCCTACATAACTATGAATCTAGTTTTTTGAGGCGTATTTCCTGTGCTGCACATGATTACTCAAAAATAGTATCAGTAGCGATAGTTGTATAATGAAGTTTGACGGAGCGTTGGACGTCCTTGCAGTTGATGTAACATATGCTGAACTAAAAAAAAAACGTTTTGATGTTTTTTGGTCTTTCATAGGCATGATAAACTCTGCATTCAGCTAACAAGAAACAAAAAACATGGTACGTAGCTACACATTATGAAATATTCATTTTCTGCGAGACGAGAAACATAAAATGTCTGCCAGCCTGATAATAAAAAAACCCTGGAGAGTTCGGCCGACAGCATGAATGGAAACCAGGCGGGAAATCCCGGGAGGAAGAACGATTTTTTTTTGTTTTACCGTCAAATGTATAATGTAACAATATGTTGGCGTTTTTTGTGACAAACGTAGGGTGACGGGGCACAATACTAGTTTGGTTATAACTTTTTTCAACTAGATTAATTGATCAGCTGATGCATTTTATAATTTGACCATAGGTAGGCAAACGTCAAAACAGTCGCTTGACTAACATAAACAAATGTCATGATACCACCATTTGTTCGACAGTCATGGATTTTAGGCACTTCCGGTCGAATGACGTCATCATTCTGAAATTTTAGAAAGTTAGTTGTTATTTTCCAAAGACTGCGTTGTGGACAATTTTTTTCAAAATTTGACAAATGGATTTTAAACTTGAAGAAAAAGTTGAAATTTGTTGATACCTCGGCCAAATGTAGGCCTTTAAAATTAAATGGAAGACATGGTCTAACTTTTGACGCGTATTTCAGGTGCTACAAATACGGCTGGGGAGTATGCGGCGTAATATAGAACACCTAAATTAAAGAGAAAAATGCACTGACTTCAAGGCACGTAGACATCCTTTTTGAAATCTGAAAAAAAAAATGCGTTCGTGTCGCTTCCGACTTTTCGTTGTCCGTATCTTTGAATGGTTTGTATTAACGGACGAAGTGTCGAGAATAGCTGCCTTATACTTTTCTGTAAGTTCGTTCCTTATTGTAAAGGTTTTGTATGCACATTATCGAAATGTGGGAAGAAAGTCACAGGGGATGAAATATCTGAGTGCGCTAGCGGGGTCATCTTGAACAGTCATTTCGAATTACCGTGCGCCACTTTAAAGATGTGTGCCCAGTGCTCTTCAAAAAACAAATTTGTTGTTCTGAAGAATTTGTTTTAATGCTTTGTTTTACCGCTAATTCTAATTTTGTGAAAAAAAATATTCAAGAACAAAACGTCAGTGATTATTTTTCGTTTGATGTCTTATTCAAGGGGAAATAACTGTTGCATTGCTATGGAAAATAACACTTGAAACAGAAACATACTTTTGGGGGGGGGGTCAAACTCGAATTGGCAAGCGGAGTACATCTTTAGAAATTAAAATGAGAAAATTACCGTTAAAATGCAATTATGTTAGTCCAAGGGCGGATCCAGGGGGGGCCAAAGGGGGCCATGGCCCCCCCCCCCCCCAAAACGAAACCAATTTTTTTTTTTTTATGTGACGTCGCAATAAGGGCAGGCAAAGAGTACACCACCATCTTTTCCTCAAAAAACATAGGTTAAAGTGGTCAGAAATTGCCTCAGATCGCACCACAGAGCATCTAGAATCCAAATTTTTTTCGGGGCCCTTAAGCGGGCCCCGAACCCCACGCCGTAATTGTTTGACCCACTTTTTGGGGGGACCCAAAATTTTTTTTGCCCCCCCAAAATTGTGTTCTGGATCCGCCCTTGTCGAGATCCCACACAGAGTGCTGAGTAATCCCGAACAAAGCTGGTTTTTTTCTGAAGCCATAACGACCTAAAGTAATGTTGAACAGATGATTAAAAAATATGCTTATTGTTTGGACTTGACTTGTACCTATTTTGACATATAGATCCTAGAAACACACTCAGTTTGAACACCAAAAAGGAAAAGATGTTCGGGATAACTCACTCTCTCCTACTCAAAAATAGAATCAGTATCGGTAGACTTCAATATGGAGTTGTATACGGTGCTTCTTGGAGTTAATGCAACATATGCTGGTCTAAAAATAAATGCGTTTTACGGCTTTGTGTCTCTGTGTGGGTAATAATAAAATTCTGCTCTGAGCTCGGAGCTTACGAAAGAATGGTTTGTGCCTACACTTTACAAAAAATGGATTTTCTGCATTTAGATATGAGCGAAAAATGGAGAGGTACAATTGCAATCAGTTTTAACGACCAAAACAACTCAGAAATTCTTCTAAGGTAATATTGCATGCTTCGTGTGATTAAGTTCAAATGAACAATTAGTCTTCCGAAGTGCTTTAATCAAGATCTATTGGCAAAACAGAAGAATTCCCTGGCCCATATTTGTATTTTACCTCGTGTCAGTAACACCTCACACACATTCGTCTTAGTTTCTAGAGCTGAATAAACAAAATGCATTTCCAATTTATTAGTAAATCATAACAAATATTCTACCAAAGGCATTTCAAAGGAAACTATTTTGCTGTAAAAATGAGAATTACACGAACATTTCTTTGCGTGCATCGAAGTCGACTTTGCTTAATCGTGACGTCATTTCATTCCCAAATCAGGACTAAATGTTTGATTGGTCAAATGCTGTGTTTTGTAATACGATGTGGTGACGCTACCAAAAAAATGTTTGTACAAGGTTTCATCTTCATCCCTCGAATCGTTTCTAAGAAATTCCATTTATTTTTTAATTATCACACTTCTTTTGGCGTTTTGAAATCTATTGACATGACCGCCCAGTAACCCTGGAAATAAAGGCCAGCTGCTACCTCACGTGCCCGCCAAAACGATTTCACCGAGGCAAGATTTATCAGAACACAAAATGTGAAATGATTCTTCATTTTTGTGCATCGGCTATGATTGAAACAGACGGGTCACTTTTAAAATTGAAATCACTTATAATTTGATATATGGTGACGTCATGTAAGTCTCGGGATCGGGGTGGATATTCACACCGGGTTTCAAGTAGGAAATGAGAGGGTGAAGTGTCCAAAGATCGTAGCTGAAAAGGTTTCAACGAATTGTTCTTCCTGCTTTATTCTCATGAATATTAATTTGCAATGATAAATTGTTCTCAAAATTCACCAGGTCAACCAAATTATAAAAGCCGCCCCCCCCCATAAAAAAAAGGGGGAGGGGTTGATCCCTTTTGTATTTTACTCCATTTGAACTTTGTTGCTGCCTTGAAAAACGAAGGCCCACAAAACTATGAATCTAGTTTTTTTGAGGCGTATTTCCTGTGCTGCACATGACTACTCAAAAATAGTATCAGTAGCGATAGTTGTATAATGAAGATTGACGGAGCGTTGGACGTCCTTGCAGTTGATGTAACATATGCTGAACTAAAAATAAACGTTTTGATATTTTTTTGGTCTTTCATAGGCATAATAAACTCTGCATTCAGCTAACAAGAAAACCCCCAAAAACATGGTACGTAGCTACACATTATGAAATATTCTTTTTCTGCGAGACGAGAAACATAAAATGTCTGCCAGCCTGATAATAAAAAAAACCTGGAGAGTTCGGCCGACAGCATGAATGGAAACCAGGCGGGACAGCCCGGGAGGAAGAACGATTTTTTTGTTTTACCGTCAAATGTATAATGTAACAATATGTTAGCGTTTTTTGTGACAAACGTAGGGTGACGGGGCACAATACTAGTTTGGTTATAACTTTTTTCAACTAGATTAATTGATCAGCTGATGCATTTTATAATTAAACCATAGGTAGGCAAACGTCACAGCAGTCGCTTGACTAACATAAACAAATGTCATGATACCACCATTTGTTCGACAGTCATGGCTTTTAGGCACTTCCGGTCGAATGACGTCATTATTCTGAAATTTTAGAAAGTTATTTGTTATTTTCCAAAGACTGCGTTGTGGACAATTTTTTTCAAAATTTGACAAATGGATTTTAAACTTGAAGAAAAAGTTGAAATTTGTTGATACCTCGGCCAAATGTAGGCCTTTAAAATTAAATGGACGACATGGTCTAACTTTTGACGCGTATTTCAGGTGCTACAAATACGGCTGGGGAGTATGCGGCGTAATATAGAACACCTAAATTAAAGAGAAAAATGCACTGACTTCAAGGCACGTAGACATCCTTTTTGAAATCTGAAAAAAAAATGCGTTCGTGTCGCTTCCGACTTTCCGTTGTCCGTATCTTTGAATGGTTTGTATTAACGGACGAAGTGTCGAGAATAGCTGCCTTATACTTTTCAGTAAGTTCGTTCCTTATTGTAAAGGTTTTGTATGCACATTATCGAAATGTGGGAAGAAAGTCACAGGGGATGAAATATCTGAGTGCGCTAGCGGGGTCATCTCGAACAGTCATTTCGAATTACCGTGCGCCACTTTAAAGATGTGTGCCCGGTGCTCTTCAAAAACAAATTTGTTGTTCTGAAGAATTTGTTTTAATGCTTTGTTTTACCGCTAATTCTAATTTTGTGAAAAAATTATTCAAGAACAAAACGTCAGTGATTATTTTTCGTTTGATGTCTTATTCAAGGGGAAATAACTGTTGCATTGCTATGGAAAATAACACTTGAAACAGAAACATACTTTTTGGGGGGGGGGGGTCAAACTCGAATTGGCAAGCGGAGTACATCTTTAGAAATTAAAATGAGAAAATTACCGTTAAAATGAATATTTACCGCGTTTTTCGACCAAAATCCATCTCGTTAAAGTAGTTACGTTATACGCTCTTTATAACTGGAACGAGTTTTAAAAAAAAGGTATGGTGGTTTTTTTAGCCTAAATTGGAATGAACCTACTTTGATAGCTTTTGTCAAATGATCTTTCCTCCTTCCGAAATATTCTTCCCGTCAAATTCTCCACAAATTCCCGACAAATTCACAACAGTTCATAATGAAAATTCCAAAGTCAGCTAGTTTCATTTCAGATTGCATACTTTTTTTATAAGATGGAATTTTGCGTCGGGGTGATTTACATGTAAATCAAATTAGGTTTTGCCCTTCAGTGACGTTTAAACACTGTATACTCAGTGTATACAGATTCAGATTCATGAGGTCGTGGGTTCCAATCCCACCCGAGTGATTTTTCCATCTTTCTCTCGGGAGGTAACACACTATGAGTATACAGTGTTTAAACGTCGCTGAAGGGCAAATCCTAATACTTTTTTTATTACTTTTTTATACTTTTGTTTTGCAATTATGTTAGTGTACGAATGCACACGAGGCAATGTTTATGTGTATTGACATTATTATAACGTTCGAGATCCCACACAGAGTGCTGAGTAATCCCGAACAAAGCTTTTTTTTATCTGAAGCCATAACGACCTAAAGTAATGTTGAAAAGATGATAAAAAATATGCTTATTGTTTGGACTTGACTTGTTCTTATTTTGACATATAAATCCTAGAAACACACTCAGTTTGAACACCAAAAAGGAAAAGATGTTCGGGATAACTCACTCTCTCCTACTCAAAAATAGAATCGGTATCGGTAGACTTCAATATGGAGTTGTATACGGTGCTTCTTGGAGTTAATGCAACATGTGCTGGTCTGAAAATAAATGCGTTTTACGGCTTTGTGTCTCTGCGTGGGTAATAATAAAATTCTGCTCTGAGCTCTGAGCTTACGAAAAAATAGTTTGTGGCTACACTGTACAAAAAAATGGATTTTCTGCATTTAGATATGCGCGAAAAATGGAGAGGTACAATTGCAATCAGTTTTAACGACCAAAACAACTCAGAAATTCTTCTAGGGTATTATTGCATGCATCGTGTGATTAAGTTCAAATGAACAATTTGTCTTTCGAAGTTCCTTAATCAAGATCTATTGGCAAAACAGAAGGGTTCCCTGGACCGCATTTGTATTTTACCCCGTGTCAGTAACACCTCACACACATTCGTCTTAGTTTCTAGAGAAATCTGACTGATTAAACAAAATGCAATTCCAATATGTTAGTAAATCATCACAAATATTCTACCAAAGGCATTTAAAAGGAAACTAATTTGATGTAAAAATGAGAATTACACGAACATTTCTTTGTGAGCATCGAAGTCGACTTTGCTTAATCGTGACGTCATTTCATTCCCAAATCAGGACTAAATGTTTGATTGGTCAAATGCTGTGTTTTGTAATACGATATGGTGACGCTACCAAAAAAATGTTTGTACAAGGTTTCATCTTCATCCCTCGAATCGTTTCTAAGAAATTCCATTTATTTTTTAATTATCACACTTCTTTCAGCGTTTTGAAATCTATTGACATGACCGCCCAGTAACCCTGGAAAAAAAGGCCAGATGCTACCTCACGTGCCCGCCAAAACGATTTCACCGAGGCAAGATTTATCAGAACACAAAATGTGAAATGATTCTTCATTTTTGTGCATCGGCTATGATTGAAACAGACGGGTCACTTTTAAAATTGAAATCACTTATAATTTGATATATGGTGACGTCATGTAAGTCTCGGGATCGGGGTGGATATTCACACCAGGTTTCAAGTAGGAAATGAGAGGGTGAAGTGTCCAAATGTCGTAGCTGGAAAATGTTTCAATGAATTGTTCTTCCTGCTTTATACTCATGAATATTAATTTACAATGATAAATTGTTCTCAAAATTCAGCAGGTCAACCAAATTATAAAAAGCCCCCAACCCCAAATATAAAGGGGGCGGGGGTTGATCCCTTTTGTATTTTATTCCATTTGAACTTTGTTGCTGCCTTGAAAAACGAAGGACTACATAACTATGAATCTAGTTTTTTGAGGCGTTTTTCCTGTGCGAAATTCCAAAGAAAGCTAGTTTCATTTCAGATTGCATACTTTTTTTTTGTAATTATGTTAGTGTACGAATGCACACGAGGCAATGTTTATGTGTATTTACATTGTTATAACGTTCGAGATCACACAAAGAGTGCGGAGTAATCCCCCAAAAAGCTTTTTTTTCTGAAGCCATAACGACCTAAAGTAATGTTGAAAAGATGATAACAAATATGCTTATTGTTTGGACTTGACTTGTACTTATTTTGACATATTAATTTTAGAAACACACTCAGTTTGTTGTTAGAAAACCAAAAGGAAAAGATGTTCGGGATAACTCACTCTCTCCTACTCAAAAATAGAATCAGTATCGATAGACTTCAATATGGAGTTCTACAGTGCTTCTTATGTCCTTGGAGTTAATGCAACGTATTATGCTGGTCTGAAAATAAATGCGTTTTACGGCTTTGTGTCTCTGTGTGTGGGTAATAATAAAATTCTGCTCTGAGCTCTGAGCTTACGAAAGAAGGTTTGTGGCTACACTGTACAAAAAATGGATTTTCTGCATTTTGATACAAGCGAAAAATGGAGAGGTACAATTGCAATCAGTTTGAACGACTGTTCACGACCATTATGTCCGTTTGGCCGATTACGTCCGACAACAGATTTTGACTAGCACTGGCCGATTATGTCCGACGGACGATTATGTCCGACCCATTGTGTCCGACGGCCGATTATGTCCGACCCATTGTGTCCGACGTCCGATTATGTCTGACCCATTATGTCTGACGGCCGATTATGTCCGACCCATTATGTCCGACGGCCGATTATGCCCGACCAATTGTGTCCGACGTCCGATTATGCCCGACCCGTTATGTCCGACGTCCGATTATGCCCGACCCGTTATGTCCGACGGCCGATTATGTCCGATCCATTGTGTCCGACGATGGGATATGTCCGACCCAATGTATTTAGATGGTCGATTACGCCGGATTCATTCAGTTGTGTTCTTACATGATTCAATTATCTTTGGATTGTAACTGCGGATATTTGGCCATAGTGCCATCGCAGATTTGTTATTTGAAAAACTATGAGGTAGAAGAGAAATTTATAACTTTCAAAATGGCTGCCCTTGCTTTCTATAACACCTTTATTTTTTTCATAGGACAAATGTGCAATGGCCCTATAGCCAAATATCTTTCTCAAGACATACGCTGATTGTGTGCCAAATTCCCTGCTTTGATCATCAAATGAACAGTTCTATCAGTGTTCCCATTTTGATATTTAATAATTTTCACGTTTTTAAGTTTGATTTTAATACTTCAAACCCTGGTTATTGACATGATTATTATGTAGTTCTTGTTATGTAGTTAAAACCTATTATGTAGTTAGTATGTATTGAAGTCTTTAAATACTTCTTGTAGTTGGTGAGATTCTTTGTTTACTTCATCGTCATTCTTTGATAGCTTTTGTCAGATGATCTTTCCTCCTTCCGAAATATTCTTCCCATCAAATTCTCCACAAATTCCAGCCAAATTCACAACAGTTCATAATGAAAATTCCAAAGTCAGCTAGTTTCATTTCAGATTGCATACCTTTTTTTGCAATTATGTTAGTGTACGAATGCACACGAGGCAATATTTATGTGTATTTACATTGTTATAACGTTCGAGATCACACAAAGAGTGCGGAGTAATCCCAAACAAAAGCTGTTTTTTTTTTCTGAAGCCATAACGACCTAAAGTAATGTTGAAAAGATGATTAAAAATATCCTTATTGTTTGGACTTGACTTGTACTTATTTTGACATATAAATCTTAGAAACACACTCTGTTTGTAGTAAGAACTCCAAAAGGAAAGGCTGTTCGGGATAACTCACTCTCTCCTACTCAAAAATAGAATCAGTATCGGTAGACTTCAATATGGAGTTCTACGGTGCTTCTTACGTCCTTGGAGTTAATGCAACATATGCTGGTCTGAAAATAAATGCGTTTTACGGCTTTGTGTCTCTGTGTGGGTAATAATAAAATTCTGCTCTGAGCTCGGAGCTTACGAAAGAATGGTTTGTGGCTACACACTGTAAAAAGAGGATTTTCTGCAATTAGATATGAGCGAAAAATGGAGAAGTACAATTGCAATCAGTTTGAACGACTGTTCACGACCATTATGTCCGTTTGGCCGATTACGTCCGACAACAGATTTTGACTAGCAATGGCCGATTATGTCCGACGGACGATTGTGTCCGACCCAATGTGTCCGACGTCCGATTATGTCCGACCCATTATGTCTGACGGCCGATTATGTCCGACCCATTATGTCCGACAGCCGATTTTGTCTGACCCATTGTGTCCGACGGCCGATTTTGTCCGACCCATGATGTCTGACGGCCGATTATGTCCGACCCATTATGTCCGACTGCCGATTATGTCTGACCCATTGTGTCCGACGGCCGATTTTGTCCGACCCATGATGTCTGACGGCCGATTATGTCCGACCCATTATGTCCGACTGCCGATTATGTCCGACCCATTGTGTCCGACGTCCGATTATGCCCGACCCGTTATGTCCGACGGCCGATTATGTCCGACCCATTTTGTCCGACGATGGGATACGTCCGACCTAATGTATTTGGATGGTCGATTACGCCGGATTCATTCAGTTGTGTTCTTACATGATTCAATTATCTTTGGATTGTAACTGTGGATATTTGGCCATAGTGCCATCGCAGATTTGTAATTTGAAAAACTATGAGGTAGAATAGTAATTGATAACTCTTCAAAATGGCTGCCCTTGCTTTCTATAACACCTGTATTTTTTTCATACGACAAATGTGCAATGGCCCTAAAGCCAAATATCTTTCTCAAGACATACGCTGACTGTGTGCCAAATTCCCTGCTTTGATCATCAAATGAACAATTCTATCAGTGTTCCCATTTTGATATTTAATTGTTTTGACGTTTTTAAGTTTGATTTTAATACTTCAAACTCTGGTTATTGACATGATTATTATGTAGTTCTTGTTATGTAGTTAAAACCTATTATGTAGTTAGTATGTATTGAAGTCTTTAAATACTTCTTGTAGTTGGTGAGATTCTTTGTTTACTTCATCGTCATTCTTTGATAGCTTTTGTCAGATGATCTTTCCTCCTTCCGAAATATTCTTCCCATCAAATTCTCCACAAATTCCAGGCAAATTCACAACAGTTCATAATGAAAATTCGAAAGTCAGCTAGTTTTATTTCAGATTGCATATTTTTTTTTGCAATTGTGTTAGTGTAAGAATGCACACGAGGCAATGTTTATGTGTATTTACATTGTGATAACGTTCGGGATCACACAAAGAGTGCGGAGTAATCCCAAACAAAAGCTGTTTTTTTCTGAAGCCATAACGACCTAAAGTAATGTTGAAAAGATGATAAAAAAATATGCTTATTGTTTGGACTTGACTTGTACTTATTTTGACATAAATCTTAGAAACACACTCATTTTGTTGTAAGAACACCACAAGGACAAGATGTTCGGGATAACTCACTCTCTGCTACTCAAAAATAGAATCAGTATCGGTAGACTTCAATATGGAGTTGAATACTGTGCTTCTCGGAGTTAATGCAACATATGCTGGACTAAAAATAAATGCGTTTTACGGCTTTGTGTCTCTGTGTGGGTAATAAAAAAATTCTGCTCTGAGCTCTGAGCTAACAAAGGAATGGTTTGTGGCTACACTGTACAAAAAAATGGATTTTTTGCATTAGATATGAGCGACAAATGGAGAGGTACAATTGCAATCAGTTTTAACGACCAAAACAACTCAGAAATTCTTCTAGGGTAATATTGCATGCTTCGTGTGATTAAGTTCAAATGAACAATTAGTCTACCGAAGTGCTTTAATCAAGATCTATTGGCAAAACGGAAGGGTTCCCTGGCCCATATTTGTATTTTACCCCGTGTCAGTAACACCTCACACACATTCTTCTTAGTTTCTAGAGAAATCTGACTGATTAAACAAACTGCAATTCCAATATATTAGTAAATCATAACAAATATTCTACCAAAGGCATTTAAAAGGAAACTATTTGCTGTACAAATGAGAATTACACGAACATTTCTTTGTGTGCATCGAAGTCGACTTTGCTTAATCGTGACGTCATTTTATTCCCAAATCAGGACTAAATGTTTGATTGGTCAAATGCAGTGTTTTGTAATACGATATGGTGACGCTACCAAAAAAATGTTTGTACAAGGTTTCATCTTCATCCCTCGAATCGTTTCTAAGAAATTCCATTTATTTTTTAATTATCACACTTCTTTCGGCGTTTTGAAATCTATTGACATGACCGCCCAGTAACCCTGGAAATAAAGGCCAGCTGCTACCTCACGTGCCCGCCAAAACGATTTCACCGAGGCAAGATTTATCAGAACACAAAATGTGAAATGATTCTTCATTTTTGTGCATCGGCTATGATTGAAACAGACGGGTCACTTTTAAAATTGAAATCACTTATAATTTGATATATGGTGACGTCATGTAAGTCTCGGGATCGGGGTGGAAATTCACACAAGGTTTCAAGTAGGAAATGAGAGGGTGAAGTGTCCAAAGGTCGTAGCTGGAAAATGTTTCAATGAATTGTTCTTCCTGCTTTATACTCATGAATATTAATTTACAATGATAAATTGTTCTCAAAATTCAGCAGGTCAACCAAATTATAAAATTTGGCATGTAGACATCCTTTTTGAAATCCTAAAAAAAATGCGTTCGTGTCGCTTCCGACTTTTCGTTGTCCGTATCTTTGAATGGTTTGTATTTACGGACGTAGTGTCGAGAATAGCTGCCTTATACTTTTCTGTAAGTTCGTTCCTTATTGTAAAGGTTTTGTATGCACATTATCGAAATGTGGGAAGAAGCCACAGGGGATGAAATATCTGAGTGCGCTAGCGGGGTCATCTCGAACAGTCATTTCGAATTACCGTGCGCCACTTTGAAGATGTGTGCCCGGTGCTCTTCAAAAACAATTTTGTTCTTCTGAAGAATTCAGGCTTTATTTTATCGAGCCGCTCATTCTAATTTTGTGGAAAAATAATTCAAGAACAAAATGTCCGTGATTATTTTTCATTTGATGTCTTATTCAAGGGGAAATACCTGTTGCATTGCTATGGAAAATAACACTTTAAACAGAAACATGTTTTTTTGGGCGGGGGGGGGGTCAACTCGAATTGGTAAGCGGAGTACATCTGCAAAAATAAAAATGAGAAAATTACCGTTAAAAATAATATTTACCGCGTTTTTCGACAAAAATTCGTCTCGTTAAAGTAGTTACGTTATACGCTCTTTATAACTGGAACGAGTTTAAAAAAAGGTACGGTGGTTTTCTTAGCCTTACTTGGACTATACCTACTTTGATAGCTTTTGTCAAATGATCTTTCCTCCTTCCGAAATATTCTTTCAAATTCTTTCAATATATATTCAAATTCTCCACAAATTCCGGACAAATTTACAGCAGTTCATAATGAAAATTCCAAAGTCAGCCAGTTTCATTTCAGATTGCATACTTTTTGATAAGATGGAATTTTGCGTCGGAGCGATATACATGTAAATCAAATTAGGTTTTGCCCTTCAGCGACGTTTAAACACTGTATACTCAGTGTATACAGATTCAGATTCAGGAGGTCGTGGGTTCAAGTCCCACCCGAGTGATGTTTCCATCTTTCACTCGGGAGGTAACACACTATGAGTATACAGTGTTTAAACGTCGCTGAAGGACAAAACCTAATACTTTTTAAAAATACTTTTTTATACTTTTTTTGGCAATAATGTTAGTGTACGAATGCACACGAGGCAATATTTATGTGTATTTACATTGTTATAACGTTCGAGATCACACAAAGAGTGCGGAGTAATCCCAAACAAAAGCTGTTTTTTTTTCTGAAGCCATAACGACCTAAAGTAATGTTGAAAAGATGATAAAAAATATCCTTATTGTTTGGACTTGACTTGTACTTATTTTGACATATAAATCTTAGAAACACACTCTGTTTGTAGTAAGAACTCCAAAAGGAAAAGCTGTTCGGGATAACTCACTCTCTCCTACTCAAAAATAGAATCAGTATCGATAGACTTCAATATGGAGTTCTACGGTGCTTCTTACGTCCTTGGAGTTAATGCAACATATGCTGGTTTAAAAATAAATACGTTTTACGGCTTTGTGTCTCTGTGTGGGTAATAATAAAATTCTGCTCTGAGCTCGGAGCTTACGAAAGAATGGTTCGTGGCTACACACTGTAAAAAAAAAAGATTTTCTGCAATTTGATATGAGCGAAAAATGGAGAAGTACAATTGCAATCAGTTTGAACGACTGTTCACGACCATTATGTCCGTTTGGCCGATTACGTCCGACAACAGATTTTGACTAGCACTGGCCGATTATGTCCGACCCATTATGTCCGACGACCGATTATGTCCGACCCATTGTGTCCAACGTCTGATTATATCCGACCCATTTTGTCTGACGGCCGATTATGTCCGACCCATTATGTCCGACGGCCGATTATGTCCGACCCATTGTGTCCGACGACCGATTATGTCCGACCCATTGTGTCTGACTGCCGATTATGTCCGACCCATTGTGTCCGACTGCCGATTATGTCCGACCCATTGTCCGACGGCCGAGAATGCCCGACCTGTTATGTCCGACGGCCGATTATGTCCGATCCATTGTGTCTGACGATGGGATACGCTCAACCTAATGTATTTAGATGGTCGATTACGCCGGATTCATTCAGTTGTGTTCTGACATGATTCAATTATCTTTGGATTGTAACTGCGGATATTTGGGTATAGGGCCATCGCAGATTTGTAATTTGAAAAATAATGAGGTAGAATAGTAAATTATGACTTTTCAAAATGGCTGCCATTGCTTGTTATAACACCTTTTTTCCATATGACAAATGTGCAATGGCCCTATAGCCAAATATCTTTCTCAAGACATTCGCTGACTTTGTGCCAAATTCCCTGCTTTTATCATCAAATGAACAATTCCATCACTCTTCCCATTTTGATATCTAAGTGTTTTCACGTTTTTAAGTTTGATTTTAATACTTCAAACTCTGGTTATTGACATGATTATTATGTAGTTCTTGTTATGTAGTTAAAACCTATTATGTAGTTAGTATGTATTGAAGTCTTTAAATACTTCTTGTAGTTGGTGAGATTCTTTGTTTACTTCATCGTCATTCTTTGATAGCTTTTGTCAGATGATCTTTTCGAAAGTCAGCTAGTTTTATTTCGGATTGCATATTTTTTTGATTAGATAAGATAAATGATGGCTCTATCATATTCAGAGACGCCTCTTCTATAGATTGGCTTGTGAATAAAAAATGTGCGTAAGAACAACACATTGAGTTATTCGATGGTGTCATATTGTGTGGTTTATTTCTTCAATTGAGACGCATGAAAGGGGTCTCAAAAATTGGGTAGAAATAAGAGGGAGAAAACAAGGGAAGTTTCGACCGTAGCCAAGTTTACCCAGGCAGTGGGGTAGGTTAGGTTTTACCTGAGGGCAATAGCGGGAATGCGTTTTCGTCCCTTCGGGGACTTATCAGCCGCTGGATTCAAAAGAATCCGTAGGTATGGGTCAGTGAGTTAAAAGGAACTCACTTGGAAGAAAATGTTCCGTCAAAATTTATCTGATATGTGACACTAATAACATCATTTGGATGAGATTGGTACATCCAAGAGTGACATTAGGATGTCAAAGGTATTGTCGTTCTCAGATAAGTGGGAGACGGGTTGGTATAGCCGAGTTGGGAACAAAGTTTAATCTTTTACTTCAAGCTATTTTTTCGGTAAATTGTTCATTTTGGTGTGCTAATTCTTTCCGTTGGTTAGCTTGGGACAGCCGATGGGGATTTGAGCATGAGTGGGCAAATCGTTTGGCTTTAATTCTTAGTTTTCCCTTTGTGGAAGGAACTAATGGTTTCCCTAGTCATGGTTATTATGATAATAATAATAATTATTATTATTTATAATAAATGGTAAACACAATGAACAAATCTCTTTTTGGAAGAGGTGATGGCTCTGAAAAGAGCCGTTTGTGTTTGATGGAGACCAGAGGTGGTTTAGCGGTGCCGCTTGGCTGAGCAGTTTACGAGCAGTGACGAAATTTTTTGAAACTCGGTACATGCATAGAGCAACTCATCATAAACATACCCAAGAAATTTCATGACTATAGGTTCAAGGGTTAGGGAATAATGGCTAATTAACTATTCATGTATACGAATGGTAATTGTGCTCTGTGTACACGACGTATATGGGAAAGTTAAGTTTTCACTGCGCGTAAGCTATTTTCATGTTTTTGGTATCAACAGATGCGCAAGGCTCGAGCTTAAAAATTCATAAACAGCTCGGGTCGCGGAAAAAAAATTCAAGGCGAATTTCCACCCCCCCCCCGGCCCTTTTAGGGTTAACAGGGTCCTGATTCCGTGTTGCAATCGCACTCAGTGTGGAAATAGAGATTCCTTCATAAAGTGCAAAACATAATAAGGACATTAAAAAGTCACTAACTCCAAAATATTATAACAGCAAACTTTCAGAGTTTACTGGACAACATTTCAAGAAATTTCATGACTAAAGGTTAAAGGGTTTTGGAATTATGGCTAATAGAACGTATGGTAATTGTGCTCTGTGTACACGACGTATATGGGAAAAGTTCAGTTTTCACGGCGCGTAGAAAAATGCCCTAAATTGCTGTAAAAAAAAAATTAAGGGAAAGAAATTAAACAATGAATGAAATGAAAACCAATGACTGTTCATATAGTATCCATTAGACTACATCAGTGACTCCTTCCACTGAGTTGTTATATTCATTATATTATTGCATGTACATGTATTGCCCCATACGCAACAATCATCCACGTGTAGAACCGACTCTGTGGTATAGAAAAAGCTTGCCTCTGGTCAATGCAGTCCTTAGCACGCCCTGGGGATAGGGCGCCCTCATTCGAGCGGTGCTTCACTGGATTTTTTTTTCACTTTCACCCACCGCCCTTTATAACATTAACAGGGTCCTGATTCCGATAAGTGTCGCAATTGCACTCAGTGAGGCAATTGCACTCTATGAAGAGATTTCTTCATAGAGTGCAAAACAAAATAAGGACATTAAAAAGTCACATGTTAGAGTAATTAGAGCCCAAAATAGAGGATGAAATAAATCAGATTTCATAGGACGCCAAAATGTTATGACAGCAAACTTTCAGTGCAGAGTTTACCGGACAAAATTGGGTCAGGGAAAATCAGATTCCTGGTATCCAATTCTGTTCAAATCCAATCTTACTTTTATGAATGAGTGTTTCTATTAAAATACGGCCGCATTGTCACATTATGGGGTAAAGTTAAGATTTGTCTTCTACATTATCAGCAATGTAGACCTACATGAAATTTAAGCAAAATCCTCGATCGGCCGTCGGACACAATGGGTCGGACATAAACGGCCGTCGGACACAATAGGTCGGACATAATCGGCCGTCGGACATAATGGGTCGGACATAATCGGCCGTCGGACACAATGGGTCGGACATAATCGGACGTCGGACACAATTGGTCGGACATACTTGGCCGTCGGACACAATGGGTCGGACATAATCGGCCGTCGGACACAATGGGTCGGACATAATCGCCGTCGGACACAATGGGTCGGACATAATCGGCCGTCGGACACAATGGGTCGGACATAATCGGGCATTGCTCGTCAAAATGTGTTGTCGGACCTAATCGACCAAACGGACATAATGGTCGTGAACATAGTCGTGTGAGTGTCTTTTTTGCTGTTGGTTTGTTTTGACTTCGAAAGCAACTTTCCCGATAATAAGTGTTGCGTTTCTCTAATACTTACGTTCCGCTCCCATTGAGGCATAAATCCGTGCTCGCTATAGTTGGGGTCATGGGTGGACCAGTGGCGTAAATCTGTGCCGGGAACCGGTGGTGGTGGGGGGGGGGGGGTTACCAATATCCAAAGTTTACCCGGCCGTGAAAATTCGAAAAGCAGGGAGGGGGGAGGGGGGCTTGCTGGACACCACTACGTTAGATGGCGCTGTTCATGTTTTACTTTACGCCCCATATCCCTACAACAAAACGGCGCATTTAAAGCTTTTGTACTTTAATTGTCTCCCTTTTTGCAGTACTATTAAAAACATTTTGGTTGTTGGGAAGTTACCAAATACCTCCAAATCAGCCTTTTTTGTTTCTCTCCACGAAAAAGTGGGGGTTGATCGAATATCCCATCCCCCTGGTCAAAAAGTTGGGAGACATATACCCCGGATTTACGCCCCTGCGGATGACCGTACGGCAAAATCTCAAAATTGCCCCGGCCGTGAAAATTCGAAAAGCCGGGTTGGGGGAGGGGGAGAGAATGGCTGGACAACACGTGACAATGTCCATTGTAGAAATGTTCATGAATTACAAACTTGCGCGATAACGTCCCTTTACCTACTGAACATTGACTTTTGTACTGTTTCCTTTTAAAAAAAAAAATTGCAATTTTATTAAAAGAATTATTTATAAATTTGGACCGTTGGAAAGTTACACAAGATAACCTCAAAATTGCCATTTTTTTAAGTTTCTCAACACAAATATCTGAGGGATGATCCAATGCCCCCGGGCAAAATAAGGGGGATATATCCTCCCACCCCGCCCTCCTGGATTTACGCCCATGAGGGTGCAGATCAGTAAATACATTGCCATAGAAACCAAACATTAATACTCTCACTTAAAGAGAGGAATACTCCCAGAAATAATCCAATGAACACTTGATTAAGCCTACCCCCCCCCTTTCGCACAGTTCCATTTTTTGCAATCGCCTGATGGTCATTGGGGGATATTCCCTACAAATATGATCACTCCTTAAAGTAGTCCCGCAGCCCGTTGCCATTTTGAAAAGGATCCCTTCGCCCCATTGCAAACTTGAGCGACTTTCGTGTTCAATCTCATCGCATATTTCTAAGAAATGCAATTCGAAACACCGATTCGGAGCTTGGACCCTGTGGCCTTTTAGGATTTTAGGTCCCTGGACCAAACAGTGATTATTGTAAGAAATTAAACGTCGGTTGTTTTTTTTTCTAATGATGATTTTTTTGGTCTCATTTATTGAATGAGATTCTTTATTTTGTTAATGAGGGTTGCCTTTTCTTTCAGAATGCAATATATTCCTTGACAAGTTGTATTTCTTTTTTCAATGGTCACAATTGCTAAGCAACCCAATTTTGAAAAGCAAAATATTATTCGAAACACTTTCATGTGATGTGTGGCGCGGCCCCACCACCGTATCATTTCTTCTGGCAAGCGGCTTTGACGTTTGTTGTCATGTTGTATTGCCCAAGTCCTCGGTATTTTTCGTGTAATAACTCTTTGGGATAATATCAAAGAAAGGTCCAAACGACAGAATGAAAGAGGACAACATTGGAGGTCCTCGGTAGATCAGACTGATTCGGTGCTTATTAGATGTTTGGTCCTGTGTGTGCATACATACAAGCAGCTTTTTTTCTGCCTGTTACCTTGAGGAACAAAACACAAGAGGACCTCAGCCCAAGTCCTCGGACGTTTTCGTGTACAAACCCCGAGTAGAAAGTGCTGAGTGGATTCAATCACAGAGGGCATCCAGTCCAGGTCCTCGGTAGTAACATGGATTTAACATGTGTTCAGTCATGTGAAGGTTTAACCCTATTAGTTGCTCAGATGCAGTTTTCGTTTAATAACTTGATCAAACCAGTTATCGAACGATTCTCCAGAGTTTTATTTGCAAACTTTTGTCGTTAGATGTTGATGTCCCCGAGGCAAACCCAATCCAGCGAACCCCCAATCTCCCACAATTCCGAAAGAAATGATTTATTTAATTGGAGGGTTCTTAGATTCAAGTTATCTCGGGAGAAAGCCCAGGGCCGTTGTCAGTATCAGAACAGACTACCAGACCGGCAACCAGGAGGAAAATGATCAGAAATTTCAGGCAAGGACTTCCCATCATCATGGCCGTTAATAGTTACCACCATTGTCACATGGACGGAAAAAGGGACGTGTGAGGTTATAAATGGATAGCTTGAATTAGACAAGTTAGGATGAACTGGCGAAAAGACCATAATCATATTGGCAAGGAAGTTATGAAGTTATGTCCTGATGGAATACATTTAGTTCGTTCGGTTTATCTCGCGATTCGCCTCGGTTAGCATCGGTTCGGCTCGGCCCCTTTTAGTATTGGTTCGGCTCGCCCCCCCCCCCCCCCCTCCAAAATAGGATTCTTTCAGTTAAAAAAAAAAGACGACAGCTAGTTTACAGTTCATCATTATTTAATATCCTTTTTTTTTAATAATTAACCTGCTTATCTCAGAACCCAGCACCTTAAGCGTTTAGTGCTACAGTAGTATTTAAGCACATTTTATTTCAGACGAATACATTGCAAATCACTCCGTAAGCTTTGTAATTGTTATCAATTGGAAGAAAAACAAAGCGGCTGCATATAATTATGAAAGCGTATTATATGTTGAAGAGGGTTGAGTATTCTGTCAGAATACAATGCTGTGAGTATTTCTTTTCATTACTGGCCATAAATTACGAGTAGTAGTACTGCCATAAGATGAGTACCAATACTAGTACGGAGATGAATTAATAACACTGGTTTACAGTATGGCCTGCATGTGGAAACTCTTAATGATTGCGATGACACTTATATATTACTCATGTATCTGGAAACACGTTCCACTAAGTCAAGTCAATTAGGAAAGAAAAGTTATATCAGCTAGGAATTGCCGACCCTGTTAAAAGACCGTCGTATTGAATTTGTAATATATCATCAACAGCTGGGAGGTATGCACCATGACCATCTCTTTCCTTCGGTGGGTGCCCTTGACGTTTGTTGTCGTGATGCTTGTCACTGGACATATCTCGTGCCTGTTGGTGCTTGTCTTCCGACTCGGACATCTCTCGTGGCGAAGGTTGGCTGGAAATTGCGCCATGAACTGCCGCCTGTGAAAAGGGGACAAATAGTTTGAACCATTAACTTACGTGAGATATCAATAGGGCCCAAAGGAGCTGTTTTTTTTTATTTCTCGGCAAGTTCCGTGTAAAAACTGTTTTGGATAAAATTATCTAACCCGTCCATTCCAATACCCCTTGTTCCCACGATTCAAAGCAAATGAATAACTTACTTGGCGATTTTTTAGATTCACGTTTTCCTCGGGAGAAAGCCTACGATTGTTGTCAGTATCAGAACAGACTGACAGACGGGCAACCAGGAGGAAAACGATCAGACCTTCCAACCAGGGCCGTCCCATCATGGCCGATCAAATTGTTAGTTGTTTTCAATTTGGAAAGCGTGTATATTTTCAAATTCGCAATGTCTGTATAGCGGTTTACAGAATGGGACTGTTGAGGCGGCCGTCCAAAAAGCGATTAGTAGTATGGAGGCTTTAAAGATGACCTTACGATGGGAATGAAATTTTATTGCTCGAATACAAAGTGACCTCAGTGACCCTAAAACAATTAACTGACATTAGAATATGCATAATCAGGATGACCAGTGAGTTTAGGTTATCCCCTGCCTGTACACGTGGTTGGGCTGTGGTTTATTTCTTCTCAAGCTTTCTGTCATTGTTCCATTCGGAACTATGTTACCATCACTTTCACGGACTGAATTTGTATTTGTATTATTCGGAATGGTTTATTATCATTTGACCATAGCTGCCAAAATCTGAATGGCGGTCAAAGGTACATTAACCCTAACGCTCCTCAATCCTCCTGCCGGTTTTGGATGATTTTAGAGGATTGAGGATGAATGGCAAAAATGTATCGCTTTTTTTGTGGAGGATGCATTACGTCAAGCCAATAGGCCATATCCTGCATTGGTTATGTTCAGTCATGCATAAATCAGCCCTGTGTTTTTCTCGTATTTCATCCGCACTGCTTCTAAACGCCAGTCGCACTGTCTCAAACCATAGCAGTAATTGGCAGAGGATTTTGGAGGATTTTTGAGGCAGTGGTCACCCTCCACAGACTAAATTCAAGAAATAACGGATGATTTTGGAGGATTGAGGCTGAATCCAATTTTTCTTGGTAGCAATTGGAGGATTTTGCAGGATTGAAGTTGCATCCTAGCCAGAGGGCCTAGAGGGTTAGGGTTTTAATTAAAAACATCAAAAAAAATTGAACATGCTTTCCAAAAAGGGGACATGCTCGCTTTTGGATACACTCGTTCGACTCTTCCAGTATCGTATCCAGCTTTGGATGTCAGTGGGCAACCGCAAATCCGCGCCGAAATGTAGACAAGCCGGGGGGGGGGGGGGGCGCATTTTCCAAATGGGGGCGCTCTTCAAAAATGTCCATTATTATACATACTGCAAATTATTTATCCATTTTTACGGCGCATTGTAATGCTTTGAGGGGGGTTTCGTTTTGGGGATTGATGTTACAACTCTTTAACGGTTTATGGAAATAATTGCTGAACAAAAAATTTGTGACAAAAATCAGCCGGGGGGGGGAGCAGAATGCCCCCTCTGCCCCCATTGGATACGACACTGGACTCTTCCTGTTTCTAAGTGATCTGCCCTGATATTCCTACAACAATAGTATGAACAATCAAATGAGTACCAGCAGAATGGATTGGAAGGTGAAATTATCATGGCAGTTTCATTATATTTAAATACAAATGAGCTCAGTCAATATAAAACAATCAAGACCATGAGACCATGCATAATCAGGATGACAATGGCGTTGAGGTTGTTCCAGGCCCGGACTCGGCCACGATGGGACCGCACAGCCTGAAATTTGTGATTGTTGTCCTCCTAGCTGCCGGTCTGGTAGTCTGTTCTGATGCTGACAACAACCATGGTCCTTTTTTTTTTCGAGGAAAACGTGAATCGAAGAAACCTCCAAGTAAATAAATCGTTTAGTTTTGAATTGTGGAATTTTGAAATACGGAAAATCAACATCAAACAACAAATGTTTTCAAATAAAACTCAGGCTGGAGAATCTTTTGATACACATACAAGCTGGTTTACAGCATGGCGCTGCAGCTGAGCAACTGATAGGGCGTGACCATTTCTACCGAGGACCCTGGTTGCCTTATATGATTCAATCCTTTAGACTTTAGACTTATACATGGGATTTGTACACGAAAACTTCCGAAGAATTGGGCCCAGGTCCTCTTTTGTTTTGTTCTTCAGCGTAAAACGAATACAAACTGTGGGGTACTTCTATGAATGCACATACATGACTGATTGGCACTACCGAGGACCTCCAATATTGCCCTCTTTTACTCCCCGTCGTTGGTAATTTGCTTAGATATATCCCATACAGTTTTCACACGGAAAATACCGAGGAATTGGACACAGCTCCTTGGTCCTATTGATATCTCAAGTAACTTTATGGTTCAAACTTTGTGGCCCCTTTTCACAGGGAGCAGTTCATGGCGCAATTTCCAACCAACCTTCGCCACGAGAGATGTCGGAAGACAGGCACCAAACGGCACGAGATATGTCCAGTTTCACGTCCGAATTCGTGAGGTATGAATATGCATTTCAAAACCTGACTGCATAATGAACCCTTCTCAAAAAAAATATATGTCAATTGAGGGCGCACTGATCATTATTAAGATTCACCCTGCTGGCGGGTGACGCACGAAGCGCGGCATCCTGCTAGTGAATATAATATTTTGGTTAGTTCCAGTGAATTATTGTTCTTCTTCTTTTGGCACAGTTGAGCTAAGTAATTCTAACTTCAGACTTCATTCATTTTGTCTGTGACAATGTGCGAGAAAAAAAAAGAATGAAAAGAAAGTATATCACAGCCTCAAAATTACAGCCGATTTGGACCATGATTCGAAGCAGGAGGCAAATTTGACTGCCATTGCAATCCTTATTGTGCATTTCATCATCATGCCAGTTCACGTACTTTATGTATCATTGAACTCACTCTAATATTCCGATGACCTTCAAACGATAACCGTTAATTCCCTTAAATATTATATTTTAATTTATCTAAGTTCATCTCAAAACGCCTCCGTAATATAAATCCCTTTGGAAATCGGATTTATTCACTTTCTGCATAATATAGTTGGACACACACCACGAATTTGAGAACGAATACGTTCACCTTTGTGGTGGAATCTTGCATTGGTTGGCCGCATTATTGAAAGGTCCGACTGAAAATTAAAGCGGTTCCCAAGATGGCGATGGGACGACCCTGCCTGAAAATTCTGATCGTATGCTTCGTGGTTGCCGGTCTGGCAGTCGGTACGGATGCTGACGACGACATATACAACGATGGCATTTTACACGAGGTAAGCGTGAATCTGAAACGCTGTCATTAGCGGCTTAGCAAAAAAAGATACACGTTTTGGTAGATGTTTCCTTAAAAAAAATACACAACTATTTCCCCATTTCTTCATTTGCTTTTACTTTTTCAGAATGCCGTCTACCAACCTGCCGCACGAGAGACGTCTAACGACAACCATCCTGCGGCACGAAAGACGTCTAATGACAATCAACCTGCGGCACGAGAGACGTCTAATGGCCGCCAACGTGAACCTTTAAGTCAAAGACCTGGAAAGAATCGGCCGACAGCAGGAAAAGAAATAAACACGGGCAACCCTGACTTGAGATGGGGATAGGGGTGTTGATAACTGCATCTTGAGATATCAGCAAAAATAGACCCTTTGTCTAACTTTTTTCTTTTCAAACGTCAACTGAATTCTTTTTGCAACTCGGTGCCCAACTTATTCTGTAAACTGTATTCATGTTTGTAGCTCGTAGTTTTTCGACATTGACCAATGGGAAATTCTCAAGAAAATAAGATGACATCAAACATTTTTTTTTAAATCTTGCAAGGTATCAGTTGTAATAAACAATAAAAGCTTCGTCATGGAACCATGCTCTGGGCAAATAGCTCCCTCGATTTGGGTAGCTCCCTCGATTTGGGTAGCTTGGTACTAGATATTTGTCAATGACTCTAAAGCACCTCTTGGTGCATGTTCAAACATAACCTGACACAATTTTGAAGAAAATGGTCCATTAACAAAGAAAATCACTCTCTGGACGAATATCAACAAAACGGAATTATTTGCATATTCTGCTTGACAGAATCATTTTTTTCACCGCCGCCGCCCAGTCCACTCACAAACGTTGCTACATTCAAGCCTCACCCGGGGTAAGAGTTATAATTAAGCAGTAAACAAGTTGTAGATTTAAAACAAGTATAGCAAAGTAGAGAGTAGAGAGTAGATGAAAAATTAGAAAGATCATAATTGCAAAACTGTTGAACAAAATTGCTAGTAATTTATATTTTGTTGACTTGTTTTGACTTTTTGATCCAAAAGTGCTTATGAACGGAATACATGTGCATAGCCTATGCTTTGTCAGTATTAAACAAGTTCGTTTAAAACCAGCTCGGGACCTGGTTGCCGATAATGTCCCTCGCCTTGGGCTGGAGCTATTATCGGCGTCCATTCCCCAACCGGTTTGAAACGGACTTGTTTAAAGCTGGCCAAGTCATTATTCCCTTCATAAACCTTTAAAAAAAACATTGACAGATGACAGAATGTAGAACTCTTGTTAACGTATACCTACCATACGCTTTTGTTTATGTAATCGTAAACCTTATGAACTCATTTGCAATTTAATTGTCTAGAAATAAATGTTTTTATTATGCTCTGTCATCACACGCTCCTACATATGGAGTGCTGAATTCCGAGTTAAGAAGTTCAATTATCAACAGGAACATTTTAAAAAATTAAACAAAAAATACCCAGCGCATGACTGCTGTACGTGTCTTGTGTTATGGCTTGTCCCTGTGTACGATCTAGTGTCATCTTTGTATCTATGTCACTAACTTAATGTCGCGCTGTCACTTGAGAATTAGACCCCTCAGACCAAATTGGGCCGGTACAGATTCACTGACATTGCCTTGTTTTTTTGTTGTTGTTTTTTTTTTCGAGAGAAGAGATTTTTATTCTGTTCTGTTCTGATCGGAATTGATCCGACTTCTTGAACTTATGATTTACTGTGTACGTTTGATAATTAGTTTTAATCTCTGACAGGAGCTTCTAAATGTCACTTGGTGGTCGGTCGGTCAGTCGGATGGTCAGTCTGTCGTCTGTCTGTCTGTGTGGGCGCACTAATTATTTTTAAGATTCACGAAGCGCGGCATCTCGCTAGTGAATATAATATTTTGGTTAGTTCCAGTGAATTATTGTTCTTCTTCTTTTGGCACAGTTGAGCTAAGTAATTCTAACTTCAGACTTCATTCATTTTGTCTGTGACAGTGTGCGAGAAAAAAAAAGAATGAAAAGAAAGTATATCACAGCCTCAAAATTACAGCCGATTTAGACCATGATTCGAAGCAGGAGGCAAATTTGACTGCCATTGCAATCCTTATTGTGCATTTCATCATCATGCCAGTTCACGTACTTTATGTATCATTGAACTCACTCTAATATTCCGATGACCTTCAAACGATAACCGTTAATTCCCTTAAATATTATATTTTAATTTATCTAAGTTCATCTCAAAACGCCTCCGTAATATAAATCCCTTTGGAAATCGGATTTATTCACTTTCTGCATAATAGTTGGAGAGACACCACGAATTTGAGAACGAATACGTTCACCTTTGTTGTGGAATCTTGCATAGGTTGGCCGCATTATTGAAAGGACCGACTGAAAATTAAAGCGGTGACCAAGATGGCGATGGGACGGCCCTGCCTGAAAATTCTGATCGTTTGCTTCGTGGTTGCCGGTCTGGCAGTCGGTACGGATGCTGACGACGACATATACAACGATGGCATTTCGCACGAGGTAAGCGTGAATCTGAAACGCTTCAAATTTCATTCATATCGTGGATTTTTGGTTGGGATTTTGAACCCAATAACAATTTGCTAATGAAAACAAATTGAGCATTGGCTAAGTGTCATGTACTGAACCTTTTGTACAAACACATATCCACCGTCATTTGTGGCAACTTTTGGTATTGAAGTTATTGTGATACTAAGATTTTTGTCAACAGTTTGGCTCATAGCGTGGACATTTGCAATAGCATTAAATATGCCATAATGCACCAAATCACTCTTGAAAATGGCCATGCTGATTGAAAACATAAAGTTAAATGTGACACGAAGGTGGATTTGCAAAGATTTTATACACAATATATCACAGGGGTCCTTTACATGTAATATCAGCAGGTCCAAAACCTTGAGAGTGTTCTCTAAAGTTGTCCTCTAAACTTTGGCCTGTGGCCCTTAATTATTTCTTACAGAAATGTCACATCTAAACTGTATGCCTTTTTGTCCGTGTCCAGCAAAAACAAAGCAAAGCAAAGAAACCACCGCTGATTTTCTTGTTTGCTATTAAGTTAATTTTTCTTCGAAGGAGGAACCTACAACGTCATATACTATTTTGTACCTACTATTAAGTGTTCAGTAATCTGCAGATGATCAGCATAGATATATCAGACTACCATTTCTTGTTCAATGATGCTATAAATTAAACACAAGCAAAGTACATGTCATGTTTCCATGGCTGTGTTCGCGTCTGCTGTCCATTAGCGGCTTAGCAAAAAAAAGAATACACGGTTTTGTAGATGTTTCCTTAAAAAAATGCACATCTATTTTCCTATTTCTTCATTTGCTTTTACTTTATCAGAATGCCGTCTACCAACCTGCCGCACGAGAGACGTCTAACGACAACCATCCTGCGGCAGGAGAGACGTCTAGGCCTAACGATAACCAACATGCAGCAAGAGACAAGTCTAATGGTCGCCTGTGGCACGGGAGACGTCTAATGACAACCAACCTGCCGCACAACTTGCACAAGAGACGTCTAATGGCCGCCAACGTGAACATTTAAGTCAAAGACCTGGAAAAAAATCAGCCAACAGCGGGAATAGGAATAAACATAGGCAGCCCTGACTTGAGATTTAGATGCTGTTAACTGCATACAGAAAAGGCCCCTTGGTGCCCCCCCCCCCACCCTCCTGAAAATTGGACTTCTGTGACGCCATTGCTTAAATTGTAAACAGTATGCGTTGTACCTGCATAATGTTATTGAATAAGTATACTTATTCATTCACAAGACATTTCAACCACCCAAAACGATGATAAAGAGAGCAGTGTGCGTCTTCGTTGTTATTCTTAATCTCTAATATTACGACCGGGTTGAACCCACCAATTAACCATACAATTATTCAGATGACCCTCCAGTGATCAAATTTAATAGCAGAAATTCAGTATATTTGCACGGTCTTCGTTTGATATTAGCATAAAATTACCTTTACGTTTCAATGGTAGATGGTTAAATATGTCAATGGGCGATCAGAATTTTGGGAAGCTCGCTATCGTTTTTTGCATAAATAAACATCTGCAACGATCGTAGAAACAACGTGCAAATTAAGCGGCTATAATGGGACGGCCCTGCCTGAAAGTGGTGATCATTTCTAGCCTAGTCACCGGTCTGGTGGTCTGCACAGATGCTGGTAACGACGCGAGACTTTCCAAAGAAGAGAAATTGACTCTGAAAAACTTCGTGGTAAACAAATCAATAATTTCTTCTTTTTTGTGCGAAACCTATGTCTTTGCGATTTGTTTCCGTTCAAAACTACAGTTTTTTAAACATGTATTTCAGTTTTGATATCACCGTCGTTTCCTTTTTAGTTTTTTGTACCACTTCTTTCCTCCGCTGCGCTATAGGCTACTGCCCGTTTACCATTATTCTGCACAACGGATTTTTCTCTGATGCAGAAAGCGGTTAATGACGCAAAGTATCAAAAAGTTTGCGACACGAGAGACGTCTGACGTAGGCAGACCAGCGACACGACGCACGTCTAATGGCGGCCAACCTGGCAGGAAAAAGCTTCACCTTCGATACCAATACACATTACCGTACGAACACCAGGAGTAGAATATGCTACACCGCCGATGCGCAAATGAGCTCCGTAGTACCAGTCGGTGTTTTCCAAATACGTTTTTCATTGAAATGTTCGCGGTCGCTCGGTCTTTCCGGGTGCAAAAAAAAAATACCAACAGGAAATCCAAGCTCAGAGTTACGGAAATCCAAGCTCAGAATATTTACAGGGCATTAGGTATAATTGCTTATCCTTATATCTTATTCCATCAGGCGACCTCATGGATTTGTTTAAAATTAAGTCTTTGTACGAAAGACGTGAACACCTGGTTCTGAAATTTGCAAAAGTCCGTGCTTATTTCCAATATAGGCACCGCCACCTCCTACCACCAGAACGGAAATCTGTTTATTTGTCAGAGCATACTTTAAGAAACACACGGCAACTAGAAAACCTACGAATAAGAACCCAAAGATACACAAAAACTCACCAGTACCATCAATGGTACAGATGCTGAATTCAGGTTAATCGGATTTCAATCCCTCATGTCAGTGTAGTTCCCTTCATACACCCTCATTTCTGTTGCCCCTCTTGCATCTATCATTATCTCCCTCTTTAAATACATGTGCATGCAGGCCTACCCCATTTTTAAACAATGTCTTCATCTCACTTTCTATTGTTTGAGTAATCTTTAAATTGAACTTAATGTGAATTCTGGGGTGTTCATATTTAATGGGGTATTTATAAACTTGTAATTTCTATCGCAATTTTTGTTAACCAAATTATTTAAATCGTTGACTTTTTACTGATGGTGATGTCTTTTTAATCAAATAAACCAGAGAACTGAATTGAATTGAATTGAATTGAGGAGTTACCTTTTTTCTATCCCTTTTTTTTTTAAATGACCAAAGCTTACTGGATGGACCGTGGGGTGGTGTGGGGGAGGGTTCGTTGCCTTGAAATCGAATCCTTTTGCCTTAAAACCCGTACATGCTTGGTTAAAGGCGAAACAACATCATATCAGACTGATATTGGATAATTAAATAAAGAAAATGTTCAGGACATTCCATCAAATCACATTCATTTTGCAATACATCAGTCATTTCTCTGAAATTGATCGACCCACAAAGGGATCACCTAGCTGTCGCCCCTTGTGTCCGCACTCAGATTGGGGGAAGGCAATATGGAATTTGTTGTCAAAAGTGCACTGAGTGCCTCCTCCAGAAGATGAGCCGCTACGCCCTCAGTGCCCCCTCCTCCCATGTTGTGGGGAGGGAGGGAAGGGTAAACGTCCCAAATCATTTTCCTTATTATCCTTTCGCTAACTGTAGTGCAAAGTTCTTGGTATGATGTTGGATAATGTAAAGGATGATAAGAGCGCAGTAAGTTCGTCTTCGGTGTTTTTATCAATGTGATACATGTACTACGACTGGATTGCATCCGTAAGCCATATAATTATTCACATGACCGAGCAGTGATAAAATTTAATAGTAGCAATTAAGTTTTTTTTTCCACGGTCTCCTTTAAATATTTTTTTACGACAAAATTACACGTACGCTTTAATGGCAGCGGTTCTTCATTTTAGAGGGTGAAATTTCAGGAAGCTTGTTGGTTTGCATTATAAATACCAGCAACGTTCGTAGAAACAACGTGCAATTTTAGCAGCTATAATGGGACGGCCCTGCCTGAAAGTGTTGATCATTTCTATCCTAGTTGCCGGTCTGGTAGTCTGTACAAATGCTGACAACGAGGCGAGACTTTCTAAAGAGGAGAATTTGAATCTGGAAAACTTTTTGGTAAACAAATCGGACTAGTTGTTTTCCCAGTGCTTGTGAACGTAAGCTGTGTCATTTGAAAGCAGTTTTTCAATCATATTTTTATTATTTAAGTTTTTAATACCATTGTTAATTTTGTTTCTCTTGTACCCTTTCTTTTCTCACTGCTCGGCTCTGCACAACGGATTATCTCTGCAGAAAGCGGTACATGACGCCAGTCTCAACAGTCTTGCAACACGAGACACGTCCAAGACATATCAACCCGCTACACGAGAAATCGAAAAACTCGACCGTCGGAGCTCGAGGGTTCGGCCGACAGCAGGAATGGGAACCAGGCGGGACAGCCAGGGAATGGGGATTTGGGAGGAAACTGACGACAGGCATCGAATTATATGTCGTATGAGAACATATGTGTATGGAACATCTTTCGGTTGTCTCTTTTCCTTCGCTTCTCAGACAGTATTCTATGGAATAGGCCTAGGCCTTAATAATTTTGATTTGCCGAGTGATAATGTCAAAGGTAGGAACGCGCGAATATTCAGCAGCCAAAATGGATAGAATCCCTCTTCTTTCATGGATTTTTTGTAGCTTCCATTGCTTACGCCTGCTTCATGTTGAGAAACTTCTGGTTTCTCAACACGAAAAAGTGTGGGGCCATCCCCGGTCAAAAAGTGGGTGTGGGGGATATATACCTCCATCCCAATTGTAGCCCAATTGGGCTGTTCCAGGCCGCAGTGTCCCTTTGAAGTTGCAATGTGGTCAAATTTACGTAGTAAGAGTCAAGAGTGTGTCTATCACTCCAAATCGTTTCTTTGCAACTGCCACCTATAGCTGATTTTTTTTTTTCGATTTGTGTAGGCATATTACCTATCATGTGAATAAACTCGGATTTCAGCATTCACGTTCGTCGTGGTGATTTCTATTTTTAATTCAGTGTTGCATTTTGACATCTTCGTCATCGTTTTACCACAAAATATCCCACAAAAAAATCAAAACCCTGCTTCTATCCACGAGCGGTTTGAAATGTCGCTAACTAGTTGGTACTCCTGTAGTTCCATAAACCTAGTACACAATCGATAAACAGACTTCTGAAATGGGGAGGTTTAAAAAAAGTCGGCATTTCGTGCGTACGTACATTATGAACGGCACTGATAATGAATATAATGCGCATGCATCATTCGGTAACGGAATAGTGCTATGTTAAAAAAAATCCTCCAGAGCCATGCATGAGAATAGAATGTTGAATTTGATTTATCGACGTGATAAAACATAATTTAGGGGAGAAAATCACTTTTGGGGAAAGGTAATGAAAAATAATCCCTCCAGGATTCGAACACGGAACATTATGCATAATTCACAACCACATATTTATGTGAGTACTTTCAACGAGAAAGAACACCATAAACCGGTAACCATGTAGGCTCAAGAGTTATTTGCTGTTACACAAGGAATTAAGCAAATGCAGAACAGAAATAGTAGAAAACTCTATTTGCAATTTGCAAGAGTACGGATGCGAGTACCGTGAGTACGCATGAGTATACGGGTACGATCTGAGTACGAGTATTTTTGTTTTCTTGAGAGCAAAAGTACGAGTTCGAGTAATTTCAAGAGTACGAGTAGAAGTACCAAAAAATATACTCGAGTACGAGTACGAGCACTTCAACACTGGTATGCCCTAATTTTAATCACTCTAGACATGTGGACAATCACAAGGAAGACGTGTTAGGGACATGAAGTCAGCTCAGGTAGCTATCCATCCACCAATTCAGTCCGTGTGTGTGAAGCTGAAAGGTGCTGTCGTGTGTCGGTCGGGTGGCATTTTGCCTGGATTAATTTTACCACAGAAAGGGTGAAAACTGGAACTACCCAAACTTGGGTTGTTCAATAACCAATTGTTTGGGTTAAAATTTATGTTAAATTCAACCAAAAGTTGTAGTCACACAAAACCAAATTAAATTTGGTCTTGAATGACCACAAGTTTTGGTTGAATGTAGCACAAATTCTTACCCAAACAATTGGTTATGGACCAGTTTTCACCCTTTTTTTGGTAAAATTAACCCAGGCAAATTTGTCAGTGATTCATGACCCTGTTTCGGCCTTTATCACTCTCCCAGCTGATGCTGATGTTGCCACTAGCTTTTGATTGCTCGGAATCGTTCACTCACGTTGTTCGAGATGGTCAGCCTAATCTTTGCGCTTCCTCCGACCGATCCTTAGACAATATTAATATCAGTCGAAGCCCACTCGGCAAGTCTTTTCGTGTAGGCCCATCATGGTCAAACCGATGATTTCGCCAGTGCAAGGCCGATAGGCAAGTTTGACGCCGGAAACTTTGACAATACTAATTTTCTTCCAGGTCATCCAGCCGCTGCAATATTGACGTCAGAGAGGGAGGGGGGGGGCAGGAGAGCGATATATGAACACCATCTGATTGGACACTTGGCACAATTCGTGGCAGCAAAATGCTAACAGATATTTGCCAACAATACACGATTTTGTCGGGGAAAGAGGAGTAGACTAGTACCGGTGAACCACTCCTCTTTGGCCACGCTCCTGCATACGATCCACATGAAAGGGTCCAGGGGCGGATCAAGGAATTTTCGCAGGGGGGGGGGGGGTGGTTTCATCGGCAAAACAAAAATCTCAAATGGAGACAGGTTAAGTTCCGGACACATGACCTCTCCTCCGAAAATCAATAGGTAGGGGCGTGCTGTTCAAATCCGACGATTAACACTATAATTATCACAAAATAGTGTAGCCTATGTCAAGCTGGCTCTGTCCGTATTAAAGGCGGACATTATTACCAGTAAAGAAATGTTTGGTGTCAGAGCAGGGGGGGGGGGGGGGGCTGTATTTTTTCATGAATTTCTATGGACATTTTTGTTTGACAGAGCTGGGGGGGGGGGTTGAACCACCTCCCCGCACCCCCCCCCCCCCCGGATCCGCGCCTGGGCGGGTCGACGGCGGATGGGATGCAGATGATCCATTGAATACACCGATAATTGGGAGCGCATGCAGGACTCTCAGTGGGAATGCCCGGGGGGGGGGGGGGATGGGCAGAAAGAGCCCGCCATGGGCCAGTGGCCAGTATCCATGCAGGATGAGTCCAGTGGGAAAATGGGTTGATCCTGGTGGAGGGCGGGGAATTGACCATTTTTTTCCTTTTGGTTGTGAATTTAACAAAAAAGAGGTACTAGGGTAGGATTTTTTTGCAACTCATTTGATATCGATCATTTCCAAATTCCAAACCCTCCTGGTCCCAGAAAGCGAATATTGGAGGAAAAACATTCAATTCTCCCCGAAATGCGTTCTTTGATGGACTTTAATATTCGAGGACTGAGCTGTACGTCAAGCGAAATAACGAGGCTCAGAGTCGACAGTCACATAATATTAGAATGATTGGCAACAATAGCGCCCCCAATCGGTTTGTTGTGTCCCAGAAGAATTGCCCTGGATCAACACTGGTGACCAATGATGCTTCGGTGCGTTTTCAGGTCAGTGCGCCGACGACCAGTTGCGCTTTTCATGGTCTGTTTTTGTTGTGTGCATTGTAATGCGCATGTGATTATTATGGCTTTTGTTAGGGAGTTTTATTGCCAGTTTAGGAGATAAACATCCGTAAATTCGTGGCTATTTTGTCAGCTGGAGAGGTCATGCGGGCATGTATTTCCCAACGTACGACATCTGAGGACTGACTGCCGAGTGTGGTGAGTTTGTTTCCGTAAAATTGTCTTGATTTGTAGCCCCTAAACAAATTGAATTGTTGTTCTTAGTTTTGACTTGAGTCTTGTCGTACATAATGATTAATGATAAACGACTCAGTGCGTGTGCTTTTAATCGACCCCTGAAACTGTGCGGGCTTCATGAAAATTGTCCGAGTACGTCAGGCCATGGAGGATGAAGGAACACTTGCTAGCCCAGTTGGACTCCCTTACCTTCCTTCGTTACAGAGCAATGGTCATGACGGTGGGAATCCAGGGGCATGCCTAGCCCTAGCCCCATAAATGTGGCCTATTTACTGGACATGCTGGACTGCCTCCGTAAACATAGGCCACACATCCACATGTACAAAAATCGTGTCGACTTTGCCAAATTTTGATTTTCACATTTAGGCTTAGTTTGTAGGATTTTTTTTGCTTTAGAAGCATACTCACCCTCTTTATAGGCAGATAGGCTAGTCAGAAAGTGCTGCCTTTTTCAGATGTCTAATTTTTGTGAAATTTCATGTTGTAATTTTGATACGCAAACGTGTAAAATTGAATCTGGAAATTTCACAAAAAATATACATCTGAAAAACAGCCTATTAACCCTCCCTTTGCTTAAGAGGTCACCAATGGTCAAAATTTTCTTCCTCACCTCCTGGCCTACTGTGTACAAACCAATGGGGGTCTTAGAGTTATATTAAATTACTAGAGCGCTAACTCCTCATTCTGCGCGCGGAGACACTTTGAAGCCGTCCTGGGCGCACATTTTGAATTCATTTGCGTGTTTGTAGTAACAAAATGAAATTAGATGGATTGAATTTTGAAAGTGTGCTTTACGTGCAACGCGCAAGTAGAACATACGCAAACAACTTAAGCGCGTCATTGACGGTTAAAAAAACGTGACGGCAAAAAGCATCTGCAGCGAATACGCGCACGCGTTGCGCTGTTTGCGTGGAGCAAAATAACACGCTCATTTGCTGATCGTGCGTTTCGGTTTTGAGCATGTTGGCTTTGATAACGCACCGGTTTGGAATACAAACGCAGATATGCAATTAGCTGTACAAAAACATGAAGTTAGCGCTCTAGTAATTTAATGTAGCTCTATGCCCTCACCCTACTTTTTGTGTATATCGTCCTGCAGTTTTTCAATTTTTATTTAAGTTTTTGTACCCTGTTTATTGCTTTGGCATACACATTGTACAAAATGTATATCTACGTTGTACATCCTTCGTATTGTGGCCATCTTTCCGATTCTTTTCTTTTTTTTTCTTCTGGAATACATGACTTATATTATTATGATGCTGCAGAAAAAAACACTTCAATGGGGCAAGTGGAGGGTCAATAACTCCAAATCTGTCTTTAGAATAATTTTCCCAAACCTTTCCCAAAGGGAAGATACAACGTTTGCAAACATCAAAAAAACGAAATGATCCAATTATCACAAATTACCTTACTGGATTGTTAGGGAATGACAGTCTAAAGCATCCTGTAAAATTGTGGCTCCTGGTGTGCTGACATTTTCAAGAAAAATAGTTTTTTTCCAACGCTGGTCGGCCGACCAGCGCTGGAGAAAACTGACTATTTTCAAAAACTACTCTATAGGCCTATTTCTTATATTAAGTTATTTCACATTTTCTTTGCAATTGATTACTCACCTGTGAATGGGTACAAGCCAGCTAAATTGATACTCTGACGGTACAATTCCCCAAAGTCTATAAATTGCTCCATTTCATCTAAGTGGGGTCAGGGAACCAGACTACGAGAATATTATTGGTTTTCTTGTTTTTTTCAGCAACTACAAGCCAAAAACGTAAAACAAGTCAGTTTAACAATATTTGCTAAAACATGCCTAAATCCTCCAAATGCACTTCTTTCTGAAAATTGCAGCAAAAGCCAGTGTTGTGCATTCCCTTTTAAGATGGAAAGTTCTAATTAAAAAAAAAACACCCAAAAATAGAAAAACGGAGCTTGTAATTTACATGGCATAAAATACAGTTTCTTACTTGGTACTTGGTTGGTTTCCTCCTGAAACATTCTCTAGGGATCTTGACTAGGAGGTCTTTCATTACAAAGAGTACTTGTAAGTGAATTTACAAAGCTCCTTTGTACTTGTTCACAGTCCTGGACATGAAGTTTACATGTAATTTATGTGTAAATAATTGAGCAGTATGATGTATCTATTCTGTCAATCGACCACATGGTGTTATTATTGTGTTTTAATATTTTTAATATGCAGCTGGCGTTGCATGTGGATCAATACTGAACTGAATACATGTGTAGTATACATGTACAGTGTACAATACACATTGTGCGTCTTCTCCCATTTGCATGATTTGACTGCACAGGTGATGGAAAGGCGGTAGCCTGCTCCACACAAGGCTCAAGTGTTGGCTGATTGTGTAAAGGTTAAAGGGAAAATACAACATTTGCAAACATCGAAGAAACAAACTACCAAGTTTTTACGAAATACCTTACTAGGATGTTGGTAAATGACAGTCTTAAGCATCCTGTAAAATTATGGCACCTTGTGTGAAGTCATTTTCAAGAAAATGGTATTTTTGTATACATTTCCAACGGTGGTCGGCCGACCACCGTTGGAAAAACCTAACTATTTTTCAACTACTGCTCCTAATTTACAATTTTTTTCAGTCCAAATGTTGTTTGCTATTGGTTACGTGTTTATGAACGGGTGCAGGCCAGCTAGACTGGTTCCCTTACGTTACAATTTTCCGACATCTATAAATTGATTCATGTTATCTTTAGTGGAGTCAGGGAACCAGACTATTTAAACATTTTTGTTTTTCTTGATTTTTCCAGCATTTTCGAACACAAAACTTCAAACATGTCAGTTAAACAATATTTGATCTATTATACTAACCCCTCAAATAGTTAATTTCTGAAAATTACAGCAAAAGCCAATGATGTACATTCCCTTTAAGGACACCAGTTGCAAAAATAATATTTTGTGCCACTTCAATAAAAAAAAGAAGAAGTTTAATTTAATAAATCTGAAGCAGGTCATTAAAAAACTTAATCTGTCCAAATTTGTATTCAGTAGATGTGCAAATGTATGTTTCTGTGAAAATTGTGAAAATGTAGTCTGTTAATTTTTCTCAACACAATGCAAGGTATCCATTGTAAGTCCTCCCTTTCAAAATATTCATTGATTTGTTTTGACTTGCATTACAAATACACTCTTGTGGAAGGATCCCCTGGGTTTGTCACCCAGGAAAATAATTCTCATGAAAAATGATGAAGGTACAAATAACAGGCATGCAACTTTTCCTCGGATCCACTGACTTCCCGTATTTCACTTTGAATGCACACTGTACAAAGTCTTGTGTGGTTTGGAATTTCCTCGTTTTTTGTCCAAATTCCCATTTGCATGCCTGCAGTAAGCGATTGTAAACCAAACGACATACATTATTGCTTAGTTGGGAGTGCAGTATTGGACAAACTGCTGGTTTTATTCTCACAATGGTTTTGTCCTAACCATCACGAAGAAATTATAATTCCTCTTTTCTTGAAATAACAGCACATACATGTACTAGGCGCAAGAATTTCACAGTCCGCTTGAGACTGCCGGTAGTACGGTATTACAATCAAGTACTAGAAGTAACGGATTGGAATACCATGTATAGGCTACCGGCCAGTACTAACAGTTTTGTGTTTGAATGTTGTCATTACCTTTAAAGGGAATACTTTCATTTGCAAACATCAAAAAATAAAACTACCAAATCATTTTGAAATACCTTGCTGGACTGTTAGTGAATGACAGTGTAAAGCATCCTGTAAAATCATGGCACCTGGTATACTGTCATTTTCAAGAAAAGTGGTATTTTTGTATCAATTTCCAACACTGATCGGCCGACCAGCGTTGGAAAAAACTGGCTTTTTTTTCAAATACTGGCCCTAGTTGACCATCGCACTTGTTTGCAATCGATTACACACCTATGAACGGGTACAAGCCAGCTAGACTGGTTCCCTGACCTTACAATTCCCCAATGTATGTAAACTGCTCTGTTTCTTCTTAAATGGAGTCAGGGAACCAGACTACAGGAAAATGATTGTTTTTCTTGGTTTTTATAGCATTTTCGAACCCAAAACCTCAAAAAAGTCAGTGTGACTATATTTGCTACCGGTATATATTTCCAACCCCCCAATTCCACCCATTTCTGAAAATTACAGCAAAAGCAAATGATGTACTGTATATTCCCTTTAAATGATAGCTGAGCCTGAAAATATTAGCTTTTTATATTGAAAAGGTGCAGGAAAGTTTCGCAAAACAGATCCTAACAGTAGCACTGCATGTAGATTCACCCTTGACCCCATGTGTACAGTGCTTGCACTATGCATGCTAAAAGGGGCACTATAGGTCCTGAAATCCCCGAAAATTTCATGTTTTGGATTGTTTACTTAGCCTATTTCAAACATCTGGTTGAAAGGAATCAGGCAACAAACAGAATGTCCAGGCACCTCTTTCTACAGAAATCTATGAAAGGTACCAAATGTACTGGTACATTGTATGTATGGTATACAATGTATTTCATAGAGCGAGGATTAAAAGTTCCTTGCTCCATGATGATAAATTGTGCGTACACATACATTGTAGCCGTGGTGTAACATGGCACACAATAACCAACAAAGTCATGGATGTGTCTTGTGGGATTGTCCTTTGTGATTTAGATAATAGCAGTGTATGCAGTGGGCACTGTAATACCAGGGAGCTATCAGGACTGTTTATTTTTAGTTTCAGCATGCCAGCACGGTCAAAGCAGGTGCAGCATCACTGAACACCACAGCACGCACTAGCCTTACGCATACCAGCATGCACACACACCTGGGGTACATGTACTTAGGCGGAGTAATTGCAGAATACCCCGCCACTCGTAAATACAACCCTAAATTCTCTGGCTACGAGGTTGGAATCACTGGAAAAGAAACAATTCAAGTCCATTGCCAGCTACGCGGATACTGAGTGGGGGTCCATTATTTGAGAACGAAGCAACACAAAAAGAATGGGAGTTGCTGAAAAAAATTCTAAGTCCAAACCAACCACCCTGTTGGCGGCTACGCGGATACGGAGTGGGAGTCCCCTTGAATATGCTTGAGAAAGAAGCAACGCAAAAGGAATGGGAAATGCTGAAAAAATTCAAAGTCCAAACCAACTACCCTGTTGGCGGCTACACGGATACGGAGTGGGAGTCCCCTTGAATATATGCTTGAGAAAGAAGCAACGCAAAAGGAATGGGAAATGCTGAAAAAATTCAAAGTCCAAACCAACTACCCTGTTGGCAGCTACGCGGTTACGAAGTGGGAGTGCAATGGAGCATGACGCATAGTACACAAGTAGCGCTGAGAATGTTTATTGAGGGCAATCAACCGTGGCCTCGTAGCCGGCTACGAGGTGGATATATCGAGTGGCGGGGTATTCTGCAATTGTGCCCCTTAGGCTGAACAAAAAGTATTTTACATACAGTAATGTCTGAAAAATTATTCAGGTACCAGTAGACTGTACATGTAGGCAAATTATGTCATTTTGTATTTTTTTTTAACATGTACATACTGTATGACTATGAGTGTCTATATATTTTTTATACTTACATTGTTTACTTAAGGGTACATGTACATTTAACCATAGAGCTAGGACAGTTTTCTGTTTAATTAGCCTTTGTTTATTAATTAATCAATAACATATAATACAAACAAACTCGCATAGGGAAGACTTTTTTAATTTTCAAAATATACATACATGTACTCCAGATTAAAATTTTGGCAAACTTTTGGCAATAAAAAGTTTGAAGTCGGCAAAGTTGGCCTAAAATATCCAGGTACATGTACGTCGGTGTAGGTCGGGTTACTGTAAACACCCTACCCTATTTTTGTTTCTGGCCTTATGCAAAAACAATACCGTAGATGTACTATTACATACTTTTGTACGGTATGTGTACACATGTACCAGTGTTTCCCCTGGCTAATGAACTGAGCGAGGTGGTAACAATTCAAGTTGATGATTGAAACGAAATTTATGCAGTCTGCAAACTGAAAAGAATGCAGCACTCACAGAAATGCGCGATGATTCCAAAAACACATCGAAATTGTGAGTTCTTGATACATGGAGGTAAAGGAAAATGCTCCTATATTACACAAAATGAAAATTTTTCAATTGATATTTCCTTTTTGCCAATCTTCACAGCGAGGTGGTGATATTGGCAAAAATTGAGCGAGGTGGTCACTGAAAGTAGCGAGGTGGGCCACCTCACGTTTGAATGGGCAGGGGAAACAGTCATGTACAATGTACTGCCTGAAGTTCACTGCTCATTTCACAGATATTCACATACATTTAACTGACGCAGATGTCACACATACTTAGACCTTTTCACTCTATTTATCAGAAGTTGATTAGGGATTTTCTTATCGGAGATTTTTTTTTATCGGCGAATCGATAAGCCCACCGCCTTGGACAAGGCTACACGGGTCCACCATTTCTGAGTGAAACTGGATCTTTTAGAACATGGTCAGGCAATAATTATTATTATTATGGTCGTGCAATAATTATTATTATTATTATATTGACTGGTGCGATGTGTATGGGTCATGTGTAGATTTTGGATTTTCTGCTCGGTAGAGCCTCTCAACCCAGGACCAGATTGTACCTTGTAGAGTGCCAGACCCTTTAAGGCCTTTTCACACTGTCCAAAATCTCCGGGTTGGAACCGGTTCCAACCCCGAGATTTTTTTCAACCCTTTTCCCACTTCTAAAGTTTCAACCCGGTTCCGACCCGGGTAGAGTGCTCTAGCCGGATCGAAATCAACCCTGGGAGGGACCAGGGTTGAAAATCTCAACCCGGATCGAAATTGCATTTTTCGGCGTGAACCGTGTCGAAAATGATAGTGTGAACCGCCCCGGGTTGAGTCACTCACGGCCGATCCGTGTTGAGTTGAGGCCGACATTTTACCGAAAATCTGACACGCCGAGCATAATATTTCCCTCCACCACTATCGCCGTCACAAACACCGATCCCGAAACAATCGCTCCCTAATTATCATCCAATAATGTATCGGTGTATGGAGCATCCTTTACCGAGTCTGGGCTTGTATTAGGTCCGCAAAATGTACCCCAAAAATGCACATTTCTAATGTTAAATAGAACGAATCGTCTAACAAAATGACCGGAGCCATTTTGGAAATATTGAACACAGCTGCGCTTGTGTCGTACAAAAATCGGACTCCCAAATCGGATTCGTTTACTCTCTTATTATTGGTCAAACCCTCTCACGTGACAGGTCCTTCTCCCAATAGGCATGCGCAATACTACCAATGAGTCCGTATTTCACAGAGTAGTAAATTCACGCTGCACACCGGCCTGTCCGTAACGTAAGCCTCGTGCGTCGCAATGCATTATGGGATTGAGAAAATCATCGCAGCGCCCTGTGCCGAATGCGATCCGTTGTCACGGTCTCACTTCTCCGGCGTGCTAGCTTCTCCAGGTGGATTCGGCGGACAGTTGAGCACATTACAGTGCACATTACATGAGCACGATTCATGCTCATGTGTCCGCTGTGCTTACTTTTCCTCTGGCTGTATTACCAAGCAGTGAGGGACATCCAAGAATGTGTTATGTAACACTTCCCCCATGGTCTTGCAAGCATTCTGATTTGTGTTCCCAGCGTACGTCATGCATGTGTGTGTGTTCATGGAGGAATAATTAAGAACGAACTCCTTGGTCCGTGTTCCTTGCTCGTTCGTGGTCCATTTTGTCTTTATTTTTGCAACCATGCGGCTTAAATAAAATGTGCATTTCAAGTCTTTTTTGGTTATTGGGATTTGACTGGTACCTTGTAACTATGCATACAAATATCCTATGATATTACGTGCACCAGTACAACCCCGAAGAACTCAGCACACAAATAAAGTTGACCAAAAATGTACACCACTGCGCAATTTTGTGCATGCGTGTTGAAGCGAAATTTCCCTTTCGGAGAAGCTAGCACGCCGGAGAAGTGAGACCGTGACACCGTGTCGAGAATTTGTAGTGTGAATTCACAGGGGCCGTAGCCGGATTGAACGTTACACGGTTCACGTAGCGGCCGTTCCCGTAAAGGACAGTGTGAACGTCGCGTCTCTCCGATCCGTGTCGAAAAATACTCGGGCTGAACCGGGTTGGATCCGGGTAGGTTTCAACACGGTTCGAAACGGAGATAGTGTGAAAAGGCCTTAAGTATTTGTACATCAGGTTGCACCTGGAACAACAGAATAACTTGAAAGAATCTAATTGTTTTGCCACCTCCCCCTCCCCCCCCCCCCAAAAAAAAATAAATGATACAATGTTTATTATAACTCCAGGATGACAATTGATACGCGGCTCTTTTCACTATCGTGCAACCATGCATCGTTGATAATAAGACCAAAAACAAACAAACAAAACTAGTCATGATGGTGTACATGTTCCAAAAATAGACCTTTCTATCATTTGGCTTCAGTTCTGATAACAATTTCTGGAGTTTGGATCCGTAGAAAAACTTGACTCCCATTGTTTACTTTGTCAGGACGATTGTTATTTTCGATTTGTGTACAAATATGCAGGTTTCTCAAATCAATTTGGGTGAACAAGTTTTAGGAAAGATTTCCGTATACGAAGTTCACTCAACACCCTGTGTACAAACCCTATGAGATTGGACTGAAAAATTCTAAGTGTTTTCTAAGAAAATGCTTGTATTTTCTCACTGCTCAAATTGACTTTGATGACATGAAATTGCTATCTGGGGGCTTGTTACTGTTAGTCAATACAGAGGAAAATGTGTGAACTTCGTATATATGGAAATCTTTCCCAAGTTTTATTCAGTGAAGCAGATTTTGTTGATACACCATAAATAGCAGGAATGAGATTTTTCAGACTTTTGTCTGAAATCAGGCTTTTTGAATCTGAGAGAAAGACAATTTATCAGTATAGAAAGAAATGCATCTTTTAGACCTTTCATCCAAAAAAAATTGACAGAATCACCCCTGTGTTATGCAGGGTGTTACAATGTACGTGTGTGATTGCTTCTTAAAATTGCATTCCCCATGCTCTTACATGTAAAACAAATTCAATTTTTTCCCCTCTTATTAATTAAAACAGAAAAAATATAAAATTAATTAAAATTTATATTGCCCGGTCTACATGGAAATGATCGAACAATGGTAGCTCTCTGTTGCAGAAAATCGTGTGCTTAGGATGAATGGATGATTGAGCACAATTGATTCCAAAATATACAAGTGAAAAGGTCAAAATTGTTTATTGCCAAGTTGGACCGATGCTGAGCAGTGAGATGAGCTATCCCATCAGTACAGGGTCACTGAGGAGACAGTCTACTGGGTCACCCATTGTTGGGTCACGTCATGCCGCCACTGAACTTTGCACAGGAAGGTTTTCAGCTTGTGTTTTGAAATCAAGAGTGCTCAGTCATGTACATGATGACTGCAGTGGTCAGCTGATAATCCACCCTACATGTGGCATCAGGCGCAACCATGACAGTGGCCAAGTTCACAATATTAACCCTTACTCTCTGAGGGTAGTTTACTGCATGTCAGTTGGTTATGCCAATGCCCTCCAGCTGCAGTTTATTGGCAGATAGTTTTATTTAACAGTGAAGGCTCCAATTGGCAGGAGTTGGAGGCCCTGGAGGGTGCCTGATACTGACCAGCTGGGGGCACTCACTTTGTTATCAGAGGACTCTCATTGTTCTCTGTGGCATGTATTGGAGTGCCTGTCCAGTTACCCTTGAAATGACATGGCAGATATTGGAGGGCCATGCAAAAAACATAGGAGATTTTCTTGAGGCACATATTGGGATGCGTTGGAGGGTCTAGTAGGGTAAGGGTTAATTTAATTAAAATAATTTATCCCTAACCCACCTCAATCCTCCGAAATCCTCATTGCGGTTTTGGAGGACTCTTGATTGAGGATAAATAATGTTTGCGAAAAACAATGAGGATTTTTGATTTTGAGGATTGAAGATGAATGGTGTTTTAAGGCAAAAAAAAGAATAGTTCTGCTTCCGGTTACCCGACCGACCCTATTTTTAGGCTGCGACCCTAAAAATTTTATCGGCAATTCAAAAAAAAAAAAAAGAATAAATAAAAATAAAATCTGTCTTTTCGGTCTTCACAAAATACCTCTCAACAACCCTTTTGCATCCAAAAATGCTTGTATTTATTTGTTTTCTTACTTACATTCGCTTTTTTCAAAAGAAACCTCCGTTATTACAAATTCGCTACGCGATATAACTACATGTACTTCGCAATTCGATGTCACGCACGGTGACAATAATCACGTGGCGACGACTGGTTCCCGCCGCGCCACGCAGGGGCCAATTTAGAAGACATAATGAAAATGCGGTAACCAGTCCATAGCTAGCTATGCGACCAATAGCGTGCTTTCAGTACAGTGCGGGCCACTGTCAACTGGTCGGATTCGACATCGTAAAAATGCCAAGAAAACACCGATGGAGAGAGAACATTTTTGCAAGTTAATTTACAGAATTGATCTAGCTTGTCTGTGTATGTATTTTCTGTGTTCAAGAGTTCATTTTGAGATCGCACTACTCGTATTTGGAGTGATACATGCCGCGTGTTTCCCGAAATTGTTGACCGTTAAAAACAGGTCTGTCGGCCCATGGTGGCCCGTTCGCCACACACGCACGCATCACACACCTCGCAGTTTTGGCCAACTACCTGCGTCTTGACTAGCGTTGTGCATATGGTGCGAACGGCCTGAATTTTCCATTATTTTTTGAAATTATCGAACGTAAATATATTGACAATAATTAAAGGTAGGTTTTACTCACTTTTTGTTGCCATTTCGTGTATAGCTTTCGTAGTGCAATAGAAATAGTTCAGGCTAAAACTTCGCATATAATTGAATACCCCATTCAATCTGCATAAAAAAAATTGGCAAAAAAAAAGAAATTTCCGACCGACCGACCCTATTTTTGAAAGGCATGTAATCGGAAGCAGAACTATTTTTTTTTTTGGCCTAAGCACATGAGGATTTTTGAGGATTGAGGATGAATGGTGTTTTAAGCACATGAGGATTTTTGAGGATTGAGGATGAATGGTGTTTTAAGCACATGAGGATTTTTGAGGATTGAAGATGAATGGTGTTTTAAGCACATGAGGATTTTTGAGGATTGAGGATGAATGGTGTTTTAAGCACATGAGGATTTTTGAGGATTGAAGATGAATGGTGTTTTAAGCACATGAGGATTTTGGAGTCCAGATTGAGGATGAATGGTGTTTGAAGATGAGGAGGATTTTGGAGGATTGAGGGTAATGCATTTTGAGGCAGGACTGTCTGATGATTTTGAATTATTGAGGGGTTGGTTATCCTTCATTTGAACATGAGTGCAAAATTTTGAGATGAGAAGGATATTGGAGGATTGACGATGAATGCATACAATTTAGAAGCAGGACTGTTGGACGATTTTGAAGGATTTAGGCGCTGTTGCAAAATTTCGAAAATTTTTGAGGATTGAGGATGGTTCCTTGCAAAAAGGGCCTTGCAAAAAGGGTTAGGGAATCTTCTACTGTTATCCATGCGTGTCAGCTTTGGATGCCTTCGATACAAACTATGCAAATAGCTGTACCCGGTACATGTTGTACAGAAGCTGTACACAATTTCGAGTTGTCCTTTAGGTTTGTGCACAAACATGGATGCGCTCAGCAGGCATCATTTTTGTATAGCACTGTACTAGTAATATTAATATCTATGGTTCAGCTTCATTTACACATGTTGCATTCATACATTTGTACAGTACACACTATGTACATCTGTTTGTTGTTAACCGTGACCTTGTCCTGTCAAGTGCCATACAGAAAGTCTTATCAAGGTCAACAGTAAATTACAAATTGCATGGAGTGGTGAGTACATGTGTTGTGGACCAATGTACAAAGACTTTGGGCTCAATTTCATGGGCCAATATCAATGGTACCTATGTACATGTACATGTGTGTACATTGTAAGTGAAGGTTGTGCTATGTTCCGGTACACCTTTTACAGTGTAAATAAAACAGGGAAGTTTGCTACTTGTGTGTTTCCCTACTTTTCACTGTCTAGACATGCTCTGGACATTTGTAAATTCTTTGGATTCTGTTCACATGTAAACATGTACATACATACAAATGTAGGCCTACATGTACATGAATGTTCATGCAGGATTCCTACCGTACATGTACCGGTATGTGTGTGTATAATTTTTGTATTAATAATTTTAATATGATTTTTGTACACACCCTAGGGAGTTAGGGTAAACCCCTAACTCCCTAGGGGGTGTGCAAGATAATTTATGTATTAAAATTTGAGGATTCTGGACTGTTAAGGCATGGGCTACCAACTGTACTGATTATCTGAATTTGTTTTTATCTACCTAATCTTCAGGAGAACAGACACATGTGCCAAGGACGCATTATCACTATAGCAAGGACAGTACGGCGCTATCCCGACTGTACGTCACGAGCTGAAGTTTCCCAAGGCGTTGTGGGTACGCTTGTCTTCTCCACGGTGATGCACCCGCTGCCTGCCGGGACGGACTCACCCCCGGAATCATGTTGATGGACCGGTGCCCCCTGACCTCTGGAGGTCAGGAGGTCATGCCACGCCACTTCCACTTGCCCGTTCTCATCGCCTTCTGGGTCATGTACCCGCGGCCGCTGCGCGCCATGTACATCCACCGGCAGGAGTACGCCACGAACGCGGACGACGAGGCGCAGTCCAGCCCCGCGGCCGCAGACATGCGATCCACGCTGTCCTGGGCGGTCAAGTTCCGGACCGCATCCCACCGCAAGACCGTCCAACGGACTGACTACGACGAAATCGCCAACCGCATCGCCAAAGAGGTGGATTTACTTAATCACGGCCAAGTCGGCGAGCTACTCAACCACTACCTGTTTGTGCACGCCAGCTACAACGCGACGCTGAACGGGACCGATGACCAGACCGAACTGAGGCGGATTCAGGGGGAGACTGAGACGAAACTGAGGGAACACCCCGATGTGCAGTGGTTTCACCAGCAGCGGATCCGGCGACGGACAAAACGGAGCTTGCAGTTCCAAGATCCTTCCTATTCCACGCAGTGGCATTTGGTAAGGAGTGTGTGGTTGCAGGAGAAGGGGGGTGGGGGATGCTGATCGAGGTACAGCATTGCCCTTGTAAGGGTATAGGATCATTTGTATTTATCCCAAAGGTACATAAATGAACAAATTATCATCAAAAGCTTACTTGATTGAAGATCATTCTAGTATTAAACACCCTGTGACATTATTCCATCTGGCGTGGTTTCATTTAGAAGAAATCAAGAAAAGTAGGTGATTTCTAAACATCAGTCTTTTTTGACTGATCGTTGAAAATAAAAAGTTCTAAAACAAAATCGTGTTTCGTCATTATCAAAAGGTTGGGCATGGTTTTTCACTGTTTTCTTGAAAGGTGTATTATCCACCGAACTTAAACCTCAACAGGTTAGGTTTTGAACATTCTTCTTCGGATTTTGAGTAACTCGTGTTATTATTGGAAACGAACAAAAAATGCAAATGACACCCATTGATTACTTTTTTCGAGGCGGTTGGTTATTTTTTATATTGATTTGTGTACAAACATGCAGGCTTCTAAAATCAATTCAGACGAACAATTTTTATGCAGGGAAACAGATTTTGTTGATAGTACACCAAAAGTACACATACATGTACATGTAGGTCATGTTGAGCTATCGTACCGGCCGGTAGCTCGACATGAAAATGCCAGAAAATTGTAGTTTTTTACACAGGTCGCAACCCTGTGTAAAGGGGGCCTTAGGCCTATAGATCAGGGATATTGACACACTTCAACAGTAGTTGTTTTTTTTTTTTTTTGGGGGGGGGGTGTCAAATAGTGTCAAAACTGTGATATCATTCAAGGCAGAAACTTCAGTGTTTTTACATCTGCTTCAGCATAAAAAAGTTACCAGAATGTGTTGGTTTTTACTGTGGTTATTTCATTTTGCGTTAGGTGATTCATCTGTTGTTTCCGTACATGACAGTATGAGACAATGAGTAAAAATGTATAGCTCTACCAATGATTTCAATGAGTAAAGTTGTATTTATAATTTGAAGAGAAAAATGCTTACCCGAAGACTGTGTGCCCAAAGTGACATCACAAGCAACAGCGTCCTCAGTTGTCAGGAAAAGCATGTTTACAAATTTAAATGTTTAAAAAAAGTGCGCTTTGCAAAACATTTAACTGAAAATTCAGGATACATCTAGCAGTTTCCATACATTTCAGAGGAATTGATATTTGAAACAAAGATGCTCCAGTTTGATATCGTTTCATGGACCCTTTAAGGTTAACCCTAACCATCCCAAATCCTCCAAAATCCTTTTTGCAAATTGGAGGAATTTGCAGGATTGAGGTTACGTACATGTACGGCAAAAGTGCGGTGCTGATTTTGGAGGATGCACTGTGTCAAGGTCTTGGGCCGGACCTTGTGTTGTTTATGCTCAGCCTAGCATAAATTTAGTCCTTGATTGTACTTGAAATCCTCCGCACTGCTCCAGGATGTCACTGCCTCTGCCTCGGCCTATTGGCAGTCATAGCCGGAGGATTTTGCAGGATTCAGGCAGTGGTCACCTCTCCACGGACCATATTCAACATGTTCAAGAAATAATGGAGGAAGTTGCAGGATTGAGGCTATATTGCTATTTTTCCATGAGGCCAATTGGAGGATTTTCCAGGATTGAGGCTACATCCTGGCATAAAGGCCTAGGGAGTTAGGGTTAATTAAGGACAATCCCTGCAAATGCTGCATTTGCAATTAAGAGAAAATCCCCCAGCCAAACAACACCTGTAGCCAAGTTCTAGGGATTTAGCCATGCCTCATCAAACAGGTTGGCAGGAAAAACCATTCACTTCAGACATGGTGCAGATCTATGCAAACACCAGATGTTTATGTGAGCATTGGGGCATGCTGTGGAGGAGGTTTCATCTGTGCTGGATATCCATGGAGTTTGCACTTACCTTGTATTAAGCCAACAGATACATGTACAGATAATCCTTATCCTCATTTAACAAGCAGCTCCAGGGAGCTGGCAAAACGTGGATGCTAGCATGATGGCAACTTCGGAATAACTGCCAGGACAAAGAGATCAGGGGCAGATTGCAATAACGCAGTCTTAGTCGGCTGGCTAAACCAGTCCAATTTTAGCCGGCTTTTGTTCTTAGACGGTCTTGGTTAAGACACCAAACTTAGCCCATTGCAATAAGCTGGTCGTTACTAAGCCCGCTTAGAGTAATGATTCACAAACAAACATTCCATGGTTACGGGCGCCGGAATACTGGAGAGACTGCACATTTTTTTTCTTTAGGTTTGTGTGATTCATATCATGCGAAATCAAATGTCAATTCCGAAATTTTATATTGAGAAAATTGTATTTGCAGTACAACTCAGTGTCATTACATTTTTCCAGAAGATCCCTTCTATCCCAGAGAATTTCCCTTCAAGCAGTGTTCTGCTTTTTAAAGATTTAATCATCAAACACTCATCAACTGGGAAAAAATATTTTGGGAAAGAATAATTCAACACACCAGTGAATTCCAAAAATCCCAACTATAGACCGTTTTAAGCCAGCCCAACCCAGGCTAACTATTTAAAGACTGTCTTAATACTTAGACCGTGTCATTGCAATGGTCTTACAAAAAGTTTATAGACTGACTGACAGCGAGAGCTTTTAGACTGTCTAATGCGCATAGACAGCTTTAAGACTGGTTATTGCAATCCACCCCTGTACTGGATCCTGCCAATATCCAGGCAATTACATGAACCGGTGCTATTGCATGACATTTATCGTGTACACATAATCGCGTACATTTACAGGTGTTGGCGATCATGATTCTTCTATTTTTATGAAATGTAGTTTATAATGTATAATTTACATATGTACATGTACTCCAGTATATATCCGTACATGTACACATGTAAACAATTTACATGTTTTTTACCTTTTTTTAAAAGATTTTACCAAGACGATGGTAACAACTGAATGTGAATGGGTCAAATCTTATTGGCCTCCACACTTGGACTTTGAACTTGGGAATTTTTTTTAACCAAGATCGACCGCACGTTAAAGGAAGCAATCTGAGCATCTGCTCAGCCGTCCGATCGTCTTAACGTATCACTGTGGAAAATTGTTCGCTAATTGAATGATGCCATGAATTACCGAATGGTACATGTAGGTCTAACATGTGTAATGGTGCCCATAATTTCTACATAATGACTTTCATATAAAAAAAAAAAAAATGAACAGAAATTCAAGTGCCGTGTAATGTATTCGCGCATTCCCTTGCGGTTTAAAGGGAAAATACAACATTTGCAAACATCAAAAAATAAAATTTCCAAATCACTTTGAAATACCTTGCTGGACTGTTAGTGAATGACAGCGTAAAGCATCCTGTAAAATCATGGCACCTGGTATACTGTCATTTTCAAGAAAAGTGGTATTTTTGTATCAATTTCCAACGCTGATCGGCCGATCAGCGTTGGAAAAAACTGGCTTTTTTTTCAAATACTGGCCCCAGTTGACCATCGCACTTGTTTGCAATCGATTACACACCTATGAACGGGTACAAGCCAGCTAGACTGGTTCCCTGACCTTACAATTCCCCAATATATGTAAACTGCTCTGTTTCTTCTTAAATGGAGTCAGGGAACCAGACTACGGGAAAATGATTGTTTTTCTTGGTTTTTATAGCATTTTCGAACCCAAAACCTCAAAAAAGTCAGTGTATCTATATTTGCTATATATTTCCAACCCCCCAATTCCATCCATTTCTGAAAATTACAGCAAAGCAAATGATGTATATTCCCTTTAAACGACTTGCACCGTCCGCATTGGAATTCTCATCTCTGGGGAAAAGTGACCTGGTCACTTTTCCTGGGCCAAACAAAATTGGCCACTAAAAGTGACCACAGCACTTAGCAAGTTCAGTACCCATCGTCTCCTGAAGTGAGCATTACTAAAAAAAAAAGCCTCAATGGGAATACGGCTTTAGTCAATTGCTTGTTACGGTACGGTACGTGTAATTTTTTGCATGCTTAAATGTATGCACACGCTTCACTAATGTATACTGAATTGTTTAATAGGCCTACTGGCACCACTTCGAGTTCCCTTGAGCCAGCTGTACACGGAGTCCACATTGTATTGTACATGACCCACAGCTACTGACATTTTTGAGCAAAGAAAACACAAGGCAGGCCCAGTTTGCTTTGTTTGTCGGGCCAGTCGTTATTATTCCACCACGGATCACTGGTTTCATTATGTTTTTTCAGTCGGAGTTTCTTTGTCATATTCTCGCTTGCCACATGCTCCGTAATTTTAAATAAATTACATGTGTACACACATTTAGCAACAGGTGCTGATGCATACATGTAGTGTACGTTCTTAAAATAGACCAGAAACAAGTGTACAAGAATACATTACAATAATACAACAGGTACCATACTTTGCACAACGGGTACATGTATGTATGTGCCATGTGCATAACAGTTCAGCAATAAATAGGCTATTAAAGGGAATATACATCATTTGCTTTTGCTGTAATTTTCAGAAATGGATGGAATTGGGGGGTTGGAAATATATAGCAAATATAGTTACACTGACTTTTTTGAGGTTTTGGGTTCGAAAATGCTATAAAAACCAAGAAAACAATCCTTTTCCTATAGTCTGGTTCCCTGACTCCATTTAAGAAGAAACAGAGCAGTTTACATACTTTGGGGAATTGTAAGGTCAGGGAACCAGTCTAGCTGGCTTGTACCCGTTCATAGGTGTGTAATCGATTGCAAACAAGTGCGATGGTCAATTGGGGCCAGTATTTGAAAAAAAGCCAGTTTTTTCCAACGCTGATCGGCCGATTTGCGTTGGAAATTGATACAAAAATAGCACTTTTCTTGAAAATGACAGTATACCAGGTGCCATGATTTTACAGGATGCTTTACACTGTCATTCAATAGCAGTCCAGCAAGGTATTTCAAAATGATTTGGTAGTTTTATTTTTTGATGTTTGCAAATGTTGTATTTTCCCTTTAATGGGGCCAGTCACATTTACCATGATTACACTTTATATAAATACACCTACTATAATTGATACATTTTTAAGTATACATGCATTTTGCATTATGAAACATTAAAACCAAACACTGCGTTGATTAAATTTAAGTGTGTACATTTATAATAAAATAATAATAATAACTAATTTATAATAAAATAATAATAATAACTAATTCTTGTAAAGCGCCAAATGCGTTAAAAATTGACGCTCAAGCGCTTTACAAAAAAAAAGATAAACCAGTTAAAATTCAAAAACAATCTACAAACTATATAAAAAAACTTTTGTAGGTGAACATTAGTAAATTGTCTAAAACAGGCAGATACATGTACCGGTACATGTATAACGGACAGACAAAGAACATCAAACAGCGTGACGACCACAACAAAGAGACTAGAAACAAACAGAGTGGGAAACACACACTAGAGGGACAGATGAACAGACAGCAGACAAGACGTGGTGTCCTTGTTGATAAAAGACAGACAAAACTGTTTTAACAGACAGTTAAACTACATACATTCGTACGTACATGTACCGTACATGTACTATGTATTTACATACATGTAGATTGAAGATTGAAGATTTGTTTATTGTCGTCGTGCTTAAAAATTACATGAAAATTGATTTCCCAGTGTACTTGTACATTAACTAAAATCAATACATTGCAAAAAGCAAAACAATTACTATTCACAATACATAATTACATGTACTGTTACTGAAAAACATGGGGGTAGGATACAGAGCAAAGGGTAGTCTTGGTTCTATGTGGCCTTTGCTTTGCATGTTCACCTTCGGACTTAGACAAATATTCCATCAACAGAGGGAGCAATTAACCGTGCAATTTCTAATGACGGGTCTGTAGCAATTAAAGGCACTAATCCTTTATGGAAGGCAAGAATCGATACTCGTTCGATAAACATTGCAGAATCAAAAATGTTTTGATGAGTCATACTGTTGGTGTTATAAACAGTGCCTGGCTCACCATATTGTTGTTTGAGAGCGAATTCAGAGCGTACATGTATACATGTACATGATCATGTGCGTTGTACATGTACATGTAAATCATGTAAACAGTACAATGTACTTGTACATGTATGCCTGAACTTTGGCTATTGGAGCACTTCATACACATGTATACATTGTGTGTGTACACAGGTTTATGTGTAGGCATGTGTTTAATAGCTCCATGCTGTAACCATGTACATGTACCCGGTACATGAACACACAGTGTCAATGACAAATTTCAATGGTACCGATACATGTACATGTGCATACTATGATAATACACGCGTACATGTACACCAAATTGTAGTTTGTACACCCATGCAAACTTGAAGAAAATCAGCGTACTGGTACTAGCAGGCTGGGTTAACATCTGTTGCACTTAACAAACAAAAACCATTAAAAAAAAAAATGCCATACATTTATGTATGCACAAGATGGTACCAGTATACAATAGTAAGATTTTTCTCAATAGTTTCCCATTGTATAGGCCCTTCCATTCAGCAGCCAGCTTTGAGGTGTATTTTTTTAAATTCAGTTTCCAAAATTTTTACAAGAGGTCTTGGGAACTTCGGCACGCTGACCGGAGAAATTCTGAGCACTCTGCACCTAACACTCACAGGCCCATGCTTGGAATTTGTTGGGAAAGGTGTAAAAGTTCCCAAAATTGGATTTGATTGATTTTAATGATAGCAGCTTCTACATTATGTACCTCTGAGGCAGTTTGACCATGCTTGCCAGTGAGTATCTGCATTAGTTTAGGGGAACAAAGTCCAAATTTCCAAATTTCGAGTCTGTATTCACAGTTCGGATCTGAGGAACTGCCCATTAACATGTACACGCCTACTGTAGTTCATGTACCAGTATACAAATATTGAATGCTTCGAGTGGTGTAGTAAAACTAGCCTCCTGAGGTGATCCATGGACCTCGGGAAAATAGAATGGTCCATGGATCACCGAGGGAGGCTAGTTTTACTTTACCACGAGATAAAGCATTCAATATTTGTTTTAGAACACTTCACCCACAGATAATCTGCTTGATTTTAATATTTTAAATTATTTAAATCTGAACACAGTTGAAATAAACTTCAATTTCAATAAAAAAAATTGGTGGAAAATGTATTTCTCTCTTCCAAACTACCCCTTCGCGAAATGTATGAACCCAAGTCTGCGGCGTGCTCTCTTTGGAACAATAGGCGCTACGCGCAACGTGCACACCAGCATCCATTTGCACACAAATACCGCGCCGTGGAAATAGTACTTTGGTTGTTAATGGTATAGTACTTTGGTTGCTACGGGTATAGTACTTTTGAACATGCACAGAAAGATAGCAAAATTAGAAAGTAACATGTGACTCGCTCTCGGCCAATCAAGACACAGAATCTGTGGGTGGGGTGTTATAATACATGACGTGTACCTGCAGTATGTATGTACCGTACTACTTAGCGCTACAACATGTACCGGTACCGTATCACTTGATGGATGCACATGCACACGGTATGGATGGACACAAACAGTTTTCAGCACCGGTACGCAAACAGTATCTTCCTGGTCTTGTACTAGACACAGCTGAAACTCTCAGATTTTGGAATAAATTATTCAACATGTTTAGGGTTTTTCGCTGTGAAGATCTCTTGACTGAATGATTGTTTCAATATCTTGGCTCAAGGGCCGCTGGTACAGATGTGAGAAGCAATAAACTCATAAAAGACATGAAGCCAACTAATCACACCCACAGTTATGCTAGCAACGTCATAGTGGTGGTACTAGGGGGAGACAAGGGGGCATTTCCCCCCACATTTTTTTCTCATTTGCCCCGCCCCCCACGTCTAAAGATTATAATTTCCTTTGCTGTTTAGTATCAGAACTATAGTTGAAAGTAGCAGTCCTACTGATTTGAAAATCACAGGCGTGTGGAAAACGGCACACCTGGATTTCTCCAGGCGTGTGATTTTTCTAGGCGTGTGATTTTTCTAGGCGTGTGATTCTGTGGTCCAAACTGGGACTGAACAATCTGGTATTTGTTTATTTATAATATTCATCTTGGTTTACAGTAAAGCCGTTTCAAGAGCTCACAGAAGTATAATTATGCCGTAAATGTATGCCAAGGTGTGCGGTGCAGAGGGATTCAGGTGTGTCACTTTATTAATTCACACTTCTTGGGAAGCTTTTAGGCCTGTGATGGTGTGGGGGTGCGATCGCACGCCTCAAATCAGAAGGACTGTGAAAGTAGCGAGTGAAATTTTGGAAATCAGATTTATGTTATTGCCACTGCCCCCCCCCACCCTATTTCTTTGCCCCCTCGCTTGCCCCCCCCCCCCCCAAATTGTACTGATAATAAGCAATGCTGTACAGTATGCAATCTACATTGACATACACTGTACATGTAATAATAATAATACCGAAGTCTTATATACATGTAGCGCACGTATCTACCAACAATTAGGTACTCAAGGCGCTGGAAATTATGTCTATTACTAGAGACAGGTAGATGAAATACATGGGAAATATGAGAACCATTATGTAGCACCTTTATAATGGTTTGGTGCTGCGGCGCATTAAGCAGCCACTGCCAGAAACACCGGGGCAAACCCCTTCTCTTAGCGATAAGTGTCACAGGGTTCTTTAACGTGCATTACACAACACACGGGACCTACGGCTTTTCCCATCCGAAGGACGAAGCAATAATGGTAAAGCGCCTTGCTCAGAAGCGCAAGCACCATGTTCCCACGGTCAGGATTCGAACCCATGCACCACGGCACACGAGTCGAACACCATAACCATTGGACCACAGCACCCCACAATAACATGTACAGTCGAGTCTCGTTATAACAAACTCGTTCGGACCTAGCCGAATTGTTTGTTATATCAGAATTTTGTATTAAGAGGAACATCAGTCCCATTCATTGTGCACATAAATGCACAGTCAGGACTAAGGCTTTATGTTTGTTATAACCAGAATTTTGTATTAACAGAGTTTGTACTAACGAGACTCGACTGTACATTGTACCATGGAAATGGTGATCGCTCAGGGAGTATGTACACCTTTCATTACAAATGTTCAACTTGTCCCCTCCTTTTTTGGAGGAGGGGGCAAGTGGTGGGGGGGGGGGGGCAAACCACAAATGGAAACTTTTTTTTAAATGGGTTTGAAATTGACAAGGAACATGTCTTTTTTCCCCATAATATTATTAAGTGAATGATTTTTTTGTTGTCTTTATATCTATTTGCAGCACAACCATGCATCTCCAGGTATGGACATCAATGTGACTGAAGTCTGGAATCATAACATCACCGGCACAGGAGTGGTGGTTGCTGTTATTGATGATGGTAAGCCCATGCGTTTTGAAGAACACATGACTTTTGTTTTATCGAAGCCCGTCACACCAGCATTTAAGTGGGGGAAACTCTTGGTTCTAGACTGAATTTAAGACCATGTTTCCTTGATACAGCTAGTCCAAGAACAGCCGGGGGCAAGTTCGCGCAAGGACTGTAGTTGACCAGTTGTTAACCATAGTTAGACTAACGCTTGCCCGAACTCTGTCTAGTCGATGATAGTCGACTACGCTAGTCCACTATTTGATACCAACCTACTGGGGCTGGTTGCATCACTGGTAACCAATAGCCCAGCGCATTCATAACGTACAACAGAGAGCCAGGACCCAGAAGTTTTGCGATGGCATTTTGACCAGTGTTTGACTAGAGACGTTCGCACGTTGCTATTAGTGCGCAGGCGTAAGGTACATGTACCGGTACGTCACAAATCAACCACTAGTCGACTAATGGTCCTTGCCCGAGCTTGGCCCAGGCTGCTGAGATATTACCGAAACATACATGTACACGTACATGTACTTCACAAGTTCACACTGTCTGGGACACTAGCCTCTTGGTCAATTTTAATTTGCTTAAAATTCTTAATCAAAAACTTAGAGAGGCTTGATATATTTCGTCTTAAGCAGAGACTTCTGCAGAGGCAACTGTTTAAAATTATGTCGCACTTGCAACCAATTTATTGGCTTGAGACCATGGGTGTGTATACATTGTACCTACCGTAATGTATGTTCCCCTGTCCCTATAGTTTCACAGTCCCTATATTCCCCAGTCCCTATGTTCCCCACAGAGTGACCCCATTCATATATCCAGTAGCCCTAACCCTAGAAGAACACTGGGGAACATAGGGACTTGAGAACATTGTGGATTTGGGAACATATATAGGACTGGTAAGCATAGGGACTGGGGAACAAAGGGACTGGGGAATATAGGGACTGGGGAACATATACATGTATAGGACTGGTAAGCATAGGGACTGGGAAACAAAGGGACTGGGGAACATAGGGACTGGGGAACATACATGTATATAGGACTGGTAAACATAGGGACATGGGAACAAAGGGACTGGGGAACATATATAGGGGCTGGGGAACATAGGGACTGAGGAACATAGGGACCGGGGAACATAGGGACTTGAGAACATTGTGGATTTGGGAACATATATATACGGTAGGACTGGTAAGCATAGGGACTGGGAAACAAAGGGACTGTGGAACATAGGGACTGGGGAACATACATGTATATAGGACTGGTAAACATAGGGACATGGGAACAAAGGGACTGGGCAACATGGGGACTGAGGAACATATGGACTGGGGAACATACATGTACATGTAGGGACTGGGGAACAAAGGGACTGGGGAAAATATGGACTGGGGAACAAAGGGACTGGGGAACATAGGGGCTGGGGAACATAGGGACTGAGGAACAAAGGGACTGGTGAACATAGGGACTGAGGAACAAAGGGACTGGAGAACATTATGGACTGGGGAACAAAGGGACTGGGGAACATATGAACTGGGGAACATATGAACTGGGGAACATATGAACTGGGGAACATATGGACTGGGAACATAGGGACTGGGGAACATAGGGACTGGGGAACATCGGGTGGACCCCCAGACAATGACCAGTGGATGCTTGTTGCTGGGACCCAAACCCATTCTTTTACGTTTACCTATACTTCCAAACAACTTAATTGATATGTTTGGACACTCTCCGTGCAGGTCTGGAGTGGAGAAACGAAGACATCTTAGCCAACTACGTAAGTCCCTTCTTTCTATCTTACAGTGTGTACTCCAGTACGACAAAAGAAAATTGAACCTAACCCTCCTCAATCCTCCAAAAATCGACCAGGCAGTTTTGGAGGATTTTTGGGGGATTTAGGCTGAATGGCAGTTGGTATTGGAGGATGCATTGTTTCAAGGTCTTTAGCCGGCCTCAGGTCGACCTTGCAACGACACAGATCAGTCGGCCACTGACTTTTCAGGATCAAGCTGCATCTGAGCTACGACCGTGGGGAACAACTCAGTCGCCGATTTTGTGCGACCTGAGTGTAACTGCGACGATATTAAAACGATCGGCATCAGTTGGCACTAAAAAAAATCAACAGTCGCAAGAGTAGAAAAAATGTCAACTTCTGCAACGTGTTCCGCGACCATCACACAATTTCTCAGTTTTGTGACCTGAGCATTATTTTTCTGCTTGATGCTGACGGTTCCGTCGTGGCGCGAGCAAATCGTGGGTCGACCTGAGGCCGGCTTTAAGCTCTACATGTACCCTGCATTGTACATGTTCTGCCCTGCATATTTGGGGCATTATACTGGATACCATCCACAATGCTTTTGGATATCATTGGCAATGCCTCAACATATTGACAGTGATTGTTGGAGATTTTGAAGGATTGAGGCAGCGGCCACCCCTCCACTGAACAAATTAACGAAATAACAGATGAGTTTGGAGGATTGAGGCAGAATCCAATTTGAACATGGTGGCAGTTGGAGGATTTTGCAGGATTGAGGATGAATCCTAGCCAAAAGGGCCTAGGGGGTTAGGGTTAATAAATGATTACATATATACTTCAGGGTGAGTAAAAAAAACCGAAATCCAAATGTCGGGACCATTGTTTTGTTGAAGTTCTCCGGCTCTGTGTAGCCATTTCAAGGATATGAAAGCTCAATTCTAGTACAAGAATCATTCAAATTACTCATGTACTTTTCAAGTTACGGAATTTTAAACACAACCCCCGTTTTACAGTTCCGTCCACAGATCACAAAAAAGGTGTGCGTTCTTTCAGCAAATCAAAAACAATTTGCACACATCCCTATGTGATTTGTTTTCTTCTTGCTGAAAGAACACTGAATATACAAACTCGTTCGGACCTAGCCAAATTGTTTGTTATATCAGAATTTTGTATTAAGAGGAACATCAGTCCCATTCATTGTGCACATAGATGCACAGTCGGGACTAAGGCTTTATGTTTGTTATAACCAGAATTTTGTAAGAACAGAGTTTGTACTGAGATTCGATTGTCTTTGTTCTTATCCAGAATGCAAAAGGCAGCTGGGACCTGAACAACAATGATCCGGACCCGATGCCCGAGGTTCACAAAGACGACGGGAAGTCACTGAATCGCCACGGGACCCGCTGCGCCGGGGAAATCGCCGCCGTGGCCAACGACAAGTGCGCCGTGGGGGTAGCCTTCAATGCTCAGATATCTGGTGAGAATATTAATTACCATACTTTTCAATGCACACATATCAAGTAAGATTACACTAGTGCACAGATACATGTATCTCGTGAATTTGTCTCCGTTCTATAGTTTTCAATAAGGGAATAAATATGTGCTAGGCCGGTGAGATTTGAAAGTTTGCATGGTGAAGGGTAATAATAAGGTAAGGCTGCATCCGAATCAACTGTCTAGAGCTAGGTCTAGGTCTGTGCCCATTGAAAATACACGGGGACGCGCTGACAATTGACGTAGCCGTAGCTCGGACAATTCGGACACGGCCTAAGTTGTTGCGGTAGCACCATGTGGCAAAATATCTGGTGTGAGTATATGTGTGGTTCTGAAAAGAACCGGAGGGTACTCTTTACAGAACCACACATACTCACAAAAGAGATTTGCTTGGCCGGTGTTAAACAAGTACGTTTTAAACCGGCTAGGGGCCTGGATGCGGATTAACCCTTTCCTTCTCATGGGCGACTTTTGTCGACAAGAAGTACCCCCCTGCTGGTTCCCATGGGCGACTTTAGTCGACCAGGAAACCACACACAAAACACCATTAGCACAGATATATTCACTACCTTTCAGAAAGGCAGCATGTTGATATGTTTGGCCGCCCATACATCAACTATATACCAGCTGAAAGAGTGTTTTCGGATCTTTCTAATGGTGTGGTTTATTCATAGTGTTACCATTACAAAAAAAATGAGAAAAGTGCTTCAGAAGTATCCATGCACAATTTGAGGTATGGAGTGCCATTGGGTCATGTGGTGAAATGGCTTGCAGTTTGATAATTGGGACCAGATGAACAAAAAGGCATAACTTTCTTATATTTACACGTATGGACTTCATTTTTACATCACATAAAAGAGGAAGGTTTAAGGAACAAACTTTACACACAACACCTATGATTTTAATCACTCCTTGGCAGTGAAAATCTGGGTTGAAAAAAGTGAGTTTTCGACTCGTACTCATTTTTTCACGCTCTAGTGATTTCCGCATGACTGAGCAAACAATTTGGTCCTGGGGAGAGCCAAGTCAATAAACAATGTGGGCATGAAAGGGTTACCTTTCGGTCAAAAGTCAAAACAAGTCAAAAATTCACAAATTTCCAATGATTTTGTTCAACAATTTTACTTTTTGTTTTGTGAAACACACCTCTGGCCATGATGTATGTGCCTTATAAAATATCCTTATATGGAAATTAACGTACGCGTACTGCGCGATGTGATGCAGAACACAGTGGTGTTTTACCGATGGTTTAAAACCACCCACGCGATGGGCTCTCGACCAATAGGAATAGATAAACTGTCTCAGGTTTTTTTGATAGGGGCAGATATCATGGAGTGTAATTGATGATATCATTGACTTCAGTGCAAAGATACCTGATGAATATACTGGAAGTTTTTACATGAATTCACAGTGTGTGCAAGAGCAACGCAAGAAAGGTCATTAGACAAACATTAACAAGACATCATGACTAGGCTGACACTACAGCAGACATCAGATTGGATATAGGCAGACCAAAGGGTGCAATAATAAACTAATAAAATAAGTTTAAAGGAAGGGTAGATCATTTGTCATTTGTGCAATTTTGTTTGTTTGAAGCAACAAAAGTGCTCAAAATCTAAAGATGGGTGCTTAACAGCTAACCTGGTGAAATTTTAGCTTCAGTGAATGCTGTGTATTCCGAGAAAATAATATTCTAGGATCTCGATTTCAATTCAAAAGTTGCTGAATCACATTTTGAATTGTGCCCGAAATCAGCGTCCGGATCACGTTCTCATTCAGCCAACTGCAGCTATGCGATGTCACGCACTGAAGCGACAACTAATAGCAACCACGTGCGTGTGTGTCGTGTCAATGCTTGCGCGCACCTTTCACGGATTCGGAGAATTACAAACCAACTACTAACGGAAATTTCCAAAAATGCGTCACTTGATGCATCTTTGGGAATGGCCTTCTTTTATTGTTTTCTTCAAAATGACAGCATGCCAGAAAGAATAGTTTCACAGGGAGATTAGTGCCATTACTATCTTTAAACCAAGTAAGCTTTTCAAAAATAATTTTGTCGGTTACTTTTTGGATAGCTGCAAATGATCTACTCTACCTTTAATAAACTAAACAGTACAATACAATAACTACAATATTTAATGACATTACAGAAATCAATGCTTGTTACAGTACAGAAAGCAACTTGGTATTTGGTTTTTCCGAATATGCATTAATTTCTCCCATCATGTGTCAGACAGGTTTGCTGAATATGCAAATGAGACGTCTGTTTCTGACAAAACAGGTGCACAGGTGACAGCTGGCATTGAGCCCCACACCCCCTTCCCTCCTCCACCCCCAACACTTCATGAAATATTCCTCCAAATAGAAATTGCCGAGAATTAAAGAGCCGATGAAATGAATTTCACACTGAGCTACGTATTGTGTGGCCAATATCCTGATGCGTCTGAACTGTATGATAATAATCATAATGAAGCAGCATCTGGTTGGTTATGAGTGCGTACATTTTTGTGGGCCCCCCCCCCCCCATACCTGGTATGTGCATTTTTCCTCTTATATATGAGCTAGCCCTAATCCTTAAAGGGAATATACAACATTTGCAAACATCGAAAAACAAAACTACAAAGTTTTTGCGAAATTCCTTAATAGGATGTTGGTAAATGACAGTCTAAAGCATCCTGTAAAATTATGGCACCTGGTATACTGTCATTTTCAAGAAAAGTGGTATTTTTGTATCAATTTCCAACGCTGATCGGCCGATCAGCGTTGGAAACAACTGGCTTTTTTTCAAATACTGGCCCCAATTGACCATCGCACTTGTTTGCAGTCGATTACAAACCTATGAACGGGTACGAGCCAGCTAGACTGGTTCCCTGACCTTACAATTCCCCAATGTATGTAAACTGCTCTGTTTCTTCTTATATGGAGTCAGGGAACCAGACTACAGGAAAATGATCGTTTTTCTTGGTTTTTATAACATTTTCGAACCCAAAACCTCAAAAAAGTCAGTGTAACTATATTTGCTTTTTATTTCCAACCCCCCAATTCCATCCATTTCTGAAAATGACAGCAAAAGCAAATGATGTATATTCCCTTTAAAGGGAATATACAACATTTGCAAACATCGAAAAATAAAACTACCAATTTTTACGAAATACCTTACTAGGATGTTGATAAATGGCAGTCTAAAGCATCCTGTAAAATTATGGCACCAGGTGTGAAGTCATTTTCAAGAAAATTGTATTTTTGTATACATTTCCAACGGTGGTCGGCCGACCACCGTTGGAAAAAACAATTTTTCAACTACTGCTTCCAAATTTACCGTACCTTTTTTTCAGTCCAAATTTTGTTTGCTTTTGTTACATGTTCATTAACGGGTGCAGAGCAGCTAGACTTGGTTCCCTTACCTTACAATTTTCTGGCATCTATAAATTGATCCATTTTATCTTTAGTGGAGTCATGGAACCAGACTACTTGAACGTTTTTGTTTTTCTTGGTTTTTCCAGCATTTTCGAACACAAAATTGTAAACATACAATGTATCAGTGTAACAATATTTGATCTATTATACTAACCCCTCAAATAGTTCATTTCTGAAAATTACAGCAAAAGCCAATGATGTACATTCCCTTTAATAAAAACGTCATGGATTTTACCTTTAACCTATTAGTTGGGTTCAACCAGTTTCAGTTACATTTAATCCAGGGAAATCAGTTACAATTGTAAACCATCATATTGTTTTTCTGTTAGTTTGGCATCTGTCTTATACAGGTGTAATACATTCTACTGGTAGGTTAGTAAACATGGTAAAGATTTTGAAAAACCTAACATGCCCTTTTTTAATCTCCTTGTACATGTACTAGAGTTTACATGTACACAATGTACATGTACATACCTGAAAATCAAGTCAAGATACATACATGTACAATACAAGGTTTGTGAAAGTGAAGCCTGCCGCACACTTTTCCAATTTTACTTGGCCATCGAACGCACAGATCAGACAGGTGTGCGCTGAAAAATTGTAACGATCTTACGGTATACCGGGCGATCAAATGAAACCAGTCATGTTTTGATTATTTTTTTTCACATCCAATTTCACCGGATCTGATGTCACCAAAAAGGTGTGCGGGCAGCACTCTGATTCCACCGAAAGGGATATTTATGTTGTTAAGCAATCAAATTCATGAAGGAAGTAACATTGTTAAAAAAAACCCTTACTTTGTACATGTACATATAGCCTACCGGTATGACTTTACATACATGTACATTGTACATGTACATTGCACTTTGCATGTTAGGGCTGTGCCCAATATTCGAATATTCGAATATTCGATCGATTGTCGAATATTCAGATATCTTTTTTTGGATTTGAATATTCGGAGGATATTATGAAGTGAAATAAGCAGCGGAAATTTAACTTTTTATGATGGTAATCTCATTCCAGAGACTAATTTTAAGGTGATTCCTGATGCCTTAAAAGCAGCCGATATGCTTTACAGCAATATGCAGAAATCATCTAAGAATTATGGAATGCATTCTTGATGTGCAAAGTACAGTACAACACCGCTATAACAATTTTTAATGGATCCTTTCATGTTCATTATAGCGGCGCTGTAATAGCATTGAGAAGCTTTTGTAATAAATTATTATATGCAATTTCGTGCATGAACGAAACTGTTTTTGTACATCTATTGTTCATAAAATATCTGCCGTCAGGTAAGACCAAATATTCGAATACTCGATTGCATTTGAGTTTGAATATTCGAAAAGTCAATTATTCGAACTGACTCAGCCCTGTTGCATGTACCGGTAGGCCAATGAGTTTTTTTCACTTGAAAACTTTGTCTTGATAAACGTGTGTGTAATAAAAGTGCATCTTTGAACTTTAAAATGTGCTAATAATAGAACACATGTATATTTAGAAGCAACACAAGTTGTCCAGGCAAGGGCTACAGCATGCCCGGGTACCAGGTCATGTCCAGGCAAGGGCTACAGCATGCCGGGCACCAGGTCATGTCCATATTCTGACTGCCTACATTCAGAGGAAGGAAACAATTTGCATTTTGATCCCGTTTGCGGAACCTGAGCCAGACATGTACCGGTATCATGAGCTCAGTATTCAGAGACATGTACTCGTGACCCAGGTCGCTCAATTTTTATACCCGTGTAGCATGAATTTAGGTTTTATGAAATACGGACTCATTGGTGGTTTTGCGCATGCTCATGCATCTATAATTAGGAGAGGGGACCGGTCACGTGAGAGGGTTTAACCAATAAACGGGAAAAAAGAGTCCGATTTCATACGAGTCCAATTTTCATATGACACCCGTATACCGTTTCAGCTGCGAGTAATATGTAAATTTGTTCTCCTCATGCTACTTTAATGCATATTGTTACACCCAGAACAAGTGATGTTTCTAGCAATTGTACAGACAGAAGTTGTTCGTTTTTTGTTTCATGAAACAGGGACACGAGGGAGCATTAATGTTTATATGTGTAGGTATGTAATACCGGTACATGTACAATGTACATTGTACATGTACATGTATGAAGTTAAATTAACAAATTTCGAATTTTTTGGAGCCCAGTAATAATCATGGCAGATATTCTGGCATGTTTTTAGGTACAAAAGCAACCCAGAAGAAAAACCTTTTTATCAGAGGGTCGTAGATTCCCCAAAAAGGAAAAAAAACAATTCCTGTTTGAATAAAAATAAAAAAAAAACACAAATAGGAAAGTGTGAGAAAACAATTGGATTTGTTGACGAGCACAGACTAGGAGAACCAACTTTAGACAGAAAAAAAAGTATGATCCTTTCTTTTTAATTGACAAATTGGTCAGACTCGTCCATCATAATTCATCAAGTGACTAAAGATTGCTGTGATTACTGTTTATTTATTCAGGTATTCGTCTCTTGGATGGACCAATGACAGACAGTCTAGAGGCCACCGCCTTCAACAAGAACATGCATATTAATGACATCTACAGCTGCAGGTATGGGCTGAGAGGCGGGGACATCCTGGATCATTGCATATTCATAAAAAAAAACTGCATTTGTAACAACATGTGCAATTCCAGGGTCACCCACATGTCTGTGACACAGCTTTTTAAGAGCTCATATATTTAAAATCTTTAGGCATCCATCATCTGGAAATGCTCATGGTCAAGGAGATTACAGACTAGGAGTTTTGGATCATTGCTCTTCCTCATTAATTAGATATCATGGTTAATTTGCTCTGTCACGGACACTGCACATCTTTTTGTAATGCTTTAATTGCCCACATAAGTACATGGTTAAGGTTTGTCTCAAAGTGTTTTGGAACACTTGCCTCACATGGTTAAGGTTTGTCTCAAAGTGTTTTGGAACACTTGCCTCACATGGTTAAGGTTTGTCTCAAAGTGTTTTGGAACACTTGCCTCACATGGATTAAGGTTTGTCTCAAAGTGTTTTGGAACACTTGCCTCACATGGTTAAGGTTTGTCTCAAAGTGTTTTGGAACACTTGCCTCACATGGTTAAGGTTTGTCTCAAAGTGTTTTGGAACACTTGCCTCACATGGTTAAGGTTTGTCTCAACGTGTTTTGGAACACTTGCCTCACATGGTTAAGGTTTGTCTCAACGTGTTTTGGAACATTTGCCTCACATGGTTAAGGTTTGTCTCAAAGTGTTTTGGAACACTTGCCTCACGTGGTTAAGGTTTGTCTCAAAGTGTTTTGGAACACTTGCCTCACATGGTTAAGGTTTGTCTCAACGTGTTTTGGAACACTTGCCTCACATGGTTAAGGTTTGTCTCAACGTGTTTTTTTTTTAACACTTGCCTCACATGGTTAAGGTTTGTCTCAAAGTGTCTTGGAACACTTGCCTCAATAGCTTGCTCAGAAATAGACCAACTGTTGCACATGTTGTATGGCAGCTATCTTCAGGGTGCAGTGCATGTGTTTCATAAAGACACATGTGTACGAGTAGATAGCGTGTTTTGTATAACCGGCATCAGTGTCCTTGTCATTTGATTGGTGGAACTCACATCACGTGACATTCGTTATTACTCCCATTCACGCCGGGTCTCAAAAAGTACTCTCCGCCCATGGGGAATGGGAAATACTATTGAACAGTTAGGATCATTCTTATTCCAAGAAGCAGTACTTGTGCAAATGCATGCCGGTGTGCGCATTCATCGTTGCGTGTAGCGCGTATTGTTCCAAAGAGCCAGCGCTACAGAGTGGGGTTCAAACATTTTCGTGAAGGGGTGGTTTGGAAGAGAGAAATACATTTCCCATCAATTTTGTAGTGAAATAAAAGTTCAAATATGTCAAATGACAAGGATCTATATGTTAGTAATATAAAACAAATATTGAGTGGCTTTAAATTGTGAAATGGGAGGAATATTATCGCTCGGTAACATCTGGACTTTTCCAGTTCACTCGGCTTCGCCTCGTGAAATGGAAAAGTCCAGATTTTACCTTGCGATAATATTCCTCCCATTTCACTCTGAGCCACTCAATATTTGTATACTCCTGTCAGCATTACTGAGCTATTATAACAAATAAGGCCCTCAGAAATGGCTGTCATTGAAAAGGGCCTCTTACCGGTACACAAGAGATTGGCCATGACTCTGTAATGAACATTCAAATCATGAATAAATGCAATTCGCTACACTGGTGAATAGCAGAGCCCAATGCAGAAGTTCACATCCCCAACCGTTAACAACATTCACATTGTTAAGGATTGTCAAATCAAAGTTTGATCTCATTGTGTTATCTCTATAGCTGGGGTCCGGATGATGACGGCAAGACAGTAGACGGCCCCCACCCCTTGGCACAGGTCAGTTAAAGGTTATTTTTCTATTTGCAAAACTGAAAATTAAAGGTATAGTCCATCATTTGTAATGTGTGCATTTTGTTCGTTTGAAGCAACAAAAGTGCTCAAAATCTAAAGAAGGGTGCTGAACAAGTAACCTGATGAAGTTTCAGCTCAGCTTCAGCTGTATATTTCGAGAAAAACAACATTCTAGGATCTCAATTTTGAATTGGGCCTGAATTCAGCGCCAGAGACACGTTCACACTGAGCCGATTGCAGCTACAAAATGTATGCAATGTCACGCACTGGTCAGATGAAATTAAAGCTATCGCGCGCGCGTGTGCGTTATGTTGATGCTTGCGCGCGCTTCGCCGAATAAAAAAACGAACTACTAACAGAAATTTCCAGCGGTGTTTCTTAAGACGCACCGTTGGAGAGGCCTTCTTTCGTTGATTTCTTCAAAATGTCAGCTTGCCAGAAGGAATAATTTCACAGGGGGTTTTAGTCCCCTTACTATCTTTCAACCAAGAATGTTTTTCAACAATAATTACTTTTTGGATAGCTGCAAATGATGGACTCTGGCTTTAAGTTGTTGTGCAAAATTGATGTGCATTTTTTTCTGGTAAATTCACCTAAATTTGTTTAGCTACATGTACACATGTGTGAACATCCATTAGTTCGTGTACTGCTCCAAACCATCCTGTGTGTTACTCACTGTATCGCCCCACACCGCCCAAGCGCTCTATGGTTTTATAGATTCATTGGGGAATATATACAATGTAATACAATACATATGTATTACAATGTAATACAATGTACATGTAATGCATTGTAATACATGTGTACTCTCTGTATCACCCAAAAGAGTCCCATTACTCAATGGTGATATGGATTCAGCAGGGAATAAATACAATGTAATACAAAGTAGTACAATTTAATACTGTGTAATACATTGTAATACATGTGTACTCTCTGTATCACCCAAAACAGCCCCAGCACTCTATGGTCTTATGGATTCACCAGTGAATAAATACAATGTAATACAGTAATAATACAGGTGTAACATAATGTGAAGATTATGTGTATGTCACTTTTTTTCGTGTTCTGTTTCCATATAATCTTAATATTTGTTTTGGTTCACAAATTTGTTTCTGTAGGCTGCCTTGAAGCACGGCGTGACGGCCGGACGCAGAGGCCTTGGCAGCATCTTTGTGGTTGCCAGCGGCAACGGTGGACGCAACGAGGACAACTGTAACTATGACGGCTATGCAAACTCCATGTACACGGTTACCATAGGTCAGCCACAAACCAAAAGTTTAATTTGTTTTTCAAATTCCCGAGAGTGAACTTATTCAAGTATACCAGCCACAACGCACCCTCCGTTCTAGCTCAACATTGCTGCTCAGTACACCGGTCACTCGCACTAAGACTTATGGACATCGTTCCTTCATGCATGCATCACCATCGCTTTGGAACTCTCTCCCACACCATATTAGAACTGTCAATGCCGAAAATGAATTCAAAACACTCCTTAAAACTTACCTGTTCCATTAATTGCTATTAATTGTTGTTTTCTGTGAAGCGCATCGAGACCTTGGTGTGATGCGCCATATAAAAACTGTGTTATTATTATTATTATTATTATCTTATTTTATGTAAATTATATGCGAAGTGAAGTTAGCAAAATTGAACATTTGTGACAAAATTCAACCGGAGTTGAAACTTTGTCATTAGATCAAACGGAGACAATTTTTTGTCTTCTAAAGCTGAAGATAGCCTGCCTTAGGGTCGGTCCACATTTCGAATGGGAAAGAGATTCCAACAAATTGAAACAGTCTTGGTAAACTTTACTGTAGTTGAAACGTTTTCAATTTCTGTGCATTTGTAAATACATTAATATGCAGCATGCTTTCACATGCTGTAATACACAATATTGCGTCTGCAATTGCTATGGTGCTGGATATATTGCCTGGTCAGGTATGGTCAACGATTCTTGATTGATTGCAGCGCCCAGTTTATCAGAGCTCTTCGTGTTATGAAAATGAATGCTTCGTGGATTATTGGTGTGTTATAAAACAAATATTGACTGGCATTATTTAGTCGCTAGTGCACATATATGCCTCGTTAGACCTGGTCATGAGCACAATAAGATTGTACTGCCCTCAGCCTTGGAGAATAGGAATCTCTTGTTGTGGCTGACTGTCTCTTGGGGTTCATAGGTAAATGTACGTTATTCAGGATTTCCGTGGCCTGTTCTCAATTTCCAGGCCTGGAAAAGTCTTGGAAATTTGTAAAAATGACAAAATTTAAGTCATGGAAAAAATCAAGGAATTTTGTAAGGACCAATTTATTTTGAATTCTAAACTTAAATTTAGCATCAGAAATCGGAATAATGTGACAAATTTTGGCATTTTGCTTCCATTGACATGCATGTGTTTGCCAGTCATAGCCAAGTAGTTCGTACAGGTCCGAACTTTGTACCAACATTTTGTTTCCTGCTCATGTACATGTAGGTGCTGTGGATGAGTCTGGTCAGATGCCTTACTACGCGGAGCAGTGTGCTTCCATGCTGGCCGTCACGTTCAGCAGTGGCGCTGCTAACAAACGCAACATTGTAAGTCAAAGTGCCGGCAAGTCCCGCGCGTTTTTGTCCAGTGTGTCTCCGCTTTTTAAGACGAACTGTCCATGCTACTTTTGACTTTCGTTCTTCAAAAATAGTTTTTTTTTTTTAAATTGCTGTTTTTCTTGCAAAATAAAGATTATTCACTTTGGGGCGAGATATTGAATAAGCCATTTCGGAGTTACAAAAATGTACTACTGCGCATGCGCACGTGCACATCCCATGACAACGATTAGTGTCGGGGATAAACAGTTCGCCACACGCGTGCAAAATCATAGCGGGGTACCAACGAAATCAAAGAAAAGTTCTTTTTTTTTGAAGTAGATGCAAAATGTTGATTCAATGATTGTTTTCAACGGCACCATGGTTTAAGATGTTTTATATGCTCCAACTTTTGTGCGAACAAAAATATCCATCTTCTGTTTTACTAGAACAAAATTGCAAAATGTGGATTTGGTTACCACGTCCCCCATAGACTTGAGTGCATTTATCTGCTTTGTTTATCTTCCGACACTAAATCGTTGAGTCTGATGTGCGCACGTGCAGTAGTACATTTTTGTAACTCCGAAATGGCTTATTGGCTCACCTCTCGTTATGGAATGATAACTTCACAATTTTTTCAAACGTATATCTCCTGAGCTGAATTTTCCACAGGTTTTTTTTTTTATAAACCTGCTTCAAATTTATTTTGTTGTTCCTTGAAGCGGCAAAAATATGTTGTTTTTTTTTTTGGAAATGGTGTCCATTACCTTTCCTGACTCGTGGTGACCTCTTGTTTACATTTTGACCCAAGTTGAATCTAGACTTGACCCCGCCATTTGCAGGAAAAGTCAAATTGTCAATGTCACCTTTTTTACCTGAACGCAAACTCCACCAAGGACCCATAATACTTTCGTTCCATTAAAACCTAGCCCTTCAAATATCAATACAAAACCAAGGTTTACCCCCAAAATACCGGTATCTGCTTGTTTTGCAGTCCAGGAACAGTCACCTATGTCAAGGATAATAATAAATAATAGAACTCAAATTGGATCCTGTTTTTTGTTGGTACCGATTTGACCTCCCATTTCGTCATCTCCAAAGGCAGATTCCCTGTGCTGTGGATGATTGGTTATGAATGGGTGGTTGTAGTTTAATGGCCCTGCAGTGTCCTTGCCTGTTAAAGTTTTTACAAAAAAATCCAAAAATAAACGGAGGCACAGGGACATTTGGTGTTTTTTTTTTGTAGTGTGACGTGAAAGTTGATATTGTGTGTAATGGTCTTGAAGTACATGTAGCACTGAAAGGCAGTGTACCATGTGTTAGCATACATGTACAATGGTGGACCTTTCCACCGGAGAACAATGAAGGTCCATGATAGAAAATTGTGTACAGAATCATCTTTTTTTTTCTGGAAAAAAAACAGACGAATTATGTGTGGGTGTGTTGTGGGGCATCTGTTAATGGTGTAAATCGAGGACACACATGTGAAGCATCATCAATGAATTGAGGACAGGAGTCAATTTGAGGTCGCCCTTGATTAGAAAACGTGTACAAAACCGGTGAGAGCTGTAGCAAAAAAAGTTAAGAGTATAAACAAAGGATCGATGAAGAGGAACAATAGAAAATCCTCAATGTACACCATAAACAGACGTGCTGGGGTGGGAGATGTCTGACTGTTTGTGGCGCTGTTCAGATGAATAGGTTAACATGTACATAGTTTTACATGGTGTGCTATTTTGGCAAAAGAAAATTTTGTACGAATGAGATCAATCTGGATTTTTATCTAAAAATCTAAATATAACCACAGTCATGTAATCAGTAAATGGTAGGCTAATGGGCTTAAAATTAATTTGCCAAAAAAATATATGTTATTTTGCTGATAGAAAGAACAACGATACAGTAAATCAAAAGCAGATTATGAAAAAAAAGTATTAACCCTTCCAGATTTGAGCTCGGTTGAAAATGCGTCTTTAGTTTTCTCCATGGACAAAAAATGATGGAAAGCAATGTTTCCGTTGAAAGCCTTCCCTTCCAAAATGTTCATTAAAGGGAAAATACAACATTTGCAAACATCCAAAAATAAAACTACCAAGTTTTTACGAAATACCTTACTAGGATGTTGGTAAATGACAGACAAAAGCATCCTGTAAAATTATGGCACCTGGTGTGAAGTCATTTTCAAGAAAATGGTATTTTTGTATACATTTCCAACGGTGGTCGGCCGACCACCGTTGGAAAAACCTAACAATTTTTCAACTACTGCTTCAAATTTACCATTTTTCAGTCCAAATTTTGTTTGCTATTGGTTACATGTTCGTGAACGGGTGCAGGCCAGCTACACCTGTTCCCTTACTTTAAAATTTTCCGGCATCTATAAATTGATACATTTCATCTTTAGTGGAGTCAGGGAACCAGACTACTTCAACATTTTTGTTTTTCTTGGTTTTTCCAGCATTTGCGAACACAAAACTTCAAACATGTCAGTGTAACAATATTTTGATCTATTATACTAACCCCTCAACTAGTTCATTTCTGAAAATTACAGCAAAACCCAATGATGTACATTCCCTTTAAAATGTTTTGACTTGCACCCGCTTGTGGTGTGATCCCAGTTTGTCACTCAGGAAAAATCATTCGCATTCACGGTCATTTAGGAGCTGTATGTAAAAAAAATGCTATCTTTTTTTGGCGATGGTTTGGGTCAAACCTTCGCAAGGAAATGACGGTAGTTCCTCTTTTCTTGAAAATGAAAGCAAATTAGGCAGAGTAATTTAACAGGATGCTTCATCTAATAGGATATTTCATAGTTCACCAGTTTAGGTTTTGAATGTTTGGAAATGGTATACCTACTTTAACATTGAATTCAGGTAACGACAGACTGGACTTTGGCCAAGGGTACGGGCTGCACGTCCAGCCACACAGGTACCTCAGCCGCTGCACCGTTAGCCGCGGGCATGATAGCTCTGATGCTACAGGCTAAACCCTGCCTGACATGGAGGGATATCCAACACATCATCATCTATACTGCAGTCAAGGTAGGTTGGGGAGCGAGGATCGTAATAGAAAGAGAGAGACTAAGGGCTGAATTACACCATGTGCAAGTATAGGTTTTGTGCGCAAACAAACGAGGGCGCTTTTTTAACACGTTCGAGAGACCAGTGGAGCACGCGTGTATTGGTTCGCTCCCGTACAGTGCGAAGAATGCACAACTTATTTTATTCTGAATGTGCACAAAGCCAAAGGAGTTGAAATTTCATAGCGTCCAAATTTCTCACTACACCGGCCGTAACTTGTAAGACCCATTGTGTCTGTTATAAAATTCTACTGTATCAATTTGACCATCGCGTTTTTCACAGATTGACCAGAAGAACGCGGTCTGGATCACCAACGCCGGTGGCTTCCACCACTCCCACAAGCACGGCTTCGGTCTGATGAGCGCCTGGAGGCTGGTCAACGCGGCCAAGGCCTGGCACACGGTGCCCTGGCTGACGTCGGTGGAGGGGCTTGTCATGACAGAGAACGCCCCCATCCTGGCAGGGAAGACGCTGATGGTTACGCAGAAAGGTGAGCAATCCGGGAACATCCAGTTACCAGTGTTACAGTCGAGGCTGGTTTAGGGCTCTGCACATGAACAGTAGATTGTGCTTTTTGGCTACAGTACTTATGAGAGCCCAAGTGGGCAGGACACATCACGTGCACGTACTGGTTCGGAGCATATGGTGCAAAGTACACAAAGCGACTTTTGTTCTTAAAGCTAGAGTCCATCATTTGCAGCCATCCAAAAAGTAGCTGACGTAATTCTTGTTGAAAAAACATACTTGATTGAAAGATAGTAAGAGGACTAAATTTCCTGTGAAATTATTTTTTCTGGAATGCTGTCATTTTGAAGAAATCAACAAAAGAAGGCCTTTCCAACGGTGCTTCTTAAGACGCACCATAGGAAATTTAAATTAGTAGTTCACTTTGTTTTGCTGCGCAGCGCGTGCAAGCATTGGCACGACGCACACGTGCGCATGGTTGCTATAATTCGTCGGATCAGTGCACGACATCGTGTAGTTGCAATCGGCTCAGTGAGAACATGTCTCGGACGCTGAATTTAGGCCCAATTCAAAACATGATTCCGCAAATTTCGATTTGAAATCGAGATCATAGAACGCTGTTTTTCTCGGAATATACAGCTGAAGCTGAGCTGAAACTTCATCAGGTTAGTTGTTCAATACCCTTCTTTAGATTTTGAGCATGTCTGTTGCTTCAAACGAACAAAATGCACAAGTTACAAATGATGGAGTATACCTTTAATGGACACACATTCATATCGTCTTTGCGTGAGCATCCAGCATAATTAGAAAGGCATTTGAATGTACCTCTCAGTGGTCTTTCCAGCTCTCCATTGGTAACATTTCAGGGGTGTGCGTGGAGACCACGGGCTCCGTGCATGATCAATACATGGCGCTTCTTGACTGCTAAGAGCTGTCATTTTCTCCCTAATCTTCTACCAAGGAACCCCACTGCCGAGCAATGATTTATTACTAAATGAGTAAAATTGTCCTATTTGTTCCTTTTCGCTTCCAGTTTCTAACATCACTGCGGAGAGGAATGAGCTGCGGAGCCTAGAGCACGTCCTGGTGACGGTCTCCCTGTCCCACGACAAGCGCGGCTTGCTGGAGGTTCATCTCATCTGCCCCAGTGGAACCGAGTCGGTCATCGGCGCCCGACGAAAGAAGGACGAGTAAGTTTTTGAGTCCTCCTTGCTTGAGCCTAGCGGAGCTGATGTTTCAGCTCAGAACGGCACTTGCTGGAGATGGCCATGGATAAACAGTGGAGTCCCCTAGCATGTCGCACTTTTGGACAATTCCCCCAACTTTCCTCATGCAATGTTGCCTCACCTCTTTGTTCACAAGCTTCGCTTTGATTCAGTAACATACTGGCACTGTGTGCATGCTGTTGAACATTTTTGTGAACAATTTTAGTGGCATGGAATTCAGTCCGAAATTTAAATATGGTGGTGTCTGGAATTGGGCACAAAATTACGTTGTGCACTTGAACAACTCTCAGAAATTCCCAAGTTGACGTTTAAGAAATTTCTTTTTAAGTTGACAAGTTCTGATAAACCATTATTAATCCACTCACATGTATCCAACTACCTGTTGTCAGAACATTAATTCCCATTTTCAAAGGGTTTACTGTGCCGTTCGAAACAAAATCAGAAAATCGCCCCAGACTGCCACTTCCAAAGAAAATGCTTCATAGTTCAGGGCAGTATCTCAGGATATGTAACAATGTACATGTACAATTTAGATAACAGTTTATCTAACTTATGCCTTTAGTTTTCCCTCGGTTAAAAAAACACCAAAAAAAATTGACAAACTTGGCGAAAACCACCAAACCCAAAAACAAAATGCCGCTTTGTAGCTTGTGGTTTAATTCAAAACAGATATTGACCGGAATTATTCAGTCAGTAGTGTCAGTCTATGTCCCCTTTTGGCCAGCCAGTGACCACGAGTTCCTATTTCCCTTGGCCTTCCGCATCATGAAAAATATCCCCTCTTATGGTCACTCACAATTCGTCGAGGGGCATAGTCAGACACTAGTGACCTCATTACCAGTCAATATAATATAACCGACATACAGATCCTTGTCATTTGATTGGTGGAACTCACATCACGTTTCATTTGTTATTACTGCCATTCATGCCGAGGCTCAAAAAGTACTATCCGCCCATGGGAATGGGAAATACTATGGAACAGTTAGGATCATTCTTGTTTTATGACGCGATATTTGTGTGCAAATGCATGCTGGTGTGCGCGTTCAGCGTTGCGCGTAGCGCGTATTGTTCCAAAGAGCCAGCGCTACAGCGTTGGGTTCAAACATTTTCGTGAAGGGGTGGTTTGGAAGAGAGAAATACATTTTTCACCAATTTGTATTGAAATAAAAGTTCAAATAAAGCAAATGACAAGGATCTATATGTCAGTTACATAAAACAAATATTGAGTGGCTTTAAATTGTGAAATGGGAGGAATATTATCGCTCGGTAAAATCTGGACTTTTCCAGTTCACTCGGCTTCGCCTCGTGAAATGGAAAAGTCCAGATTTTACCTTGCGATAATATTCCTCCCATTCCACGCTGATCCACTCAATATTTGTATACTATTGTCTTGGTTTTGAGTGTGCAGATCCTGGCATTTTGTTCTTATTTCTTGGCTCTGTCCTCAGATCGTCAGAAGGGCTGAAGAGCTGGACCTTCTCCACGGTGAGGTGTTGGGGGGAGAACCCCGTCGGTGAATGGAAGCTGGTCATAATGGATAACCGTAAGTTCCTTGATGAGAACAGATAACGTTTGTTAAGCAGTAATAGGTTACCAGCTGAAATATACAGGGCGAGTCAAAAAAAAAAAGGGGAACCCAAATGTCGGGACTATTGTTTTAGTGAATTTCCGGACGTAGCACTTTGAAAATCTAGGATAAGAAAGCCCAATTCATAAGCTTTCTTTTAGTACAAGAATCATTCAAATCACTCATGTACTTTTCAAGTTACAGAGTTTTAAACACAACCACCATTTTATAGTTCTGTCCACGGATCACAAAAAAAGGTGTGCGTTCTTTCAACGAAACAAAACAAAAAGGAAACATTTGATTATCCCGAATGACCCGGGACCCACATCATTGTGTACGTGCGCAGTTGAAATACCGAACTGGCTTATCGTAAGGAAATACAGACCGACTACATTAAAGTTGTAAAAGTAATTTTTGAGAAAATGACATTTAAAAATTCCGCTGTTGTATTACAGTGCACTAACAGTCAATTAATAAAACAGGATGAAAATAGGTTTTAAAGAACCAAAGTTTGATAGAACCAGAACAATTTGGAAAGGTAGAACAGGACTTACAAATTGACTTTCACCGGAAAACGAACAATCGCCAACCCCTTCAAAAATTGACCACCACTGTTTTGCAAATTGGTACTGTTCAGGTTGATGCTCATTTCGTGGTGACATTGTGCCTCCACTGCAGAAAACTTAGGACCATAACACTAACCACCTTTTTGCAAAAACATTTTTAACAGTGGTTTTATTTTGTCACCAGATCCCGGTAATTTCAACAGCGTTGAAGTGCGCAAAGGCCAGCTGCAGTCCTGGAAGCTGACGTTATATGGCTCCAACATGAATCGGGGGGAAATAGAAAAGAGGAAAATGTGAGTGTATGGCTTTGACCGAAGTCGGTATTTGATGGCTATGTTGTCAGGTTTTTTTTTCATTTGTGTGCTTGACATGACCTAGGACTTCTCGGACAAGACCTATGAATGAAATTTACCTTTATCTAAATCCAGAGAGAATTTGAAATTAACCCTCCTATGCAAACATACATTCTGTGCCAAGTAGTCCTTTCAGTCAAAATCAAACAAGTGACTGTTTTCAACAGTTAAGACTTCCCAGCCTACATAAAGCAGGATCGACTGGCTGGGACTGTTTATGTAACTTGATACAGCTACGCTTTGTCTCGGGTGATTGAAAAACCAGCCGTGACCACAACTTGCCTGCTTTGTCCGTTTGACTAAATTTGACTAGTCACAGTGCTTGCTTGATGTGATCTGACTGCTGGTGACTAGCCTGTGTTAGAAGTATAGCAGGGGAAGTGGATGGAAATTTTGACTGTCTATGACTGTTTAAATAGCAGGAGGGTTAATTGGCGGTAACTGGAGGTTTACATGTACATGGTGTTATACGGTATTATAAGTAATCACTATGTTTTACAAGGTTTTATGAGGTTTTGGAGGTTTTACATGGTTTTCGGAGGTTTTACGGGGTACCTAGGGTTCAACCCTGAGTTTCTACATGTTTAATGTTGCATTCTTCCCCTTACAAATTTCATGTTTGCCTTGCTTTTGGCAGTCTGGTCTCGGAAGCCATGAGTGGTATCTTCCTAGACGCCAACCTCTCCGAGCCCTGCTCATATTACTGGAATACCGGCTATGAGGACGAGAGCCTCTTGTCGTCCCGCGTGATGGAGGTAAGAAGTAGACCATAGAATCACGAGCAGTCGATGGTGGCTTAAATGCAGCTATGCACAGTACATATCGTGAACAACACCCCTGAGCACCAGATGAGGTTCAGGCCCCAAACCACCAACTCCACCTCTGTCTTTTGCCGTCTGCAACACTGCTTTTTTATTTAATGGTATTCTTTTCTTCTTGTCAGGTTCTGCTCTACATGAGCGGCGTGTTCACCCTCATGGCCATCTACTACACTCTGGAGCAAGCCTTCTGCAACGGCGAGGACAAGGACAAAGACAAAAAGGAAGGTGGTGGTGGTGACAGTGAGGACCTCGAGAGAGGACCTCGCGGCGAGGAGAGGACGGGCCTCCTAGAGGAGTATCAGCTGGATACACTGGGCCGGGCCTGCGTTTATCAGGGGAGTTACCCGGGACACGGTAGAAACCTCACAGAGAGGCAATCTGCAGGAGATGATGACGAGGTTCTCGGAGGCAGAGGAAAAGCGAACCTCAGAGATGGAGATGTGCATGTCAGAGATGAAGAGGCGCTTAGGGCTAATGGCAGCGACGGGAGGCCTAGGCAAATCCATCGAGAAATCGGGGATGGGGAGAGTGACCAGGGAACGCCTCACGCGTGTAAGAACGAACAGAGAGAAAGGGTGCCTCAAATGACTTGTTGCTCCTGCGAGGTTCCTCCTGAGGTTCACCCCGCAGTTTCCCAAACTAGAAATCCCAATGTGACATGGAACAACGAGTCCCAGTCCGAGTGTATACGGACGCACTGTCCCAAATGCCGGAAATCCCAAGTGCAATATAACGGAGCGCCCTCACGTAACCGCCACTCTTTGCTCGGAAATTCGAGGGCGAAACCAAACAAGGAGGTGCCTTGCCAGCATGCCTTTCCCTTTGCCAAACGTAGAGAGGTACAGGCCCAGCCAGTGGCCGGGGAAAGGAGGTCAAGCCCCGCTACGGGGAACGTGTCCCGCGATTCGCTATTGGTTGGTTTGAACGGTCGCCAATCGTCATTGGTCGGTTCAGACTCCGACAAGCCTTCTTCACCTAAAACCTCAACTTGTGGACGGTTTTCCGAAAGCGGCGCCAGGAACTCCTCAACAAGACGCCCAGGATCCGAGGCAGTCCAACCCAGTCTAGAATCTTCCTGCTTATTGGACGACGCACCCGACCACCCCTTTACCCAGCCAATCCCGAGTGGCCTTTTATTAAGCGCAGCCAGCGGAGTCAACAATCCCGGTTCGAGGAGGAATTTGATTGGTCCGCCCGTGTGTAACCGCGGTGACAGTTTACCCCAAAATGAACAGCAAACACCAGGCACAAGTGGAGAAAAACAAACTTGCCGAGATTTGACAGCCGTATTACCGTAGGCCTTACCCAAAAAAATATGAAAAAAAGAACACTGGGTTTATATCATTGACCAGTGTACCAATTCGAGCGATTCACAATGCAGTGCGCCACCAAGAGTTTGCCATGGAATGTCCATTTTTCAAGTTTACGGTCGACAAACATGGTCCATTTGAACGAGTGTCAGTAGACAACTTGAGCTAATTTGTCAAAGATTGGGGCATAATGTTCTGCCGCCTTACAAAAAAACAACATATTGATAAATTTTTTTAAAAAGGGCAAACAGATACTCGAATCATACGCTTACGAAACTACTGACCGGAAAATCTAACAATTTCAAATGTCCCGCGCTGCGAATTTGTCGACCATCTCCCACAATGCACTGGCAAAATGAACTCCCCATGGCAAACTCTTGGTGGCGCACTGCATTGTGAATCGCCCAAATTCATTGTAAGGTTCCAATACCTAATCTTAAATTTACATCACCCCGACGCAAATTCCATCTTATGAATAGTTTCATTGCGTTACCCACTGCTACATCAGATTCGAACCAGCCAACCGATCCCAGTAAGCTCGGTGGTCGAGCGGTAAGACGTCTGCACTAGCAAGCAGGAGGTCGTGGGTTCGAGTCCCACCCGAGTGATTTTTTTCCAACTTTCACTCGGGGGTAACACACAGACTATACAGTGTTAATACGTCAGTTAAGGGCAAAACCTAATATTACAAAAGGTGGTGACTGTTCGTTATTACACGTGTAAAAAAAAAAAAGGTTGCTTGTACTCTGTGATTGTTACAACGAGGCTTCACGTCTCCCGCTCTGCCCGGAAGCGGCATTGCCGCCTGTTGGCTGCTCGTGGGAGAGTCCCTCGGATCGCATGCTTCGGGTACAATCAACTGTGGAACAAGACTTGCACACAGTAGCAGTGATGTGTTCACAGAGAAAAGTGAGGCCGATGACCACAGTTTAAATTGAAGGGGGGGGGGGGGCGGGGAGAGGCAGGAACAACCTGCGTCAAATCTTCGTGGAGCTGCCTTTCATTTGAAATAATAAAAATTGGAATTTGAGAACTTATTATAGGCAGCGTGTTGATTACAAGCAACTTAAAGAACTTGTACAGATAAAATAAGACTGTCAAGCTAACAATTGGAATTTTTGTTTTCAATTTGAAACTTGTGCCAAAACAAAGTTATTCTAACTTTTTAAGTAGTGTGTGTTTTTTTATACATTGATGACTATAAAACAAAGTGTGTGGGGAAAACAACCTGACATTTCAAAAGCTCAGCTGTACAACAATATTTTGCAGATTTTCATAGAATCCACTACAAATACATGTACGGTATACATGTATGTAAATTCCCCTGTTAAAAGACTTACAAGGTATAAAATGTCTAATCCTAGGGGAAAAAAAAAAACGTCGATAGTAAAAAGCGACCAAAAAGTGTGGAAGGTATTTTTTTCAGGGATTGCGTTTGAGAGAAATGCCAGCCATAGTAAAAAAAAAAAAATTGTCCTGTGCATTTTTAAACATCTTGTGCATTCTGCAATTTTACGAAAATTGTTTAAAAAAGGCAAACCTAGTCAAAGGTGTGTCCAGAGCGCACAAAATTCTATTCAGTTGATTCGGAATGACTATTCACTGGAAGTCTGTTCATACATGGTCTACATAATGGGCCGGATTTAACCCATATCATTGGCATTACAGGTAATCCTATATGATAGCACTGCCCAGCTCACTTCACAAGCCTCTAGCCAGTGTTTAACACAAAATGACAGTCAAGTAAGATTTGAGGCTTTGCATGGTGGAGATACTAAATAATGAAAGGTTTGCGGAAACACCATGTGGGAATAATTTCTCAACTAAAGAGAATGGTTCTGAAAAGAACCAGAGGTATAAACTCGACGTTCCGTCAGTATGCTCTGACCGTCTCCTGAAGACGGTCAGAGCATACTGACCGGAACGTCGAGTTTATACCTCTGGTTCTTTCCAGAACCATTCTCTTAGTTGAGAAATTATTCGCACATGGTGTTTCCGCAAACCTTTCATTATTTAAAGCTATAGTCCATCATTTGCAGCCATCCGAAAAGTAACTGGCGTAATTATTGTTGAAAAACAAACTTGGTTGAAAGATAGTAAGGGAACTAAACTCCCTGTGAAATTATTCTTTCTGGGAAGCTGTCATTTTGAAGTAATCAACGAAAGAAGGCATTTCCAACGGTGATTCTTAAGAAGCACCGTAGGAAAATTTAAATTAGTAGTTCGTTTTGTTATTCGGCGCAGCGCGCACAAGGTTTGGAACGATGCACACGCGCGCGCGGTTGTTATAATTCGTCGGATCAGTGCGCTACGTCGCGTATAGCTGCAATTCAAAACAATTCAAAACATGATTCAGTAACTTTTGATTTGAAATTGAGATCTTAGAATGCTGTTTTTCTCGGAATATACAGCTGAAGCTTAGCTGAAAATTCATCAGGTTAGTTGCTCAGTATCCTTCATTAGATTTTGAACTCTTTTGTTGCTTCAAACGAACAAAATGCACAAATTACAAATGATGGACTATAGCTTTAAGATGACAGTCACTCAGTGAGTGAGATGGGTACAATGAGGACACTAGTCTGGACCAGCAAGACGTATTATCTATGGATTGCTTGAACACTATGTGCTTTCTGCTGCAAAAAAAAAAGTAGCCCAAGTGCCTGGGTGTCTCAAATTCATTTTTTGAAACTTTCCGCAACCCTAACCTTTCCAACTCCATAAAATTCCATCCCCCATTTTGGGAGATTTTGGTAGGCAAGCCATGAGTACCAAGTCCATTACACTCCACCTATAGCAGTGGTGCATTTGAGGTGGATTTTGGTGGATTTGGTCCTGAAGCATTATGTGATGCAGAAAGAGTGATGGATTTTGGTGGACTTGGTACTGCTCTTAGTAAAACTCAGTAAGGAAATAGCGTTAATGCGTAATACAGCTCATGAAGACGGTAAAAAAGCCTGAAACAAAAGTGCATTGTTGCACTGTCCTTTTTTTTTTTTTTTTGGCCATTCAAGAGGGAATTATGCACTTGTAGTCTATAGGAACGATTAACATACATGATTATTACATGTTCAGCATTTGGTTTTGCCAGGGGCTTACGAGAAATAAATAACAAGCTCTTAGATGGGACTTGGACTAGTGTTGTAGTCGAGTTGCTTGAATCGAGTCCGAGTCTCGAGTCTCTTGGTTCGAATTCGCATAGAGTCTTGAGTCATTTGGTTCAGGTCCGAGTCATGAGTCGTCTTTTGCCAATATGATGACTCAAGTCGAGTCTGAGCAAAATTGCAACCTGAGGCAGACTCGGATCAGTGTCCTGGACTCGCACAACACTGATTCAATCTGATGACCTGCTTCATGGCGCAGAGGTCACTGGTTGGAGTCCAACCCGAGTAAACTTGGACAAACAATTCTCGAAAGCTGTTGGACAACACTGATCACATGTACGTGGATGCTGTGTTTATTTGCAGTGGACAAAACCCAGCATTGAATTTACACAGAAAGTCCATCATATAAATAGCGAGTTTTTTTACAAGAACGAACATGTATTTTAAAAAAGTTTTTAACAAAAGATTGCTGATTGGCTACTAATTTCAAAAATCTGGTCTTTCCTGAATTGTTCTGCCTTTTTTAAAAAATTATGTACAAGGTGCCAATTTTAATGAACTGCAGCACAAAATAGTTTTGTGCTAAACCTTGGCCTTGGTCAATGCTCTCGTCGTTATTCGTCCCGTACGCAGTCAATCGTCGGCGCGGCATATATCCTCAATCGTCGGTCAAAGCTTATGTTTTTCTTTACTTTGCGCTAGATTTCCAGCGCACGACCTCGTATGTGAATACAGATAATGTAGGCAGGGCTAATATGTGGAGTGTCCAATCACACCTTGGTAAATCCGGACGTCATCAAATTATTTGCAGCTATTCGGCCTTTTGCAGACGTGACAGGAACCACAGTTTTTGTGCATTGGTGCCGTGTGCAGAGACACACAATGTGTTCGTGTATGGATTATGTACGGTGCCACGTTTCACTATGCAAGTTTCCACGCAACGATCGACCAATAAGAAAACGACATTTAAGGTCAGCTAAGGCTATTAACATAATGAGCACCACCCCCCCAAAAATTCACACGGACGATTGAACCAAGGCTCGACATCGTCTCCAACTGATTTGCATAAAAATAGTGGCCGCGTGAGGTCGCTGTTTGCGCTGTATTTTTACATGCATGTGCATAACGCGTGAGGATATATGCCGACGATTGACCGCGTACGGGACGAATAACGACGAGAGCATTGACCAAGGCTAGCTAAACCTATGTATTCTACAGTCCAGATATGTAAAGTTTAACATGTGGTCATTCTGTTGTGTCGTAATTAATTAGCAAATTCTGCCTTTCAAGACGTAATGTCCGTGCTCTTCTTTTTTTTCCCCTGACCTGTGAGTGTTTCAATTGAACAAATAAAAATTAAAGCTTTCTAGCTATGGAGGATGTGTGTGACCTCTTGAAAAAAATAAAAGCTTTAATATTTTAGGTTGCTTTTCAATAGCACACAGACAGATCAGTCCTCCCTGCAAGTAGACTGGTTCCCAGTCCCCACATTATTGATTCTATTAAAGTGAGAGAGGGAACCAGTCTGCCCAGCGAGAGCTAAATTATTGACGGGCCATGAATAAGTTATACAGTAATTGATATTCCACTAGACATTGGTCTTTTTTTCAGTCAGTGTCTCATTAAAAGTAAACAACATTTTGCTAGAAAAATAGCAATTTAAATAATTCATTTTGTTAAGGATGATATACTCGAAATAATGGCACGTATAAGCATGCTGTACATGTATACCATGCTAACTGCTTACCAAATACCCTTTAAAAATTTTCCGCCCGAAATGGTTTTATTCGGAAGAAAACAATCATTGGACGTGGTTTATGTGCATACCAAGGGAATCCAAATACAAGCCCCTGACAATTGTTACATTTTCTCTTTAAAAAAAAAATAAATTTACAGCATCCACAGAGCCGAAACTTCAACGGGTTACTTGTTTTTAGCCCTACTCAAGATGTCGAGCAATTGTGTTGTTTGAAGTGAAGAAAATTCACAAAAAAAGAAAAGAAAATAATACTACACATGTACTTTACATTTAATCATAGACAAACATTGTGTGAATAATGAATGATGTGGTTTTCAGCCTTACACAGGGCCTCTGGAAGCATACAGTCAAGTCTCGTTAATACAAACTCGTTCGAACCTAGCCAAATTGTTTGTTATATCAGAATTTTGTATTAAGAGGAACATCAGTCCCATTCCTTGTGCACATAAATACACAGTCGGGACTAAGGCTCTATGTTTGTTATAACCAGAATTTTGTATTAACAGAGTTTGTACTAACGAGAGTCGACTGTATAAACAAAGACAGTGTGTGCAAATGGTTCATTAGCTTACCATACGAACATTTATGACATTAACAAAAATAATAAGTGTGTGATCAGAAAAAAAGAAAGAAATATGCCTGTTCAGCTGTTGCTCATATGATACATGTATGTGAATTAATATGTGTGACAATTTTAAATTATAGCCCGCGTCAAAAAACAGTGCTTGCTGCGGTATTAAAATGTCTATCAATGTAAGGAGCAGAATAATGTTTACCAATTGTCCAAATTTGTTCAGATTTGGAAAATTGTGGCGTTAACTTAGAAAAACATTCAACGTGAGTGTGCGTTTGTTTATGGTGTAAATCGAGGACACACACGTGCAACATCATCAGTGAAACAAGGTCAGAAACTGAATTGAGGACTCCTCGGTTGGAAAACGTTTACAAAACCAATGAGAGCTGTTGCGAAAAAAAGGACACACAAAGGAAAAGGGAAGATGAACAAAAGAAAATCCTCAATTTACACCATAAACAAACGTGTTAGTGTGTGTTTGGTAATGTGGACTTAAAAGCTGCAAGTTTTTTCAAAATTGATAATTTTGTGATTTTTTTTAAGTGACAGTTAGTTTATATGAATTTTTTTTGGGGTATCATAAGTGACATACATGTATATTTATAAGCCAGAAATAACATTTGCCAAAACTTGACTAAATTCAAAGAATTGTCAAACGTTTATGAGATAATGCATTTTTGTTAACACTTATTTATAGACAAATGAAGCAATGAAATATTTCTCACTTACTTTCAATATTGTGATTCCTTTCTTTTTTTTCTTTTTTGTATTGTGATTAAATGTTTTTCTTTACTTTTTCTTTTTTGGGGGAGAAAGTAATGATGACAAATATTACTTAAAATTGTGAATCAATTTTTTTAGCTATAAAAAACTGATTTCGTTTTTTCTATAGCTTCATTTTAATAGTGTCTCTTTTTATTCCTTGGTGGCGGGAAATCATTTACTGTCTTCGCTAGAATTATATTTTATAAGTGTCATACATGTAGATGATGTTTTTGTTGATACAGTAACATCAGTACTATCATGGACAGATTGTATTTAATTTTGGGTTTTTAAATGTAATAAAAACAAACATGAGAAGCATAAGAACGACTTTGTTGTTTATTGGACAGCTTCATTGTATATATACTTACATGCCTATGGCTACTCGTTTAAACAAAGGGCAGATCCAGAACCGAAGTTTAGGGGCAAGGGCTTGAGAATTCTACCTCCATGCTGAAACTTTGTAATGTTTTCCTTAAAGGGAATATACAACATTTGCAAACATCGCAAAATAGAACGACCAAGTTTTTACGAAATACCTTACAGGATGTTGGTAAATGACAGTCTAAAGCATCCTGTAAAATTATGGCACCTGGTGTCGAGTCATTTTCAAGAAAATTGTATTTTTGTATACATTTCCAACGGTGGTCAGCCGACCACCGTCAGGCATGCAACTGGGAAATCACAAAAAAGAGGAAATTCAAATTTTCCCCAGACTTTGTACAGTGTTTTTCTATTTTCAATGGCACACATGGGAAGTAAAAAAAGAGGAAATCAGCTGATCCGAGGAAAAGTTGCATGCCTGCACCGTTGGAAAACCTAACTATTTTTCAACTTCTGCTCCAAATTAACAATTTTTTTTCAGTCCAAATTTTGTTTGCTATTGGTTACATGTTCATGAACGGGTGCAGGCTAGCTAGACTGGTTCCCTTACGTTACAATTTTCAGACATCTATAAATTGATCCATTTTATCTTTAGTGGAGTTAGGGAACCAGACTACTTAAACAGTTTTGTTTTTCTTGGTTTTTCAAGCATTTTCGAACACATAACTTCAAACATGTCAGTTAAACAATATTTGATCTATTATACTAACCCCTCAAATAGTTCATTTCTGAAAATTACAGCAAAAGCCAATGATGTACATTCCTTATAAGGCAGATTAGTTGGCAAAAAAGATTGTTTGTTTTCTTTTCATCAAACGACTTTCTTTTTCTTTTTTGAGTGAGTGAAGAGTCTCTTTTTTATGAGGAGACAACAAAAATTTAGTTAAAGTGTTTATTTTCTACCCCTAGAACTATGCGACTCCGCGAAGTTTGTATGTGGTGGAATTATTGTTGAGAATTTTGTCATCAACTACACGTTCTTAATAATTTGACTGTCAGTAAAGAAATGTGTAGAATGTTGCTGGGCGATGGTAAACTATGCGTCAGCGCAGCAGGTGTACGTACGGCACGTAAAATTCGAGTGGTACCCGGCCACGTGCTTTTAATCCGTGGACTTTTTCACTGAGTGACGGACACCGACGAAGGTGTTTAGCATAACAAATGGATGGTGCCGTTTGTGAAGAAGATGTTTTAATTCCGTCCCAGAAATATGAACTGATGAAGGCAAAATGGCAGATTGTGTTTGGAAGAAACGGCCCAAGATGGTCTGGTGGTGTTTAGTGACGGTTCTCGTTGGGATTTCTGTGCCGTTTGCTGGCGGCTTGTACATAGAGGGAGAAGTAGAAACGTTCGATGTGAGTTGAATTCCCAAGTTATATTACCACACTCAAACACTGTTTATGATGATCGCCTGCGCAATAGGCTAGCACAATGTAGCACAATGTACAAACTACAATGATGTAGCACAATGTAGCACAATGTATCCGGCATGTGTATGACCACGGTAAAACAGTGAATTTCACTATACAGGCATGTCATGTTTATCTGAGGTTTATCAGACGATCAAACATGATAAAGATTATAATTTATAATCTGTTTATAATATAAACAGAAATTTATGTAGAACTTAAATACATGCCACTTCACTTCAGTGGTTGTGTACAATTTACAAAGTCTATGGACATAATGGAGAGTCAGTCAAGAACATTTTCAAAGTATTTTCTAACAAAATTAAAAAACGTTTCTTAGTCCTAAATTCATGTCTTTTCAATTTTGTTTGCAATGACTGATCTTCAGTGAGATGATATGTGATAAAAAAAAGTGGCGTCGGGATGCAACATTCTTTCCTTACAAAAAAACGTTCTCAACTTTCAATCCAGTTACCGACCAGCATACAAAATGGCTATATTAAACCATGGAGCTAGACCATGATGAAACCAACCAATGCTATAACATAATGACACATTTTCCAATGGCTTTAAAAACAGCATTGCAACGTAACATGAATGTCAGACAAGTCGACCGTTGAGACAACTCGACTCGGGACAAGTCGACCGTTGAGACAACTCGACCGTTGAGACAGGTCGACCGTTGAGACAACTCGACTCGGGACAACGCGACTGTTGAGACTGCTCGACTTAATGGAAATGAATACACATGGAGCAGAAAAAGTTGCACAAATCTGTGGCAAGACCGATCACGGGCATGACGGGTGCGGCGCGGGCATACTCGATGTACAGAGGGCGTCGCGTCAGGCCGGTGCGCCCCGCCTGCCCGCGAGGACCGGGCCGGGCCCGGCACGCGGGCACGTCGACCGGCGCGGCAAATGGGCGCACAGGCCCGGCACAAACGATGTCACCGTGCACGGTACGGCACCGTTGACCGACCAGGGATGAGATAAGTGGGCGCACAGGGTTGGCAAAAACGATGTCACCGTGCACGGTAAGGACAAGTTGACCGGCAACTTGTGGGCGCACAGGCCCGGCAAAAACGATGCCATCGTTCACGGTACAGCCACGTTGACCGGGGATGCGCGCACGTGGCCTTGAAAAAAACGAACGATGTGCACGGACAATCACGCTGCGCTATATCGGCTCTGTTATATGCAACAAAAAAAACTCATGTGTCATCACTCCCAAATGGCCATCAGCCGCCGTCAAAATGCCCGGTACTATCCCTAGGTACTAAACTAGGCCCAAAACATGCTAGGCGACTTGTCTCAACGGTCGACTTGTCTTTCCATTTATCGCACATACGGTCGAGATGTCTCAACGGTCGAGTTGTCTCAACGGTCGACTTGTCCCAAGTCGAGTTGTCTCAACGGTCGACTTGTCTGACCCCCCGTAACATAGCCAAATGTTTAATTTGCATTTTCCCTGTTTTTCATCATTCAAAAGATGACATGACAAATATTTTTATTGCGCATTCGAAAAACAAGACCCCGATAGCGTGTCTACGCTCGAAACGTACTTCGCATGTCCAAAGTAAATATTTGATTGTTGGATGGTAGGAAGTATATACTCCAGTCAGGCTTCTTCGGTAGTGAACGGGGCTAGCGGTCAGCATTAGGCATAGCGTTCAAGGGGATTAACGACGGCCGTTAAAATGCCAAGGCGCTGCGTGATATCCCATAACTCACCACAGTGGCCCGGAATATGCTAATTGGGATTAAAACCAGGGGGATTTTCGTGCTAACTCCTTCTATTCCTACCTCCTTGATAAGGCCGAGTAAAAAAAAAAAGGGACAGATTTCCATATACATGTACGAAGTTCACTCAACACCCTGTGTACAAAACCTATGAGATTGGACTGAAAAATTCTAAGTGTTTTCTAAGAAAATGCTTGTATTTTCTCACTGCTCAAATTGACTTTGATGACATGAAATTGCTATCTGGGGGCTTGTTAGTCAATACAGAGGAAAATTAGTGAACTTCGTATACATGTATGTATGGAAATCTTTCCACAAAAAGTAGTTTCTTGTCCAGCCTTTTTTTTTTTTTAAATGAAGGAGGCTGGCCCTTTTTTATAAGCCACTTCGGAGTTACTACTACTGCGCATGCGCACATCAAGATTCGGTCATACTAAAAAGCGTCAACACAGCGTCAACACACTCCAAAGCGTCAACACGGCGTCAACACAGCGTCAACACATCCAAAATGCATTAAAAGTGACAAAAGCAGTATGTAGCCCATATAGTATGGAGAGAAACAAGATTTTGGCTTAAAATCAATAGGTTAAACGTCTGAAAATTGCGATTTTCAGTTCAAGAAAATTGGCTCTCCGTGCCGCTCCGAAATCGGCTGCCATGTTGCCTCAGTGGCAGCGCGGACCATACCATTATGCTAAAGGGTGATAGCGCTGTACAATAAACCTCGGTCCCTCACAGATCAGAGTGCACTGGTGTCCCTCTCTGCAGCAAGGCGCCCTCTGTTGTTTATGACAAGATTACTTGCACACCCCTACTTGAAATGGTGTAGTCCAAGCTTTGTGCGAAGTCAAAATGGTGGACAACGGCCGTGCAAGTGAAGGGTAATTTTTTCGCATGAAAATACTATATTTCTAACAACAAAATGGAAACTCAATTCAATGAAAATTCTCTTTTATTCTATGCTTTACAATTATATACCTTTTCTGTTAATTCAGAATGTGTTTTGGATGTGTTGACGGTGTGTTGACGCTTCTGTCATGTGTTGACGTTGTGTTGACGCTGTGTTGACGCTTTTTAGTGCGACCCTCAAGATTCAACGATTTACTTTTGTGGATAAACAGTTTGCCATACGCGTGCAAAATCATGATCATAGTGGGGTACCAACGAAATCAAAGAAAAGATCTTGTTTTGAAGTTAATGCAAACTTTTGAGTTTTTTTAATGGCTCCATGGATTAAGTTGTTTTGTGTGCTTGTGTGAACAAAAGTTTCCATCTTCTTTTTGATTCGATGAACAATTGCAAAATGTGGATTTGGTTACCACATCCCCCATAGACTTGTGTGCATATTATCTGCTGTATTTATCCACAAAACTAAATCGTTGAATCTGATGTGCGCATGCGCAGTAGTAACTCCGAAGTGGCTTATTCTTTATAGTTTCCCAAGATGGCTTCTATTTCAATATGGCGGATAGAATTCTTCAATGTTCTCGACTAGTAAATACAAAATTGTGTCCATACATTGCCAAAGGAGCCATGTACTGTATTAAAACCTTTCTACGTGTAGCTAAAATTTTGTTGGAAACAAATTAGAAGACAATTGATATTAATGACAATAAAAAGAAAATACACGTGCAAAATATATATTACAATTAGAAAGGAGGAAGCCGGGAAAAAGGAAGCGGGCGGGGACAAAACACATGTTTATTTTTTTATACTGCCTAATTCTATTCTTTTTAATAGGGTTAGCTCCCACCCAACAATCGGTATCGATAATGTACAGACTGATAACCAGTCTACTCGCAAGGTGAATCTCCTTGTGCCAAAAATAAAAATCTTTACTTATCAGAGGGTTGCAGATGCCCCCCCCCCAATATTTTTATTTTTTTTTGGAATAAAGCATGCATGTTGAAAATGTATTGAGAGAAAAAAAAAATCGAATTTGTTGAAGAAAATGGTGCCATTATAAAAACTCATGGGAAATGTAACTTTCAAATTCGTACGCAGTGGTTTGGGGGCAAAACCTGATAGTGATACATACATCACCCCGATGCAAATTCCATCTTATAAATAGTTTAATTGTGGTACCTGCTGCTACCCCTCAAATTCGAACCAGCCAACCGATCCTGCAAGGTCGGTGGTTGAGTGGTTAGACGTCTGCACTAAAAAAGCAGGAGGTCGTGGGTTCGAGTCCCACCCAAGTGATTTTTTTCCCCAACTTTCACTCGGGAGGTAACACACTGAGTATACCTGGGTGTTTATACGTCAGTGAAGGGAAAACCTAATATTAATATTGGTTTGGTACATGTAGTTTAATTTAAAAAAATGTCTTTCATAGGCCTACATGTATGTCCCGTGGATTTCATCTTTCTTTTCCCATTCATGACATGTCTGGAGGATATTTTTTTAGAATTAGAATTCATGTTTGACATCTATTTGGTTGACAAGTGACACATGCCCTCCCCCGTATAACTTTTAACAATTCATTCATTTGCTATATTTTTTCTCTCCAACAGAATTGGATTTTTCTGGCGCGTTTTTGTTTTCTGTCCGATATTGGGAGACTCCGATTCGAAGTGGAATATCCCAAGGTAAGTACATGTACAATGTCGACGGATCACAGAAAACTTGACAACTGTAAAATGCTGACCATTGTTCTTTTTCATTCCTTCAAATACATAGCTCAGGATTTGTAACAGCTGTTGCGTACGAGTATGAGCAAGTTCAGGCAAGGACCATTTGTCGACCAGCGGTTCACGTAACTTACGATGGCACGTTATAGAGTACCAAAACTACCAACTTGCAAACGTCGCCTGTCAAACACTGGTCAAAACCTCATGATCCTGGCTCCCTGCTGTGTATTATGATGCGTGCGGCTGTTGGTAACCAGTGATGGAACGGTTCCAACTACCGGTAGTCATAGTAGACTTGAAGTTCAACCATCCTAGCTGCGTTCCATTGATGTTAGTCAGACATTCCTACTGAACTTGCTCTATACTGTATGGACATTTCTTTTAAGTTTTTCTAAATTGCTATTTTCTACCCCTACAAAATTTGTTCACTTTTGAATAAGACAGATGAAAAGTTCAGTGTATTATATATGGAGTATTGCTAAATTTCAAATCATTTACAGGCTGACAATAATTCAGGCACGTATCTTTGTCATTTATGTGGATTAATTAAGAGGTGCAAAAGCAACCCACAATAAAATCCTTTTTATCAAGGATCGTTACAAAAAATTGCATTACATTGTACATAAATAAACATGGGCCCCTTTTAATTACCTGTGCAGTAGATGCACATGTAGTTCGTGTTTATTTTGACTGTGCATATATTTGCTTACATTGCACAATACTGCACACACTGCCGCATAATGTAATTATTGAGTGATTTATCGTCCGGGCTCTACCGCCCTACCAGACTGCTGTTATTCAATTGCCCCTGGCACCGTGCGTCTGAACCGTATTGTGTGGCAATTAACTGGCAAACAATAATTGACATTTAAATTCATTGTCAAATGGAGCATTTGACATTTAAAAGGAGAAAAACAAGACGGAAAATATCAGTCTGTTTGTAAAATGCACACTTCATACAAATGTATGATGCGTTTGTAAGCAATATATAAGAGATTTAAAGTTAAAATTCAGCCCACAAACGTATATTATTGAACATGTACCGCCCTGAATCCTCCAAAATCCTTTTTGCAAATTGAAGGAATTTGCAGGATTAAGGTTACACCGAAGGATTGTTTTTAACAAAGGGAAGTAAAGTCTGAGTTTTCCTATGAGATCAACTGATTGCGCTAACGCATTTCCATTTAATCGGACAACATGGACAATGGCGCAAATCCAGAGATTGCATCCAATAGAAAACATTAGGTTCTCGTAATGTTTGTACATGTAATTTCAAATCGCTTCAATTGGGAAGCACAAGTACATTGTGTAAATTAGTTGGTACTCATTACGTAGTAATCTATTTCTTTTTTTTCTTCTGTGATTACAGTCATTTGCCACACAAAACCTGATCCTGTATTATGATGAACCGGACCAGTGGCCTGCTGTGTATCCCACAGAATCTGTGGAACTCAAGGTGAGTGCCTTAAAGGTATAGTCCATCATTTGCAGCCATCCGAAAAGTAACTGGCGTAATTATTGTTGAAAAACAAACTTGGTTGAAAGATAGTAAGGGGACTAAACTCCCTGTGAAATTATTCTTTCTGGGAAGCTGTCATTTTGAAGTAATCAACGAAAGAAGGCATTTCCAACGGTGATTCTTAAGAAGCACCGTAGGAAAATTTAAATTAGTAGTTCGTTTTGTTATTCAGCGCAGCGCGCACAAGTATTGGAACGACGCACATGCGCGCGCGGTTGTTATAATTCGTCGGATCAGTGCGCGGCGTCGCGTATAGCTGCAATTCAAAACAATTCAAAACATGATTCAGTAACTTTGGATTTGAAATTGAGATCTTAGAATGCTGTTTTTCTCGGAATGTACAGCTGAAGCTTAGCTGAAACTTCATCAGGTTAGTTGCTCAGTATCCTTCATTAGATTTTGAACTCTTTTGTTGCTTCAAACGAACAAAATGCACAAATTACAAATGATGGACTGTAGCTTTAAGCCGAAATTACACATACCCCACTTTGTCGGGCGATAATGTTGCGCGTTTTTATAAAAGTTTGCCCCCCCTCCCAAAAAAAGGAGTTTTGGTTGGAATAAAGCACGCATGTTAAAAATTTATTGAAAGGAAAAAAAAAAGAATTGCTGCAGAACATGTGGAATGCAACTTTAATGTTCGTACGAAGTTGTTTTGGGGCAAAACCTAATACTGATTTACATCACCCCGACGCCAACCTCGGTGGTCAAGTGGTAAGATGTCTGCACTAGAAAGCAGGAGGTCGTGGGTTCGAGTCCCGCCCGAGTGCATTTTTTTCTTCCAACTTTCACTCGGGAGGTAACACACTGAGTTTACAGAAGAAAAAAGTCAATTCAAAGTGATTTTATCCTATGCAACAAAATGTGTCATACATGTACGTACTGGTATTTCACCTGGAACCTATTAGCCTGAATTGATGTACATGTACGTTGTAAATGATGGACGAAACAATTGCGTGACACAACACATTGCGCGACATAGTCATTTCGACAAAATCGCTTATAAAAGAAATAGGCCTTCATATCTCAGGTTGGGGTTCTTTTTACTTGCCTTCCACCTCTCATATTAAACAAATGCTCTGAAATGTTGAAAGAATGATTGATCAAACCTTCCATTGGTTTTTACTTGTGACTGACTTGCGATTGGGTTTCCCTGTTCGGTGACATGTTGTTCTTCTTTTTATTGCCAATTCTCGTGATGAAAGGCAAAACCCAATATGAAAAATGTATTTCAACGGGATTTAGTATTCTCTCATACCGGAATTCTTGTACAAAGTTTGCTTAGTATTTTGTCATTGTTTGTGGATTATTTACATATTTGCACACACGTCATGCAAGTCTGCATTCTAACACACATGTACGTACATTCATGGACACATGTGACATTTCGCTGTTTATGCATGAACATAATATGTATTAACATTTGTCACTTGTAGAGTACACTTACATTTATTGTACATAAACGCTCAACGCTCATCTGTACTGTACAGATGCTTCAATTTTATATCATCATCGCCATGGTAACTGCAGATCAGTATTGTGCTTTACCGGTATAAATTTTGACACTCCTATTAGATTGATGATACTTGTGCACATTATTACCAAAGCCATTTGGTAAATAGGTGTCTATTGTCACCGTGATGTGTTAAGTTATTGCTCGTGCATGTAAATAAATGACCTACTTGAATTTATGAGGCTTCGCTTCGACCACTTCACGGGGGAGGCGGCTTTATCACCTGTTGCACGCTTTGTAGACGATTCGCCTGCAAACAACTTACAAACAACTACACAACCAATTGTGTAAAAACCTTTTAGTCATGGTCCTCTTATTGTTAAACGTTTTGGAAACAGTTCGGCTGTTAAATGCAACTGAAAAATTTTCGGTAAAAAAATAAATACTTTTGTTCCGCGTACGCCCAGCACCACGAAGTTTTCAGCAGATTTTTGGTAAAGCAAAAAAATTGGATGAATAATTTCTTTTGTAAATCATTGTTAAATAAAGAAACATTAAAATCATTGTTACACAACGAAAGATTGCCGTTTGATTTGAATACATTTTGACCAGAACTATATGTGCCTCTATACTCTTTATAATTACATTGAAACTTGTACAAGACTGGGTTTTTTAATGCATGTACATGTACATGTATGTGTATGATAATAATGTGTGTGGATGTCGATGAATATTACATGTCTACTCATCATTCCAGCCCGTGAAACGCTTAATTGCCTCATCCTGATGGCTTGAGTCTATTGTTGGGTTGACGTGACAACTACAGATGATTAGTTACAGGTGGATTCTTGCGTACAAGGAATGTTCTTAGAATGGGTCGCAATACAGCCATGAAACTCAATCAGGAAAAGCGATTTGGGAGGTTGGGGGGTGAGGGGGAATTTTTTATTTTGATTGTGATACGTTTCATCACAATTATAATCCAAATAATGAAAGGTTTGCGGAAACACCATGTGCGAATAATTTCTCAACTAAGAGAATGGTTCTGAAAAGAACCAGAGGTATAAACTCGACGTTCCAGTCAGTATGCTCTGACCGTCTTCACTCTCCTGAAGACGGTCAGAGCATACTGACCGGAACGTCGAGTTTATACCTCTGGTTCTTTTCAGAACCGTTCTCTTAGTTGAGAAATTATTCGCACATGGTGTTTCCGCAAACCTTTCATTTATATTTAGTATCTCCACCATGCAAAGCCTCAAATCTTACTTAATTATAATTCAGTTTAGGATTATAACTACAATTTATGCACACTGTTGAATTGTCCAAATTGCACCGTTGAATTGTCCAAAATGTATGTCCGACACTCTGCAACTGCCCAAGGACGAACTGAATATTCTTTTTTTCCGTTGGTACTTTGCCCAGACTTGCCTGCAGAAGGAGTCGGTCCTGCAGCCCGAGAACCACCAGGTCATCAACCTGACCACGGCCTACGTCTGGTCTGGCTGCATCGTGACCAAGTTGGACAATGAAGAGCGCATCCGATTCTACGGGGACACGGAGAAGTACGACTGCCGGGCCGGGCGTAGCTTCACCTCCCGGCGGGAGCGCTGGTGGTACGTGGCCCTGGACAACTGCAACTCGACACGGGTAAGTTGTCCATCCAGCCGAAGAACCCTGAACGTTTTGGAAATGTATGGACTTGTTTTTAACCCTAAAAGGGCCGGGTTATTTTGACCATTACTCGGGGGGGGGGGGGGGGGGGGGGGGGGGGATCTCGGCCATCGAGTGACTAACAATTTTGAAACTCAGTACATGCATAGAGCAACTCATCATGAACATACCCAAGAAATTTCAAGACAATAGGTTAAAGGTTTTGGAATTATGGCTAATTAATTATTCATATGTACAAATGGTAATTCTGCTCTGTGTACAAGACGTATATATATGGGAAAATTCAGTTTTCACAGCGCGAAGCACCGGAATTTTTTAATGTTTTTGGTATCAAAAGATGCGCAAGGCTCGAGGCTAAAAAGTCGTAACAGCTCGGGTCACGAAACAAATTATTTTTCAAGGTGATCGCGGAAAAAATCGGCCCTTTAAAAAGTAATAGTGGATATTTATAAAGCACACGTATCCAACAGGACTGGTGCTCAAGGCGCTACATCATTGTTACCCCTGCTCATTCGGCACATAAAACATTCCAAATACCATCTCAGCTCCCTGGGGAGTATACAGCTCCATGCAGCCTGTTAGGCGCAACCTTAAGCTAATTCAATCACAATAACCATCTCTGCCCTCACAGGTACCCATTTACTCCTGGGTGGAGAGAAGCAATGCGTGACAAAGTGCCTTGCCCAAGGGCACGCGAACCATATTGGCAAATTCAGCTACACCAACACAGGGATCAAAATCAACAGTTGACTGTTTTTAACTCAATAAGAATTCCCTCAATTAATTCCACTGTATAGGAATATCCACTTATTCCATAGAAGTGTGGAAAGCCGAAGATCATGTTTACAAAACAGTTTCTTCAATTACGCTAAAACTTTGCATGGGTGGCTAGTGCATAAAAAGCTCGCCTCTCACCTCTGTGGCCCTGGTTCGATTCCCGGCTTGGACCATATGTGAGTAGGTTGTTCGTTGATTCTCTCCTGTGCCACGAGGGTTTTTCTCCGGCCCTCCAGTTTCCTCCCTCCACAAAAAGCAACACTTTCGATCTCAGGCTGTGCTCCGTGGTCAGACATGGGTCGTATGGCGGTAGCCTAAGGCACCTTGACATGCCTTGGACCCGACCACATTGTAGCCGCGTCCTTCGCAATTCAACTTCTCAGCTGCAAGTAAGGATGATAAGCCCCCAAAACATGCAAAATTATTCTATATTCTATTCGTTAGGCATGTATCCCCCCCCCTTCTGAATTTACATTAGTGAAAGGTAAAACCGACTACTGAAATGTACCGTTATGCCTGATTTTCCTCTTCTGTTACCTACAGGGCATGTTTCTCAAGTACAAGATGACCTTCACAAACGGTGACGATTACTGGACCAGACATTTTTCGGCAGATCAATTTGGTACGCACATTTCTTTCTGTATTCAGCTATTTAGGCCCCCTTTACACAGGGCTGTGACCTTTGTTCCACCTGTGAGTGACCAAAAAAATGGCCAGGACGCTCAATAGTCGCCTAAACCCAGAAAATCCTGTTTCTATGTAACTGCTCCAGTGCCTCCCTTGAACCACCAAAACAGCAATTTTCGGGCATTTTCATGTTGAGCTACGAGCGACCAGTGCGTCCACTAAGCCACTTGCCTGCCTCCCCTGTGCTTCCCCTCTGCAACCTATGGCAACCAACGCGATTATAGGCAACATAGGCGACCCCCGAGTTTTGGGCAACCTTTGAGCCTCCTCTGTGCCTCCTCTGTGCCATCATCGGCGACCAACGGCAACTAACGGCGATCACTAGTCGACCATTCAGCCATGCTTTTGCCTCCTAGGCGACCCTTGAGGCACAAGGGAGGCAGAAGCATCGCCCAGATTGACGGTAAAATTTGCAACAGAACGGATCTATTACGTGCGACCATTGGCCGACCATTGTGCATCCATTCTGCAACCACTGCAATGCTTGTGCCTCCCTCCTGGCCAGTTTCATGGTCGCAAGGGAGGCCCAAAAGTCGCAGCCCTGTGTGAAAGGGGTTGCACAGACAAATCTGGGCACGTGATCACTGTACACGCACGGGCGAAGGCATTGTTCACGCTATTGCTATTGTACAAAGCAACTGCCCCATGATGGATAATCTTAAGAAAAGATAGCACAACGCTTTCGTCATTGAAGGGGCCTTCATGATAGAATTTATAGCATGCCCAAATATATATACGAACGGAAAAAGTTAGACCTAGTTTGCGCAAGAACTGTTGTTGACCAATGGTTAACCATCGTTCGACTAAAGTTAGCCCGAACTCTGTCTAGTGGACGATGGTTGACTACGCTAGTCAACTATTTGGAACCAGCCTACCGCGACTGGTTGCGCAACGATTTATAGCTGGTTATCAATAGCAATTTCCATAGCATAGTGCAGAGGGGACCAACTATCAACAAAAATGGGAGAAAACAAAACAATTGCTAAATTTCATTTTCCTTGCACAATTTTTCCATGTTGGTTTACGATTATGTCACTGTTGTCATCATTGTACATGTACAATAACATTGGCAATTATGTAAGATGTCCTAAACTATACACAATCGCTACTATTTGTGTAAATAAAGAGAAACAACAAGCATGACAAGTGTTGAGTAATTGTGCAACCGCCATTTGCTGACGGTCGTTGATATGACAACAGTTCGACTAGAGTCATTCGCACTTCACCTTCAGTGCGCATGCGTTAGGTACGTCACGAACCAACCACTAGTTAACCACTGGTCCTTGCTTGAACTTGCCCATTGCTGCCACGTTAGATCTAAACAGATCGAGTCTGTCAACAATATCTGCGTTGTGTGTAATTCATGGATTTTTTTTTTTGACGTAGACATTGGAAATATGACCAGTAAAGTGATCAATGTGCCCAATTTAAAATAAAATCCATGATATTGAAAAAACTGTGATTTTTTGCCGTTTTGCAATGCCAGGTGCAAAAATAATTCAAATTAGGTTTTTGCCATTCACCGACGTTTAAACACTGTATACTCAGTGTGTTACCTCCCGAGTGAAAGTTGGAAAAAAATCACTCGGGTGGGACTCGAACCCACGACCTCCTGCTTTCTAGTGCAGATGTCTTACCACTCGACCACCGAGCTACGGGGTAACGGGATCGGTTGGCTGGATCGAATCTGAACTATATTTCTTTTCTCCCAACATCCTTCTCAACATTTTGTTTTGCAGGAATTCTCCAAACGGACATCGTGTTCCTGATTCTTTTTGGGTTAATGTTCTTGGTGTCCCTGTACACAGCAAGTAAGTGTATATTAACAGGGTTCGAAATCAACGGTAGCCCGCTAGCCAAATGCTAGTCAAAACAGCGGCGGGCTAGTCAAACTATTCCTTAAGTAGCCCAGCTGGCGAGTCAAAAAAATATTGGGATACAGCAAAGATGAAAGGACAGGAAGAACTAAATCATGAAATTCAGAAAGCAAACCTCTTCAGCTTGTGCCCAATTTCATCCAACTGTTTTAAAAGGTTAAATTATTAGATATGGTTATTAAAAACACTGACAAAATTGCCTCAGAATTGAGCCTGAAAATATGCCATTCAGTTGTATTTTGAGCTAAAAACAAAACGGGCTAGTGAAAATGCCCGCGGCTAGTTAAGAGTCTGTTTCAGTAGCCAAGCTGGCTAGTGAACAAAAAAGTTCAGGTCGAACCCTGTATTAAACACTCTTGACAAACGTCAACGTTTTGGCATCAAAGCCACTATTCATTTTTGCTTGTACATTGTATGCAAAGTCTTGTGTGGTTTGGAATGTCCTTGTTTCTTTTTCAATTTCCAAGTTGCATGCCTGATTTTAACATCACTCCCTTCACAAGTCAGCTGACAACAAAGAAGACAACATGACTCCATAGATTCCTGACAATTATTAACCCTAAAGTACCTGAATCCATCAAAATCCACACCCCTGTTTTGGAGGATTTCGGCGGATCCAGGATACCTCCGTATTGAAAAAGTTGGGGGATTTTGATGGATTCAGGACAGTAAGCCTAGCGGTACTGCAGGATTTTGATGGATTCAGAATACCTCCGTATTGAGCAGTTGGGGGACTTTGATGGACTCAGGATCTCAACAGATTTACTCCCCGGCTAACTGGTGGATTTTGATGGACTCACTGGCCACCAACATTTTTTTTGCATGGCAAAATTGATGGATTTTGGCAGATTCAGGATACTTTCTAGTAAAAATACCCAAGGGATTAGCGTTTAAACCTTTTCTAAACCTTTTCTGTACTTTTGTTCTTGTTTGATCACAGATGGATTGCACTGTCGTCAGTTGCTGCACACCACGTACAAGATGTTCATGACTTGCATTGTCTTTTACAGTAAGGAATTCTTGGATATTGACAAATATGAGCGTCCTGTGTTTTGTTTTGCATGTACACCCCAAAAATACCTTTTAAAAGCGTAATTCGGATGTTTACTTTCTGAAAGTATCATAAGCTAACCGCCCCCAATGCTACAAAATTATTTATTATTATTATTATTATTATTAATCATTTCTGGTAATGAAACCAAGGATTCCTCAAAAGCGCCCTAGGCACTGTAGCTCGCAAGCCTGAAGAAACCTGTGGAGAGAAGACAATGAGAAGAAGTTACAGTTTTAGAGGCGGGAGGAAAAGCCCAGAAGAATATTCAGGGGAAAACCCACGGAATCAGGTAGGGACTGAAAACCCAATCCACATATTGACCCAGGCGGGATTCGAACCCGGGTCACAGCGGTGGAAGGCAAGGAGAGTATCGCTTCGCCAACCTGACTCCCCTACTACTACTAAATACTACTGAGTAGTAACCTATGGTATGCATTTCTTTCCATACAAGTGTGCACAACACACGTAGTATTCTGTGGTATTTGATACTTGATCCCCAACCAGTTAGGGTTAAAATAAGGCTAGCAAACTTTAAGTGTACGAACCGTACTGCACCACTCCCCAGGTGGTGTTGCAAATTTATTTCCAAAACGTGACAAATGCCATTTTGTCATCTTGTAGAATCCAACCCTCCTGTGGCGGCCCAAAACATATTTGACAAAGTTTAATGTTGTTAAATACAACTTCATAACTTAAAAAAGCAAAAAGTGTAGTACTATAAAGAGCTGTTCAGAATCACAATCATGGACATTTTTCACATTTTTCAATGGATATATTGCGTTTTGGAAATAAAGTCTTCAAATAATGGTTTTTTTTACATTTGTATAACGTTATTTTTTTTATTAAATGCATCCCTTCCTGTTTCCTGGGATAGCGCATCACTTACATGTACATATCACGTACATGTACAAATGTATGTGTGTCTACGTCTATGCACGTCCATTTTCGTCCATTTCGCACAAATGTGACTCAAACTTGAATCACATGACTTGTGACTCGGACTCGACCAAAATGACTGGAGACTCAGACTCAACTCTAGTGACCGGACTTTTTTTTTTTTTTTTTTTTTTTTTTTAGGGCACATGTGAATCAAAGGGAGATATCCTCTGTTTGGGTTGAATCTCCTCTTTAAAATGACACCCTGATCATGTCATTACATTCACGGTTGACTGAGCAGTGACCAACTTCATGAAAGGGTCCAACTTAAAGAATTGCGCCACTCTTCATGGTGGAATCTCTTCTTTTTTTTGTGACCGGACTTACAACTCTGGCTGGAGTTCATGGAAGTAAAGGTCGTCAGATATAGAATCGGCAAAAAAAATGCCACAAATGGTTCTGAATAATAATGGACACGTGAGGTAGGGTAGGTAGAGTTCGGACATTTTATGTCTATTTTTCTACTCTTTGTTTTCAGTGATCGCAATGATTCTATTCATCATCTACTACGCGGACTACGCCAGTGACGGAACGCCCCTGAACAACGTCAAGATGGCGGCGCTGGCGTTCATGGCCATTGGAGACGGCGTGTTCCTGCTCATGCTGATCCTCATGGGAAAGGGCTATACCATTACCAGGTAGGGGGTTGAAATACTTTAGACTTAGGATGAGGGGCTGCCATCCCAAGTGTCTGCCATACCTATTTCCCCCTAGTGCTTATGTAGTCTCATGAAATGTAAACCTTTGACCCCCGTTTGTATGTTCGTCAGTCCGTCGGACGTACATAAGTGCCGTTTTAAAGCTTCAATCTTTTGCCTGTCATTATCCGTCAACAGAGGGCGCATCAGTCATTCTGGCAGCGTCAAGATTGCTGTCTTGATGTGCATCTACACCATGCTGTATGCTGCCCTCTTTGTGTACCAGATTGCGGTAAGTATTAAAAAAAAACTTATATCACAAAATTACACTTTTGCTCTGCTATCGCTGACAACTTTGCAATTCTTTAAGTTCTGATTTTAAATGTTGTAAGTTGATATTGACCCCAAATGCCACTATTACACAAAAAACGGTGTGTGAAAAAAAGTGAAAAAAATTCTAATAATTTTGTGTGTGTGTGGGGTAAAGGGGCATAATAAAGGGGCTAGTATGAACTACATGTTGAAATTAAAAATCGCCAACTACACGAAAACTCAGAATTTGTGAAGCCATTTACCCTAAGGTCTGCTGTTGAGATATCAGTGCATCAGATTGTCATGGGCCTTTTCACTCCATAGCCTTTTATAATCTGTTGGATCTCTAGTTTGGATGAACGGATTTCCGTGGCATTTTTACTGAATATACACTAGAGTATATAACTAATATGCTCCAGCAAGATGAAATACTCATGCTTAGTAGTTTTTGAGAAATTAAAAGGTTTGTGCTGGCACAAAGTTTTTTTGGGACGCCCTGTGTAGGAGCGTCTGGTCAGGGAACCAGACTACTGCTGAGACCTAGGTTGATACTAGACCCCGGGTTCAAGGTTCTATTTTTTTCTGATGTGAGGCCATGTCCGAATCACTAAGCTACAGCCATGAATAAGCACGCGCACCTATGGAAGCCACTGGCTAGCGGCTACAGCCACTTCCCATAGACTCGCATGTCATCTCCAGCCGTAGCCACCTGATGCGGATACGGCTTGACCTTTGTGTATATCGCCCTCAGGTGTTTGACCCCGGCGAGGTGTTATACCTCTACGAGAGTCCCGCTGGGTTTGCGTTGATCGGTATCCGTGGCATCTGCTGGCTGTGGTTCATGTACGCCATCTTCTTCACCCTCAAGCACTACCCGGAGAAGAACCTCTTCTACGTTCCCTTCTTCTTGTTCTACACAGCCTGGTAAGATAATACTACCAATACGGTAATCCTTACTTTTAGGACACCTCTATTTTGTACGAGTTCTGTTCAAAACTGACTTTTGCAGATGACTGTCCAGTACCAAAGTGACTTTTGCAGGCTAAAGCAGTCTTTTTTTCTTCAAACTCATGTTAGTTGTAATTTTGAAAGCACTTTCAAAGAAAATGTGACTAAATTCTACCTTTTTTTGCAGTTCGCCATCTTGCTTTTTTAATATATTTTCTGTTTGTCATTGTCATCTTTTACTCCTCATAAATCAAAGCCTGCCCTCTTTCTACAAAATTAAACATGCTGATTCAAGAGGTGTCATTGCCAAATGTTCAAATGTGCCAAGAAATATCAGAATGTCACTTTTGATTGTCATTTAGTCAGCTGTTTTGGTGAGTCTTTAACCTTATATAGGAAAGGGGTCCTAAAGGTAAGGATTACCAATAATACTTGCTAGTGCGTCGATTGTCAGATTGACCTACTGGTATGACGTAACCCATAGAGCTATATTAAATTACTAGAGTGCTAACTCTTCATTCTTGCGCGGGGGGACACTTTGAAGCCGCTCTGGGCGCAGACATTTTGAATTGATGTGCGTGTTTGTTAAACACAATCAAAATAGATGGATTGAATTATAAAAGTGTACTCTAAATGCAACGCGCAAGTACTTACGCAAACAACTTAAGCGCGTCACAACGGTTAAAAAAACGTCACGGCGAAAAGCATCTGCAGCGGAGGGACGCGCACACGTTGCGCTGTTTGCGTAGAGCAAAATGATACGCTCATTTGTTGATCGTGCGTTTTGGTTTTGGGCGTGTCGGCTTCGATGACGCACCGGTGTGGAATACAAACGCAGATATGCAAATAGCCGTACAAAAGCCGTACACAATTTCGAGTTTTCTATAAGTTTGTGCACAAACATGGATGCGCCCATGAGGCATTACTTTGTACATCGAGTTAGCACTCTAGTAATTTAATATAGCTCTATGGGTCAACCTAATTTCAATATCTACACTGTACCAATTGGGTGCTGCGTTAAACTTGACGTATAAGTGTGCAGGAAAGGAAAAGCAGGCTATAAGCAAACTACAGGGGAGGGGGTACAGACAGGACACAACAACCAATCACATGATAGAAGCACAAGGCCATTTCTCAAATGCACATGTGTTATGAGGTCAGCACCCGATTTCATGAAACCCATTGTAACTTACGAAGCATCGCAGCTGGGACGCGTCCTGCGATTTATTTCACAAAGCATGTAGTAAGTACGACGTGTCTTAGGTGTTTTTATAGCAAAATACATTGACTTATATGTATTTATTCAACGCACAGTGAATGGTCGTCTGATTTTCAGCAAAGAGTCATCGGATCTCTTGAAATTTTTGTAAAGTGTAAAACAAAATGCGGATGTATGATGCAGTTTTAAAAGGAAACCAAGCTTACTGTGGATTGTTAGCTACATGTTCTTTGAAGTTTCAACTGCAATATTGCAAGCTAATTCATATTTAGGTTGATGCATATTCCATTTACAACTTAACACACATTGTCTCTGTATTCTAGTCTCGTTTATTTAATTTTTATGGCAAACAAACTTGCTAGGAAAAGACGCTTCTCATTTTGCGATGACCAAAAGACACGTTGTAACTTGAGACATGTTTTAAACCGTTAATAAACTTATGACGCGTTAATCACATTGTGAATCGCAAATTGAGACATGTTACATGTCACAACTCAAGTTGCAACGCGTCGCAGCGCTTCGTGACATCTGCACCCGATTTCACGAAGCGCTGCGACGCGTCGCAACTCGAGTTACGACGTGTAACACGTCGCAACTCGCGACGCGTTGTATCATCCATTTCACGAAAGTTGCGATGTGTTGAATGCGTCGTAAGTTCCTTGACAACAGCTTATAACACGTCGCAAGTTACGACGTGTCTGGTGGTCATCGCAAAATAAAAAGAGTCCCTTTCTTAGCCAGTTTATTGCCATAAACATTACATAAACAAGATTATAATACCGAGGCAATGTGTGTAAAGTTGTAAATAGAAAATTTATGGAATAATTATGAATTAGACTGGAAAATAGTAGTTGAAATTTCAAAGTAGCTATACAGTCCACTGAGAGCTTGTTTTCCTTCAAAATTGCATCGCACGACCGCCATGTTGTTTTACGTTTTAACAAATTTCGAGCTGAGATCCAACGACTCTTTGTTGAATATCAGACGACTATTTACTGTACGCTGACTCAAGACATAAAACAGTCACCGAGTTGTGCCATAAATACACATATGACGCGTCGCACTTACGACGTGTTTTGTGAAATGGATCGCAGGACGCGTCGCAGCTGTGACGCATCGTAGGGATACGATGCGTCGCAGCGCTGCGATGCATCGTAAGTTACGAAGAGTTTGGTGAAATCGGGTGCAGGTGTAGGTCTTCGGTCTACCTGGTAAGAGAGCTTATTAACTCTGTCCAAGTGGCACCTTTGCCTTTAAAGGGAATATACAATATTTGCAAACATCGAAATATAAAACTACCAAGTTTTTATGATATGCCTTACTAGGATGTTGGTAAATGACAGTCTGAAGCATCCTGTAAAATAATGGCACCTGGTGTGAAGTCATTTTCAACAAAATGGTATTTTTGTATAAATTTCCAACGGTGGTCGGCCGATCACCGTTGGAAAAACCTTACTTTTTTTCAACTACTGCTCCAAATTCACCATTTTTTCAGACCAAATCTTGTTTGCTATAAATTGGTTACATGTTCATGAACGGGTGCAAGCTAGACTGGTTCCCTTACCTTACAATTTTCTGGCATCTATAAATTTATCCATTTTACTTTTAGTGGAGTCAGGGAACCAGACTACTCCACCATTCGTGGTTTTCTTGGTTTTTCCTGCATTTTCGAAAACACAAAACTTCAAACATGTCAGTGTAACAATATTTGATCTATTATAGTTACCCCTCAAATAGTTCATTTCTGAAAATTACAGCAAAAGCCAATGATGTACATTCCCTTTAATAACAAAAACTACATTTTTCTATTCTGAATCCTTTGAATCCTTTACTGACAAGAGGGTATTTTTCAAATTAGGTTTTGCCCTTCATTGATTGATATCACCCGACGCAAAACTCCATCTTCTAATTGTTTTGACCAGGTTTGTCTCGACCCCCATCATGATCCTGATAGCGACCTACGTGTTCCCCAAGTGGTGGCGAGAGAAGGTCATGAATGTCATAGAACTGCTGATTGCATTCACCGCACAACTGGCGTTCCTGGTAAGCAAGTTTGACACTCTGCTAAGCAGATGTCCTTACTCTCGCTTACCCTAACTCCCTGGGCATTCTTTTTCATTGCATTCACCGTCCAGCTGGTGTTTAAAACAACTTTGACCCTCTGCTAAGCAGACATCTCACTATCACTAAGGCCCAAAAAAAAAAGTCGGTCTCTGGTCAGACCAAAGTTCCGGAATTGATGCGGCGACGCGTTTTTGTTTTGGTTTTTTTGGTCGGCTTTTTTTTTTTTCAAGCTTGGATTGTACAGACAAGGTGGGTACTATTTTGCTATCGTTGTGTCCTCATATACATTGGTGTCCTCCATCACTTGCCTTCTTGCCTTTGTGGAATTTCCCCATTCCTTGGTGCTCCTTGGTACAAAAAATTGAGGTGGTGCAGCAATAGAGATCGCTGTTGTAGCTACCGCAGAAAATTTGAAAAAAAAAAAAGATTGAGGCGCATGATTAAAATCGAGTTGCTCGCTGACCAGACACCAACTATTTTTTTTTTTTTGGCCTAACCTAATCTCCCTCGGCATTCTTTCTAGGATCTTTCCTCCACAATCCTCCACTAAGAAGGAAACCGTGGGAATTTGTTTGAAAGTGATATTCCAAAGTGAGGTCACAGTGTTGTATACTTTACATTCCTCAGCCCTTCCAAACCATTCAAACCTCCGGATGAAGTTTGAAGGATATGGCGCACTCGTAGATCAGGGAAAATATAATGTTTCTGTGCTCCATATGCATCTTTGTTTATGAGACACAAACGCACTATTCCGTGTTTCACTCACACTCTTGGGATTACAAAATTCTACGTTAGGCCAAAAAAAAAAATATTCGGTCTCTGGTCAGACCAAAGTTCCGGAATTGACGCGGCCATGGGGCTTTTTTCTTTTTTTTGTTCAAGCTTGGATTGTACAGACAATGTGGGGTACTATTTTGCTTTTTGGTGTCCTCATGTACATTGGTGTCCTCCATAATTTGCCTCGGTGCTTTCGATCATTTGCCTTGGTGCAATTTCCCATTCCTTGGTGCTCTTTGGTAAAAAAAAAATTGAGGAGGTGCGGAAGTAGAGGGCGCTGTTGGAACATTTTTGAAGAAAAAAAGATCGATTTGCATGATTAAAATCGACGCGCGCGCTGACCAGAGACCGACTTATTATTTTCTTTGGCCTTTATGCCCTTTTTTCTCTCATTGTGGCTTATTGATGAATAAAAATATAAATTGAAAATATTCAATTACAGATCATAACCAGACCCTCGGCCGCCAATAAGAACTTCCCTTATCACGTGCGGACGTCCCAAATCGGCGTGGTCAACGACCCTTACGGCGGTCCTGCAAACAACGTTGACGGGTTTGCCCACCATGGCTACGGCAACAATGTCATGGAGGGCGAGGGGCAATTGCCCAACTTCACTGAGATGTTTGCTGTCACAGCTGCCTCCAACCGACCGGTCGCAAACGGATACATGGTTAATAATAACGCGGTAAGTTGACTACATGCACAATGTACGTCCCGACCATTGAATGAAGTTGGCCGTTTGAAACAAATCTAGGAGCGACTCCACGTGATAGTTCAATGGACCGATCCAGTAAGCACCGCCCCATGGTGTTCTGACCAATCACAGCCGTGATTTATGTCCGACGTGCGTGCACAAAAGTCCGACATGCGTGCACGCGCGTATGATGCGCGCGGAAGGAACATGCAGCGCGGCATTGGAGAGGAGCACGTGTTAATTTGCCCACGTGCGCACTGGGCGGAGCTTACTGGATCGGTCCATTGATGCCATCACTTGCACTGCAGCGACTCCAGGCTGCAGTCACTGGAAAATTGATACTAAACCCTTGCCCTCTTGGGTATTCTGGGGAGAAACCCTGCTGAATGCAACAAACATGTCACAATGAGAAGCCCGGCCTGTGCAGCCAGATGCATCAGGTCCAAAGTCTCAAGGCCCGGGCCCTCGGAGTCTGTGGTCACCCACTGCAGCAGGATACAACTGTGGCATTGTTCAATGGGACTAGCTCTCATTGTCTCAGAATTGACTGTTTTGATGGCTCAATACAGCAAGGTCCCACAGACTTTAACACCTGATGTACTGTGTTGCGTCTGGCTAATGTTCGCTTGCCTAAAACCAATATCTATTTAGCTTGACTTGAGACATTCCCTATACTACAAGTGGTTCAGCGCAATTTCGAAAACTCCAGACTGAAATTGGTGTCCGTAGGGAATGATAATCCAAGAAATCCATAACTATTTTTTTTTGGGGGGGGGGGGGGTCACCTAGCCTGCAGCCTCGCCTGCTCCCAATTTCATGAAACTTGTCATTGTTGTGATGCAACGCAGGGCTGCAATGCGTCGGATCCCCTACGATGGGTCATATCCCCTACAATGCGTCGTATCCCCTACAATGTGTCGTATCCCTACGATGGGTCATATCCCCTACAATGCGTCGTATCCCCTACAATGTGTCGTATCCCTACGATGGGTCATATCCCCTACAATGCGTCGTATCCCCTACAATGTGTCGTATCCCCTATGATGAGTCGTATCCCCTTCAATGCGTCGTATCCCTTACGATGCATCCTAGGGGGAAGTGTGACACGTCATAGGTTTACTTATAACACAACACAATGACTGTTATCTCTGTTTTCAGTGTAAGAGGCTGTGGGATGATTTGAATGACCCCATACACCGTAACAGTTTCATATGAGAAACTGTCATTTAAAATGTGCATGTTGCTTGTAAACATTCTCTCTGTAGACGAACAATCCAGCAATTGCATCTATGTTTGTAGCCAGTTCTCCCTTGGTAAGACATATATACATTTGACCTATGATTTGGCATTTGACCCACGACCTCTTGAAACCTGTAACTGCCTAACATCACCAACCCTGTAATATGAAAGATGGCCTCGAATTTGGCTTTGGGATACTTTAATATAACAATAAAATGCGGTCAGGTCCTCATGATGCAAAGTGTGCACAACTTTCTTTTGTTTTAAATGTGCATAAATCTTGGTATCTTTCCTTGAGAGCCCGATTCCCTCGGCAATGCCTCAAGATTCAACCCTCCCCCTCCCCCTCCCCCTCCCCCACACCCACTAATGGCTCCTCCAAACTTTCTCTTTACCGACACGTAACGGTTGAGGGGTTACTTGTGCACGGAGCCCATATCGAGTAACAGATGGTCGACTAATCATCTAACCACACATTCACTTTACCCATCAGAGTGGTAACAATGCACCGTCATTGGGTGACCCGGTGTACCCACCGACGTTACCCACGGCCCCACCGCCGGCACCCATACACCAGGGCCCGTACCCTGGCCCTGAAATGGGCAACCAGCAGCTGACGCAACCACCGTCTATTAACCACAGACTCATTTTACCCATCAGAGTGGTTACAAAGCACCGTCATCGGGTGACCCGGTGTACCCATCGATGTTACCCATGGCCCAACCGCCGGCACCCATACACCAGGGCCCGTACTCCGGCCCTGAAATGGGCAACCAGCAGCTGACACAATCACTGTCTACTAACCACAGACTCATTTTACCCATCAGAGTGGTAACAAAGCACCATCATTGGGTGACCCCGTGTACCCACCGACGTTACCCACGGCCCCACCGCCGGCACCCATACACCAGGGCCCGTACCCCGGCCCCGAAATGGGCAACCAGCAGCTGACACAACCACCGTCTATTAACCACAGACTCATTTTACCCATCAGAGTGGTAACAAAGCACCGTCATCAGGTGACCCGGTGTACCCACCGACGTTACCCACGGCCCCCCTGCCGGCACCCATACACCAGGGCCCGTACCCCGGCCCCAAAATGGGCAACCAGCAGCTGACACGACCACCGTCTATTAACCACAGACTCATTTTACCCATCAGAGTGGTAACAAAGCACTGTCATCGGGTGACCCGGTGTACCCACCAACGTTACCCACGGCCCCACCACCGGCACCCATACACCAGGGCCCGTACCCCGGCCCTGAAATGGGCAACCAGCAGCTGACACAACCACCGTCTATTAACCACAGACTCATTTTACCCATCAGAGTGGTAACAAAGCACCGTCACTGGGTGACCCGGTGTACCCACCGACGTTACCCACAGCCCCACTGCCGGCACCCATACACCAGGGCCCGTGCCCTGGCCCCGAAATGGGCAACCAACAGCAGATACAATCACCGTCTATTAACCACAGCCTCATTTTACCCATCAGAGTGGTAACAAAGCACCCTCATCGGGTGACCCGGTGTACCCACCGACGTTACCCACGGCCCCATCGCCGGCACCCATACACCAGGGCCCGTGCCCCGACCCTGAAATGGGCAACCAGCAGCAGATACAATCACCGTCTATTAACCACAGCCTCATTTTACCCATCAGAGTGGTAACAAAGCACCCTCATCGGGTGACCCGGTGTACCCACCGACGTTACCCACAGCCCCACTGCCGGCACCCATACACCAGGGCCCGTGCCCCGGCCCCGAAATGGGCAACCAGCAGCTGACACAATCATCGTCTATTAACCACAGACTCATTTTACCCATCAGAGTGGTAACAAAGCACTGCCATCGGGTGACCCGGTGTACCCACCGACGTTACCCACGTCCCCACCACCGGCACCCATACACCAGGGCCCGTACCCCGGCCCTGAAATGGGCAACCAGCAGCAGATACAATCACCGTCTATTAACCACAGACTCATTTTACCCATCAGAGTGGTAACAAAGCACTGCCATCGGGTGACCCGGTGTACCCACCGACGTTACCCACGTCCCCACCACCGGCACCCATACACCAGGGCCCGTACCCCGGCCCTGAAATGGGCAACCAGCAGCAGATACAATCACCGTCTATTAACCACAGACTCATTTTACCCATCAGAGTGGTAACAAAGCACCGTCATCGGGTGACCCGGTGTACCCACCGACGTTACCCACGTCCCCACCACCGGCACCCATACACCAGGGCCCGTACCTCGGCCCTGAAATGGGCAACCAGCAGCAGATACAATCACCGTCTATTAACCACAGACTCATTTTACCCATCAGAGTGGTAACAAAGCACCGTCATCGGGTGACCCGGTGTACCCACCGACGTTACCCACGTCCCCACCACCGGCACCCATACACCAGGGCCCGTACCCCGGCCCCGAAATGGGCAACCAGCAGCTGACACAATCAACGTCTATTAACCACAGACTCATTTTACCCATCAGAGTGGTAACAAAGCACCGCCATCGGGTGACCCGGTGTACCCACCGACGTTACCCACGTCCCCACCGCCGGCACCCATACACCAGGGCCCGTACCCTGGCCCTGAAATGGGCAACCAGCAGCTGACACAACCACCGTTGTCCATGCTCAGTTACCCACCAAATGGTAGCGAGCCTAATAACCATGCGGTAAGAGGAACGACCGATGTCTGCTTTGAAAGTTGCATGCATGGCTAGTTTGAATAGTCGCTTGCTGGCTGGCAAAACTAAATTGTGTGCAGTTGTTGAAGTAAAGGTAGACACCATTTGCAAAAAAATGATGTGTTTTTGCCGATTTGATGTACAAGAATACGATCAATCTGAAGCAGGTTTTTGAAAAACTAACCTGTCGATAATTCAGCTTAGCAGATATCACAATTTTTTTGAAAACTGAAAACAACTCTTCATTTTCTCAAAGCAACACATAGGTTTCCGTTGAAAGCACGATGGTTTGGTCCTAACCATCATAAGGAAATGATGGTGATTCCTCTTTACTCAATAACGACGGCACACTGGAGGCAACGATTTCACTGGATGCTTGATCCTATTATTTACTTACAAAATCCGTTTCAGTTTCATTTTCTAAAGCTTGTAAATGGTGTCCATTATTTTTATTTGCTTCATATTTTTTTCTGCTTAGCATGCTTAGTGTTGAGGCCCATTCATACTTCACTCGAATGCGAAAACGAAGCGAATTTGACGTCACGAAACATTTGCTGCAAAATTTACAGGAGTTGAAATGTGTCCAACTTTTGCAAACTTGTAGCACGTCAACTTGACATAGCGTCACAAATTGACGTCCGCATTCAATTTCGAGCCGGGTATGAACCGGCCTTGAAGCTGATGTCAGAGTATCGCTCTGTGCATATACTGAGGAGCAGCAGGTGTAACAGCTTTCATATTTGCCTGCATCGCAAGGTTGCATGGATGGTCACTCGCTCACACGCTCGCTTTCAAAGCAAAATCTTTTGGCGATTGTTGTATTGTTCCATGTTTGTTTTGTGTAGTTTTAGGCAGCTAGATGTTGGTGTATTGCACTGTCAAGGGCGGATCCAGAACACATTTTTCTAGTGGATTCTAGATGCTCTGTGGTGCGATCTGAGGCAATTTCTGACCACTTTAACCAATGTTCTTTTGAGGAAAAGATGGTGGTGTACTCATTGCCTGCCTTTATTGCGATGTCACATAAAAAAAAAAAAAATTGGTTTCATTTGGGGGGGGCATGGCCCCCTTTGCCCCCCCCCCCCCCCCCCCCCCCCCCGGATCCGCCACTGTGAACTGTGCATGCATGAATATGCACATGGCACTTTTAAGTTAGTGATAAACCAAGTAACATTATCCATGTTATTTCCACAACCGTATCAATTTGGCAGAATTTGGCAAATTTCAGGCACTTCATCCCAAAGTGATTTCAGACATGTTGGGATTCGTTGTACATGTATATACATTGGCAGTATTACTTACCAAGGGAGTTTCCAAAACCTCGGGTTTGTTTCCAGCTGTGGCTCAAGATATATTGAGAGCATGATTAGGCAAACACCTATGGGTCTATCAATGTCTATACATGTATATGCTGCTTCAGGAGCATGCTGAGTTAAGAAACTTTAGCCTGTTATAAGCACTGTAATACTGCCACGTCGAACTCAATTAAGTTGATATTTTAATTTTTTTTATTTTGGCATGGCAGTAGTACAGTGTTTAGAACTATATTGCTTGGCAAATTGCGTTTGGCACAGCACTGTTCTTTTATAGCTGGCTTTGCAAATAACAATACTCACGTGCAAGTCTCGTATGTAACAGACTCATTTCAATGCATATTGGTGAATTATGTTTGGACTAAAATCAGTGAACAAAATTAGAAGACATTTTTGAGGTGGCACCACGTTTGCGCGCATGCCGTACGTGTTCTTAAAGACAAGACTGGCGCGCATTTTGGTGACCCTTATGGTCGAAGGAGCCCGGAGTGCGTGTGTACTACCTGTAGTCAGGTGGCTTAGGGCCAATTTTTGACAAGATCGTGACCGACTGGTCCAAAGCACCAAACTTGACAGATAGATTGTTACAGCCTTATAGAAGATATTTAGAAGGGGTGACACCTGAATTTTTTTTGGAAAGGGTGCCTAATTTGCATAAATTGTTTATCCCTGCCGGGTAATATATTTATTGCCATATTTGGGTATATTTTTAATTTTTTTATTTTTTGAAAAGTATATTTTGGTGATTCTACTTACACATCCTTACTTCAATAACACTTTCTAAAGCATTTAAGACTGACTGGATAATTATGAGGACATAGTAACGATCCAAAATGGCTACTATTATATCCTAAAGTTTTGCGCATTAACCTTGTCTTCAGATATCATCAAGTAGTCTTGCCAAACCTTAGTATTGATGAGCTTCACAGTCACCAAGTTGCTTACTGACTCAGTTACTCGATTAAAACTCCATGAAAAATCATGTGAACAATGATAACGTGATATTTAGCCCAGAAAACGAAATTGGGCTAAAAAGTAGGTGAGGGGTTGCCTATTAAACGTGGGGACTTGAACAAGTTTGAGGAAATTCCCAAAATTATTGGTAAGAAAACATTTGGACGTAGACATCATTATTTAAAAAAAACAATAACTCTTATTTTGGGGGATTCATCCTTGAACTTGATCAAGTCCCCATATGTTAGGCAACCCTTCGCCTCATTTTAGCCCAATTTACGGATACCTCATTTTCCCCCCTTTTATGTTTTTGTGGGCTAAATATGATATAATTTTTCACATGATTTCCCATTTATTTTGGTTAGGGCAACGCTGCCAGTAAGTAACTTTGTGAATTTAAAGCTCATCAATACTGAGGTTTGGCAAGACTACGTGATGATATCGGAGGAAAAAGGAAATGCGCGCAACTTTAGGGTATAGTGGTAGCCATTTTCGATCTTTATTATGTCCTTATAATCTTCAAGTCTCCGATTTGCTTTAGAAAGTGTTATTGAAGTAAGGATGTGTAAGTAAAATCACCAAAATATACTTTTCAAAAAATAAAAAAATAAACATCTACCCAAGTATGGGAATAAATATATTACACGGCAGGAATTAACGCATTATGCAAATTAGGTCCCCTTCCCAAAAGAATTTCAGGTGTCACCCCTTCTAAATATCTTCTTTGTTAGGGCTATTATAATAAATCTGCCAAGTTTGGTGCTTTGGACCAGTCGGTCACGATTCCGATCGTATGCCACCTGACTACTGAGCGCGACTCGCGCGAGCCTGGTGCCACATCAGGAAATGGCTATCGCTGTATTTGTCTGTGGTTGCGGATCTGTAAATGGGCCCAGAATTGCTAATGCGGGCCAAATCACAATTTGGATGCGTAATAACTAACCTGATGAAGCGTTAGCTCAGTGAACGCTGTATATTTCGAGAAAACAGAACAAACATAAACACAGTGTCCTAGATCTCGATTTCAATTCCAAAGTTGCTGAGTCATATTTTGAATTGCACCCTCGCTCGACACAATCCCGAAATCAGCATTCGGGACATGATTCTCATTCAACCGGTTGTCAAGCATTTACAAATTCACCAAATGGCAAACCCACTACAAATGAGGACTCATGGGTCAGATTCACGGAAATTTCCAAAAATGTGTCACCTGACACATCTTTGGAAAATCCATTTTTAAAAGCCTTTAAATGCACAGGACTTTTGTTAAATATACACTACACGTAGTAGTTTATTTTTTTTAATATCTTTATTTATCATGTGGTTTCTTTTGAGGTGGAGGTTCTTTAAAACACCAGCCAAATTAATGCTCACCATAATAACTAATGCTGTTGTTACATTGTGAGAAAGCTCCTAAAAAAAATGTTTATAATTCAAACATATTCCCACAAAAAGTGCTTCATATAGTCCCCACTGTTGCAGATAATTGTTCAAATCCTATGCAGGCAATAGTTCAGCAAACCCTACATTGAACCTTCAAATTGACCACGTCACCTGCGTTGTCCAGCAACCGACAAGCAACCAAAAACTTTCATATTTAAAGCATCTTATTTTGCCCACATTTAACATTTTAAAAAGTCCATGCGCTTAATTTTTCTTTTGGGAATGCATTTCGTGCAACTTTCTACTCCTCTTAAATGTATGAAAACCATCTGACATCCCGTTTTTGTTAATTTCATTGAAAAGTGTACTTCTTTAAACATTAAAATTAGCCATTCCTTTGTGGAAAACTGAGGGCGCTGTTGCTGTGATGTCATTTCAGGAAGCCACTGTTCAGTTTAGGGGGTTTCTGTTCAGATTGTGAACCCAAAATGTGCTCATTGAAAACATTTGTAAGAAAAGTTGCTCATTGGCTTACTGCCGTGTACCGGTACTGACAACAACGAATCACCAAAGAAAAGACAATTTACAACAGCAAAACATCCAAAATTCTAGCAACGTTTTGTACTGTAATAGCTGTAAATAATTAAGATTTCTGCCCGGAATGACAACCAGGCATGCAACTTGTCCTCGGATCAGCTGATTTCCTTGTTTTTCACTTCTCAAGACTGCCATTACAAATTGAAAAACACTGTACAAATTCTTGTGTAGTTTGGAGTTTCCTCAATTTTCCTAAATTCCTAGTTGCATGCCTGGACAACACACTTTTGCTCATGAATGTGGAAATTAGCATTAGCCTAAAAACAAAAAAGGCTCCAAAATGCCCTTGAAATTAGCAAAACGAAAATGGAGAAATGAGGTTAAATGTGACACAAAGGTGCGTTTTCAAGGATCGCATTAAACAAATTACGTCAATACTGTTAAACTTTTCATATTTTAAAAGATAAACAATGTACATGCAGTGATGCAGAAGACAATTGCTGAAAGTGCATCATGTGTAAACTGAATGTGACATGGTCTGCAGTTTCACATTTCATTGTTTGGATGATTTATGTTACTGGTTCGATTGACGCAAGATTATTTTTCTGTCCCAATTCAGAACAGTAACAGCAGCAACAGTTCCTTCATCAAGAACAACGGATTCATGGACCCTCACTAGATCGTCATGGTAGCACACCTCTCAACCAATCCGCAAGAGCGTGGGTAGCCGTGACAACAGAGTGAGCCAATCAGCTGGGGAGGGGAACCACTCACTGGTATTGTTACACCATACCAACATAGACCTTTATCATGCTGCCACCATTTCAGTCATTCCCTGTATCCAATAACAGCACTGAGTGATAATGTTTTTTGTGCAAAAAGGAACCAGACTATTTTTTGTTCCAGCCTCGCTTTGGTTACCTTGGTTTGAATGGGGAAAAATAAAGATCCTCGCAACATGATAATGGTCTATTGCAGCCAATCAGCAACAAGTACATGTATGGGTATTAAAAGCCGTGTCCAAATTACGTGACTACGGCTTAAAATTACACACGCACCTATGGCAGCAGCTGCGGCTACTTGTCATAGACCTGTGTGCTATTTCCAGCCGTAGCCAAAGAATTCAGACACGGCTTAGATTAGATCAAGAACTATGGCTATGCATAGTTTTTATACTAAACTTTTATTATATAAAAAAAACACATGCTTGTTGAAATTGGTTGAGATAGTCTAGTTGGCTATTTGGAGACAGTCTTACCAATGTTTGCCACATCACTGGTGACCAGCAGCATTACCCATCTGAAATGTACAGGGAGCCAGGAGAAAGAATTTCATGATAAGTCTGGTTCCCAGTCCAAAAGATTTGGACTTTTCTGACAAATCTCGGGCAGGCAGCTCCCACAGCTAAAAAGACAAAACAAACAGGGTAGCATGCATCCTGCCTGTTTCCGAAAATGTCTGAAATTTACCGAAAACATTTTCGCTAACTTTTACAAGAGCTTGGGTGTTTGTTGGCGTATAATAGTTTTTATTTAGATTTACCCCTCCACCCCCCCTCAAAAAAAATGCCGTATTGTTTTTTTTTTTTCATTTTGAATATGTTGAGTTTATTAAAGGGAAAATACAACATTTGCAAACATCAAAAAATAAAACTACCAAATCATTTTGAAATACCTTGCTGGACTGTTAGTGAATGACAGTGTAAAGCATCCTGTAAAATCATGGCACCTGGTATACTGTCATTTTCAAGAAAAGTGGTATTTTTGTATCAATTTCCAACGCTGGTCGGCCGATCAGCGTTGGAAAATACTGGCCCCAATTGACCATCGCACTTGTTTGCAATCGATTACACACCTATGAACGGGTACAAGCCAGCTACACTGGTTCCCTGACCTTACAATTCCCCAATGTATGTAAACTGCTCTGTTTTTTCTTAAATGGAGTCAGGGAACCAGACTACAGGAAAATGATTGTTTTTCTTGCTTTTTATAGCATTTTCGAACCCAAAACCTCAAAAAAGTCAGTGTAACTATATTTGCTATATATTTCCAACCCCCCAATTCCATCCATTTCTGAAAATTACAGCAAAAGCAAATGATGTATATTCCCTTTAATGCATTGCTTGCATTTAAAAATTCCAATGCCATGTATATTACCTAGTAATAAAGCGTCCATTGTAGACTTTGTGCACACGTATGAGGGGCAGTCTTTGCTGCGTCATGTTCGAGTTTCCAATGTGATGGCTACCTGACCTGCGATTTGTCAAACCAGTCATAATCATTTGGTCTGGAAACCAGACTATTTATTTGTCTTTTCACTAGAAGCGTTTGCGCTTAAATTTAAATGCGTAAGTGCAACGTATATTTAACGAAATGATCTATGGTGCATCTTAAGCACCATTTTCTAGCAAAAAAACAAACGAATATTTATCAGGCAAGTTTCCATAGCCCCAAACTACTCAAGTTATTTTGGAAACGTACATTTTTAACTTGCAATACAATGTAAATGATTCTTTGATAGCAATACAAATTTACAGTAGGAGTTTTGTTATGTACATATATGTGGTTTATTTTACTTTTTGTAGTTCACTTTGCTTTTTTTACTTTCATTTTGTATTGAAGATACCAGAAACTGTATAATACACATTGAAGTTTATCGAAACAGGAGACTGAAAAGTCCTACTTTTGCACACGCACCTTACTTTGTAGTATTTTTGTTTTTGTTTTATAAATTTCAGTATCGATATATATTCAGAGGCTGATGGTCCCTTGAGCTAAGGGGCTGAAAATGAAACGAAAAAAAACAAAGTTGAGAATTGCTTGCTGGATTTCATGAGAATCAGAATAATCTTATACAAAATAAAAAGAGAATTTTATCCAAAAGTCAGTGCAAAATTTGTTGACTTTGGAGGTTGGCAAACAAATCAAAGTCAGCAGAAATAATTGGAAACTGAAAAATGCCATCATAACCAAAGATAGAACTAAGATCTTAAATTTCAAAGATAAGAACAAAACGTAGAAACCTCCGTGTAGGAACATAGGTAGTAGAAAAATCAATCTTATAGAAAACAGACTATAATTTATGTTACCCAGTAATTGGAGTGTAAATTTGAGTGTGATTTGAGTGAAAATTGTTAGTAAACACATTTATTCCAGTTGGCTATGATCAATCATTTCATAAATTTATTCTTTAATTAAAAAGAAAACAAATTATGTGAAGATTCTTCATAAAGTTGTTTGCCTGCCACATACTGATTGTAATCAACTGGGGGCATTTATGTTTTTCTTTTTTTTACTTGGTCCCCCTTTCATTTCTTTTTAATAATTTTTGTAAATAATGAACTGTGTGATTGAATTGCTTGATTGACTTGTATTGACAGTTGTTGTAGTTGGTTGATGTGTACATGTACTTAGGGGTCGTTTGCAATGATGGCCTCATGCACATGTAATTGCTAATTTGTGACCTGTTCTGTCAAAATCAGACTTTCTGGGCATAAGGTCAAAAATGAGATTTTTGCATATTGTTAAAATATGTACATTTCCCGTTTAATAGGTGGTTTAATTTTTGAAACCTGTAATTCCTGGGCAAAGTTATGCTACATATTTGGAAGTTCATTGTGTTGAAAACGGAGAAAATGGCCACGAACGTCACAAAACAGACATTTCTTTAACTCAGGCATGCAACTTTTCCTCGGATCAGCTGATTTCCTCTTTTTTTTACTTCCCATGTGAGCCATTAAAAATAGAAAAACACTGTACAAAGTCTTTGAAAGATTTTAAGTTCCTCTTTTTTTGTGACTTCCCAGTTGCATGCCTGTTAACTGATATACCTCAACAAATCATAAAAAATACTATATTTAGAGTTCAAATTAGGGTTTCAAACTTTTATAGTATATTTTAGACATGTTCAGGATTACAAATATGCAAAATTTAGAAAATCGAAAAAAAAAGCACCCCACAGCGTTTTTTGGCCCTATCTGAATTTCAACCTCTGCCCAGAAGCGTCTGCCTTTGAAAGAACAGGTCACATTTGATCTTCTCCAAACTTAGTTTTGGGCATTTATTTCCATGAACCACATCCATCTTATGAACATTCTTCAACCCTAACTCTCAGTCCTCACAGCTTAACCAGGGGTTAGTGGAAGATTTTAGAGGATTAATGTGGCTGTTTTCCTATAAAGTACCTAAGGCCCCCCCCCCCCCCCCAAAAAAGTCTCCAGTTTCTGGTATGGAGCTTGCCCCAAAAGTGGTGCGGCAACGGCTTTTTTTTTTTTTTTTTACTTTATTTTCCTTCAAATGTCGGCTGATGACTGCAAATGGTGCCCGACTAAATTTAGTGCAAAATGTATTGGAGCCCAGAGAGGCCACATAAAGCTTATACCTGATCATAACCCCATGATGGAGACATCATTTTACATTGAAAATTTTTTTTTAAATTTTGCCGACGCGCATGGCTACGGCGACGCGCGCGGAGACTTTTTGGGGGGCCTAAAACATTGATTTTCGAGGATGCATTGTGTTAAGGTCTTAATCTGTACTTAAAAAAAACTGTACTTAACTTGCATTGTGTATGCTTGCAAGTTAGTAGGGACACCAGTAAGATGTCGTCTGAGTATCATCCGGTCAACAGAGCCAGCACGCTATAGACCTTTCTACACGTGGTTGGCAAACTGCACATTTTGCCAACCATGGGTTGCAAAACCATGGAAGGTCCAACACTGCAAAAACGAAGAAGAGTTATAACAGATAACCAAAATATTATTTGATTGTTGGAAATACAACATTGTCAACAAAGCTAAAACGTATTTCCTACACATGCTTTTTTACTGTGTATTGAGGGCGTTATGAGGACTTTTCGTGGAAAAATATGTTGCCAACCACGGCTTCAGTTTATGCGCTTGCGACAGCCCATATAAATGCAATGTTTACAAACAATAGAAAGGTCTATCTCTCCTCAACAACGTCTGATATGCAATGCAGATTTATGCGACTCTGCGCGCCAGCCAGTCGGAGTCGCCTAAAGAAATAGCGATCTTATTTGAAATGTGAACCTATGTGTGAACTAAGCTAATAGGTTACCAAAGACCCGATATAAAAGGTGCCCGCTGAATATTCAGAACCTGGAGGTCAAGACGCAGTCTCGTTTTGCATAATTAATTGCCAGATCTGCACGCATATATCACAGATGCATGTGTGCAAGTGGATAATCCATAGACTAAGGATGATGTGCTTTTGACAAAAATGCTCAAGTAGAAAAATAAGGATCCAAGCTTAATAGATAACCGAGTGCAAAGTCCACATAACTTTTAACAAAAATTATGCTCAGTCATCCTTGGATTATATTGATGTGCATTTTTTTAAAACTTAAGCAGGCATAATCATGCCAGTACATTTGGTGAGACCCTTTCCTATTTGTACATTTTTGGGTAGTATAAAATTGTAAAAATTTCATATTTTATAAACCGGTTTTCCTTCTAAACTTTTAATTTTTTTCCTTCTTGTTAATTTAACACAAAACAACAAAACAAAAGTATTCATGAATTCATGTTGATAAATTTTACATCCTGAATCTTTTTCTATTGTAAAGATGAACCAAAGTGATAATTCGAACAGATATATTTGTGTGTCTCAACAATAGCATAGTTGTGACTGATATGGAACTTGGAAACCGCTTAAAGTGACTGCACGGTGCACGTTCCGTCTTTTACCGCGTGCCGAGTTTCCTTGAAGATAATTTGAAGATAATTCGTTATCCCTCTCGCGCTCAAGGAACATGGAAAATTTAGTATAACATGTCCTTGGTCAATATGCCGCTTGGCATTCAAACTCATGGCATGTTACAGATAACACAATTATTCCGTGTTCCACTCGCGCTTGTAGGACATTCAGTATTACATGTGTAATAGGATACAGAAATAGAATACATGTACATAACAAAGCAATCTGAATTCTTTACTCTTTATGCCATCTAAGACCTATCATGTTTTTTACTTTCAAAGTTTTATTTATTCTACCTTTACATGTATATCTTTGCAGTGCCTTTTGTAAATATCAAGTAGCAATTTGAATCTTTACTACCTTTGTGACATCTTTGAAACGTGTTACATTTTGCTTTATTTGTATCCGTCCAGTGGGTTAACATGCCAGTACTAACTAGCTTTGTATCAGTATTTTCACTTTCCTTGCAAAACGTTCAGTGCTGGTGTTTGTAAAGACTTAAGCCACAAAAGGAGACTTTTTCAAAGTGTCTCAAGGTGGCCAGAACATACAAGTTGAACTTGAAAGTATTCAAAACTTATTCAAAGCTCATCTTAGCTAGCTAGGGCAATCTTGCGACAGAAAATATCCTGGCAAACTGAGTCCACATCTTTACTTCGTATTTGACACTCACTCTCAGCCAATCAGATTCTCTGAATTTTTCCCACACACTGAATATTCAGGTCTGGATCAACTAACTTTGTTACCCAATAGGAGAGCGTTTTACAGGACGGCACAGCGCGCTGCCATTTTATTTGGTAGGTCAGTTCTGGGTCGGCTTTGTAAAGAGCAATCTGATTGGTCAGAAATTATCAGTCCATATTTGGAAGTGTTGGAAATAATGTTGCATCCTGACGCCACTTTTTTTCATCATATAGTTTCTCAATGAAGGTCAGACATTGCAAAGAGGTTTAAAAGACATGAATCTGGGACTGAGAAACATTTACAAGTTTGTAATGGATAATACTTGGAAAATGCACTTGATTCTCCATAGAGTTTGTACACATAAGAAGTGGCATCTAGATACTACATGTACATTGTTTCCAAGATATAGACTTGTTTTGCCAGGGTACCATCTTATGACGTTCATGCATGCGAGTAAGATGACCCTGGCTAGGGAGGATGTCAAATCAGAAAGGTCCATTAATATCCATGCATTGGCAACAATTTATAAACAACAGTATTTATTCCAGCTTTGAGGAGCTATTCATAAATACCTCAGACAGTTTAGCCATTCCTATTAGTCGAGAGCCCGTCACGTGGCCGGTCTTAAACGGATGATAAAGACATGGCTAGCTGGTCTTAAACACTTTTCCAGTGTCGCAATAAAATGTAGACCCCTAAAAATCCAGTGCCTCTTACCGTTTCATTGGTTGAACGTTCACAATCCTCACGTAGGCATGCGCAACACTACCAGCGAGGCAGAATTTTATAGTTCTAAATTCAAAACGCAACGCGCCAGGTGCGTTCTGCTCGACATCGCTCACAACATGCTACGCGCGCGTCAATCTCCATAAAAGGGCTGTTTACATCTTACTCGCCAGCTGAACACTCCATTATTTTGCTAGAGGGATGTTTCAAAAAGCATAAAGTGAATTTGTTGAACAAAATCGGGATGTTTTGAACGAATTATATGATTTTTTCTTACCGAAAAGGTATTTATGAATGGGAATAAATATGTGCTCCGTCGGTATTTATCACTCTGTTTAAGACCACTTAGAGTCTGGGTGCTGATAATTACCCTCGCCTCCGGCTCGGGTAATTATCAGCACCCAGACTCTAAGTGGTCTTAAACAGAGTGATAAAAACCTCCAGAGCACACATTTATTCCCTTATTAAAAACTAGCATTAAAAGCTTCTTTTTCTTAATTGCTTGTTTTTTTTATGTTGATGAAATGTGTTTTATTCCTTGTGTCCTTCATTGTATATATGCATGCTGTTTTCTATAGTAAATATGTACTTTTTTCATTTTGAGATTTCATTTAATTACAACTATGACTTGATCAACTGTGAACATTCCAAAAAAAATTGAGAGTATATGTAGTTTATTTTATGGTGACTTGTACATGTATACATGCTGTATTGTACATGTATTGTAGCATAGCGTGCATCCGTCCTTGCTATAATTATGTGTTAGTGTGCCTTTCTAAATTATTCTTATGTACTGTACATACTGTAAATTATTCTTATGTACTGTACTGTACATGTACATTTACTTTTCATCACGGTATAGAGGTATGATTTCTAGGCTACCACTATCTGTCTATAGATCAGGCATGCAACTTTTCCTCGGATCAGCTGATTTCCTCTTTTTTTACATCCCATGTGTGCCATTGAAAATAGAAAAACACTGTACAAAGTCTGGGGAAAATTTGAATTTCCTCTTTTTTTGTGATTTCCCAATTGCATACCTGATAGATGGGAATCTATTTCTCTATCATGGGTGTATCTTTTCATTGCCTGGGATTCACATGTTTTGTTTAATACTCGGACAATAGCAGCATGTTCACACACTGTATAGCTGACGTGAGGCAATTATTGTGAATACTGCAATTGGCAGCCGTACCATGTTTCTTTCAGTAGTTGTAACCCTGCAGTACTTTGAAATTGATAAGTAATTACAGTCAAAACAAGTCGGGGAACCATTCAGATTTACCACTGATCCAACAGTCAGTAGATCATTTTGTTTGGCCTGGCACCTTGCAGATTTCTGGTACTGATTCAGTCATTTGAGGTTGGATTCCAGTCATAGTCTGGCACGACGTTTTGATACTTCGAGATCGTTCACTTATCAATTTCGATTATTTTGTGGTCATTCACAGTAATCAAATGTTTATTTGAATGCAATATAGATAAATACAACTATGCACTCTTTAACTGTGAGTACTTGTATACGGATGTGTAACGACAATAAATGAACAAACGTTTGGAAACTTTAAACTTTCCACCAGAAAGACCTTTGTTTATTGTAAATTTGTCTTAATTTTTATTGACCGATTCCCAAACACTACAGTGCATGTATGAACCCAAGAGCGTCTCACAATCTTTTTTAACCATTAATTGGCACATGTACCACATTGTATTAGATTGTATTAGATTGTACTCCATTGTACTACATTGTATTACATTGTACTACATTGTACTACATTGTATTACATTGTACTACAATGTATTACATTGTACTACATTGTACTACCGGTACAATGTATTACATTGTACTACAATGTATTACATTGTACTACATTGTACTACATTGTATTAAATTTTATTACATTGTACTACAATGTATTACATTGTACTACATTGTACTACAATGTATTACATTGTACTACATTGTACTACAATGTATTACATTGTACTACATTGTATTACATTGTACTACATTGTGTTTATTCACTGACAATCCATGAAACCATAGAGTGCTCATAAAACAGAGTGCTCAGGAGTAATAGGGCAGTTTGGGGCAGAACAGTCTACAATGACTAATGTTTTTGGGGTTTTTTTTTGCAAAATGGCTGAAGGTTGGACATAATGGTTTATAGGACTTCAAGCTACCCATGAGGCCAAAAATCCTTGTGTCTGTTTTCGATGTGCGTAGTGCGCTGTGTGTTTACCAGCTGCATATCCATGATGCGCATTCTGACGGACGTTGCACACTTTGACGTAATTTAAAAGCTCAAAACAGACAGCATGCAGTAGTTTTGCAAGTAGATAAATCAAGTCTCGATTAAATTAGCTTTGTCAAAGTAAACATTTTATGAAGTAAACGTTGACAAGATTTAACTTCGTAATAAAATTAAAATCAAGGCAGATCCTAGTTTCTTTCAATAAGATTCAGATACAAACTGCTTCCTTTTAGGCCACCCCTAATATGTATTTTTTTACCCCACTACTCCATCGTTTCTTTAAGTTGCAGGCAACAAATCCGATGCGTCATCCATTTCAATCACTACCTCAAGCGTACACAATTTCAACGGATAGCACAATGCGCAATATGAATACACGGATGCATGCGCGTTGCTTATCCAACAACCGATTTTTACGCATCACGCAGAGCACACTAAGCTTAACGCATGACAGACACATGGATTTTCGGCCTAATAAGCAATAATAGGGCATTAAGGCCAAAAAAAAAAATACTCGGTCTCTGGTCAGCACGCGCGTCGATTTTAATCATGCGCGTCAACCTTTTTTTTTTTTTTCAAAGCTTAAAAAAAAAAAAACACCGAAAAAAAACCAACAAAAAACCACGCGTCGCCGCATCAATTCCGGAACTTCAGTCTGACCAGTGACTGACTATTTTTTTTGGGGGGGGCCTAATATGTCCTAAACAAAATTCATGAAACAGACATTTGACAAATTTGTACCAACATTCCCCACACTGTACACGTGGTAACTTTCACTTGCATGTTTTGGGGAGAAACCCAAATTTATTTCTGGTGTTGGGTTGTTTCGGATGTAGTCAAATGGTAGTCCAGAACCAACTGTCCCAAATGACTCCATCAACACAGGGTCAACTTATTTTAAATATCTACAAGTACACACCTAAACCACTCTGTGCACGCTAACACTGTACATTCAGGATGCTCTCTTCAATGGGGTTAGCCCTGTACAAAGCCACAGCTGCATGATTGATTATCTGGACAATTGCTGGCACAATACTTTCGAAACTGAAGATGAGCTCCATGTGAGGCGCATAGCCAGTCGGGTAGAAGGGGGGGGGGCTCATTTTTACCATAAAGTGGACCTTTATACCTTACAGTCGACCTTTATATTGTTGATGTACCCTAACATGGCACGGCCCCCAACGTGGCGCACTTTGATTTTTCACCTGTAGCGCCTAGCTAGAGCAAAAGTTTTAACTGAAATTTCACAGGGAGGGAAATTTCATCAATTTCTAAACACTCCCGTTCATAAATCGCGAGTTTATCCGCCCGTTACAAAGTTAGAAGAAAACATTATTTTGGCGTGATTTTCCGATTTTATTTTGAAGTGCAAAGTGAACCCTTTGGAAATGCCCCCCAAAATAAGAAAAAAAAATTCTTGACAAACATCTGGTTGGGTATGTAAGTAGAGATAGTAATGGTTTATCAGAATTTATCAACTTTACAGAAATTCTCACATGTTAATTTAAAATTTTCCGAGATTTATTTCAGTGCGCCACGTTAAGGAAAACTCGGCCATTTTTTGCCCAATTTCCGGACACCACCGTTTTTCGGATAAAATTTCATGACACCGAAATTGTTCACAGAGGTTAAATAGCAAGCATTAATAATGCCAAAGTACCAGTATTTCACTGCATGAATTTGAGGTTTGTCACCAAAGAGGTTTGGCGACACTACACGAGGAAAGTCAGGTAAACGTCGAAGTGCGCCATGTTGGGGAACACCACTATAGTACTCTCACTGCAATGCCTTCCTGATCTTCAGACAGATCGCCGCAACAAATACATCGCAGACCAGAAGAGCGATAACGTAACGTACGACGTGACGACTAATACATTTCCTGTTGAACTATCCCTGCATAACCAAAGAATTTTTTTTTTCAAAGACAGCGTACACATGCACATTTTGAGTAAAACTGAAATATCAATTGCGAGGAAAAATGTGGACGGGCGGCTGAATCAGTCTTGCTAGCTCAGGTCACATGACACCAGTAGAGTATGGAGAGCCTTCGCATATGCTGCAACAACAAAACAGACATCTTTTGTTCACAATGTCATTTTGCACACTCCATTTGGCAAAAAAGGGAAGTTAACTGTTCAGAAATGTGTGACCCAATTTTACAAAGTGAGTTGTGAGAGTACGGTGAGCATATATGCCAAGTTCTCATGAATTGGGGTGAACAAAACTTGTTTATAATTTGACAGTTAAAGGGTGTGTGCAATGTAATTATTTTATTTGCAAGTGCACCATTTAGCCTTAGGCCAAAAAAAAAAAATAAGTCGGTCTCTGGTCAGCGCGTGCGTCGATTTTAATCATGCGCGTCGATCTTTTTTTTTCCCAAAATGTTCCGTGGTAGCTCCAACAGCGCCCTCTATTTCCGCACCTCCTCAATTTTTTTTACCAAAGAGCACCAAGGAATGGGAAATTGCACCAAGGCAAATGATCGAAAGCACCAAGGCAAATTATGGAGGACACCAATGTACATGAGGACACTAAAAAAGCAAAATAGTACCCCACCTTGTCTGTACAATCCAAGCTTGAAGACAAAAAAAAAAAAAGAAAAAAAAAAAAAGTCGCGTGGCCGCGTCAATTCCTTAACTTTGGTCTGACCAGAGACCAAATATATATTTTTTTGGCCTTATATTCGGGCAGAAATCTCAATGTTACAGCTATTTTAGCGCAAAAAGTTGCCAGAATTTTGAACATTTTACTTTCCTAAATCTTCTTTTCTTTGGTTATATGTTGTGTCAGTTCATGACAGTAAGCCAGTACACGTTTTCAATCAGCAATTTTTGGATTCACAATTTGAACATAAAACCCCTAGACTCAGAACAGTGTCTTCCTGAAATGACATCACAGCAACAGCGCCCTCTCTTGTCCGGAAAATCATCATTGGACAATTTTTAAATTTTTCAAGAAGTGCACTTGTCTATAACATTGACCAAAAAGGGATGTCAAATAGTACTCATACATTTTAAGAGGAGTAAAAAGTTGCACAAAATATGTTCCTCAGAAAAATTTACTTCATGGACCCTTTAAATGACTAGTTGGAAAAATTTAACAAATTTAACGACTAGAACACAATTCTGTAAAATGCCACAGCTAGAGCCAGAGTCACTACCAAGCATTCAGAAATATCGGACTGACCTTTTGGATTCTTATAGAACAGACAATTGTTGGCGCAGGTTTCAGGGTTGGCGTCCCAGACACTCGGCCCGCAGGCACACAATGGCGGCACCTCCAGGCCCATCTGTTCTATCTTCTCCCGCATCATCGCCTTCAGGGCACGGATGTATCTACATGGGATGCAATAAAAGGAGATGTAAAAGGGTTCGAGATAATTTTCGCGATAATAATGCTTGGTTTACAAAACTTGGTATGGACTTTATGTATGAACTCTTTTAATGGTTGAGTACATCATTTGTCATTTGTGCATTTTTTTCGTTTGAAGCAACAAAAGTGCTCAAAATCTAAAGATGGGTGCTCAACAACTAACCTGATGAAGTTTCAGCTCAGTGAATGCTGTGTATTCCGAGAAAAACAGCATTCTAGGATCTCGATTTCAATTCAAAAGTTGCCGGGTCATGTTTTGAATTGCGCCCGAAATCAGCGTCCGGGACACGTTCTCATTTAGTTGACTGCAGCTACGCGATGTCACTAAACTGACGAATAATAGCAACCGCCTGTGTGTGCATCGTGTCATTTTTTTGTGCAAGCTGTAGATTAACCCTCGGTGTGGCCACGTGGTGATAAAATTCTCCACATTTTCCAAATATGGTCATAACTTTTTTTTCAATGGGCCAATAAGGCCAAGATTCAATGTAATCCTCACCCCTACTATACACCACAAGCCTGTAGACTCCCCTTGGCCAGACCCTAACCACTGCAGAGTAAGGAGTGTTGAAAGACAGCAGCCCCAAGAGGCGCCTAATGCCTTTGTGCAGTAGTTGGAGATCTTAGTGGCCAACCCCTTTGTGCCGCCGATCTCTCTGTGTCAACCCCTTGTGCCGCCCAGATCTCAAGAGGTCGTAAACAATCCTGGCCCACACAAAGGCCATGTAACCTGCCTATATCTTGTGCATGAGGGAGTTATTGACCTAGAAACAGTGTGGTGATAAAATTCTCCATGTGGTTTCACGGTGTGATTTTTTTGGTCACTCGGCTCCGAGGGTTAACACACTGATTCACTTTCGTAAAATGCGTCATTTCGTGTCACGCAACTTTTCAAACCAACCGTCCAACCATCCATTACCTGCTTATTTCGGTGCTCTTCTGTCTTTTGTTTCTCTCCCTCTGCATGACCTGTTCCATCTGCTGCTGTTCCTCCCTCTGGCGCTGAAGCACCTCCTCTTCCGTTTCCCCCGTCAGGTGGTTCCTGGGCTCTACCCTTTGGTGGGCATCGGCTTCCGCCCTCCTCCGGTCCCTCTCTTTCTCTTCCTTGAGACTAAATCCAAAACGAATCAAAACTCAGGTCATTTGTTTGTAAAGCCTGTCACATACATACCTTGAAGACTTGTGGTGAAGTTGTGATTGATTTGTGATTGACTTGTGATGACTTGTGATGACTTGTGATTAACTTGCGATAGACTTGCGATTGACTTGTGATTGACCTGTGATTGACTTGTGATTGACTTGTGATGGACTTGTGATGACTTGTGATGACTTGTGATGACTTGTGATTGAGCTGTGATTGACCTGTGATTGACTTGTGATGGACTTGTGATGACTTGTGATGACTTGTGATGACTTGTGATGACTTGTGATTGAGCTGTGATTGACCTGTGATTGAGCTGTGATAGACTTGTGATGGACTTGTGATGACTTGTGATGGACTTGTGATGACTTGTGATCGACTTGTGATGGACTTGGGATGACTTGTGATGGACTTGTGATGGACTTGTGATGGACTTATGAATCTATAATGACTGGTGATGATTTGTGATGACTTGTGATTTGACTTGTAATGGACTTATGATGACTAGATTTGTCTTGTGTTGAGTTGTGATTGACTTGTGATGACTTACAAACTCTGTTATGCCATGGTCAAAAGCCCAATGAATTTTACTCCCTGTGTTGTTTTGGTTGTTTTTGTTTTTGTTGTGATTTTCTTTCTTGCTTATTTTTTGGGCTGCACAGGCTGATTGTTTTACCTCTGAATGTTCTTCTGATGTTCCTTCTTGCGGATGTTTTCTCGCACCTGTTCCCGCTCGATGTCCATGAACAGCCGACGGTACATGGAATACTGGTTGCCAACCTGCAAACACAATTTGTTATTTTTTTATTATTTCCCAGGTACCCACTATCCTACTCCAGGGCACTGGTGCCCTACTTGATTTTGCTGGTCATAGAGAGGCTAGCCGATACAGCTCTTCTTGTTCCTGACTGACTGTCACTTATGATTTAGACTTCCTTGAGTCTAAGCTTGGCCAAAAAGTTTGAGAGACAAAAATTCAAATCTAGCTTTGGTGGGAAAGGCAAGTTTAAGTTATTAAAAATGTCTAAATGGTTCGAATGGAATGAAGTTGTGACCCTTCAGTACAAAATCAATCAGAAGTTGCACAGGCGTATTCTGAGGTTCAGCATTTCACACATGGTGAAAAATGATTGAAAGTCAGATTCAGGGATTAGAAGTATACACTGAAGTTAATTTATAAATTTCGTAAGGATTTCATTAGCGAAACCTCATTAAAAAATTTCTCGACTTTTTGTTTAACTTTCTGAGTCCCGAACATTGGGAACTGACAATACCTATTACTTTTGCTGAATTCTATATTCTGTACATCATTGGAAAGCTTATTCAATTTTCTTCCCAATGATTGCTAAAACCTCAGTTTTCAAGAGTTTGTCCAAATGACTGGTTTTGTGCTGGATGATTAAAAATAGAAACCCCCTTTTTTTTTTTTTTAACAAAACAATACCCTTCTTTTGTTTTCCTCCTTAAGAACACCAGGATGCAGCTCTGGAACGGTCCTTGACATTTTGACATGCTCCTTCTCCCTCCTGTTCGGCTTTGGTCTGACCTCTGACCTCATCTGCATATCATTTGCATATTTATCACAGAGGTCGCCCTGCGCTCTAGTCTTGACACTGCATCTTGCAGATTCTCCTTGACCTGTCACCCCGCGACCTCTCGCCCTACCCAGGTCGCCAGAAAAGGTCACCGTCTTAGGGGCCGGGACCCCGGCCAAGCGGCGCAAAGCGTCCGGGTCATGTGATCCAGAGGGAGGGCGGTTTTCCCCCTCTCCGTAACTGGAGAGTTCGTCGATTGTCTGTTGGGGGATCCTTGTGTCGCTGTCCGTTGTTTCGCTCTCGATATCGTTGACATGTTGTTTGCTTCCTGACTCATCTGCATTTACTGGATCATGTATCTGGGGGGTGGGGGGGTTACAAAAGTAAAAGTTGTTCATCACAAAGATAAACAGAAGGAAAAGCGACTAAGTTCATTTTGAATTATTACATAAAATTCGATTTGAAACCCAAAACTTCCAGAACACTATACACTGTAGCTCTATAACAACTGAGCTATCCAGCACAGTGTTGGCAGTTTCCCCAATAGACCAATCCATTAAGCCACGCTTACTGCACTTGTGGGCAACTTACACATGTACATGTACCTCTCTAATACCAAACTGCATGTTTCAGCCCCGCCTCATACGCACCTGCAAGCATGTCAGACTTTAGACACAAACCACAGCTGTGATTGGTAAGAACACCATGGGGTGGGGCTGAAATGGATCGGTCTATTTGCTAGTGTATCCTGGTAAAGTACAAACAAATGGCACATTATCACGGTATAACTACTACCATTGTACATGTATAACAAGAGAAATTAGTGCTGACCTGTCTGTCCCTTGAGTACTGGCTTCCCCATGTTCCGCCGGGAAGATTGGCCTGTGAAACAAAAGTCAATAAACGAGTAAAGAGGTATGGATTGGGACCAGAACCCTATGTTAGGGAATTGGACTGTAAACTGAGGTACTGTAAACATGAGTGGAGTGCTGTGGCCTCGTGGTTAAGGGCACTGGATTCGTGGTCTGCGGGTAAAGCTGCGGGTTGTGGGTTCGAGTCCAGCCGGGGTCATGGTGCGTGTGCCCTTGAGCAAGGCACTTTGTCACTCATTGCTTCTCTCCACCCAGGAGTAAATGGGTACCTGTGAGGGCAGCGATGGTTATTGTGATTGAATTAGCTTGCTTGCGCCTAACAGGCAGCATCAAGCTGTATACTCCCCAGGGAGCTGAGATGGTATTTGGAATGTTTAATTGGCCCAATGATCAGGGGTAATAATAATACTGTAAGCGCTGTGATTTAGTTTACTAATAACCTTGGGCGTTCTTAAATGCCGATTATTATATTATTATATTATATGACAACATCACAACAGACAACGATCATATGTAATGTACCCAACAAATGCATCCACGTGCTACTACGAAAGCCAGCAGGATGCTAGGTGTTGTGCAACGCAACCTTTACGCTTGTCCAGAGAAGCTGAAGGAGACAGCATACACCAGCCTCGTCCAACCTCATGTCGATTACGCATCCGTAGCATGGGATCCCCACCAGAAAGGACACATCAAAGACATTGAGAAAATCCAGAGGGGGGCTGCCAGATTCATTAAACGCAACTCCATCCGCACTGCAGGCACAGTAACTCAAATACTTTAATAAGGAATTAGGCTGGGACACACCAGAGGATAGGAGACGACAACCAAGACTCATCCTAATGTACAAGATCACCAACAACTTGGTCGACATCCCCAGTGATCGCTATCCAACAGCCAGCAACCCGACGCTCACGCCATACCAACACCAAAGGTAACATCACCCATAGTGCCTGCCTGGACATCCACAAGTTCTCATTTTTTCCACGAACTGTGACAGAGTGGAATGCCCTGGTTGATTCATTAGTCAACGCAACGTCACTGATCAGTTTTAAGCAGCAACTCTAATAAATCCCAACACACCCCCGCACAAGCCTGGCTATTATGCTCGTCATAGAGTCCAGCCAGTATAAGAAGGGAAGCAAAAACACCCGACCAAAAATGCCAGGTACCAGGTTACTTTTTATCTCCAGTTTTCTTACCAAAATCCTTCTTTGCAGATAAAAACGCAACCTACATGTACATGCACTGAAAGGGAGACACAACTTTTGATGACATGCCGATCAAAATTAAAAATTAGCATGCATGAGAGAAAATCCTGACATCATTACCACCTTGACTTTTACTTCCTGTAGCGCCCGAAACCACGCAAGCACTAAATGGTTTTAAGGATCACAAATAAACACAATGTAATACAATGTATTACAATTGGTAATGGGTTTAACAATCCATCATACCTGTGGTTGGCACATCTGCTTGGCAGCCAGGCTGCGCTTGGCCTGCGACACGATGCGATGCACCCGGTGCGATCGTTCTGTCAGCTGACCGCCGTCGACGCGGACAGCCACCTCGGCTTCCGATTCGCTGCCAGACGTCACGTTATCTGAGGAATGACCAATGGCAAGGGCCTCATTGTCATGACGATACAGGCAGCGATCTTTCTTTGGCGTGGAGCGCTCGGCAGCATGGGAGCTCTGCTGGACGACGTTGCTTTGCAGTTCAACCTGGTGCAGAAAACGAAAAATTCCCACAATTAGGGCCGTGCTCTGGTTGAGGCTAATTAATCGAATAATCAAATTATGTGGGGGGGGGGGGGGGAGGCTGGGCTGTGCAGTACACCAAATATTCAATCATCCACTGAACATCCCAATAGTATTTTGTTTAATTCCATTATTCATAAAGTGAGAACAGTTTTGAGATGATGAAAACTGTCCACCGCGTTATTTCAATCGCAAAAAGTTGCGAGGTTTTATTGTTTGTCAAACACCACACTTGTCGAAATCCACTTTACATGTACATGGAATACTTTGAGAGCTTCTATGGGAAATATTTAAGCTGAAATTTCAACTGCCGACCCTAGGCACACTTAAATTGTTCGAGTCCATCAGGTTACCGGAAACCAGCGTTGTAGTCGAGTAATTTTTCCGAGTACCGAGTACTGCTGAGTACTTAGGTTACCGAGTACGAGTACTTCCGAGTGCCAGTACAGGTCTCCGAGTACAAGAACTTGTAGATCCCAGTACAAGAACGAGTACGAGTACTTGTATTTCCGAATACTGCCATGCCGCAATTGGTTCATTGTGCGTAATTGGCCCAGGCCCAGTTAGACTGATATACAGACCAACTCGATCATGGCTTACTCACCAGGAAACTTTGATTTCTCTGCAAGCCTATCAACCATTTCAAACAGAAAATATCAATAAAATAAGGCCATGGTAAGTCAAGCTACACCATTTTTTTTTTAGCACTGCTATTCAAGTACGAGTACTTTGATGATCGAGTACAATGTTGATATGTCGAGTACACGTACATGTACTTTGCTGCCTGATTACGAGTAGGCCCTACTATCATTTCGAGTACGAGTACTACAACACTGCCGGAAACACAGCATTATGTTTTTCTGCCTTTGTAGCAACTTTCTGTGCTGAACAGCTTCCCTGAGTTTGTCCCCATGTTCCCCTACACGGACTCTCACCGCATGGAAGGACTCGTTCAGCAGCTCTTGCTGTTTGACCAGCTGCAGCTGCCGGACCCGCTGTTTAACGTCCCGTCGGAATCGTTCCAGCTTGGCATGCTTCTCTGCCTGAGCCTGCAGGATCCGTTGCTCTTCCTGTTCAGCAGACACCTGAAAGGAAAACAAAATTTATATTTGTAAACACGGATGCTTAAGGCCGAGTAATAAAAAAAGTAGTTTCTCGTCTGGCTTTCTTTAAAAATGAAGGAGGTGGGCGTTTCTTTCCTTTATCCCAAGATTGCGGATTTTCCAATATGGCAGATGGATTCTTCAATTTTCTCGACTATTTTGCTGATGTTTACGAAATTGTGTCCACAGTTGCCATAACCCTTTCTAAATATGTACAATTTGGTTAGAAACAAATAAAAAAGACAAAAATGTGCAAAATATATTGCAAATGTTTGACATAAAAAATTTAAATTTAAAAAAGGAGGTGGCTGGGCAAAAAGGATGGAGACAGGGAAGCCGGACGGGAGACTGGTTACTAGGTCTCGTTCAAATGACATCGTTTCCTACAGACCATCCACATGCGTCGGTATTTTGAACGTCAATTTGCATAACACGCATCGTTTGAGATAGCCTTGGTCAATGCTCTCGTCGTTATTCGGTCAATCATCGGCATAATCACGCGCTATGCACATGCATGTAAAAATACAGCGCGAACAGCGACCTCACGCGGCCACTATTTTTATATGCAAATCAGTTGGGGACGATCGAGAGCCTTGGTTCAATCATTCATCTGAGGTTTTGGGGGTGGTGCTCATTATGTTAATAGCCTTAGCTGACCTTAAATGTCGTTTTCTTATTGGTCGATCGTTGCGTGGAAACTTGCATAGTGAAACGTGGCACCGTACATAATCCATACACGTACACGTTGTGTGTCTCTGCACACGGCACCAATGCACAAAACTGTGGTTCCTGTCACGTCCGCAAAAGGCGAATAGCTGCAAATAATTTGATGACGTCCGGATTTACCAAGGTGTGATTGGACACTCCAGATATTAGCCCCGCCTACACTTATCTGTATTTGCATACGAGGTCGTGCGCTAGAAATCCAGCGCAAAATAAAGAAAAAACATAAGCTTTTGCCGACGATTGAACCAAGGCTCTCGATCGTCCCCAACTGATTTGCAAAAAAAAATAGTGGCCGCATGAGGTCGCTGTTCGCGCTGTATTTTTACATGCATGTGCATAGCGCGTGAGGCCTGGGATATACATGTATGCCGACGATTGACCGCGTACGGGACGAATAACGACGAGAGCATTGACCAAGGCTACGTTTGAGATGATTACTCCTAGAACTATGAGGCTCCACGTAGTGGAGCCTCATAGTTCTAGGAGTATGAGATGATATGTCGTGTAGGCCTATGTAAAGAAAAAGCAGCGTCAGGTTGAAACATTTTTTTCAGGGAAAAAAACTGAAGTAGGCCTAGGCCTAGCTGGAGTTACCCAGCCCTGAGTTTTATCATTGGGTTGTCATTTAGGGCTGGAGCTAGTTTTTCACGTAACCGAGCAGCGTAGGCAGGTCCCAAAAAAAATTGGAAAATGTTCAATTTTGTCCCCGTTACACACTAATTGCAACTGCAACTCACCCCAAACTTGCCTGGAATAACCATTACACAGGTCCTTGAAGTAAAAAACGATCCACGATGAAGATTCAGCCTACAATTGCAGTGAAAAAAGGAGGAATAACCGCTAACCTGACAACCTTGCATGCATGGCCAGGACCGCAATTGGTTTGTGCACAAAAAAAATTGTGTACAATGAATGGCGGTTGGTTACCAGGCTGTCAACTAGTCGTTTTTGCCGGCTGCGCTGGCTGTTGGCGCATGACGTCACGCGGAAGCGTAACACCCGATGACTGTTTCATGCACTAATATGAGGTTTACCACTCGCATCACAGCTGCGGTACTGGAACCGCAACCGATACTAGTGCAATTTTTTTTGGGACCTGCCTACGCTGCTCGGTTACGTGAAAAACTAGGGTAATCCTTATCTTTAGGACACCTCTATTTTTCACAAGTTCTGTTCAAAACTGACTTTGGCAATAGACTGTCCAGTACCAAAGTGACCTTTGCAGGCTAAAGAAATCTTTTATCTTCTGATTAATGTTCTAAAGTTGTAATTTTGAAAGCACTTTCAAAGAAAATGTGACTTTCCTACCTTTTTTGCAGTTTGCCATCTTGGTTTTTGAGTCTGTTTACTGTTTGTCATTGCCGTGTTTTACCCCCTAATTTCCCTCATAAATCAAAGCCCTGCCAGCCTCTTTCCACAAAATTAAACCTGCTGATATATTCAAGAAGGGTCATACTGTTCAGATATAAGACAAGAAATATCAGAATGTCACTTTTGAGTGTCATTTAGTCAGCTGTTTTGGTGAGTCTTGTAACCTTATATAGGAATGGGGTCCTAAAAGTAAGGATTACCAAAACTAGCTCCAGCCTAAATGACAACCCAATGATAAAACTCAGGGCTGGGTAACTCCAGCTAGCCTAGGCCCATTTACTGAGAAAACACTTCGAAATTTTCAAACCACTCTCATAGGTTTTGTGCACAGGGTGACAAGTGATGGCCAGATATGGGAATCTTTCCAAATGTTTACTCTCCATCGCGGCAGACTAAAAACTGCAAAATGTTCATTAACAATTAACATGATTAACATGTATAAATTTGTAATTTTACTCACGACTGCACCACATTTAACCCGGCTATTTTGGGACTCTAACTCGACCCAAGCGCCCACTGGCACAACCTTGGCTGGTCTTCTTGCCAAATTCGTCTGACTTTTACGATAAAAACCGCTGGCTGGCTGCATGTTTTGAGGTTGGGGAATGTGATTTTACGAACAAAACAGATACAATTCAGCCGCCATTAATTTAAGTCAAAAAAGCAGCGGCGCCGTACGTACGGTTCCGGTTTCGAATAATCGATTTTGTACCGTCTCTATTCCGCGCACCGCCCTCTGTTGACATAAAGTCAGCCAAAAGCACGTCTCGCCGGCAAAATCACTGCTGAAACCCCAGTCCCTCTTTGTTTGCCCGGGGTCCGCTCATAAGTCCGACGCCTCAATAGTTCCGACGCCTCATAAGTCCGACAAAATCGCATCCCCTAACCAAATAAAGGCCCATAAGTCCGACGTCTCATAAGTCCGGCGGCCTCCTCATAGCTCCGACGCCTCATAGCTCCGACGCCTCGTAAGTCCGACAAATGAAACGACGCCTCGTTTTTCTGACGTCGGACTCATGAGGCGTCGGACTCATGAGGCGTCGGACTTACGAGGCGTCCGGGCTTATGCTACGGCCCCGTTTGCACAGGCGGGACTCGAACCCGGGTCACAGCGGTGGAAGGCAAGGATCAAGTACCGCTACGCCAGCCTGACTCCCTTTTACGTTAGGTAAATTTACTTTATTTGTTGTTCCTTTATTAAATACAGAATTTTTTGACCCAACCGGATAGTTCAATCCAAGGTTTTAATAGAAAATGAAGGGTGTCGTCCCAACTTATTTGCGCGCGCGTACGTTGAATATAGAAAGAAAAACACCCAAGGTACTTGAAGATGCATTTTCTTTGAAGAAAGTTTGTGGCTTAAAAAAAATCACAAGCCATTGGCATATTATGATCCCCCGGTCGAAAACTGAAGTCGTTTTCAAAAATCAAATCGTCATTGTAAAGAGTAAGAAGTCAGGTTTGCGTAGCCGTTCTTTCCTTGCCTTCCATGATCGATCCACCGCGCTGACCCGGGTTCGATTCCTGTCCTGGTCCACATGTGGATTGGTTTTCAGTCCCTAACTGATGCCGTGGGTTTTCCCCAGACTGTTATTCTGGGTTTTTCCTCCTTCTACCTCTAAAACTGTAGTCATTATTGTCTTCTTTCTTTAGGCTAATATCAGAGCTACAGTGCCCGGCACTTTTGAGCATGGGCGTCGCCAGGATTGTTTTCTGTAGAGAGAGGCAACGCACATTTCGTCATCGGCACCACGAACTGAAACTCACGCGGAAGTGGGTGTTAGTTCGTGGTGCCGATGACGGTTCCCCCCCCCCCCCCCCACAAATCCCTGTACTTTTCCTGCATATTCTCGATTTATCATTTTTCGAGGGTGCATGGACAGGGACATTAGCACCCCAACCAATTAAATTAACTTTTTTGTTTTGTGTTTGTTTTGTTTTGTTTTGTTTTGCTTTTCCGGGAGGGGGGGGGGGGGAAGCGCCCCCTTGCCTCCCACCCCCCGTGACACCCGGCATGCTTTTGAAGAATCCTCGGTTTCATTAGCAGAAATAAATAAGTAAATGATTGAGTCACAGTCTATATTTGTTTAGCAATAAAACAAAAATGAAACGACATCAGCCTAGAAGGAGTTTTAGCCACACATAAATTATTACACTTATTGTTTCGGTTAGTTTAGACATGAGTGGCTTTCGACTTTCACATAAAAGAGTGACGGTTTTAAACATATTTTTTAGAACTTTGACTTCCATTCAGTTACGTTAGAATTGTAGTTCAAAAAGAAAAGCCAAAATCGAAAGGATCCATAAGGATATATAGGTTAAAAAAATCATCATGTCAACAAACAAAAATGTACGTTGTTCATAATAGTTTCTCTTTCCATTGAGATAGCTACCTGCACATTAAACAAATATTGACTTCGATCATTGACTCTGACCGGACCGTGCATAAACATGGCTAATCTGTACTGCAGTTGATGCTACTGAGGACATTATGATACGTTCATTTTATCAACAGCTAGGAGTATATAGGCCTATGAAGTGCGTATTGAGCTATTGACGGCGAGAAAGATTATCTCAGATTGCACGAAATTATGTTATTGCAATGCCATTATTAAATATGGTAAGCGTTTGATCATACAGGCCTGTGTTATAATTGTTGTTTGTGTGTGGTGGGGTCCTGGAACACAAACACTTACCGACGTTCATTGGGTACGTATGCACTGTTGTTTAATACTGTGATGACTTTTTTTGGTGAACTGCAAAATCATTTGCTGGGATGCTCGGATTTCCCAGCTTGCTATCCATCTGCACGATATTACAGCAACAAAGCTATTATCAAAAAAAGAAGGTTTTTTTGTGGCTTGTGGTACAGCCTTGAACGGAGTGCAAACAACCCTAGAAAGGTAGTGAAGCCGTGATCTGTGAAAAGACGTCACTTGTCCCATGGACAGGGAGAAGAATAGGGGCGGGGATTGCCTTTATTTGATCGAGGATTCAACCTTGCCGTATCACAGGTGTGCGTGAGAAGCCGGGCTGCTAGGGGTGCATAGAGGGGCTTTTTGGGCGCATCCAACGGTGACTGGCACACTGGGGTAAATATCCTCAGTGGTGGTATTCTGTGTATTGTAGTCCCGTTTCGGCCGGTGAACGTGTACTGACATCTTCATCCATCAGCACGTATAACAGGAAGCATTGTTTGATTGTGAAAAAATATTATGCAGGCGTCGGATGGAATCGGTACACAAGTTGATATGAACTTCACACGGAAGTTGTCTCTTCATAAATAAAGCAGTCAAGTCTTTAAGCCCGCACCAACCCACCTGGACTTTTTTGGTGGATCTATGGAGGCTTTCCCACTCGAGCGAATGGACAGTTCTGCATATGAATCCTTCTTTTTTTGTCATTCAAATCTCGACGAAATTGTGAGCCTTTTTTCCGTGTGAAATGCGTGGGAGTGTTATTATTTAATATTTCTATTTGCTCAGGTCGAGTTTGCATGCCAGCAAACGGAAGTGTTTTCTTAACCCGGTAGCTGTGAAAATCCCCCCCCCCCCATTTGGAGCTACTCTGGCATGGTAATTTGTGCGGGACACCGTTCATAATGCGACCTTGTTGCATGGATTAAAAATAGGATACCTTGAATTTCAGGTATTTCTATAACCCATATCCACGTCGGCTTGCAGAGTGCGAACCTGGATTTCTGATTCGACAAATCCGATATTTTCTTTCACGCTTTTACACAGTTTGGGATCATAAATCGCGTCAGATGCCGATACGTGCACCCATTGTAGACTCGTGCGAATTGTATCCAGATCATTTTTGCCGAAATCCAGCAAATAATAAGAAGAATCTGGGAAGACAAGGGGATCGTTATTTTTCCACCGGAGCAACATAGTGCAGCTTCTCGGTAAGTTTTCATTCGTTAATTGTTTTTTTGAAACTCCATGTTCAAAACTTATTATAGCAATCAATAACAGTCTGTGTTTCTATTCAATGGAAGAGTGTTCTTTAAACTTTTCTTTCACTGTATATGCAGAACGTGAGACAATGTGATGTTAATAGTGTTTGAGGCATACGGTACTACATATTGAATGCTCATTTTTGTGGGTGTGTTTTGTTTCCTGGAGAACTCAGATGGTTTTGGGGTCGACTGCGAAGATAAAGTAATGGGGATTTGGTACCAAATGTTCCTTTTGGCAAACATCAGCTGTAGACACCAATGAATTGATGGACTGGTAGTTTCTAAAGGATGTCAGACGATTCGAGCGTTTGCAAACTCGACTCCAAGTTTTAAGTCGACTCGGGTAGGCCTACAACGGACGACTGGGCAAAGGGTCGAGTTTTCACAACAGACAAGTTGTCTCAGCGGTCGGGCGAGTTGGTTGGAGTCGAGTTGGCAACTAACGGTCGAGTTGTCTGGATACCTTTGTAAAGAGGTGTCAGACTGGTTCTTTCATGCGCAAATCTATCCCCCGATGAAAAGCGCAGAATGCAGAATCCCGACGCCTTATTATATAGCTTTCATCGAATGGACAACTTTGACTATTTGAAAAACAGTTCAACTTTTTCTTATCCAGGATTCAGGACACATGCAATCCTTCTTACCAAGAACAGTCAGAAAATGGAACAAATTAGCCCAAGATGTCATCAATGCCCCAAACCACAATCAATTTAAATCATTGATTTAGTTAATGCCACTCTCTTAGTTATACTTCCTCGAGGAGTTCTGAAGAGGATAACCACCAAGTACCAAGAACTAAGTACTCACGTAATACAATCACTCAAAATAATGTGCCATCGGACAGGTTTGGGTACTCTCAATGCACATGCAATGTTTTGCGTCACCGACGTTTTTAAACACTGTATACTCAGTGTGTTACCTCCCGAGTGAAAGTTGGAAAAAAATCACTCGGGTGGGACTCGAACCCACGACCTCCTGCTTTCTAGTGCAGATGTCTTACCACTCGACCACCGAGCTAACGGGATCGGTTGGCCGATTTTGAAGGGCAAAACCTAATTTGAATCTTTTTAGTCTTTTAAAAATTAACACAAGCGTCTTAAAGGCACATAGAATGTAAAATGGTTTGCACTTTGTGCATTGTTTGCGTGTGAAGCCACAAATTGCTCAAAATATTACGCTGCTTAACACTATAACCTAACGAAGTGGGCACGTAACCCCCCTTTCTAGTTACGCCTCTGGATTCGCATTCGATCGGCTCCCATGGGTGTTCTTTGCAATGACAGTAGTTAACACTAAAGAACTACTTTAGTGATTGTTTTTCTTTAAACCTCGGAAATATTTCACAGACTTGTGGTTGTGGTTCTATCTTCTCTTTAAGCAAGGTTATAGTCTCATTAAATGAGTAGGTTCGTTCCCAACTTCCCCGTATTTTGCTTGGATACAGAGAGATACCGGCAGATCACAAGGTAGCTGACCCGGCGTGTATCTTCCCTTGTTATGTTATAAGCAGTATTAAATAGCTAGGCCAGGACACAATATATCGATCGCCTTATTGCAATTAGGGGCCGGTTGTAATTACCTTAAACGACCGCATTCCTCCCGATTTATCGAACTCTTGTTGAATTCTTGTTTACACCTGGAGCTCCGGGCCTGACACTGTTAGGAAGAATAAAGCTCCGCGGGTACCCTGGAATCTTATTAGTAAATAATGGCCAGTCCGGGACAAAGTGATCAGTGCGAGAATGGGGTGGATCTTTTGCGTATTGTCCGTGGACAATGGAGTATCGCGAGTGCGAACCACCCTGTAGATGACGGGGACATACAGCAAGAAGTGATTGTGGAATTCAAAAGCCAGGCTATTTGGGTGGGAGTTTCTTCCTACCTGCGGTAATGGGTTGAGTGACCTTGTACATATTGTGCTTATAACATATTGTTCATGTACCCTCACAGGTGTACATCCCATACGTCAAATGAAAGCTTAATTTACACTTTTTCACATTCTAGCTGTTCATATTTTGGGGGTTTAATCCATGACTTTTGGGTGATTTATACCTCCAAAGATTATCACACCTAAAAGATGACCACCACTAGAAGGTGATAACCACTACTGAACAGATGACCACTCCAAAAGATGATCAGCCCTAAAAGATGATCACCCCTAAAGATGATCACCCCTAAAAGATGATCACCCCTAAAAGATGATCACCCCTAATAGATGATCACCCCTAAAAGATGATCACCCTAAAAGATGATCACCCCTAAAAGATGATCACCCCTAAAAGATGATCACCCCTACAAGATGACCACCCCTAAAAGATGATCACCGCTTTAAGATGATCACCCCCAAAAGATGATCACCCCTAAAAGATGATCACCCCTAAAAGATGATCACCCCTAAAAAATGATCATCCCTATGATGATCACCACTAAAACATGATCACCCTTAAAATATGATCACCCCTAAAAGATGACCACCCCCAAAAGATGATCAACCCTAAAAGATGATCAACCCTAAAAGATGATGCATTGAAAAATTGAGCGTATTCCTGGTCAAATATCTTCCCAGATTTCTCAGAAAAACACTCGTTTGCACACTTCACTTCACAAGCTTCACTTGTTTGCACATCTCGGAGTGGCCAACGAGCAATCCAGTTTTTTTTACCTGCAGGTCAGTGGTCTGCACCCATGAGCAGTTTTCGAAATATGTCCCGTTCAACAAGAGGACGCAAATCATGCCTATGTCCCAAGCGGAGGACTTGAGTGACAGGTCATTGAATGGGGTTCTGTTGTCCAAGGGAATGAAAATGGTCAAGTCAGCAAACAGGGCAAAGTGGCGATAAGTGGAGTGCCAATCCCCTGGCGAGATTCTCGTATAACAAGGTGTGTGAATAGGCGTTCTCCTTGGTATACAAGTATCTTCCCACATTCTTGCATATCTGGATGCGTTGTCAAGGTGGTGACTGCTCTATGTACCGACACCCCTATGTTCCAACAACCCGCACATAAGACTGTGTTACTCCCGGTTAGGTTAGCTAGGGTTAGAGTTAGGAATTGGAATATGTGAAGTCGGAACATAAAGGGTGTCGGACATATAACCATCAAGGTAGGGAACGCATGCAGTTTAAGAACGTACGAGGATAGGGGAATTTAATCAATCCAAGGCAGATTATTATGTACTAGACGTTCCGACCCAAACCTGTTTACCATTCCACAGCCACAATGTCAAGTTTACATGCACTCCTTCTTCCCGAACTTTGACAGCAAGGGAGTGGAAAATCAAATTAGGTTTTTGCCCTTCACCGACGTTTAAACACTGTGTACTCGGTGTGTTACCTCCCGAGTGAAAGTTGGAAAAAAATCACTCGGGTGGGACTCGAACCCACGACCTCCTGCTTTCTAGTGCAGATGTCTTACCACTCGACCACCGAGCTAACGGGATCGGTTGACAGTTCAAAGCAGCTCCCCTATCACATCTAAATAGACTGAGCAACCTTCCCTTTTCTAAGTGTTGCTCAAGTTGAGCTGACCAGAGTAACCACAAGGTAAAGGCAACCAGTCCAACTTTTCAATAGACGTCACATTGCAGGTGTCTCAGCTCTCAAGTGTCTCTAGTGTGTCCAGCTAAAAGGCTAAGGTGTCGGGTATCAAAGCAAATTTTTCCTTTTGTTAAAATCGGTCTGCCCTTTTGGGGCCATTTTTCTCTGAAATCCAGGTCTCAGCTAAAGTACGTTTTGCGAACAGATAGGTAATTGGAGGAGTTATCATCATGTACGCCACCATCTCTCGTTGGATCGTCTCCACCAAGGCCTCCCTGCATCTCCTCTCCTTGGCTGCCGTCCTCCTGGGCGCGGTGCTCGTCCTCGCCCACCGATCCAGCTCCCGGCTCCGAGGCGCTAACGCCGCCCAGCCCCGGCCGAGTGGCAGGCCTCTGCCCGGCCCGCGATCCTGGCCCTTAGTCGGCAGCATCCCCGCCATCGTCTGGTACACCAAGCACTACGGTCACCGGGCCTTCACGGAGATCGCCCGGCGACACGGGGCCGTGTTCGGCCTGCGGCTGGCGCCCGGCCAGCTGTTGGTGGTGCTCAATGACCGGAGTAGTATCAGGGAAGCCTTCGTCAAGCAGGCCGCCAGAATGAACAACAGACACCTTCAGGGGCTCGTCAAAGTGTCTTTCCCGGTTCAAGGTAATTGATTTAATTTTAAATTTTGGAATTCAACCAAAGTTCTCTCCTTCAGAAAAACAATTCCTCTGGTGAAATTGCAGTTCTCATTTGAAGGAACCGTAGGTCATCAAGGTGTCTCCAGTTGGGTTTTTTTTTGGCGCAGTTCTTCCTCGGTCTGTGTGTGTGTGTGTGTGTGTGTGTGGGGGGGGGGGGTCAGTGTCGAGACTCCCGCTCTAGCTTCGTCTCCGATTTTGGCTCCCTCAGTGGCTTCAGAATCATTTAGACGCTTTTAATGTTTAACTTCAAACAAAAATTAGATGCTCGAGGAACTGCGGCCTTATACAGGTACTAAAGATTTGGCGTTTTGCATAATTGATTCGGTTTCCCCCGAAATCGGAGATTTAAAAATCTCCTGAAGCAAACCGAAAAACTTCCTTTGTCATCCTTCCTAGCTGGAAAAAGTATGGTCATTCTATGCATTCTCCAAACTCATATAGGCCCGATTTAATGGCGCTGCTACGCACACGAGTTTTTCCCAACAGAGCCTCCGTCTATTTGGTCATTTTGGGGCACGATATTTCTCTTTCACGTCAGGCGAGTTATCAGTTTCCATGAATTGATATGCTAGTATTTATAAAGGGCCTTCTTTCAAATAATTGCAAATTCTAGAATGTTTGCACGTTTATTTTTCTGTTCAAGGGTTCCAGAAGCGCGGCGGCGTCTTCAGGGGTGAACTTCCAAGCAGTGATGTAGTGCCTTGATGCTGGGCCTTGGCCTTAAGGCTGCCTTAAGGCTGGATTTTAGGGCCTTGGCCTTGGCCTCGAGGCTTGAGGGCAAAAGCCTTGGCCTTGGCCTTGGCCTTGGCCTTGAGGGTTCAGGGCCTTGCAATTTTGAGTCAAGGCTCTTCAAGGCCCATAGAGTTTTGCATTTTCCAGATAAATCTGTTCGAAATTTTGCTGTTACCATTTTAATCGTATTACATGTACGATGGAGGAGGGAAGCACCATATAGATTTGTGTGTTAGGCACACTTCCACTTTTATAGCATCACATGTTGTTACCATTGTAGTAGATTTGCTGCAACAATATTCCGTACACTTGTGGGGCTAATGAGATGATCACTTTAATTGCATATAACTATGGAATAGATTTGATTGGTTGTATATGTCTCCCTGATAAGTGCTAAAGATTTGCATGTATCTGTTTTAGATAATGCTGATATTTCTGACCATGTTGGGCCAGCAAATAAAAATTTCCCAAATCAGTTTCTTGGATCCCCCTTTTGTTACACTTGGGAGAATTGTGTGTCAATATAGAAGTAAATCATTATTTTGTTTAGTTAAACCATATTGAAGACCTGAACTTATACGTTAATAGATACAGTGCAGTCATAAAACGGTGTAGGCCTATGCGAGCATGTTGATTGCAATTAAGAAATGTTGTTCTTCGTAACGAGCAATTCGTGATGATAAGGCCGGATCCAGGGGGGTCAAAAGGGGCCACGCCCCCCCCCCCCAAAAAAAAAACGAAACCATTTTTTTTTTTATGTGACGTCGTAATAAAGGCAGGCAATGAGTACACCACCATCTTTTCCTAAATAAACATCGGTTAAAATGGTCAGAAATTGCCTCAAATCGCACCACAGAGCATCTCGAATCCAATTTTTTTTCGGGGCCCTTAAGCGGGCCCCGAAGCCCAAGCCGTAATCTTTTGACCCACTTTTTTTTTGGGGGGGGGGGGGGGGACCAACATTTCTTTGCCCCCCCCCCCCCAATTGTGTTCTGGATCCGCCCTTGCGTGATGATGTGTCACTCATGTGACTATAATTAGTTCTATATCAGTGGTCATTTCATAAAACAGGGCCTTGGCCTTGGCCTTGGCCTTGAGGGTTAAGCCTTGGCCTTGGCCTCGAGGCTTGAGGGTCGAAGCCTTGGCCTTGGCCTTGGCCTTGAGGGTCAAAGCCTTGGCCTTGGCCTTGGCCTTGAGGGTCAAAGCCTTTGCTCCAACACTGCTTCCAAGCTCTATTACATGTGTGATGAAACTTTCGTTGAGTAGCCCTGGAAGCCGATATAAATGTTTTCCAAATTAACTGTTTGTCCATCATTAAAAAAATCATGTTTAAATTAAGGTACAAGACAAAAAAAGTTTACTCTCTGACATTTTGCGAGTGGTTTCTGTTCATTTGGCCTCATTTTGCACGGCACTTCGAGCTCGCGAAAAAAAGCTTGTCTTAATGTCTTAATGTCTTAATATTGTGGTGTGTAAATGGAAAACAAATTGTGTTGTATTTTAACCGAGTTAAGTTGCCACTTTACAGGGTGTTTCAATAAAAAGGAAACCCAACTTTGAAGAACCAGTATGGACAGACTAAACGTTTACTGGCTGTTAAACTGTTATCATCTGAAAGCGTAATCTCTATGCTTTTCAATACCTGGTTTACATTTCCAGGTTCATGCATCACTGAGCGCCACTGTCATGAGATTTTGATGCAAAATTGCAGTTGATTCACTTTCATGTCAAACACAATAGGCGTGGTGTGCATGAGAATAAGTATACAAGAAGGCACGAGTGCATAAAAAGAAACCAAAAAAAAAGAAAGAAAAAAGTCGGGTTGGTTTCATAACTGGATTTTATTGTTTGTCATGAATTTCTCGTTTTGACAAAGCCACGTTCAAAACAACGTGCCCTTTTCCGGAGGGTTTACATTCAAGCCATTTCACAGACATTTTCGTAACAATAGGCACACCGTGCCCAGTGGTTTTCTTTTTCTTGTGAAAGTGAACCAACTGCATTTTTGCATCCAATTTTCAAGACAATGATGCTCACCGATGCATGACTCTGAAAACCTAAACATAGTATCATTGAAAAGCATAGACATTACGCTTTCAGATGATACCAGTTTTATAGCCAGTAAACAGATCGTCGTCCATACTCATTCTTTGAAGTTGGGTTTCCTTTTTTTTTTTAAACACCCTCGTACATCGCAATATAGGCCTATTAATAGAGTTTTTCCCCACCAGTTTTGCGTAATGCTTTTAATGTCCCAACTTTATAGGAGTGAAACAGCTGGGAAGCCTGGGAAATATTCTAACCTAAACTACAATATTATAACTGAGTCCAGAATAACAGTAACTCTTGCCCAATACAGATGTCGACATGGTTGTCATTAAATCACCAAAACTAAAGTCAGCTTCAAAACCCAATGCAATCACCCGAGGGGAATATTTTTTTCGCGAGTACCTTCCTTGCAGCAGAGCCTATACAGAAACTAAAAATACGGAGAAAACTCGGTCCTTTTGTACAATTCAGATCCCGAAATGCCCAAGTGACACTTGACACAAAGGGGGATGGTAATTAATGGAAGGCATTGTCGTTCGTTGACCCGTCGAGCGAGGCCAGGTTGACGGTAGTCACGTTTTCGAAAGCGGTGCCATGGTTCAGCTGATCGGCCAGTACTAGTATTGTCATCTCAATAATAGTTGTAAATAGTAAATGAATGGGCACCAATGATAAATACCCTCACGTTCACAAATCAGGCGAGACTTTCTAATCTCAGAGATGTTCAAGCCACGAAGCCTAACCATCTGCCCCTTGCTGGTCAATTTCTGGGGTCGATTCAATACATTTACGGTAATATTTCTCTTCAAGGATTACCAACCCCTAAAGCAAGTCGTGAAGCCAATTGCTGTTTTTGACAAAAAACAAATCCTTCCATGCACTAGACCACTGGTTTGCAAATGAGCTTTAAAGTCCTGTTCGGAGATGGAGGGCTTCATTTGTTTTTGGATTTTTTTATAATTTCGTCGGCGTAAACGGTTCCTGGCCTATCTGCTTGCATGCAGGCTGCAGTCCTGTGAGGCACCCGTCAACATTTGCATTACTGGGCTAGAGATACTGTAATGTAGATCCTCCAAATGCTGAAATTATTTTGCTGGTCCAAGCCTACAGTCCTCTTTGTTCCTATCTTACCATTGATCCTGATCTTTTTGCAGGCAGCCTGGCTTGGGAGAATGGAGAGATTTGGGCGGCCAGAAGAAAGTTCATCCTGCGAGCTTTCCGCACGCTTGGGTTCAGCAAGAGCGGCATCCTGGGCCAGCGGATCCAGGAGGAAGCTGCGGCGCTCTGCCGAAGCATCGACAAATATGGCGGCTCACCCTTTGACCCCCAGCACCTCTTGGAGTGCGCCACCTCCAACCTGTTCTGCGCCATCGCGCTGGGCGACCGCTACGAGTACGAGAGCCCCACCTTACACTCGCTGGTGCGCAACTCCAAGATAGTGCTGGACAACCTCTCGGCGGTCTCAATCGGCAACTGCCTGCCGTTCCTCTACCACACGCCGGTCTGCCGCGAGTACCGGGACGCCGTGACCGGTCTGACAGACTTCATACGGGACTTGGTCGACCAGCACAAGGTGACCTACAACAACTGCAATCGACCCAGGGACGTGGTGGACCTGTACCTGGCTGAGGTCAGCCGGAGACAGGAGGAAGGGGAGGGGCTTAAGTTTGAGGAGGAGGATGTGTGGAGGAGCATGCTTGACATCCTCATTGCTGGGTCGTTCTCAACGGCCACGCATGTCCTGTGGACGCTGCTGTTTATAACTCAGTACAAGAGTGTCCAGCAAAGGGTAGGCCAACACAGTGTTTAGTTTTTATGAAACCTGTCCATTTTGTCTGCAAAGGTGGATATGCAAACCTTGCCAGTTAATTACCAATCCTGGATTAAATGTGTTTAAGTCATTGCTTTGGAGAGAACAACTTTGGTAAAGCATGACTGGCCTGCACCATTCAAAGTGACATACTCCTTACGTGAAGTGTGGATCTTGTCAAGACGTTTCGGACACTCTCGACTTTTCTGTCATTTTCCATTGATATTCAGCAGTCAAATGATAACGGTCCTGATAGCATCTGCAGAGCATATGAGCGCAAGTCGATCAAGGCATGCAGCATCTGTGGTTCTACTCAGAACCACGCATCTCTATTGGCCGTTTTCAGATCATTGGTAGATACAAAGGGGGAAAAACTTGCGTATTTACCCAAATTTAGCCTAACCATAGCGACCTAGCCAATCAAACTTGTGTTGGTTACTTAATACTTTACACGGTTACTTGTAAACCTCTATCGTTTGTTCCTCCGTTTACCTTAGGAAAAGAAAAGTCCTAGTTGCAAGCTTGAACCGAATGGTATCCGGTTCGTTAGTGAGTTCGTCATACACACGTGTACGCAGACATGATTACAAGCGCCCATTGGCTAAACACTCAAATTGGTCGGTGTCGTATGAAAATCCGACTCCCATGAAAACCCGGGACTCCTTTTCCCTATTGGGTAATCCCTCGCACGTGACCAGTCACTCTCCAAATTATCATACTTACGCATGGGCAATGCTACCAACGAGTCCATATTTCATCGAGTCGGATATTCACGCTACGCCGGTTCCAATCGTGCTATGTCACATCGTGTGCAGTACGTATGGTTAAGTTGAGATGACCTCACATGAACGTTCCAGATAGCTCATCTGAACGTTACATTATCATGACTTGCTCTATCATGGGCCCTGATTTTAGGTTGAATGTTGTTATTGTTACTATCCTATTTAAACAGACACTTGAATTTCAGCAAAACTATAATTTTCTCAACGAAGACTTTCTTTAATCCCGCCAGATTCACGACGAAATAGACAGCGCCATCGGCCGCGACAGGCTACCCTCTCTGGATGACAGCCCCTTGCTGCCGTACACGCGGGCCACGCTGTTCGAGATCCAGCGGTGTCGCATCGCCACCGTCAGCGTGCCCCATCTGGCTAGCGAGGACGCCGCTGTGGGTGGTTGCCTCATCCCAAAAGGCGCCCAGGTCCTGGCCAACTTCTGGGCCTTGCACCACGACCCCCGGGAATGGAAAGAGCCCGAACTGTTCGACCCTTGCAGGTTCCTATCAAAAGACGAGTCGGCCGTTATCATGACGGAGAACTTCATGCCGTTTGGCGTTGGTACGTATATTTCAGAACGAAATACATCTCAAATTAAACTAGTAAGTTCCTACATATCTCAGGTTGAGGTAATGTAGTTTTAAGGTCGCTGAGATACCATTTTTGGACCACTTTTAACGGCTAGTTATTTACAGCGGACATCATTCCAATGCTTTTAGTGAACATTGATGCTAGAAAACGCGGCAAAAACAAATAATAAAACAGTACAGTCGGCAGTTTCAACTCGCCAAATCTTTCGTGCATAACTAATTAACTTTGCTAGTACCCACCGCTCAAACAGGACGCTGGGAAGGGCTAATCTCTTTCAAAAAGCACAGGCCCGCAAAGCATTATGGGGAGGTAACTACCTCATCCAATGCATGTTCATTATGTGCAAAAAAGCGTATCATGCGCAGACGGAAAGCATGACCCGTGATATTGTACAAACATGTTTTATCCAATGAGGGCTCGAGGAAATTACGTCATACATCCACAGGAAATTAGCCCTTCCCAGTGCCCTGTTTGGGCGGTGGGTACGTCCGAAAGCATTAACAAGCACTATAGCGCCCTCTGACAGAGCTTTGCTTATTATTATTATTATTATGATTAATTATTTCTGGTAATGAAACCAAGGATTTCAAAAGCGCCCTAGGCACAGGCCCGCAAGCCTGAAGACACCTGTCGAGAGAAGACAATGAGTCTAAGCAATTACAGTTTTAGAGCTGGGAGGAAAACCAAAGGAATCAGGTTAGGACTGAAAACCCGCAATTCACATTGGCCCAGGCGGGATTCGAACCCGGGTCACAGCGGTGGGAGGCGAGGAAAGTACCGCTACGCCAACCTGATTCCCCGAGTAAATAATAATTACGAGTGAATAATAATCTCCAACGTCGATTTCATCCCCTTGTCTGTCATCCACAGGTCCCCGTATGTGCCCCGGAGAGCAGTTCGCTAAGCACCAGGCCTTCCTCATCTTCGCGTCCATCATGCAGCGATACAGGCTGACAATATCCCCGACAGACCCCACGCCAGACCTGGAGGGGGCGGTGTGCGGACCCGCCTTGCACCCAGAAGCCTTCCGGATCTGCGCCCAGCTGCGATGAGTTACGAGATCACAGTGCTTGTAAATACTTCCAGGTGACCTCACAGCCATTGAAATTGTCGATTGATAGCTTTGATGCGGGACAATTTTGGGACCGAAGGTAATCAGAGTGACCTGCGATTTGCTTGCGCGCAGCGACGTAACCGTCGGCATCAAGCAGAAAAGTAATGCACAGGTCACAAAACTAGGAAATCGTGTGGTTCTCGTGGAATCTCGACACAAAATAATCGCAACCATGCCCACCTCACCCTCAACGCAACGACGATTTCATGGCATAGACGCGATCATGTGACGTCTTCAAAGTGACGGTGCGCGTGCTGATAACAATCAAACGATCTTCCACGGCCACGTCTGTTCATTCAAACTTTTGTCGCACGCTGATTGGCTACGTAATTATAATGAAATAAGATGATTCGGATGAGCGCACGACGTCGTAACTTCGCACAGGTCGACTGCGATTGATTCCTGCCTGTCGTTGAAGTTTGTCTGCTCTTTCGACTGTCGATTTTTTTTTTAGCGCCAACTGATGCCGATCGCCTTCATCGTCGCAGTTACGCTCAGGTTGCCAAAAATCGGCGACTGATTAGCCTATGTTCCCGGCGGTCGTATAGTTCTTGAAAGTCAGTCGCCGAATGTTCTGTGTCGTTGCAAGATCAACATCCTTCAGCAAATATTTCTTGAAAGTGTAATCTTGAAAGTGCCCATCTTGTATTTCGTATAACAAAAACTGAAATCTGAAATTGTTCACCATGAGAAGGGTTTTCACATTCGCATTATATTTAGCCAAAGTAGAAAATCTTGTTGGTGTCTTTATAGGAAGGGTTTAGTTTATTCCTTTTTAGATGTAAACTTATAAACTTCTTAAATCAAGATATCTACATGCTTATCAACCGTTGATGGAAAAACGTGTGGAAGCTGGCAAGTTCATATCTTGTCGTGAATTAACGGAATTATTACGAATTTTCTGAAGCTTCTGTAGTGCTCCGGGAAAACTTCTATTGATGTCAGCGTAGATAGGCCTATACGGCCTTATATAATTGTTGTATTCAAATACCTGAAAATAATGCCATCTTGTTGTTATCCTAAGATGTCATCTGTGATTTCAGTGTAAGACACTTTTAAAGATATTTTTACGTTATGTTGTTAATTTGCATAATTATGTATTTGTGCTGCACATGTACTGAGGTATCCATGTATAATAGGTTTATTTGATTTGAATATATCGAACTCGTTTAATCTATTGGGATTTCGTATGCAGTATTTGTTATTCGGTTATGGTAACAACACAAATTGAATTTTTTTTTTACAATTTTCCTTAAAGGTTAAAACCTGGCAGAGATCTATCGGCGTGATTTGTAAATTTTGTAAGTGATACTGTGTATGTTATGTATTGTGTATAATATCGTTAGTCAATACTTCGTAGCGTTCAACTCTCTATTTTTGGTCGGAGGTAGGCCTTATGATATAAACTTTAAAAAGTTAGGGAAACATCTAAATTCTGTCAAATGTGTTTTTTTACACAAAAAGGTTTCTAAATATATTGAAGCTAGTTGTATGTATAAGAATTATGTACAATAAGCGCCACCTTCAAACCCCATTGTAAATAGGTGGCTAACGCATTGGAGGAACAAATAAAAAGAAAACAGATTCTTACGGAGGCCTAATATTTGGGTGACATGATTATTCATGTTTATGTTTTGGGTGGGGTTTCAAAACAAAGTTCACTCGCATACTTCCAGGTGTCGTAGGCAATGTAGACTCCTGCAAAACCCGTTTATTTTATTGACTGTAATTTTAATGTAGAGTTGACCATTTGCAGCTATTCAACTTGTAACCGAACAAATTATTAATAAAAAGTGTAGGCCCAACTTGATAAAAAATAGTAACGACACTAAACTCCCTGTGAAATTATAACTGTGAGCTCATGAATAAAAGTTTTTCCCTCAAAATATTCTATATTCGAGAGTTCCGAGAGCCATAAAATTGGGGGAATTACAGAGATATGGCAATGAACCTCTGGGCCGGACTTGGGGCTTCCAATTCTGAGCATTTTGGATGCAACTGGGCTCGAAAGTGGCGCTACTTTGCGAAGTTGTGGAGGGATCGTTTTCAAGACGGCTACTTCTCCGCCTTGGGAAAAATAGGGGTGGTCTTCTTTGGGTGAGAATTTCTCGAAAAGGCAATGCATGGTCAACCCACCTGAAAAGAAAATGAAAGATGACATGTTGATCAGCATTTTTCTGTGCAGCTCATATATATACCTGGGAGATTTCTGAGTGTTAAAAAAGAATGTTGAAGTATGGGCATTAGCACTGGTGTCTATAAGTATTTTAATACTCGTGTCTATTGTAGTGGCTGCGACCACTTCCCATAGACTCATGTGTAATTGCAATCCGTAGCCAAGTAATTTCGTACGCGACCTTAACGTCTGTTCAGTGTGAGACATCACGTAGCTCCAATCGGCTGAATGAGAATCATGTCCCGAACGCTGATTTCGGGATTGTGCCACGAGAGGGCGCAATTCAAAATATGACATGGCAACTTCTGAACCGAAATAGAGATCCAGAATATTATGTTTTCTCAAAATATACGACCTTTACAGAGATAAAGCTTCAGTGGGTTAGTTTTTATCAATGTCCGTCTGTAGATTTTGAGTACCTTTGTTGCTTCAATAAAAATGCACAAATGACAAATGGTCCATTCTACCTTTTTAAAGTTTCTCCACCCTTGCTCTTCAGCATATACAATGTTTTCTCTTCTAACGAATTTTTAATCTGTATCTTTTATAAAACGGGGGGAAAACCTTATTTGGATGCAGTACGCTTATATTTTGGTTTGCTTCTGCGCCAATAACGCACGAAAGATACGCTTGAATTATTGTCGGACGGATATTTGTTTACGTGATATGTCTCATTTAAAAGCGACTTGCATTTGTATTGCGAGAAAAAAACAACCTCAGTGTATTTTTGGGGGTAAAACTCAAATATAAACGAGGACAGCAACTTTAGAGGCAACAAACAACATTTGCTTTTTCTGTAATTTTCAGGAATGGATGGATTTGGGGGTTAGAATTTTATAGCAAATATTGCTACACTGACCTGTTTAAAGTTTTGTGCTCATAGGTGCTGGAAACACCAAGAAATAAATGCTGTTCGTGTAGTCTGGTTCCCTAACCCTGCTTTGGCAAAACAAAGCAATAGATGTGAGAGAACTGTCAGGCCAGGAATTAACCAGACTAGCTGGCTCGTACCCGTTCATGAATGTTTAACCGATTGCAAACAAAATGTGGCCTAACTAAATTTGGTAAATTGAGGGCAGTATTTGAAAAAAAGTTTTTTGTAACAATACTAAAATTCCACTTTTCTCGAAAACGACAGCACACCAGGTGCCACTGATTTCACAGGATGTTTGAGAGTATTATTCACTTACATTCTAGTAAGGAATTTCATTTTGGTAGCTTTGTTTCTGATGTTAGTTGCGAATGATGTATATATTACCTTTAAAGGGGCCACAAAATAGAATCATGATAAAAATCTAATCTACTGAAACCAGCAACCGTTGTGGTAAAAGTTGTTCCAATACTTTAGTTGCGACAAACAAGGTTGGGTTTAAAATTCATATTTTTTTTATAACACCGATCAGTTTCTATTCAAGGGTAAAAAAAAAACAGCACTTTGGTTTGAATGTCACTTTTTTTTAGTCGGGTTTCAAAGAACACTTGTCAATCATTATTAGATTGTAATGGAGATTTAATGATAAAGTAAGAGCTACTGTATAAATCCCCTCACCTCAACCACTTTGAAAGTTTGAAAGAATAGGACAAGAACACGTGACATCATGTTAGCATGATTTTGTTTTATTTCTTCACTATTATGAAACATTGACAGTTCTAAGATTATGCAGATTTTGAGGAATATTCTGCGACTGGTATTAACCTGAAGGTGATCTCAAAATTGGTGTCAGAAAAAAAATAATCGTAACATTTCTCTAGATAGATGTTTCATATGAATGTGAGCTTTCCACTGTCTATCGATTTATTTAGTCATTTCACACACAAGAAATCAAGTCAAAAGAAAAGGAAAACAAAATGAAGGAAATGAGAAACGATAAAAGGCGAATAATTTGTCCGAAAACGTTTGAGACGCCGTAGCTCAAAAACTGCTGTTACAGACAGGCTCGTGCTTTACAACAATGGAGACCAATTTGTAATGGTAAAGTGATTTCAGATGGTTAGGCGTACTTGGCATAATCAAAATTATTTAAGCAACGACAACAACGACAACAACAACAACAAAAACAAAAGCAAATGACAGGCCTGTGTGATGAAATGAAACTTTCACAGAGACCTCCTTAATTTTTCTTCTGCGTTCGAATGTTTGTCAAGCAGTCATTATTCCAATGGTGAGATAAGTCACTTCTAAGACTTAGCCACGCAGCAGTACGAGTTGACGCCGTCAACGCAGACGAGATTACGTACGCAAGTTGTTAACGCGCACTCGTCAATGTCTAGACACAGAAAAACAAACAAATACAAATGGAAAGCATTAACTAAGCAATAATTAACAATACGGGAAAACGATTCTTTCAACAATAGTAGATAACAAGTTGGAAACAATATTTTCTGTTCAGTTTTATGCCATTTGGTAATCGTTAGTGCGATTAAAATAATGTATATGGGGCCCACAAATTCCCGAGCAATTCCAACGGACAAAAAACATACAAGATAAACAAAAACAAACACTGGCCGCAGCCAAATTGAAAAAGGGGAAAGAGTAACAAAATAAGACCAAGACTGTTCATGTAAGACGGCTAGAATACAATCTGACACCAGGTGGCGCTGTTGGGGGGGGGGTCTCTTAGGACGTCGAAATGACCATTGCTGCTCATCTTGGCGTGTGCGTTTAGTAACCATAGGGATATTGATGTTATTCTTGTTAGTGTCTTTTTGCAGTTGTTGCTGACGTTTTGGTTGATGTTACGATCTTCGGACAGTTTATTGCAGAACAAGATATTTATTACACGTTTATACCTACGGAACACCTGTGAAAATGTTGGGCAAATAATTCGCTGGGCAAAATATAAGCAACACAATGTGAATAGGCAATTTTGCCCAATAGTTGAACGTGTTAAGTATTCGCCCATCGTTGGTCGAATAATCAACCCTTTTGGCCCAACTTTTACTTGTTAGATTACATTAATGCAGAAAATAAAATAAAATAAAAATTTCTTTGAAATTTGGATGAAATTGGGCCCTATATATTTTGGTATATTTTGCAATGGAGCGCATGCATCATTTTCTTTTTTCAAAATGGCGACGGTGATTATCTTTGGATGGAATTTTCTTTCTAAAGTCATTGGTTAGCCCAACCCCCCCCCCCCCCCCCCCCCCACACACACACACACACACACACTCAAAAAAAAACAATGAACAGAAAATGAAAGAAGATGAAATAAGCTTTAATTTGATAGGTGTCTCAACTAAAGTTGGAGAGTTGTATTTCCCCTGAATTTCGGAAGTGGGCGAATTCATCACTAGGGTCTATGCCAGTTTATTTAATAGTCTGCAACAGTAAGTTGTTTGTGGTGACTATGACAATATGGAAAGCGCCACCAGTATCAGATGGTGACTTTGCCCGCACTGAACAGCGACCTCGTGTGCCAGATGACCCATTCTCCTTTGGCGTTCCCGAAGGGTCGTAGGTCGGCAACTGATATCCCCAATTTACAATGCTTCAGAAATCACAAAGGAATCGATTTGCAGGGACTTTATTTTATAAAGAGGTGCACGGTATCGGTAAAGCATAGATAGAAAAAAGCAAACATTAACGGGAAATGTAAGAGTAAACAAACTTACTAATCTGACACTCCTTTCCTTCGTAGCCAGCCACGCAATCGCATCGGTAGTCATTGATCAAATCGGTGCAAGCGCCACCATTTTGGCACGGCTGCGGGTCACATTCATCGATATCTGCAAAAGAGAACAAACAACGCATCATCACGACGTGTTCGGAGTTGGGCAATGTTGTGTTGTTATCCCTCATTTGCAATTCTTCAGGCGTTACAAAGGAATCGATTTTCATGGACGTTCAGTTAAGGAGAATACACTCGCAAGTGTGGATTCGTAATTCTTAAATTAAGAATCCACACTTGCGAGTGTATTCTTCGACTTAAACTATTGCGTCAACAGAAGTATTGGAAAGAATGTTGCAACCCGATGCCACTTTTTTTTCTTCATATATCGTCTCAATGAAGGTTATTCGTTGCAAAAATGATGATAAGACATGAATCTGGGACTGAGAAATGTTTCAAATTTTGTTAGGAAATACTTGAAATGACTCTCCATAGACTTCGAACACAAGCGCAGAAGTGGCGTCAGGTTGCAACATTTGTCCCTGGCGTGTTTAGCAATGCGTATCGCCACACCCGTACAATCAAGTCATTTTGTGTGTAAAGGCTCCTTACGACAAAATGGATAGTTCAGACGACGATTTCTTTCTGACTTAAGTAGTTTTTGCAGAGACGGCGGCGAATGTGACGGTGAAGATGCAACAGTAATTTTCGGAAAGCAAATTTTCACGCAGACGGTCCTATTCAGGATCATTATGGAGAACAATTGTCCGACGTGTTCAAAGTGTGGATTCGTAATTCCGAATCCACACTTTACTTAAGATTCGTAGATCCGAATCCGCACTTCTAACAATAGTGTGACGTCATAGCAATGATTTTAGTGGTACAAACACATGCCCCTCCATTTTGCATTCATTTTTCAAAGAGGACCATGGTAGAGAATTTAGAGGGAAACAACCCGGTACTGTAAGAGTAAGATTTGAGGCTTTGCATGGTGGAGATACTAAATAATGAAAGGTTTGCGGAAACAAACTAGGCTCAAGGAACACAGAGCACATGGACGGCGAGGGGATTTTGACAAATCGGCCATTGTCAAACATTTCCACATCAACGACCACAAAGTTGATTGGGATGCGGCCGAACTCATCGCACCGATCCAGTTCTGGCATCCAAGACGCATACGGGAAGCCATCGAGATCCACAAGCACAACACAGTTCCGCAAGACATCGGGTTTCACCTCAACGACATCTGGCTCCCACTTCTCCAGACTGATGGGTCTCCTATACCCTAGGTCCTCAGCTACCACCTTAGACTGATGGGTCTCCTATACCCTAGGTCCTCCCTCTACTGACACTGCAACCCTACTGTTCCACTTCAGGGGGCACCAAGCTTGCTCTAGGATCCCGTCTACTTGGCATCCTCACAGGATGCAACTTCACACTTCATTGATTTTGCCTTTTGCTACTTAAGTATTCACTTTCTTAGAGTTTAGGCACTCTCCTGAAGACGGTCACAGCATACTGACCGGAACGTCGAGTTTATACCTCTGGTTCTTTTCAGAACCATTCTCTTAGTTGAGAAATTATTCGCACATGGTGTTTCCGCAAACCTTTCATTACTGTAAGAGTAAACAAACGTACTGATCTGGCAGTCCTTTCCTTCGTAGCCAGCCACGCAATCACATCGGTAGTCATTGATCAAATCGGTGCAGACACCACCATTCTGGCATGGCTGCGAGTCACATTCATTGATATCTGCAAAACGGGATAAAACAGAGGAGCATCACAAGAGGGCGCTTCACCATGTCTCCAATTTTTGAATTTAATGTTTTGTGCCATGATATCTTCGGTCAAACTTTGAAATTTTTTTTAAAAACTTTTTGTTAATTTGTTTTTAATAAAGAAGTACATCTTTTTCCAACCTATCGCCCAAAACTACTACTTCTAGGAAGACCAGATGGCGCTGTGACGAATTATGGCGAATATAAAGGCTTTTGTAAGTATTTGGTTTAATCGCATTCTTTTAACCGGATACTTAGTGATATGGTAGAATTGTTACTGATTGTTATCGTTGTAGGCTTATTAAGGACCTCCCAAAAACTCCCCGGTAGTAATTAAATTGGAAACAAATATGGTTCTTGCGTAGCCAGTTTATTCCAATCAATGGACCAATGGAATACAGTCGATCACGCGACCAAGTTGTTAAGTTAAAAGTACTTTTTTTTTTAATTTTCAGGTAGCGGATACACCGCTTAGAAATAATTTATTCATAGAGATATAATTAAAAACTGGTTCAAGGCAACCACAGGAAATCTACAAAGATGCTTTCGGTTAAAAAAACACTGAATCCCTAATAACAGATTCTTAAGAAACATCTATAGATTTTTTTCATCAAATTTAAATTTATTTTAAGATGTTTTAATCCCCGAGTACATGGTGGCACGTTTCAGACTAACAGTTGTGCAGGCCTCTAGCGACTCGTTTATCCTAAAAACAGTTCAGTTAGGGCCCCCAAAGTCTACGGTTTCTGGTATGGAGCTTGCCCCAAAAGTGGTGCGGCGACGCGGGTTTTTCCCCCTTTACTTTTCTTGCCGCATTGCTTCAAATGTCGGCTGATGTTGCAGATGACGCTTCGATCCCCCTAAAAGGGTCGAGCTTGATGTGACCCCAGTGAGGCCAAAGAGCTTGAGAATTCTGCATCCACTTACGATCACGACTGACACGAACATTCTTGGGGAAATTTGGATAGTCAAGACAAAAATCAGAGAAAATGGTGACGTCAGAGCAACATCGACATCGTGCAAGAGCTGCCAGGCTAGCCATTAGTCTGCTCCCTTACAAATTGCGCTACATAAAAAGCGTTTACAGGCTCCAGATACACGACCATAGCTCCTCAGTCTGGCTTCCAGACGCACAATTACAACACCGTCTGCAAATGGTGCCCGACTAAATTGAGAGCAAAATAAATGGGGCCACATAAAGCTTATACTCGATCTTAACCCCATCTAAAAACACGTTCAAATTGTGCAGCAGCAAGATTCCAGTCAAACCAGTGTGTATGGCGGTTTTGAGACATCATTTTACATAAAAAAAAAACCTTTTAATTTTGCCGACGAGCATGCTCGGCTACGACAACGCGCGCACAAACCAGAACCGGAGACTTTTTTTTTTGCCTAAGGAATCGGCATCAGAGGTATACTTACTGATCTGACACTCCTTTCCTTCGTAGCCAGCCACGCAATCACATCGGTAGTCATTGATCAAATCGGTGCACGCACCACCGTTCTGGCATGGCTTCAGTTGTTCACATTCATTGATATCTGATTATCAATAACAAAAAATCAGGCCGAGTGATTTTTCGAGATCCTTCTTGATTCATTTCCCCCAAATTTGGCATACAAAATGAAACATGAACACTGAAAAAAATGTGTCCTTTTTAATCAATGATTTCTTTCTTATCCATGGCATGAAGTTATCATCATAATTGTATTTTGTTGTAAAAAACAACAACAAATATGTACAGGAAATAAAAGAATTGACGTTGCCATGATTTTACCCATACATGTGGAAAATCAAAGGCAGATATATCTTTCGGGAAACCGGGGGTGGGGATTGATGTTAAGGGGAGGTGGGGGGGGGGGTGAGTCTAAGGTATGACGAAGGCACACCTGTTTGTGTGGGTGGGTAGGCATTACATTCACTGTGTGGACTTCCGAACAAAAGAGGTCCAGATAAACCAGGTATAGAGGCGACGTTGTGTGGACTTGGGCAAGTCCACACAGTGTTTCCCCATTTCTGGAAAACAGGTTTAGAGGCATTTTGGGGTTTAGGTTTATCTGTGACAAAATGAAGAGAAACACTAAAGGGGATCATAGAAAAAAAATGGGTTAAAAGAGTTTTCACAGTGTGAGAAAAATGATTTTTTTTTCACTGGTTTTTCTTAACTACACGAAACCAAGGGAATGTCCACACTTGGTATGTAACGTAAACATGCGTGCGTGGGTGTGTGTGTGTGTGTGGGGGGGGGGGGGGGGGAGTCCGGGGGCATGCCCCGGAAATTGTAAAATCTACAATGCTTTCTCCTCAGCATTCATAAGGCATTTCGAGAACAAATTTAGGATTTTTAGCATTTCATGTATTATTTGTTTTGTCCCATTTTACGCCTATCATAACACGAGGCAGTCAGCGGGGGTGGGGTGGGGTGCATCTTCACCCCCCCCCCCCATCCGCATCACAAAAAAAATAACACTATCCTGAATCAACACTTTTAAGAAAAGTTTCGTCTAAAAAGTGACCCTAACATTGCTATTAATGGGCTGAAATAGTGATTAATACACTCAGCACGTACTGTAGAGATCAGCAAAACTGAGGAACCAAGCAAGCAAAATCACGAGGGGGCGGGCTACAGCCCCCCTCAGGCCCCACGCCCTAGGGGTGCAACCCTGCAACAAATATCCCGTAACTAGTGCTAAAATGCGCATACTTCAAAATTCTTTTAAAAATACTCAGAACTCTCACAGGTATTCAAGCTGCACAGAAAAATGATGATCAATGTGTCATCTTTCATTTTCTTTTCATTTTTGGGTGGGTTGACCATTGACTTTTCGAGATATTCTCACCCAAAGAAGACGACCCCTATTTTCCCCAAAGCGGAAAAGTAGCCATCTTGAAAAACGATCCCTCCACAACATGGCAAAATAGCGCCACTTTCGAGCCCAATAGCATCCAAAATGCTCAGAATTGGAAGCCCCAAGTCCGGGCCAGAGGTTCACTACCATATCTCTTCAATTCCCCAATCTTATGGCTCTCAAAACTCTCTAATATAGAATATTTTGAGGGTATAACTTTTATTCATGAGCTCGGTGGACGGATTTTTGGCCTATTTACAGGTGTGCACCCCTAGACCCGAAAATGTCATGTGACGTGAGTGTTTCGGAGCTCAAGCGCAAGACATTATTTGCAGGTGGTCTACTTACTGATCTCGCAGTCATTTCCCTCGAAGCCATCGGGACACACACAACTGTAGTCTTTGTACAAATCGTTGCAGGTAGCCCCATTCTGACACGGCTGGGAAGCGCAGTCGTCAACGTCTGAAAAAGAATTATTGAAACATGTCCAATGCACGAAACTCAATCAATCACGATAGCTTGTATAGCCTTTTTTGATTGTATCTTTGTTTTTAAATAAACTACAAAAATGCATTAACTGTGATTGTGACCGATTGATACCCACTAGGTTTATATGATCCTTTGCTTTTCATGCATGTTGTTTGTTTCGAATAATTACACCCTTCAGAATCGTTGAAACATTGATGAAACGTTATAACGGGAAAGAAATGGGAATTAGTTAATGCACACATTTCCTCAAAGGTTAAAAAGTCGAGAATGCTTGTTAACAGTAAGCACGTTAGCACATCCATAGAAGATTCATGTTTTGCAATGATCGGCCAGTATCCGCTCCGTTCACAAGTACACCCTCACCGGCAAACAAAGTACAGTTGGGAGGGGGGGGGGGTGACCGACCGACGCCATCTTGCCTGACTGCAATTTTGCCGCGACGCGCGGCCGTACCACTGCGTGTACATATAGTACAAATCCCCTGGTGTACGTGCGTCTCACACAAGGAACGGTGCGCGTCAACCAGCTAAATGTCCCGCCCATGGGACGTCGTTCTAGGTAAAAGAGCGCCCTCTTTGTTGGCGCACGGAGCTCATTGAGTCATCATCTAGTGAATCAACCATTTATTCAATGTATTGTGTTAGACGTTGTCAGGTTGGACGTTGTTATAACGCCTCTGGGTGAAGATGAACGTTCCATGCCTCTCATTATAAGACGCACACACACTGGGCAGCAGCCCTTTGAAGTGTTTGCTAAACGTTTACACGGTGCCTGAAAGTTCTACTATAAGTTAAACTGAGCTTCCCACCTTCACTGTCCCTCTTTCTTCGCCGCTTTGAAATTTGGGGAGAAGCAGAAATCTTTAAATTCCAATTGGAATACCCCTTCAGAAATGATTGTCCCGTAGTAATTGGACCCATGTTATGCAACTGTTGCTGTTACGCGTAAGTGTTTTTTTTATTATTATTATTATTTATTTTTTACTGTCCTTACTTTCAGCAGTTTTCTTGCACACGTAGCCGTATATTTGGCCGCACCAAACGTCTGACCACTGCGAGCCGAAGAATGTGGGATCGATGTGCGCACAGTCCTCGTTGCCAGCGTTGTCGGGTATCCGCGGACTCCAGTTGATGAAGTCCAGCTGGGAAACAAAGGGGAAAAAGGATTCTCGAGGCTCGAATATCGAGGATCAAATATAGACACCACAATAATAGCTAAAAAGGACGTACCTCTATTAGCCTTACTGAGTGTATGGCGGACGTGAAAGACAGACACTTTTTGTAGTGGGTTAACTTCCCTTTCTTTACCAAAATGTTCCACAAGAATGTTTAGAATGTGTTTTGCTGTAAATCAAATTTCAATTACGAACTAAAATCAGCTGTTTGAGGCTTTGATTTTGGAACATGAATAATAATGATGCATTTGTCTCAAAATTTAGCCCAACTTTCTTCTATAGGCCTACAGTAACGTTTCTCCTCTTAAACGAGTTAAAACGTTAACGAACGTTTGCAAAAAGCGTTTATAACGATTTAAAAACTCGCTTTTAGACATGTAGTGTATGAGACAAGTTTACTGTAGCGTCGTTTGACCTACCTGCGTTCCGTCGCTCCACTTAAACACCCCTTCCACCTCTTTATCGGTAAGACCAATCCAAAAACGGCCTCTACTGTAGCCCATGTGATCTGTTCACACAAACAAATCCTTGGTGTTATTCAACAGTACTTACAAGCAATAACAGTCGAAATTATAACAGTGGTTCTGAAACTGATGATAATCAACCAAACTCTGTAGGTTTTTCGTTTTTTTTTTTTTACGAGCAGTTTGATACAATGGGCTCGAAAGTGGCGCTATTTTGCCATGTTGCGGAGAATTAGTTTTACAGAATGGCTACTTTTCCGCTTTGGAAAAGGGAAAAATAGGGCTCGTTTTCTTTTTGAGAATTTCTCGCACAAAAAAATGAAAAGAAAATGAAACATGGCAAGTTGATCAACATTTTTTAGTGCAGCTTAAATACCTGTGACAGCTCTGAGTATTTTTACAAGCATTTTGAAGTATGGGCATTTAGCACTGATGTTTATGGGAATTTTAATACAGGGTACTATAGTTATCACATTTTTGCCATTCGTCTATAATTTCGATAAGCCTTAAAATATCAAGCGATTTATTATGCTTTCCCCTCAAAACGATGGTTGTAGTTTCTTACCGAAAATGAAGTTGCTTTCCTCCTTGCTGTGGATGCTGACGAGGCTTGCCCCGTCCGACTGGCATCTTCCTAGGGCGCCCTCCCACGTTTGCCGATCGCCGAAGTACTCATATTCATCCGAGAAGCGATAGCAGAAGTCTCCATAGTTGTTCCAGCCCGACTTGCAATGGTGGTCTGCGCATTGACACCGGAATGGGAAAAAATCACTTCGCTTACCCTGGATTGGACATTTGGGAGACATCCCCATAGACTTGTGCACAAATTTTTCAAACTTAAATGTGCCCTAACCCAATATTCCCTTGTCCTTTTTCCACGGGGGGCAGCTCGGGTGTCAAAGTCCAAGATTTGTTCACAGGGTGGGGGAAATGAGGGGATGCAGTCTACGCTTACAAAGCCCACCACCAAAGGACATGAGGGCATTGAATGAAGATTAGCACTTGAATACTGAATAAAGACGTTAATCACAGATCTTAAGGAAATGTTGTCCCCCCATTATTTAAATAAGTAACATTGGTCAGTCGAAGGGAGGCGGGTGGTCATCCCCTCGACCTTTTCCCTTGATCAATCCTTGAAAGTGGTATGTACGAGAGAAAGGGACCCCCCAAAATAAAAATATAGTACACCAAATAATTTGTTATGCACAATTAAGTGTTAATTTAAAATATTCTTTCGAATTCATTTAATATGGCTCGCATTTCTTGGCACAAAAAGTCACTGTCGTGATCATCCTTCCTGTGCTATACAATAAAAAGAAATGGTTTATTTTAGAGAAACAATGGCATTGTAAAACATCACATTTAGGGCAGAGTCACACAAGGTAACTTTTAAAGGCATGAGAAGAACAAAACACAGGACCCAATCCATGGCGCTGCTTGGCACAATAACTTGGTTTGCTAGACAATCCCAGTAATCACAGCGAAAGGCACGCTTACCGCAGAAGACAAAGTTGCTTAAATTTGTGACGTATACTTACAATAGAAATTTCCACACGCGCGCAATCGAAATAGTGCTTTAGGTTAGCTCATTTTTGTAAAACAGTAAGCACACATTTTCTTTTAACTGTTAGGCAGGGCTACGAATTTGGAGCCCGGTGTTTAATTATTGTTCAAGGATTTTCTCAAGAACATAACAGAGAATAAAAGCTTTCATGCCGTATTTTTTTCTCCTTGTGGATTCTCTGTAAATTGCCTCGTGTGACATGGCCTTTCGGCATTCAACTGGGTAGGCCTATTTGATAGCAAACTGTTGCAAACAATTAACACAAAACAATTTCCCCTCCCCCCTCAAAAAAAAAACCGTTATAAGCTTAGATCTGGGGCTTTACCTTCTTGGCAGTTTTTGCCAGTGTAACCTGCCTTGCAGTTACACTGGTAACCACCGGTCCCATCGCTTTGACAGACTCCGCCGTTAAGACACGGTTTGTCATCGCAGCTCGAGGCTGTGGAAAGTACATGTACCACAAAACAGTAAAGATAAATAAAAACCACACACAAACCGAAACCCGAGCCAATGCCGATATTTTAGGGGAACCCGACTAGTCCGTTCCTAATTATGCAAATGATCCAGTACCAGGGGAGTGAGCTGCTGGTGGTAACGTGGTGTGTTTGGACTGTATGGGGACGAGGTTTGAATATAGTACGTGTAATTCAAAGCTTCATGGCACGTTGACATACGTGTGATCCTCTTTTTGCAGATGTACCGGTAGTTACGAAAGCACCAGACATCATTCCAGTTGCCTCCGGGTCCGTAGAAGTCGGGGTCCATGTAGGCACAGTCCTCGTAGCCGTAGTTGTCTGGCAGCCCGGGACCCCAGTTGGTGTAGTCACTCTAAAACACAAACAAAAAAAGGAAAGTGAAACATTTTTTTCGAACAAACCTTAATTAAAGGACGAAAGGGGGAGGAGGAGGGGGGGGGGGCGAAGGAAGAGAGAAAACTCGCCTAACAACCCAGAAACAACAAACACATACACACCCTAGCACGTTTGTTTATGGTGTAAATCGAGGATTTTCTTTTGTTTCTCATCCCTTTTCCTTTGTTTGTACTTTAACTTTTTCGCAACAGCTCTCATTTGTTTTGTACAGGTTTTCTAGTCGAGGTCGTCCTTGATTTGGTTCTTGTCCTCGATTCATCGATGATGTTGCACGTGTGTGTCCTCGATTTACACCATAAACAAACGCTAGTGCGTTTTTGCCTGCAATCGCGGACACCCTATTGTCCCTCTTTTGTTTGTAACTGTTTAGGAAGACCTCCCATATGTTTTGTACACATCGCCGAATGGGGGACCCTTCGGGAATTGGGGACCCTATTGTCCTCTATTGTTCAACATCCGCTATTGAATGCGGGCTCCGTTGTTCAACGGAGCCTGCAAGCTCCACAACGTTTGATATTAGTGAATATGCAATATGGAATAGCCATCTATTATGAGTGGATTCGGCGATTAATTATGCAAAACAACACTGCGTCTTGATCTCCAGATTCTGACTATTTTACGGCCGCCCTCTATCGGGTCTCGGTAACCGGTTGTTGTATTTACAAAATTTTTCAGAAAATGGACCAATCAGCAGCTATTATTTTTTTGCACAAAATGACGTCACAATTTCTAGTCGAATTTTAGAGTATCATCCGCGAACAACGGACTACGCGCGCGCCAGCCAATCGCAGTCGACTTTAGAAAGTGTGACGTCATTTCGAGCAGAAACTCTGCCTCAGTTAAAAGGTCAATTTGGCTGCCGTGGTTTTTTTTTTAAAATACAACAACGGGTAATCGATGACCCGATAAAAGGCGCCCGCTGAATGGTCAAGGTGGTGGAGTTGGAAGGGAAGAAAGAACGGCCGGAAGGCTGTTGATGATATGAACAACTGTTGTGGGGGATGGGAAAAGGGGAGAGGATGGAACCTCATTCGACGTAGAGGGCGTTGTTTTCCCTTTTGGATGTCTTTCTTTTAATATTTAACGAATCCTAAAATGGAAAGGGAACGGGTAGTTAAACAACATTATCGACTTGCAGACATTGATCTTAAATCCTTCAATACAAAAAATCGGCATGTAGTTTGAGAGCCATGGATCTCGCTGCACACACCTCCCTCCGGTGTTGAGGTACTCGTACTCGAGTACTATTCGAGTCCTTTTTAATGAGTACGAGTACTTGTACTCGTATGTCAGTTATCGTACTCGAAATGACGATACTCGTACTCGGGCAGCAAAGCACTTGTACTCGAAATGTCGAAATTGTACTCGATCATCAAAGTACCCGTATTCGAATAGCAGTACTCGAGAAAAAAGGCTATAGCTTGACTTAACCACGGCCTTACTGATACTTTCAGTTTGAAATTGTTGATCGGCTTGCGGAGACTCAAAGTTTCCTGATTTCCCTCTGTGCACAGCCGCACAAACACATTCAACAGCTAGCCGTGAGTGGGTCTGTATATCGGTCGGACTGGGCCTAGGCCAATTACAAACAATGAACCATTTGTTATGTACTGGAAATAAGAAATACTCGTACTCGTACTCGTACTCGGAATACAAGTACTCGTACTCGGTAACCTAAGTACTCAGCAGTACTTGGTACTCGGAAAAAAGTGCTCGACTACAACACTGCCTCCCTCCTTTGTATTTATATTTGAGGTATTATTAAGCAAAAGTAAAATGACATATCACCTTGGTTCCGTCAGTCCAGACATAATCACCCTCAGTATCGAAGTCGCTGTATCCCAACCAGTACGTATGACCTACCCGTCGGTTGTCTGGAGTTAAAAACAAAATCACCCTTGAGAGTTGAAGATTTTTACGTATTAGTTTATGGCGTGTGAATTACATGTGTGTGTGTGTTCTTGTGTTTAGATTGCAATGAGTTTGTGTCTGCATTCAATAGGGGACGTTGAACAATAGAGGACAATTGGGTCCCCAATTCTCGAAGGTCCCCAATTTGGCGACCGTGTACAAAACATACAAACAGTACAAACAGAAAAGGGACAATAGGGGGTCCCCGATTGCAGGCAAATTGACAATTGGGTGCGTTAACTACCTACGTATACAGGGCTTTTGAATGCATCCCAATGCCAGATTCACCGCTAGTTAAAGCTATAGTCCATCATTTGCAGCAATCCGAAAAGTAATTGGCGTAATTTTTGTTGAAAAACATACTTGGTTGAAAGATAGTAAGTGGACTAAACTCCCTGTGAAATTATTCTTTCTGGCAAGCTGTCATTTTGAAGTAATCAACGAAAGAAGGCCTTTCCAATGGTGCGTCTTAAGACGCACCATAGGAAAATTTAAATTAGTAGTTCGTTTTGTTATTCGGCGAAGCGCGAGCAAGCATTGGTAGACGCACACGCGCGCACGGCTGCTATAATTCGTCGGATCAGTGCGCTACATCGCGTAGCTGCAATCGGCTCAGTGAGAACGTGCCTCGGACGCTGAATTCAGGCCCAATTCAAAACATGATTCAGCAACTTTTGAATTGAAATTGAGATCCTAGAATGCTGTTTTTCTCGGAATTTACAGCTGAGGCTGAGCTGAAACTTCATCAGGTTTGTTGTTCAGTATCCTTCATTAGATTTTAAACACTTTTGTTGCTTCAAACGAACAAAATGCACAAATTACAAATGATGGACTATAGCTTTAACCGGACCCCATTTTTGAAGTCCAAAAGACAAAGGGGTCAGAGAACCAGACTAGAGCTATCTTGGACACTATCGGACAATAGCTGGCGCTATTCGTAACGGCAATTTTGCAAACAGACACACAATAAGCCATTTGCGAGTTAAACGCTGACTTAATCCAATGCTTTGCATATTTTAACTTTGCATTCTCCCAACCAAAGAGACTGTTACTACATAAGGGCAAGCCTTATGCTAGCAACGCCCAGCTCTGGCATGGTCTGGTGTCTTTGTGCCATTCTCACCCATTGTGAGCGATGTATTGATGCTGAGCGTCTCTTACGTAACTATGCAAGAGCTTGCCCCGAATCATGTGATTAGCAACAGTGTCTTTGGTCTGGAGAATTCAAAGTTAAAATGTGCCAAGCATTCTGTGCAAATCAGTGTACCAGATGTTATTGAAATGTAAATCCCAAAGGGTATAGGTTACTCGCAAATGGCTTATTTCGCGGGCAGGAGGACTGCAGTGACTCGTCAGAAATATAATACAGTTATGTAATCCCTTAAGAATGGAAGTGAGTCTATAGCCATAATAAAGAAAAGGCAATACGTACTATATAGGAACATTTGCTCTTGTGAACTGTGTACGCTGGCCAAGTCGCCACCTTTGGCCTTGCATTTCAATCTGGCCGCCATAAACGTTTCCATATCGGTGCTGTAAAAGTAGCAGTTCCCGTCCAGGCGAAGCCATCCTTGGTCGCAAGCTAAATTCAGCAAAGACAACATTTAACAAAATTAGTAACCATTTTTAGTTAATGAAAAAATATTAAACTCAAGGGCCGTATTTTTACCTATAGAGGGCGCTGTTGAGATGGATTTTTGCCTTAACCTTTCAATGAGGATATGCTTAAAATAAAGCATTTTAAATGCCACGCCGGGGTAAATGGTTTCTTTCGTAGTAGGCAAATGAATTTTATACACTGCATAAAAATTCGAAAGGAGACTTGCAAGCGACTAGTTTTGCTTGCGTTGTGTGGTTAAAAAAGGGCCTCCCAAAAAAACTTAAATAAAAATACGTAGAAGGCCTTACCACCTGCAAGAATATCCTCGGCCGAAGCACCCACAATGATACCTGAAATAGAATTCATGACAGCGGTCAATTAATTTCTGGATAAGTGCGATTGATAGGTTTTCAAAAAGCCATTTGCGAGTGACCTATACCCTTTGGGATTTACATTTGAAAAACATCTGGTACACTGACTTGCTCAGAATGCTTGGAACATTTGAACTTTGAATTCTCCAGACCAAAGACACTGTTGATTATCACATGATTCGGGACAAGCTCTTGCATAGTAACGTAAGAGACGTTCAGCACCAATACATTGTTCACAATGGGAGAGGATGGCACAAAGACACCAGACCATACCGGAGCTGGCGGTTGCTAGCATAAGGCTTGCCCCGAATCACGTGATATAGTAACAGTCTCTTTGGTCGGGAGAATGCAAAGTTAAAACGTGCAAAGCATTGGATTAAGTCAGCGTTCCAGATTTTATTCAAATGTAACTCGCAAATGGCTTATTCCAGACATCCCATGGTAGAAAGCTGCATACCATGCTTACTCCAGGTGAGTCGTACTGTGTCCCATGCCCTTAAACTGCCTTTCAGTACGTGCGTTACCGGATCTTTGCATCTGTTTGACCAATAGTTCGGTCTGTATTGGGTGAAACGCCAGTAAATATGCCTGAAATTGGCTACGCCGACCAAATCACGATTTTCATGCCTTCAAATTCTCCGGTATTAGAGCATTTTGTGGGCCATGAACTTGAGGGTTTGTAAAAAGGAATGATGGAAGCCGTGCACAGGACTGGGAGGTCATCTATTATGTTAGTTTTTTTTTTTAACACAGCCGGTTAAATTGAGTAAAATAGCATTGCCAATGTCAGAGAAAGAAAAAAACAAAAACGTTTACAGCAATGAAAACAGTCCCAAAATATTACATAAGTAAAGACAATCGCTTGCACGCAATGGTCCCCTGATTTAAAAAAAGAAAGAAACAAAGATGTCAGCGGAAATGTGGTCAGTCTTAACAGAGGCTGTCCGCGATGGAACTAGCCTTGGTGCAGGCGTTTGTTTTTTAGTGTCCGTGGTGGTATCTGGCCACTAAAAACAACACCTCGCTGCAAACTGATTTCCACATTGTAGACGCAAGATTTTCTGGTATTTTTTTTTTTAGCCTAACATCTTTAAAAAGGAACCCGTCAGTTTCGCAAAAAAATAAATAATATAAAATAAAAATAAAAAATCTTACATGTCCAGACAGTTTATCCCCACTCAGGCTGATCATCGTTTTTTCTTTAAGTCTAAAACTCCTTTCCCCAGAGAGCTGGGAAATCCGTCCCACCTTCTCCGATATCAACGGCACTCACGCATTCCTTTTTTTTTTAATTCTTGGTGACGTTTAAAAAAGTCAGTCTTAATACAAGGCATATACTTCTTGATAACCGGTTTTTATAAAATTCTTATTTACCCCTCCCATCAAAAATCAAATTTCGAGCAGAGGCTGGCTTTTTTTTAGGTTAAATCATAATGATAATGTAATAACAATGTCGCGCTTGTAGCGCTTTATACCCAAGGTTTCAAAGCGCTTTACGATTAATTTTTCAATCTTGTACCGTCTCAGTCGGTGACTGCTCTATGTTCCGACACCCCATGTTCCGACACCACTATGTTCCGACAACCCGCTCATACTTCCGTTTAGGGTTATTTGCGTTAGGGTTAAGGTTAGGGTTAGAATTAGGAATAGGAATATGTGCAGTCGGAACATAGCGGTGTCGGAACATAGGGGTGTCAGAACAGACATGTAACCATTTCAGTACCACTATAAGAGGTGGTTGATTCAAATGCTGGCTTCGTAGACCTAGGTCTATATTTCTGCTAGTCCCAGATGAAAAAATAGACCTCTTTCTTCGTACTTATCACACTGACTGACTCCCCGACTGACTGACTGACTCACTCACTGTCACATAGTACTTAGCCTGGTTGATGGCTGGTGAACAGAATAGAGCAGTAATTTAGCATTGTCCCTAAATGGGCTCAATCCAGTCCATTGTGTGCACCAGATGCATACAAAGACTTCCAGTGAATAGCCACTCTGAATCAATATAAATATTTCTTTTTGGTGGGCTATGAGACCAGCTTCATGGCCGTGTCGTGTTGTGTACGTGTAGTTTCCTGCACTAATAAGCCAAATCGGTATTCCAACTGCGCATGTGCACAACCAAGTATGACGCGTTGTCACTTCGGGTGAACGCCGCTGATCTGCACACAAGTCAATTGGGGAACGTGTTATTCGAATGATGCATTCTGCGATGGACACTTTATTCGCACAAACTTGGGATATAGGCTACAAAACACCTTTAAAAAAACACTTCCCTGTTCAGACATTTGAAATGCTGTGCTCACTATTAACGAGACAATTTCTTAAATTTTGCTGGTACCCGGTATGATTTTGCATGCTATTAAAACGGCGCATTGTTCAATATACTAAACGGAAAATCGACATGATGTGCACATGCGCAGTTGGAATACCAAACTTGCTGATTATACTTCACTTACCGAGAAGCAGAGCTCCGAAGAGCGCACCGAGAGCAGATCTACACCTTTGCATGTTGAAACTCGTCAACGATCTGGCCGTGCTCTCTCCTTTCCAACCCTGCATTTATTGGATTCTAGAGGCAACTTATCGCCATTGCTATCTGGAATAGTGGGCTAATTTTTGCCTGCGTATTTTCTGAAGTCTTTGCCAAACATTAACCACATTAGATAACTGATGGCGTGTTTACAGTGGCGTTGTTTGCTTCCTGGTGGCAGGTGGTTGATTGAGGTTATCTTTCCACAGAGCTGCTCATTAGGCTCAAGTAATAAGGTTAAAAGCCTCTATAATTGTGTTTTGGCATTCTTGGATAGCGTGCAAGAACAGAAACATGCAAATACATGCACATTTCCTCGCCATCTCCTCAACGCTACTGTTTGGTAGACTTGTCTCTATTTGGTAAACTTGGTACCAGACCGGATTTTGTTGTATTTAGCGAATATTGCAGCAGGTCCAAGTACCTGGCATGCTCGGCCAAGCTGCCGCAGCGGTAGAAGGTGCTTTCATCAAAATGCAGGCCCGGATTACCCAATAGGCACAGAAGGCACTGTGCCTAGGGCCTACGAAAAAATTCGGGGCCTACGAAAATACTGCAGCGTGCCATAAAACACATATAGGCCTATAATAATACCCACACCACAACCACGCGCACAGAAAAGTGTTTACAAAGTTCTAGGGAGTCTCTGAGAATTTTCGATTTCACCAACTGACGCTGTACAGCATGTAGACATACATGCAGGCCCTACGTATACAATTTACACGTAAAGGTTGTCGTTCTGAAGCATGGTGCCAACCATTGGCGTCGATCGGCGGGGGGCGGGGGGGGGGACAAGTTGTTCCCCCAACTGTTTTCGTCCCTGAATATATAATTGTGGTCATGAGACAATTAACATTTTCCATGCTTTTTGAGATAACTGAGGGCCAGGCGCTGTTGGAGTGATGTCATTTCAGGAAGACATTGTTCAGTTCGAATTTCGAACCCAAAAGTTTGTTCATTGAAACAGGTGTGAGAAATGTTTGCTCATTAGCTAATACTGCCATGTACTGACACCGCAACGAATCGCTAGAGAAAAGAAAATCTTTAACAAAAAAAGGATCCAACATTCTGGCAACTTTTGGTGCAGAAATATCTGTAACATTGACCTTTCTGCCTGAAATGACGTCACAATTTTGCCATGAATATGGAAATTCACATCAGCATAAAAACCAAACAGGCACAAAAAAAACCCTTGAAAGCGGCAAAATGAAAATTGACAATGAGAGCTAAAATGAGACACAAAGTTGCATTTGCACGGATTGCATTAAGAAAATTACACTACATAGGCCTATGCCCTTTCAAATGAGGTCCAAACAACAACGCCCTAAAGGCATTAAGAAATTGCGTGGCCTCAGAAAGTGGCAACCTACCCGTAAAAAGACGTCCGATATGATGTAATGTATAGATGCATACCATGGACGTTTGCACGACATATATCTCGCCGTGACACAGATTCCGTGACCCTTTCACCTTTTAGGCTTTGCACTAGACCGGAATCCGTGGACAACGGGTGATACTCGGACTATTGACCTGTCTGCAACTTTATCGATACTGTAATAAACCAACATTGCCATGTGGCAAATCGGCAAAACTGATAAACGAGGACATTAAGATCACGATATCACGCAACCGTTACAGTGTGCTCACGCAGGTTTGCCGACGAGTGCATCTGTTCCTTCTCTTGCGTGGTTCACACATACAAGTTGGCGAATGCAGGTTCTAATGCGAGCGATTCCCGAAGTAGACATGCTGACGATGGTAACGCAAATATTGCCTTGTAAGCAGTTCAGATCGAGTTTGAAAAAGTCGACATCCAGCTCTGGAGACAAGGCCAGACGACATTCAAGCGGCAAAATAGCAAGGCAACAGAAGCTTTATTGACCCTTTGAAATATCTTGTTTAGGACACACGGAATTTAAAGGGAAAATACAACATTTGCAAACATCAAAAAAAAAAAAATACCAAATCATTTTGAAATACCTTGCTGGACTGTTAGTGAATGACAGTGTAAAGCATCCTGTAAAATCATGGCACCTGGTATACTGTCATTTTCAAGAAAAGTGGTATTTTTGTAACAATTTCCAACGCTGGTCGGCCGACCAGCGTTGGAAAAAAACTGGGTTTTTTTGGCAAATACTGGCCCCAATTGACCATCGCACTTGTTTGCAATCGATTACACACCTATGAACGGGTACAACCCAGCTAGACTGGTTCCCTGACCTTACAATTCCCCAATGTATGTAAACTGCTCTGTTTCTTCTGATATGGAGTCACGGAACAAGACTACAGGAAAATGATTGTCTTTCTTGCTTTTTATAGCATTTTCGAACCCAAAACCTCCAAAAAGTCAGTGTAACTATATTTGCTATATATTTCCAACCCCCCAATTCCATCCATTTCTGAAAATTACAGCAAAAGCAAATGATGTATATTCCCTTTAAGTTGGAAACCGATTTGTGACTATTGCTATTTTTTTTAAATTTCAGATCAAACTAGATTCTCTTTCTCTTTTATATACATAATTGCATTCCATTTTATTTTCGTGCAGACAGTCGGCCTACACTCTATTCCGTTTAAATGCTTTCAAGATATTCAGTGTTCAATTTAAATATGACTTGGTGCTTTTTGATTGAGTAAGTTCTCTCTTTTAGATTGGTAGTTCTTGCATTGTGCGTCTGCCAAGTGACTTTCATTTGCTTGTCCGAACAAACCCTTTAGAGGTTAAAAGGACACCGAGTCGGGGAACAGCCCAATTGGGCTACAAAACGCACTTTGAACGAAATGATGTTAATCGGAAAGGACGTATAAAAGTAAGATGTAAACATCCACACAACTATCCTTTAAAAAGTTGACGTTGATGTGCATGTTATTCCTGTGTTATGCGTGTGAGAACGACTTTCGGGTTTCACTTTTGCGACCCCAAAAAGTCGACGGAGCTGTTTGGGCAGCACGGTGCTGTATATCGACACACACACACAACGTGTATATCGTACATTGCCTGAAAACGACAGAAAAAATGTAAACAACCAGGTTTTTCCGTCTTTTCTCGGGAATGGTATTAGGTTGGTTTCCTTTCAACCGGATGTTTGAAATTGGACAAGTAAACCATCCAAAACATGAAATTTTCGGGGACTTCAGGACCTAGTGCCCCTTTAAGCGAGAGGGACACACCTCATGTACATATAATAAAACCTAGACACGACATTTGCTATTATTATATGTCTATGGTTTCCCCACAGCTTCGACTCCACGGGCACGTGCGCGTTCCTTACACTAATTACAACGTGCCATATTTTGACACATTTAACCCTAAAGGGGCCGGGTTATTTTGACCATCTCTCAGCCGGGGGGGGGGGGGGGGCGGATTCCGCCCCCCCCCTAAGATCTCAGCCATCGAGTGACGAAATTTTTTTGAAACTCGGCACATGCATAGAGCAACGCTTCCTAAACATACCCAAGAAATTTCATGACTATATGTCAAAGGGTTTTGGAATTATGGCTTATTAATTATTCATATGTACGAATGGCAATTCTGCTCTGTGTACACGACGTATATGCGAAAATTCAGTTTTCACGGCGCGTAGCGCGGGAAAAATTTTCGCTACGCGGCAACCCGTGGTCCGATTTTTATGTTTTTGGTATCAAAAGATGCGCAAAGCTCGAGGCTAAAAAGTCATAACAGCTCGGTTTTAGAGGCTATCACGGAAAATGTTGAGAGGGGGGGGGGGGCGGATTCCGCCCCCGGCCCCTTTAGGGTTAAATTACACAATTCCAGGGGTTAAGATCGCGCAAGGCATAATGGGAAACAACATGGCGCAGCAAGATCGTACCCATGGGGAACGAGGTTGGTTTCCCCAGTACTTCGCAATATGGCCGACGATATACAAACGTTCTCGCGTACATTACAACACGCGCCGTATCAAGCATTGACGCACTTTTTTGTTCACCTTCACGTATTATGATGTTTCCGCGTTGCTTTTACACAAGCTGTAAAAAGATGAACTATACGACCGTTTAACACAAAAATGATTCACAACGAAGAAAACTGGGCCCATTTTTTGGCTCAGCTGTGCATGACCACAGAATTCCGCGCTTAAATTTTGTGCTAACCGCGCAAGCAAAAGAATTCTGTGCTAACCCGGACCTGTAAGCACAGAATCAGCAATATAGTCAGGTGGCATACGGTCGAATCGTGACCGACTTGTCCAAAGCACCAAACTTGGCAAATAGATTCTCACAGCCGTAAAGAATATATTTAGAAGAGGTGACACCTGAAATTCTTTTGGGAAGGGTGCCTAATTTGCACAAAGCGTTACTCCCTGCTGTGTACTATCTACTCCCATATTTGGGTAGATGTTTATTTTTATTAAGTATATTTTGGGGATTTTACTTACATATCCTTACTTAAATAACATTTTCTAAAGCATATCGGAGACTTGAAGATTATGAGGATATAATAAAGGTCCAAAGTGGCTACCACTATACCGTAAAGTTGCTTTTCCTCAGATATCATCACGTCTTGCCAAACCTCAGTATATGAGCTTCAAATTCACAAAGTTACTTACTGGCAGAGTTATTTCATAACCAAAATAAATGGGAAATCTTGTGGAAAATTATATCATTTTGATATTAAGCCCACAAAAACAAAAAAGGGGGAATGAAGTGTCCGTAAATTGGGCTAAAAATTAGGCGAAGGGTTGCCTAACATGAGGACTTGAGTGCAAGGATGAATATCCCCTAAAATAAGAGTTATTAATGATGTCTACGTCCAAACGTTTTCTTACCAATAATGTTGGTAATTTCCTTGAACTTGTTCCAGTCCCCACGTTAGGCAACCCCTTACCTACTTATTAGCCCAATTTACGGACACCTCGTTTTTCCCCGGTTTTTGTTTTGTTTTCTGGGCTAAATATCACAATGTTGTCATTATTTCACATGATTTTCCATGAAGTTTTTATCGAGTAGCAGCGCCAGTAAGCAACTTGGTGAATTCGAAGCTCATCAATACTAAGGTTTGGCAAGACTACTTGATGATATCTGGAGACAAGGTAAACATACGCAACTTATATGGTATAATAGTAACCATTTTTGATCCTTACTATATGTCCTCGTAATTATCCAGTCAGTCTTAAATGCTTTAGAAAATGTTATTGACGTAAGGATGTGTAAGTAGAATCACCAAAATATACTTTTCAAAAAATAAAAAAAATAAAAACAATATACCCAAATATTGGAATAAATATATTACCCGACAGGGAATAAAGATTTATGCAAATTAGGCACCCTTCCCAAAAGAATTTCACGTGTCACCCCTTCTAAATATCTTCTCTGAGGCTATAACAATCTATATGCCAAGTTTGGTGCTTTGGACCAGCGGTCACGATCAATAAATGGCTCTGAGCCACCTGACTAACAGGTGCGTTATAAAGGTAGATAGCGACCAATCGGACACCAACTCTCGCCTCAGGCAGAGACGACAATAAAGAAATATTACAGTATATGGTATCGGAAGAGTAGCTGACCTCTTTGCTCTGTGACTCGATAACTTTGGACTTTTAACTTCTGTTTTGCAATAACTGTTGCATCCTTCGGTGTTCAAGGCCAGAGGATGTGACAAGTGATAAATAGGTAGATAGCGACCAATCAGTCAAGCAGAATGTGTTATCATATCCGTACAAATCATCCTCCAATAGATATCGCACTATATCTCGCCTCACCGGGACTGTTTAAGACATAGGCAAGAGAGCTATACACGACTTTAAAGCACTTTTTCAAGCTGGAATTGTACAGACAAGGTAGGTACCATTTTGCTTTTTTGTGTCCTCATTATACATTGGCGTCCTCCATAATTTGCCTTGGTGCCCTTTATCATTTGACTTGGTGCAATTTCCCCATTCCTTGGTGCTCCTTGGTACAAAAATTTGAGGAGGTGCGGCAATATGGCGCTGTTGTAGCTTCCGTGTTAATTTGAAGAAGAAAAAAAGATGACGCGCATGATTAAAATCAACGCGCGCGCTGACCAGAGACCGAATTTTGTTTTGTTTTGGGCCTTATATAACTTGTTTACAGACAACAACTGTTGCATGCTTCGGTGTTCAAGGCCAGAGGGTGTGACAAGACTAGTGATGAATAGGTAGATAGCAACCAATCAGTCAAGCAGATGTATTATCATTGTAGCGGCAGCACTTCAGGTGGTATAGCTCCTCAATTCTACTAGTGCTAAAGCTGGGGAGTCGCACAGGTTTCTGATGTGGGTCATAGGTCACAGAAATGCAAGGGTTTCGACAGAAGCCTCATCAGGTTCTACATTTATTTATCATCAATTGGCTCCGTGAAAACTGTGAATAAACCAGAGTAAATCACAAAGTACAATCAAAATTATGTCGAGAGTGTACATTGATTACATGTTTAAGTGTGATTAACATTATCAGAAAGCGGGACTGGGTTTGAGCACACCAAAGTAATCATCTCTATCATATTGCGAATTACTCAGAATTCAGTAGCAAAATTATCATAAAATCATATCCAATTCAAAGACAATACTTCTTGCATGAGACAATATAATCATCAGAAAATAACCTCCTTGCATCTTATTGTGATTATTGATCAGTATCATCGCAGATTTCAGATTCAATCAAGTCAGTGTCGAAAAGATTTAACTACCATGCATGAGGTCGTCCATTGCGTTTTGTTGTTATTTATATGCAGTACACTGTACGTCTACAGAGGGCGCTGTTCCAAAAAGTGTATTCATCAGGATACATTTACAATCATATCCGTACAAATCCGTGTCCTTCACTTCACGGATCATCAGATCGGCTCCAATAGATATCGCACTGTATCTCGCCTCACCGTCACTGTTTTAGACATAGCCAAGAGAGCTATCCACGACTTTAAAGCACTTAAACTTGGAGCATAGGGGTATGCGTGAATGTGCCCTTGGTTCCTTTTCATCAGTTGATGGTCTCCAATAGTCGACTCTACGGTGGCTGCAGAACCGATTTCTTGATCTCCGTAGGAAGTATTTGGTGTTGAAATTGCAAAGGGTATTGGCGAACTTGGAGAATCTGGTTGAGTCTTCTCTGTTTTGTCCTTTGACGACATGATAACAGTACAAGCTGAATTACACGTAGTGCATGTAAAAACTCAAGAGAACAAGCAACAATATACAAGGTCCTCCATTGGCCACTTTAGTCAAACACACTACATTTAGCATACATGTACATGTATAAGGAATTGCAGTCGCAAAATCTCAAACTACCTTTCAATATTAAACTTCCAACAAATGGATTAAACTCTCCAACATGCCTGTAAACATGTTATCATCTGCATGTGTATATGAACATATACCAATCTATTTGCAACACATCAAATTACTGAAAATACATCTGCAAATGTCGCAATACAAATGTTTATACTCGAGCATTTCAACATATCAAATGCAAGAAAACATACTCAATGCAGCAATCACTGTACATGTAAATTATCACAGGGTAATGAAACTAGGCAATTGAATGGCCATGTATTCAACAGTTCACATAATTCCAAGTTCCCAGACGCTCAGAGTTCACAGGAGTTCTGGCTCAGCGAGGGGCTGCTCTTCATCAGATGTCAGATGTCAAATGTGGGCGGGAGTTGCTTGGATGTCAATGCCTACATCAGAGGAGTCTCAAACTCTCAGCATGCCTGGTCATCTGAATGCTGCAGCCTCAGACGAGCAGTGCTGGCATCAAATGGAGAGGAGCGATGATTGCATTTCGCAGCTAGGAGTTTTCACTGTAGCGGCAGCACTTCAGGTGGTATAGCTCCTCAATTCTACTAGTGCTACAGCTGGAGAATCGCACAGGTTTCTGATGTGGGTCATAGGTCACAGAAATGCAAGGTTTCGACAGAAGCATCATCAGGTTCTACATTTATTTATGATCAATTGGCTCCGTGAAAACTGTGAATAAACCAGAGTAAATCACAAAGTACAATCAAAATTATGACGAGAGTGTACATTGATTACATGTTTAAGTGTGATTAACATTATCAGAAAGCGGGACTGGGTTTTAGCACACCAAAGTAATCATCTCTATCATATTGCGAATTACTCAGAATTCAGTAGCAAAATTATCATAAAATCATATCCAATTCAAAGACAATACTTCTTGCATGAGACAATATAATCATCAGAAAGTTACCTCCTTGCATCCTATTGTGATTATTGATCAGTATCATCACAGATTTCAGATTCAATCAAGTCAGTGTCGAAAAGATTTAACTACCATGCATGAGGTCGTCCATTGCGTTTTGTTGCTATTTATATGCAGTACACTGTACGTCAACAAAGGGGGCTGTTCCAAAAAGTGTATTCATCAGGATACATTTACAATCATATCCATACAAATCCGTGTCCTTCACTTCACGGATCATCAGATCGGCTCCAATAGATATCGCACTGTATCTCGCCTCACCGGGACTGTTTTAGACATAGCCAAGAGAGCTATACACGACTTTAAAGCACTTGAACTTGGAGCATAGGGGTATGCGTTCCTTTGGTGTGACCGTGTTGGTTCTTCATGGACTGCTCCTTGGGTCCGTGGATTCTTCTCATTTCAGGGGCGTGACACTCTGGTGGAAACCGACCGACGAACCAAGAACGGTGAGTGGAGTTACACAGATTAACCAATTCCGTTTAGAGCAATCTCGTCCCCAGTGCTTACTTTAATTCCAATCTCGTTTTCAATAGTAAGCACTGGATAGGAAACTTTCTTCCTGTATTAAACGTGTTTAAATATTTTGCACATGCAAATGATTTAATACCAGGGTGAGAGAGCAGGTAATGGTGGGCGTTTACTGCTCGACAACGTAACAGCGAAGAAAGTAAACATAATGAATATATTTGCTGATAAGGTTGGGAGAAAACGGGTGGAGGAAAAGTGGGGGGACAAGGGAAACAAACTTGGGGCATGAAGCTATAATTGGGTAAGAAAGTACTCAACATTTGTACGCAACACATTTACCCAGCAATTTTTTACACTTTTTTTAGAGTGCAGAATGACATGTGTGGTCATTGACCGGCTATTCAAATGCACACTCAGACTGGTGTGCAATCAGTGTCAGAAGTACAGACTCTAACAAAGGACACAAACGTCAATGGAGCTTTTGATTCAAATATAAAACAAACAAACATTGAGGGCCATGTTTCGTTTAATATCATATTGTTAAGTCCTCCGAAAAGGCCCTTTTTGATTCGTGGCTTAATTGTTTGCTTTGCACGGTACGAGCAAGCGAACTGAACACGTAAAGTATATCATTTCTATAATAGTTCATACCCTTCGCTTGATAGCCCATTCAAAAAATCAAGGCAGTATATCTCACCTCGATCGCGAGTATTGTCAGATATAGGCGAGAGAGCTGCGTGACTTTAATGCGCTTGAACTGGAACATAAGGATAATGCGTTCCATTGGTGTGACCGTGTTGGTTCTTCATGGACTGCTCCTTGGGTCCGTGGATTCTGCTCATTTCAGGGGCGCGACATTCTGGTGGACACCGACCGGTGATCCAAGAACGGTACCTGGACTTACACAGATTAACCAATACCATTCAGAGACAGTCTCTTCATTCACGAGGCTCTCTGTTTCGCATGCGTCCATTAATTAATTGTGACTTGTTCAGTGTTGTAGTCGAGGCAACAACCTCCGAGGCCGAGACCAAGGCCGGGGCCATAACCTCCGAGGCCAAGGCCGAAGCCGAGGCCACAACCACGAGGCCGAGGCCAAGGCCAAGGCCGCCACCTCCGAGGCCAAGGCCGAGGCCGAGGCCAGCTATTAAAACACGCAATAAAATATAAATCACTAAAACAAGGCTAAGATTTTGTTGGAGTTTTAACATCTTTTTAGTGTTGAATTCTTTGACTTTTGGAGTGCTTGGCTTACAAAGTTACAGCTTGCAATGTGTTTCCTCTTGTAGGGAGTCCGGCGAATTTTATTTTTTAAAGAAAGAAATCTCAAGTTTTGTATCACCGAAAAGCGAATTACACAACAAAGTCAATGGAGTTTGAATCAGCTTCATAAGTGTTTGCACTTTGGAGATACAACAATTTAAATGGCAAAATTTGGAGTTTCAATTCTGTAAGATTTACATTATTTACTTATAGCATGCTTTATAAATCAAATTTTCCAAACCTATCAAAATGTTTAATAATCATAAGAATCCCCATTAAATAAACAACTTGATTTTTGAATCAGGCTTTTACCACTCATAACCAAAAAGTTACGATCCCCCCCCCCCCGCACTGTCCAGGCACGCGCCGAGCAAACACCGCGATGCGACCAGAAAATGCCAGACGGCCCGCCGTCACGCACGGTCAAAGTATAGTTCCAATCCCGCTCCACACAACGCAGCACACGGAATAAGTGTCCACGCATTATCACTGTTAATACTGCGTGACAGACAAAGTCTGGCAACGACCGATCCCGCTCCACACAACACGGCAAAACGGAACATGCGTGCACGCGTTATTACTGTTACCACGTGCCAGACTACATAAGTCTGGCACCAATCCCATCCGCGTACAATAACATGTGGTAGTAGACTAGTCTGGTTGCAGTGTTGTACACAATTTTCTCGTTTCGCCTCTGTTCCCCGACCTTTAAAAATGATTTGCGGCAAGGTGCGGCAAGCTTTTAATCATTTCTTTCAATAGGCCACTGTTTTAATAAAAGTCTGAACTTTCTGGGTACGAGTGTACTAGTCCGTACCATTTTTTTCCTAGAAAGATATGATAAAAACAGTACCACGAGTGTTGTACAAAATTTTCTCGTTTCGCCTCTGTACCCCGACCTTTAAAAATGATTTGCGGCAATGTGCGGCAAGTTTAATCATGTCTTTTTTATAGGCCACTGTTTCAGTAAAGGTCTGAACTTTCTGGGTACTATCAAGTGTACTAGTCCGTACCATTTTTTTTTCATAAAGATATGATAAAAACTGTTACGATTTATCAAGTATGTTTTGATTTTTACACGGTGATTTAAATGAAAGTTCAGGCTCACACGGTAATGTTTGGCGCAAATGGTCGATATGGAAAGCCCGATTTCAGAATTCGTTTTTCCATCCAAATGAATGCAAAGATCTGAATGAATGTTTTAATAATAGGAGTCAGTATTTCTCGTGGTACCAGGATACTTTTTTGTATTTTTAGAGCCATGTTGATACTTATTACATGTATAAGCACGGTTTGAAATTGACTAATTTTTGCGTGGTTACAGATGTACGGCCAAAACCTCTGGACTCCCTACTTCTTGCCATGATCTTAAAATTCTTCGAAGCCATTGGATTCAAATCGGATGATCCGAGAATTCATGGTCATTTTGATGAACTGAGTGATATCATGTTCCGTGTTGCCGTGTTGTTTGGAGCGGGATTGGCCATTGCCAGACTTTGTCTGGTACCGCGGTATTTTTATCAGTGATAATGCGTGGACACATTCCGTTATGGGCGGCCATTAGGGCAAAAAAGACAATCACAAAATTAAAGTTAAGCAAAAATAAAATTAAATAAAATGCAAACTTAAACAATAACGTACAATTAACAATGAAAATGTAGGACAACAAAACAAAATTGAAACGTAAAAAATAAACATAACAAATAAAATATTCGTGTTAAATGTACAATAAAACACAAATTGAACTAAACCCAACATTACTGTAAGCCCCGCGAAGAATGTAAACCCCAAAATTACTGTAAGTCCCGCGTCGAATGTATTACCCCAATATTACTGTAAGTCCCGGCCCCGGCCGCGACGAATGTATACCCCGAAATTACTGTATTAGTCCCGCGACGAATGTAAACCCCAAAATTACTGTAAGCCCCGCGTCGAATGTAAACCCCAAAATTACTGTAATTCCCGCGACGAATGGATACCCAAAATTACTATAAGTCCCGCGACAAAATTGTAAACCCCAAAATTACTTAAAGCGGGGTACCAGTCTACATTGACTGGTATACAACAACCTATCACTGCAGCGTGGCCGCGCTACATAGACGGTACACGTGCAACTTTTGCGTTTATTTGGAGGCCGAGGGGCCGTAATCATACACGAAGTCACTCAAGTCGGATGGAGGGGATTTGGGGGGGGGGGGGGCAGCCCCCATGATCAATTAATGTTGTCAGATTGGGCATGTTTTTCTTTTTTGAGAAGTGATTTATAGCTGAGAACATAGCAAGGATGGACCGATATGTGCAGGCTAAGTTCAGGGAATAATTTTTATTGTTGGAAAATTGCAAGAAAATTTGCCAATTTGCCGCCGGGAAGTACTATTTAAATGGGAAAAAAAAGAAAAAAAAATGGGTTTTGGGTTTTGTTATAATCATCAGCAGGACTGTTGCTCATTCTTTTGTACTTTTTGGGCTAGGAGTCAAAATGATCCGAGGACCGAAGGCTCTGCGAACATTTTTGATTGAGAATATTTCTGTTGATTTACATTGGTATGGATACCAGTGTAGTTTCATAATTGAGCTGCCCAGAGTGTATTTGTTAGGTTTTTTAATATGTAAAATACGCATTTAGGAAGTTCCGGTTCCGATACAAGGTGGTGGCGGTGGGTGGGTTAACTTGTGGGTTAACTTGGGTGGGTTAACTAAATTATGCCGTCCCACCTGTTGTTTTTGTGACGGATGAAACAGAGGATATTTTGGGGTGCTTTTTCCGAACTTCATGAGCCACCATATGTTTAGTCTTCTATGTATTCACTCCAAAATTGGTCCTCCAAAAAGTGAGTCCAAAAAATTACGGCGTGCGGTTTGAATTTTGGGATTCTAGATGCTCTATGGTGCGATCTGAGGCAATTTCTGACCACTTTTACAATTTTTTTTAGGAAAAGATGGTGGTGTACGCAGTGCCTGCCTTTATAAACATAAAAGTCAAAGACAAGTTGCATCTTTTCATCGGTTAATTTCTCTTAAAGTTCACGAGAATCTCACCTTTTTGACTGAGGAAGAAGGGTTAAATCTTCTTTGTTGTATTCGCGTTTTTCAACTTTGTCTCTGAAATACGCTCTAGGCATTATGTACCTACACTGGTACCGATATCCATACCAGTGTAAAAATCTACAGAATTTTCCCCTACAACTTACACGACTTATAGTCATGCTGGTCGCAAGATAAAGTCAAAAATGTTCATCAGTCCTCAGATCATTTGACTCCTTTCCCAAAAAGTAAAAAGAAAGAAGAACGGCCTTCCTGCTGATGCTGATAAAAAAAACCAATTTTATTCCCCGTTAAATCAACTTTACTTCGCGGCGGCAAATTGGCAATTTTCTTGGAATTTTCCAAAAATTAATATTATTCCCTGAACTTAGCCTGCACTTATCGGTCCATCCTTGCTATGTACTCTATTAATCACTTCTCAAAAAAGAAAATAAATGCCCAATCTGACAATATTAATTGATCATGGTGGCTGCCCCCCCCCCCCCCAATTTCCCCTCCAATCCGACTTGACATGTAACATAGTGGCTTCGTGTAATTACGCCCCTCCAAATAAACGCAAAAGTTGCACGTGTACAGTCCATGTAGCGCGGCCACGCTGCAGTGATAGGCCGTTGTGTACCGGTCCATGTAGACTGGTACCCCGCTTTAAGTAATTTTGGGGTTTAAAATTTTGTCGCGGGACTTACAGTAATTTTGGGGTTTACATTCGTCGCGAGACTTACAGTAATTTTGGGGTATACATTCGACGCGGGACTTACAGTAATTTTGGGGTTTACATTCGACGCGGGACTTACAGTAATTTTGGGTTTAGATTAATGTGTGTTTTATTGTACATTTAACACGAATGTTTTTGTTATGTTTAATTTGTGTTTTTATTTTTTTACGATTCAATTTGTTTTGGGTTTCTTTATTTTGTTGTCGTACATTTTTATTGTTAATTGTACGTTATGGTTTATTATTTTTGCATTTAATTTTATTGTATTTTTGTTTAACTTTAATTTTGTGATTGTCTTTTTTGCCCTAATGGCCGCCCATATTCCGTTGTGTGGAGCGGGATTGGAACTCTGCTTTGCCCGTGCGTAACGCGGTGTTTGCTCGGCGCGCGCCTGGACAGTGCGAAGGTCGGAGGGGGGGGGGGGGTCGTAACTTTTTGGTTATGAGTGTTAAAAACCTGATTCAAAAATCAAGTTGTTGTTTATTTAATGGGGATTCCTATGATATTAAGCATTTTGATAGGTTTTGAAAATAAGATTTATAAAACATGCTAAAAATAAATAATGTAAATCTTACAAAAAAGAAACTCACAATTTGGCCATTTAAATTGTTGTATCTCCAAAGGGCAAACACCTATGAGCCTGATGCAAACGCCATTATTAATGATACAAAACTTGAGATTTCTTTCTTTTAATAATTAAAATTCGACGGACCCCCAACAAGAGGAAACCCATTGCAAGCTGTAAATTTGTAAGCCAGGCACTCCAAAACTCAGTGAATTCAATGTTAAAACTCCAACATAATCTTAGCCTTGTTTTAGTGAGTTATATTTTATTACGTGTTTTGATAGCTGGCCTCGGCCTCGGCCTCGAAGGTGGTGGCCTCGGCCTTGGCCTTGGCCTTACGGTTGTGGCCTTGGCCTCGGTCTTGGCCTCGGAGGTTGTGGTCTCGGCCTCGGCCTCGGCCACGGAGGTTGTGGCCTCGACTACAACACTGCAAAATGTCTATCAAAATGCTTGTTACCACTCTAGGGGAGGTATACCTTGCGCATGCGCACTATAATCATTTTTATGCCCTGATTTGATACTGACTAAACCCCAAGGCTGATGACCTCAATGGAAAATCGCCATTTTCTTAATGTTCTAATTTTTGGTGTGTAGATTGCACGTGTACTTGGACTTACAATCCATCACGACCATTTGTAATTATTTCTTCCATATGCCTACTGTCTCAGGTTGTCGGTATCTTAACTTTGGGATATACGTGTGTTGGAAGTGGTTAACTTAACAATGGGCCTCATTCGAGTCGGCCATATTGGATTGAAAGTTAGGTAAAATCTTAATGTTTTGAATTTGCGAAGAGAAATGAAAGCAAGTTAAAGGGACACTAGGTCCTGGAACAGCCCAATTGATCTACAAAACGCGCTTTGAACGAAATGATGATAATCTGAAATAACTTTTAAAAGCAGGATATCACCACTATCCACACAACTATCCTTTCAAAACTGGGCGTTTTTGTGTTATTCCTGTTTTATGCGTGCGAGAACGAATTTCGGGGTCCACCTTTGCGACCCCATAAATTCGAGTTGTTTGGATGCTAATTGTGATTTCATTCGTACGCGTAAAGTGTTCGCCTTTTGCGGACGTTGAAGAAACCACAATTTTTTGCATTGGTGTTTGGTCACCGCGCGCTGTTCCCGAGACACACAACGTGTACATGTATAGCGTAATTGAGAGAGACACGAACAACGTATTCGTACTCCGTCATGTCCGATGTTAACAAGCGGGGTTTTTTTTCGTCTTTTCTCGGGAACGGTAAGACTTTAGATTGGTTTCCTTTCAACCAGATGTTTGAAATAGGCTAATTAAACAATCCAAAACATTACATTCTCGGGGATTTCAGGACCTAGTGCCCCTTTAATTCCAGTCTGCTTCAAAGAATAATTTGAAATTTGTAATTTAACATTCCCCAATGTTTAAATCCATATTTAAACCCCCAAAAATGACATAAAATAAAGCTGCATTGTGCCTGCATAAATAGTCTGGCGCCATTCATTACACTATTAATAATTAATGAAATAGGGAACTCGACAAAAATGGCCAACTCGTGAATAAGGCCCACGCCATGGCGAGTAAGCATGGCTGGTTTCATTGACAGCTGGTGCCATTTCCAGTCGAAGGCTGAGAATCGATGACTGTGTGTAACTGCAGGTTGAATTTGTCAGTGTATTATTCTTGGTATGTTATATCTGTGAAGATCGGGCACAGATGCCAACAATGAGCTGCGTCAACGAATCTTTAAAACGACAAAAGTAACCCTCAGGGTAAAGGTATTAACTAGGATCCTTATTGAAAAAACGAATAAAAAATTGTCAACAACTTTCAATGCAATAGTCAAGTTTGCTATTAAGGACCAAAGTTCATTGCTTTGGGGTCCAAAAATACCCATCATCTGCGTCACTCCGATGGCGCCACAATTCTTTGCGGCATTGTGCCTTCCTAGCCTCTCCGAAAGCCGATAAAAGACAGGTATTCACTTCAGTTGTCTCACATTCCATATAGGTTCTGCCAACTATTCATGCGTGTGGAATTCTGTGGCATTGTAGTCTGTTGCATGGAATTCGTTGAGGGGGAGGGGTAGCGGATTCCACCCCGGCCCTTTTAGGGTTAAAGGGGCTCCTAAAAGTTTTGGAAAACGAATGCTCTGTGGTGCAATCTAAGGCGATTCCTGTCCACTTTTATACGACTTTTTTAGAAAAAGTTTCTTGAGATTATAAAGACAATTTATTTCATTATTTTGTTTACAATATAGTGTTGCTCTTACAGCGTTTCTACCGTACTGAAAAGTTGGGAACTCTGTATTTTTATCTCCATTTTTGTTCCATTTAATTCTGCATGACATTGCATGTAAATATTATTGTTGCAAGGCTGCTTTCTTACATTTAGTAAATTCCTTCGTGTATGTTTTGTTTTATTTTCCCAGCCCTTTAATACTGCACTGTGATGAAAATAGGTAGTCGGGCAGCCAGAGGGGTGTGAGCCGTGTTTTGGTGGATATAATGCTTTTGTGTATAACCAAGGAGGTCATACTATAAAAGAATTTGCATGATGACATCTTCAGTAAGGGTTGAGCAATTTTTGATATCGTTTAGTTATTGAGTGATTGGGCAAAGTTTTGATGTGGATCACTTGTAGAATTGTTCGTATAAATCTTCTTTGTTTCTATTTTTCTGGACTGCAATTTTCTCCATAAGTTTTCTCCTCAATTGTTCAACGTGTAACTTTGAATCAACGTCATCCCTGACCCCAAGAAGTGCATATAACTCTGACGTCACGATGACGTCATCGGGTATCAAATTACAAGCGATTTTAGTTGAAAAAGTTACCAACTCCTTTCACTTATAACTCTTGAACAAAATAATCAATGATTTTTGTATTTTGTAATCAGATAGATCATTGATTATTAATTGATTATTTTTTTGTCGTGTACGTGAAGTCGCTCAACCTTTATACTTCCGGGGCTACAGCAAGGTCAAAGTTAGGTGAATTCAAATGTAGAAATCTCTTCCAAACGGTTTATTGCCAGATAATGATACGACCTATTCTGAACTGAAAAAAGATGTTACGTCATTATGACATCATCAGGTATTAAATTACAATTAAGAGATTTACTTTCAACATTTTAAAAACTTTCCTTGAACTCTAACTTTTCACATGATTGGAGTACCATTCTCACAATTATGCGATCAGTTAGACAGTGTCTGAAGCAATATTTTGAATTCCCGGGTAATTAGTTGTTTGACCTTTACTTCCAGTTTTACTGGAAATGAAACTGAATATAACTTGAAATTGGAAGCCTTTTAGATTAATATAGAAATAATCAGTGAGGAATGTCAAACACTCACGATCCTGACAGGATCGGTTTCAATCCCTTCACTGCTCAGAACCATGCCCAAATATTTGATCTTTTGTTGGGCAAAAACACATTTTGTTGGCTGTAATTTAAGACCAGAGTTACGAAGACGATCAAACACCTGCTTCAAATGATGTAAATGTTCTGCAAATGTATATTTGAGAAGATTATTACATCATCTAGATAACACAGCACAAATGTCCAATTTAGACCTCTCAACACTTCTTGCATAGCTCTTTGGAATGTGGCAGGGGCAGAGTGCAAACCTTATGGAAGTACCTGGAAATCATACAGAGAATCTTGCGTAATGAACCGAGCCTTGGTTTTGGATGATTCTTCAAGTTCTATTTGCCAATATCCAGCTGCTAGGTCTAGAGTTGAAAAATACTGTGGTTTCATGATGCCTAGGCTATCAAGTGCATCAGATATGTTCGGTAATGGAAAATTATCCATAATACTGATCTTATTTAGCTTACTACACAAAAACGATATGAACCCTGCTCTTTCTTTGGTACCATACATACTGGGAAACTCCATGGGCTAGTCGATTCTCTAATAGTGCCTTCGTTCAACATACTCTTGACATGTTTTTGTATTTCCTGTTGGATGTGAGGTGGTTGTCTATAGGGCCGAGACTTAATCGAGGGGTGATCTCCTGTGTTAATAGTATGTTTTACTCCTAAATATCGGCCTCTAGGTCCTCCATCAACTTGGAAAATGTCAGAATAATCTGATAGTAGCCGAGTTATCGCAGCTGTTTCTGAATTAGACATGTGATCTGTGTTCAACATGACTTTGGAGAGAATTTCTTCCGTCTGTTTTCCAGAAATCACTGTTTTATCACAACAAGCTTCACTCAAACTTGGATTGTTACTGTCAGAAGAAGTTTTAACTTCTGCAACGTATGCCTCATGTTCCTTAAGATCTATCGTTGTCATTGGTACTAACTCACAGGGATCGATTAAATTGAACGTTCCCAGTTTGGTACGTGGATACAAAGTAATTGGATCTTCAGAAATATTCATGACCAATACATTTGCTTGACCCTTGACATTTGTAACATGACTTGCGATGCGTGCCACCATTACACCTAGTGACGTAATATGTCTACCTCCAAGGCATAAACCAACAGTGTTTACAGGAAGTTGATTTGAAACTTTTGCACAAACTACGGTTTGAGAGCGTGGTGGGATTGTTTGCTTCTTAAGAACACGCAACTGGTTTTTCTTAGTAAGTCGTAGTTTACGTGACCTATAATCTATGTTAGAACACTGTTCGCTTAGAAAATGTGAACCAAGGATCATATGTGAGGTAAGACTACACACAACATGGAATTCTATTTGAAAACGGGTGTCACACATAGCCATTGGTAAGGTAATAAACCCTGTAATGTCTAAGTCAGAATTATTAGCCGTTTTAGCACTCATCAAACGTGGTTTTTGGATTAAATGGTGCATGGCAGGCAGATGTTTTAAAAGCCAGTCATTATCGATAAGATTAATGGAAGCACCAGTATCAATAAGGGCTTCAACTTGTACATGATAAATCTTTACATCAATTGTACTTGAAGAACTTTAACACAATCAGAATTACTCTTTACTTGTGAATTCACAAGGCCTTCTTTTTGTTTGTCAGAGGCTTCCCCACCTGCCGGTGTTTGAACTTTTGTAAGTTTTGCCATTAACAGGTGGGCTACTTAGTTTAAAGGATTACCTAAGACATAGAAAGGAGCTCGGCAATACCGACATTTGTGACCTGTGCGACCACATCTGTGACAAGTGAATGGATAACGATTGGATTGCTGAGGATTAGCTCTACCAGGTGAAATTGGTTTATTTGGACTTTGTTCCTTTTGCTGTTCCAACCGTTCCAACCGTTCCAACCTATCCAACCTATCCAACCTATTCGCAATTTAATTCATGGTTACTGTAAGGGATTGCAGAGTGGAATGGATGGCATTTACGGAAACACTAGGATTAGTTTCATTTGCTTTCAATCTATCCGGCTCGTGAGCCGTTTGTTGCACAGAGATAGCCAGTCTAGCATTATCAGGAGCATCATGGAATGATTTCGGTTGTTTGGAAAATACAAATGCTCGAATGGATGGTAATAATCCACGTACAAATATGGAAAGACACTCTGCACTTGATTTCTTAACTTGTTGACACATGTGCATAATATCTGAAGCATAATCATCCAATGTTCGGAAGGTAGTTGTTGTCGTTCAAGCAATTTTGTTTTAACTTGCCACACCCAAGAGTCACCTTGAGAATGTTTCTTCAAAATCTTTTGGATACTCTCTACTGAATTTTTGTCTTCATTCGGCACACTTTCTAGAAAAAATCGGGCGTGGCCAAATATTCGAGACTGTAAAGACAAGACTTTTTTGGCATCTGCAAAATCTCTTAATGAGGCCAAAGTCCTAAATCTAGAAATAAATTCGTCTACGTCCTCTTTGGGAAGACCTGACTAATTTAGTCCAGAAGAGGCTAAATCATATTTGGTGCCCGACATTGTTGGTTTTTCTTCTAGATCGACTTCCATAAACATTGAAGGATTGATACTTGAACACAGAAATCAAATGAAACTAATTTGGACAATCCGCCACTTTATATCATTTACTGTATAATTCTACAACTGTGTCCAGTATAACCTTTAATACTTTATTTACAAAAGAAAATGAAACCTACGAAACTGATGCCACTTTGAAAAAAAAAAAAAAATTACCGTGCCCGGCAAGGGCAGCTGACCGGGGCGTTGGCCGTCAGAGTCCGGAATAAAGGACCGGGAAAGCTCGGTGTAGGAACACGGAGTTGGTGCGGATCTTCCACCATTTCTTATGATGCTTGTGATGTAGCGAATTAGGAATTTATAAGAACAGACATTGGACAACTCAAATCCAAACACAGGAAACTTAAACTCTGCTTCCAAATAATTTAATAGGACTACAGAAAATGGTACAGAAAGTCATGACGGAGCCAACGCCCTGAAGCCAACTGCAACGAACAATGAATACGGGCGTGCTTAGCCACACAAGATTAGGAGGGTATTAGAAGAATTTATATTATAAGAGCGCACGTCTGGTATTACATAAGAGCGCCACGTCCGTTATTACATAAGAGCGCCACAACAGTATATAATATGCAACGTGCATCTGTAGTCTGGCTCCATGCATACAGTAACCACGTGTATTGGCTGAACGAGGAACAAGGTCAGGCCACGTGTTCGTCTTGCCGCATTATCGAAGCACCCGTTGGAAACTGATCTTCGTTGTGTCCTCTTGATTGTTCGTTTTTCACCAATTCAACGCCTTAAAACTACAGTTTTCAGTGCATGAATATACCTTCATACCGTAGGTTTTCTGTTATTTACATAATATTCTCTGGATATCGACAAAATGAGTCTTTTTGCAGTTCATGTTTTTTGGACCATGGTGTAGAGGGCACTGGTCAAGATGGCGGACGTGTTTTTGTGAGTGTCGAGCTGATCGAGAATAAAAGTCAAGAAAGGAGAGGACCGTAAACGGTTTGGTGGGAATAGTGTATGGTATATTAAGTACTAGGACCCCATATCTCATTTACGATGGGAAGAAATACAAGAGGAAAGTCAAACAGCGAGGATGGTGGCGGATTGAAAAAATCGCCCGTGGTCAAACGTAAAATCCAACATGGCGACTCGCTGAGTGAACTGAATAAACACGATAGTAGAGAGGATACTACGACCACTAAAGGGGATGTTGTGGCTACGGACTGTAATCTATGTGCAGAAGAAATAAATGATGAAGTTCAGAAATCTGTCATGTGTCAAAAATGCTGCTTGTGGACGCATCAGACCTGTGCAAGCTTAAATAATCAAGAGATGAAGGCCCTTGACAAGGGGAGACACAATCTCATGTGGTTTTGTAACTCGTGCACTGCCGATGTCGTGAAACTACTGAGAGGCGAAGCAAGGCAGACCACAGCAGGCACCATTCCAGACAGCACAAGCTTGGCAGAGGTAATTAAGAAGCTTGATAACGTTGCTGAGACAATGCACAAGATGGCTGAATTAATGAACAAAAGGGAAAGCAGCCTTGATAACGTTGTGGAAACTAAAGTCAATCTGTACATGGAAGAACAAAAAGATAGGGAAAAAAGAGGTTGTAACATAATACTGCACAGTATTCCCGAGTCTACCGATGAAGACACAGAAGCGAGGAAGCAGTACGACTGCAACAAGGCGACAGAAGTCCTGGAGTACCTTGGCATAGAAAACTCAAATGAGAGTATGAAACCAGTCAGATTGGGAAAGAAGCTAGACCCAAGTAAACCTAGACTACTTCGAGTCACCTTGGAGAGCATAGAAATCAAGAAACAAGCACTCTCAAAAGCTAAGAGCCTGAAAAGCAGTAAACATGATGACCTTTCCAAGATATTTATATCACCGGACCAAACCCCAAAGGAAAGAGAAACCAACAAGTGTTTGAGAGAACAATTGAAAGCCAGAAGGGACAATGGTGAAGAGGTCATGATACGAAATGGAAAGATAGTGGAAAGTAACAGAGGTTCCTTTCGTGGGCAGAGTCAGAGGGACGTTCTTCCCAGCTTGCCAGGAGCATCTGGTGGGACGTAAAGCAGACGCCATTTTAAGACAACTAAGCACCACTGCACCAGCACAAAGCACAAGCACAGATTCCCTGCAGAAGTCGAGAGGAACAACTGCGGTAAGGGATTTTGGAAGAGATAAACAGAAGCCGAGTGAGCTACCTGAACAATTTTCTACAACTCAGCACGGGAAAAATCCCAAGAAACAGTTGAAGAAACAAATTGGATCATCGCAACCCCTGCAAACGCCAAGTAGGCCTTCAGCAAGAAAGGAGGTGAATGCGAATGTACATGTAGATCCAACCGAACCTATTTCACCTATTGCACCACACAGCACAAATAGCACTATGTGGAAAGCACCACCAGCAGAGAAAGAAACAAACTTTAGTAGACCAAGATTTCTTTTGGACTGCTACTATACAAATGCCAACAGCATTTTAAACAAGAGAGGAGAGTTTATTACTATGACGGACCTTTTGAAACCAAAAATTATTGGTATATCGGAGTCATGGTGTGACAGTACAGTTTTAGACGGTGAGATTTCCCTGGACGACTACGTACTTATCAGAAAGGACAAGTCGGTATCATCGGGAGGAGGTGTGTTACTTTACGTGCATAAATCGCTGCAAGTAATACCATGTGAAGATTTAAATGACTCTGAATTCGAAAGCTCAGCTTGGTGCGAGGTTAAGTTAAATCAGAATGACATCCTACTAGTCGGAGTCTGTTACCGTAGCCCCAGCAGTACTGATGAAAACAACGAGAAATTACTAGAACTACTAAAGATAGTAGGAGAAAAGAAGAGGAGCCACTTACTTATAATTGGCGATTTCAACTTCCCACAAATAAACTGGGAAACAAGTGAAGTAAGGACGGGTGAACAACACCCAGCCAGCCATTTCTTTGACACAACGCAGGATTTGTACCTCATTCAACATGTCAACTTGCCTACCAGACACAGAGACGGTCAACAGTCCTCAATCCTGGACTTGCTTTTCTCAAACGAAGAGTACATGGTTGAAAATCTTAGAGATGTAGCTCCGATGGGAAAGAGTGACCATGTTGGCTTAACGTGGACTTACGTATGCAGCTCTGACATCACGTCAAGGGAAGAGGAGAACGGAGGAAGACTAAACTTCAACAAGGCAGACTATGTCAGCATGAGGGACTACTTTGGAGCAGTTGAATGGGAACAGAAGATGGAAGACATGAACTGTGAAGAGGCATGGCAGTATTTAAAGCAAGAATACAACCAGGCAGTCCAGGAAAATGTACCGAGGACAAAACCAAAAACGAAGAGTAAACCCCCATGGCTTCGTTCACATGTCACAAAGTCTGTCAAAAAGAAACATAGATTGTACCAGAGGTACAGGAGATCAAAGGCATACCATGATTATGAAAAGTACAAGAAACAAAGCAACAAGACAAGAAGCATAGTGAGGAAAGCACAAGCAGAGCACGAAGAGCGGCTTATGAAAGAATTGAAGAAAATGCCAAAAGCTTTTTACAGCTACGTGAGACAAAACCAGAAAGTTAAAGTTGGAGCTTCCGAGCTGGAAACAGTAGACGGAAATCTGACAAAAACTGATAAAGAATCAGCAGAGGAGCTATCAAGATTCTTCCAGTCGGTGTACACCCTAGAGCCAGATGGGGAGATCCCAGAACTTTCAAGGGTAGTTGACATCATCCTGGATGACTTGAACTTCACCTACGACGACATCAAAGCAAAACTTGACAAATTAAAACCAGACAAGTGCCCAGGGCCAGACCAGATTCACCCCAAAGTACTCAGAGAATGCAGTGAGGAGCTGTCATTACCATTGTACCATGTCTACAGAAAGTCACTTGACAGTGGAGAACTACCTAAAGACTGGAAAACAGCCAGGGTAACCCCTATCTTCAAAAAGGGATCTAGGACAAAATCTGGTAATTACAGGCCAGTTAGCCTGACATGCATTCCCTGCAAGGTAATGGAGTCATTAATCAAGGACAAGATGACTGAGTTCGTACAACATTATGAGATACTATCTGACAGGCAGCACGGATTCACCCAGGGTAAATCATGTTTGACAAACCTGCTTGAAACACTAGAAACGGTTACCCATGACTTAGATGAGGGCAGCGGAGTAGACATCATCTTCTTGGACTACCAAAAAACCTTCGACTCAGTCCCACATAGACGACTACTAGGAAAACTGTCTACATATGGAATTGAAGGAAAGATAGCCAAGTGGATTGAGGGATTTCTAGTTGACAGATCTCAGGTAGCAGCAGTAAGGAATGCTGAATCAAGTCATGCAGACGTTGCAAGCGGAGTTCCTCAAGGATCGGTGCTAGGACCGCTTCTTTTCATCCTGTAAATCAACGACTTACCTGGAACAGTAAAATCAAATGTTCAGATGTTCGCCGATGATACTGTTCACGATAAAGTCACCGGAAGACGCAGTCAAACTACAAAGTGATATCGATGCACTGCTGAACTGGTCCATGGCTCCTACGGTTTAACGCAGACAAATGCAAAACCATGCATATGGGAAACAACAACCCAGGATGTATCTACCAGATGGGAGATACCAAACTACAAGAAAGAGATCAAGAAAAAGACTTGGGAGTGTATATCTGCAACAACTGTAAGTCGTCTGTTCAGTGTGCAAAGTCTGCCCAGAAAGCGATGAATAGCCTCAGAGTTATCAAGAGAACCTTCAAGCATATAACCAAGGATAGTTTTGCTGTATTGTACAAAACATACATAAGGCTTCATCTTGAATACTGCGTCCAAGCATGGAACCCAGGGCTGCGGAAAGATATCCACACATTGGAGAAGGTGCAAAGAAGAGCAACCAAACTGGTTCCTGCTGTAAGACATCTTAGCTATCCAGACATGCTAGAGGCACTCGACTTGTACAGCCTAGAACAAAGGAGAACAAGAGGCGACCTTATAGAAGTGTTCAAGATTTTCAACGGATTTGACAAAACAGAACCAACAAGATTCTTCAAAATCTCCAACACAAGAGAAACAAGAGGACACAACATGAAGATCTTTAAGAGTGGGATGAACAAAGCTCTGAGATGCAGGCAAGACTTCTTCTCCCAGAGAGTAGTCAACACTTGGAACGATCTACCAAGTTATGTTGTGAATGCCAAGACCACAAATTCTTTCAAACATGAGCTCGACGAGTACTGGAAGAGATATGGGGTCATAAAGGCTTATAAAGCCTAATACTTATTCCCATTAAATCGTAAGTGTAAGTGTAAGTGTAAGCATATTAGTCCCGAGAGGGGTGATTTGTGCATGGTTTGCGTTATCTCGCCTTCATAGTACGTATCATATTAATAAGTGGTTTGCTTATCAAATCTTGTATTCATACCATTGATAATGTGCTAAACAAAACATGAATACTTCTTACATTAATACTTCATTCAGCTGAACGGTTTTTCACTTCAAAACTTGTGTTGTGTACGTGTACATGCATATTCTAGATACTGTGTTCGGCAGCTACAATCCTGGCCAAATCTCGCTGGGCCCCCAAGCCCCCGGCCCCCGTTCAATGTTGTCTCTCATTGCGCGGTGTGTGCTCCATCGGCTGGAGAGAACAACATTGACCGGGGGAGCGGGGGAGTGGGTGACCGTGGCAGGCTCAGGAAGTGTCCCAACCATTTTGGCCGGGATTGTAGAATCCCCCATATTGTGTGAAATGGTCCGGTCCTATTTCAAATAGAGACATCTCTTTTAAAATACAGATATCTCTATTTCTGGATTAAATGTTATATTTGCACGCCATAGTTAACTTGTTGAGCAAACTGCCCCTTGCTGCAACGTTGCATACCCTTCACTTCATGCTTCCGATCACCCATAAAAGATTCTGCGACCCATGTCTTAAATTCTTAATTCATCTTGGGCTTTAGCTTCAAATTTTAAGATTTTGACGTTCTGTGATTTTTACTCAACATTTTAATGTAGCATTTCTTTTAGAGAAAGCCAACGTCCAATGGACTCTTTAGTGAGTGTTAATATTTAATTTATTCATTTTATTTCGATATTTGAGACAGCTGCAAGGCTGAAGCCGAAATGGAGACGATGCCAAAAATGAGGGGAAAAAATGCCACAATAAGATAACAGTGTAAAAAATCCCATACGAAACAGGTTGGCAAGAAACTGATATGAGACTAAATTAAAAAGTAAAACAATATTTCTACAAAATGAGTAATTATACAAAAAACGCAACATAAAGACTAGCATATAAATACGTCATAAAACATATGCATATGTGACACAATATTTCTCAGTTGGCACTTATTATATAGGTCAGCTGTCGTGGTACATTAGCATGCTTCAATCTTAAAAATAACAGTTTTACCATGATGGAAATGGTTGCAAACATTTTAAAAATTATTTGACGACACTGCAACACAAGTCTAGTTTTAGTGTATTATTACAGTGTAAACGAATCCACATCATTTTCACATAGGGCCAGTAAAAAATGTGACCAAGTTGTGACTAAACAAAAAAAAAGTGACTAAACAAATCGTTCAAAAATGTGTGGCTCGCTCCTTTTAAAAATAACATAAGTATATTATAACTGTAAACATTTCACGTAATTGGCATACTCTGTACTGACAGGTTATATTTATTTAAATAGAAATACATGTACCACAAAATGCAGCTGGTCACTAAATTATAATTTACAGATACGTATTTATAAATACAATGAACAATGGAGGTTTACCTACCCACATAAATGAACGAAAACGTGCAAAGGAAAACAGACAAAAATCACTATCGTCATTTCCGCAAAAAATGACTTGACTTGTTCCTCAGATACAAAACAAAAAGTCGACAGTAAAAATATTGTATCAGTCTTGACTCAAAGTATTACAATTTCATTTGTATTTGAACACCTGTGTGTAATTTCTGGTTGTCACTCAGCTTAAAAAAACCCCTTCAAAGCATGGGCAGTTGTAAAAACGGTCCATAATGTTTGTTCAAGAAATGTATCTCTTTTATTTACCCTTGTCTGATCTAAGATATTTATCGGGTGGAGGTTCACGTTTACTCGATCGCATGTGACCCGGTGCACCGAGGCCAACATTGCCAGCATGGTTTCTATTGACCCCGGCGGGACACTGAAGATAGTCTGCTCCAACTGCAGCACCACATACCTGAGTAAATCATATCGTTGTACAGACTACAGCGAAGTAGAGGACTGGCAGACGGGTATCGGCAGTACAACATTTACCGCTGACCCAGGGATGGAAGATTTTTACATCAGGTATAAATCTTGCTTCCCCCCCCCAAAAAAAGATCTTTTAATACGAAAAACTCAACAACACTAGCATGAAAAGTTGCAAGATAAATTTATCATTTATCGTTCGAGCCCACACAGACTGACACCACGACAGTGCGATTGGTGTGGTCCAATGGTTACGGTGTTGGACTCGTGTGCCGTGGTACATGGGTTCCTGACCGTGGGAACATGGTGGTTGTGCTCTTTAGCAAGGCACTTTACCATTATTGCTTCGTCCTTCGGATGGGACGTAAAGCCGTGGATCTCGTGTGTTGTGTAATGCACATTAAAGAAGCTAGTAACACTCATCGCTAAGAGAAGGGGTTTGCCCCGGTGTTTCTTGCAGTGGCTGCAACATGCGCCGCAGCACCTTGTACACCCTTATCAGGTGCTACATAATGGGTCTCATATTTCTCATAAACTACATTTAGTTGTCTTTGATAATAGACATAATTTCCAGCGCCTTGAGTACTTAATTGTTAGTAGATACGTGCGCTATATAAGACTCCGGTATTATATTATTATTATTATCTTTGATCGTGACATCAACATTGCAAGGTACATGTCAATTTCTTTGCACACGAAATTCTGGACTATTGTTAACGAGGCTTCGCATCGCCTGCTTCGCGGGGAGTAATGAGGCGGCTACGCCTGTCGCCCTCTTCGCAGTTAAAACCAATCAATCACGTGCAGTTGAAACCAATCAAGTTTCAAAAAAATGCCACTTGCACTTGTAATGTGGACTTGACATAACGTCTTGAGCTCCCACATCCTGTGGAAATCTTTTGTTCACATGAAATGGCGTAGTCAAGGGGGATGGGGGTCGGATGACCGTTGAATAAAACCTGTCTACCTTTCAGCACGGATGCAACATCCATTCCCCCACTTCCCCCCCCCCCAGCCCCGCCTTTAGTGGCGCGTGTTACCCTACTGTGCACGGTAACAACTCCTGTTAACTCGTACACACAATCATACTCTTAGCGCTTTATACATGAGAAACCTATTGCTGGTTTCGACAGGTCTGACAGGCTTTATTTTGGGTTCTTACAGCTACGACAATTGCTGTTGGATTACTCTTAATAATGGCGGTTGGACGCGTTACGACGCTCTAGCCCACGTAGACCTCAATCCCTACAACGGTGTGATCAACTCCTCCCCAAACACTTCGATGTCGACAATTCGTGTGCAGCATGGATGCTCGCAAGAATTACACATTCCAGGTAAGCATTCTATAATTCTTCGTCGACAGGACGCCAATTGCATTATTAATCGTACAGGCAGAGAAAAAGGTCTTAGACATATATTCGTTAGGGTTGTTGTCTTTAATAAGGGTATTGGAGTGTGATTAAGCAGTAGCATCAGGGGTGTAAGGAGGCTTAATAATCCCCCCATATTTTACGAATGCCCTTTTTTACGAGTGGCTTTTTTGCAAACGTCCTGCGAACGTCGGCAATTGTGCCGCAATGAAGAGCACCATATACTGTCCGACAGTGACCAAACTAGCCTTGACCAAGGCTATCTTTTCCCATACGAGCTTGTTCCCGCTACCGCACACCGCGCGCGCCGCGACACAATTACTAGCGTTTACTATACCGTTAGCCCAAACGACCCATGCGTGTGCTTTGTGTGCATGTACGTACGCCCCACACACACTTCCGCAAACAGCCGTACAGTAAGTCGAGGCGGAAGATACCGCCTCGACTTACTGTGCGGCTGTTTGCGGAAGTGTTTTGGGGGCGTACGTACTTGCATACAAAGCACACGCAAGGGTCGTTGGGGCTAACGGTATAGTACAACATTGTGTCGCTGCGCGCGCGGTGTGCGGTAGCGGGAAACTCGCTCGTATGGGAACAAGCTTGCTCGTATGGGAACAAGCTCGCTCGTATGGGAACAAGCTCGCTCGTATGGGAACAAGCTCGCTCGTATGGGAACAAGCTCGCTCGTATGGGAACAAGCTCGCTCGTATGGGAACAAGCTGATAGCCTTGGTGAAGGCTACGACCAAACGTGACTTCGCTCGTACCCTAGACTTGACTCAAGTCGGAATTGCTTTACGTTGGTATCTCAAAAAAAAGGAGCAAAATCACTCAGTTTACGTCTTTCCAGATGCCCGACAAAGTACACTTCAGCGCGTATTCCACTTCAGTGCCGTATAACAATGCGCACACACTGTATGTACATTGTACAACACGCGTATTACTCGTGCATGTGTGTGCATGTATTGCAGAGCATCTGCATACATGTGGTGCAAAAGTGGGTTGTTGCATCACTTGAAAATAACATGTACGTTTTTAACATGTGGTCCGGATTCGACGCATGAGGGCGCGCGTTATGTACTGTAAGGACATATTCGATATGCGCTGTGAGGGGTGCACTGAACCAATTCAAGCTCCATTGAAAACAGTGTAAAATCAACAAAGTTCAGGGCCAAATAACATACAAGCCGACATCACTGGGGTTTCTCAAACAAAAATTAAATTATTGTCTTGTACTTCATCTTTTCATTTCTTTTCAATTTTGGGTAGACTAGCCGATTACATTTTTAAACTTTCACACAAAACAAAATCACCTCCCGGAAAGTGATAGTTCCCAAGCCTGCATGTAGCCGTTTTACAAGTTGCATCCTTCCACTTTCTCAGGCAAATAGGACCCATTTTTCAAGCGTTATTTTACCAAGCCTGCCCTCAGATGGAAGCCCAAAAACCAGGGAGTTGATCTTGGGATACATTTACACAATTTCACCATTTTAAAGCCAAATGGTCCCCGTTTTCAAAAGAAACTGTGGGGTCACTTTTTATGCTAATCAGCTCGCGTAGAAATTCTCACTTGAATTAGTTGACTGCACCCTGAGTGGATTTACTATATAGGCACAGACCGAGCGCAACCCAGACTACTCGTACCCCCGCCCTAGCCCTGCAAACAGGACGCTGGGAAGGGCTGATGAATTTAAGCTCTGATGGATAGATTTTGCGAGACCTGTCAGACGCAGTTTTATAGCCTATATATATCGTTTTGTGGGCGGGGGGGGGGGGGGGATGCGCTACCGGGGGTGGATCCACAATTTTTTAAAGGGTGGAGGCCTGAAATGTAAACCTTTTTTTGTTCTCCAAACGTCAACGTTTTTTGGGGGGCCTAGTGCCATATTTTCAATGGGGAGCGCTGATAAAGGTTTATTTCGAAAAAGTATTGCGTGATTTTGAAAATTATTATATTTTTTTTACACTTTAAAACCTGGAACGAACGGGCTTCCGTACGAACGGGCTTCCGTAAGTATTAAAGTTTTCAATGTCATAATAATAGTGACGTAACTCATCATTCAGTTACAGACCCGGATGATGACGTGGCGAGATGTCGCTGGTCGGAGGGATCTGCGGAAAGAGGGGGGGTGACCACCATGCCTCATACAACTCTAGATACGGTAAATTCCCACAACACCTTAACATTTGTTCCATTTTTCAATTTGTTTAAAATCTTACTCTGTTCTTTTCCGGTTCCAAGACTTTAGGGAAATTCGTGACCCTTGTTTTGCACCCCTTTAACCTGTGTAATATGCACCCCTATTGCTACGCTACAATGAAATCCCCCAACAGTGAGATATGGACCACGCACGCCCCGTCGCGTATCATTCATTACTTGAATTCGGGTTAAAAAATAGTGCCCATGTCACATGAAAATCCGACTGCTATGAAAACCGGACCCTTTTGCCCTATTATTGGTTAATCCCTCGCACGTGACATTGTCACTCTCCCGAAACGATCCTAAAAATAGCATAGTATCGTACTCACGCGTGCGCAGTACTACCAATGAGTCACATTTCATGGAGTCGGATATTCACGCTACACCGGATCTTATTCACCAGGCACAAACTCATGGATGGCCATTGCTGTCTTTAAATTATTTAGTTTTCCCCCTGTCATTGCCTTCAAGTTGTCTTTGACCCCTTCGGCGTTATTGAGTTTTGATTTTACTAAATAGCTAACAGCAATTGCATAATTCCGTATCATCAAGTACTCGGAAAGTGAGACTGAAATCTATTATAATACTATCATGGAGCGGCAACACCCAACACCAATGTACTGGCATTCACTTTTAAATCAAAATTGTGCTATGCGCATGCCGGTGATGAGCGGACAAAAATGTTACAGTAGCAATTTTCACACAATTATTTTAACACAACCACCGAAAACAATCACATAGGGATGTGTGTGAATTGTTTTCATTTTGCTGAAAGAACGCACACTTATTTTTGTGTGATCCGTGGACAGAACTTTAAAACGGTGGCTGTGTTTAAGATTCCGTAATTTTAAGATAAAGAGCGCATACGTGATTTGAATGATTTTTTTGTACCGAAAGAAAGCTTATAAATTGGCTTTCACATCCTGGATTTTGAAAGTGCTACATGCAGAAATTCACTAAAACAATGGTCCCTACATTGGGTTTCGTCTTTTGTGACTCACCCTGTATTTCTACCTGACTCACTCTCTGAGAATTATGCCATATCGTGGATGCAGCTTGCTTTGTGACACGTTGCGAACTATCATTGAACCCAGGTTTCTTAGAGTCATTTTAATTTGACAGGTACCGTGCCCGTTATCGATGGACTGTTTGATGAGTCCGACAATTACACATCTTTGCCTTAAAAAGTTATATCTAACATATAAAGAAGTAAATTACTCAGCGTATAACTCACGTTACGACTACACCTCAATATGAGACGTGACAGATATGTGTCTGATTGATCATGAAAGTTGCGTGTGATGGTCCTGGTTTCAAAAGCCCGTTTAGGCCCTCAAAGGGACACGGCGCGGCGTCCGGGAATACGCCCAATTGGGCTACAAAACGCGTTTTGAACAAAATGATGTTAATCGGAAAGATCATTTAGAAGTTGTATATAAACATTCACACAACTATCCTTTAAAAAACTGGGCGGTTTTGTAGTATTCTTTGTGTTATTCGTGCGAGAACGACTTTCGGGGTCCACTTTTTCAACCCCCAAAAGTCGGCTGTTCGTGCAAGTTGCGTTTCCAGCCGTAAGGGTTCAACTTTTGTGGACGTGTAAAAAAAAATCGCATTTTGTGCATCTGTGATTGGTCACCGCTGTTCGTGAGCGCGGTGCTGTGTACGTGTGTAATACTAGACACACACAGCGTGGATCGTACATTGTATAAAAACGGCAGGAAACACGTATCATACTCCGTCGAGTCCGATGTAAACAAGTCGGGTTTTATTTTCGTCTTTTCTCAGGAACGGTAAGATATTAGGTTGTTTCCTTTCAACCATATGTTTGAAACAGGATAAGTTAACATTAAAAAAAAAAAACTTTTCTGGGATTTCAGGACGCAGTGCCCCTTTAATAATATTCCATGACGTAACTACATTATTAAAAGCGCAAAACAAGATGCTCCCTCTATCGATAAACAATACCAATGCAAAGCTCATAAAATGAAACGCGTGATGGGAATAAAATCAACAAGTAACGAATTGTACCACGACTAGGGACTACTGTGTCCTGGGATCCCTCCAATCTTTGGTAATTTGATAGCATATTGACTCAATACCAGACCAAAAACCTGGATACACCAGTGCTGTGAGCTCCGTGCACAAGTACCCCTTCAACGGCCAGAAAAAAATAGTTAGGGGAGACCTAGACTGGTTCCCGGTCCATCCATTACATGAACACACTTCGCTTTTACGGTCCCTGTCTTTGGAATAGCATTGACCAATCAATTAAGCTTTCTGTTATGTTATTGTTTCAGTATGGAAATGAATGTAATATTGAATTGAAATAAAAAATCCACTGCGTATTTGGAATGATCCAAAGTTATTGGGGGCGGGGATTAGTCTGGGAGACTTCGTGCATAGTCGGGATAAATGTGTCGTGCGGACTTTGCGCGCGAACCAGTACAGTATTCCCACACGAGGTGTATGGTCCACAGTCCGCAACGTATTGCGTATGTGAAACAAGACGCCTCTCAACAAAACATCGTGTCTTGCTCAATCTTTTTGTATTTTTGTTTATCTCGGCAAAGGAAACCTGTGTCTTGGCCCTCGGTTCATCCTTGTCGATTGGGTGGTATGCCGTTACAATTAACGTGGAGGACTTCGCCTCAGCATCCTCAACGACACCCAAGAGCAGTGTTCCTCTTCAGTTCCTGATCCAAGTTTACTACAGCCCCGACCCCTGCTCCGATAAGCCATCATTCGTAGCCCCGACACCGGAGGACGGTGCGTGTTATGGGATCGCACCGGGAATGGAGTTGAGCTTTCCAATCCGAGCAGCACGCGGCATCACTGCTGAGTGAGTACGACATAGATATCATAACAAGACCCAGTCACATACCCAGGGTTTTTCTTTCACGATTCAAAACCACGGTTCCATACAACACCAGGGGCTGTTCTTTTTTTCATTTTGGGCCGATATTCAGATGCAACAATTAATTGTATAAGTTATTTTTAAGTAGATGTTCTCTCATCCACCCTTATGTTTTAGTAGATGTTCTCTCATCCACCCTCCCCTGCATCTTTCCACACCTTTCCCACCTTATCCTCCTTTTGTGTTTCTTCTTTCATCCCTGCATGTTTGTGTGCACCCCCATGTTAATGTATGTACCTCTGTCATTTCTGTTTTAGCCTCTGAAGAAGAACTTGCTAAGTTCGCAACGTCAGGCCACATTAACTTTTAGATTTATATATTTCAGGTCCACCCAGTCAGTAAGCAGTTTGCAGCAGTCTTACTTTTTTCAAGTTATTTTTAAAGTGCCTTTTAAAGTGACTCTGTGGCACTCTATATCACTATTACCATAGATTACCAAACACATTATATCATTGCAAAGTCATTGTATTGCTTACATTTATTAAAACACCATTCCAATATAAGGTGCTTGACAACCTGCAACGTATATCCACTAAATCTCTTCCTACCAAAAGTATTTTGTGCACACAAAAATATCCACCACCGAATGTCCTGTTTGAGGGTTTGTAGACGAATAGGTTGAAGTACCCTCAAAAATGTTGATTGTGAACAAAATCATATCTTATTACCAAGAGATACATTTTAAGAATAAGTTTTCTCTTCATTTTTTTTTTAATTGCAGGATAGTCCTGTTTCAAAAAGTCTCGCCTTCAAACTTGGAAACCTCTGCAATCTCCTATTTCAACAATTCTGCCGGACCGGATGAATATTTTACGACAGTGACATGGACACCGACTGAGAGTCAAATAGGCCGACATGTGGTGTGCTTCTCCGCCTTAGACGAAAACAGGTAAGATGAGAACAAGTAAGAACATAAAGGGTGAGTAAAAAAAAAAGAGAAACCCAAATGTCGGACCATTGCTTTAGTGAAGTACTGCATGTAGCACTTTCAAAATCTAGAAAATGAACGCCCAATTCATAAGCTTTCTTTTAGTAGAAGAGTCATTGAAATCACATCTAATAGTTGATTATGAAATGGCTTTCCAGTCATTATAAATGTTTGGGTGCCACATATTTTTTTAATATGAAATATTATTTTTGGGTTTGGGTTCCGCTTTTATTGACTCACCCTGTATTTGGACATACGGTCGTTTAACCTATCATGCAATATAGAGAGGAAAGAGTCGGAAATTGCAATATGCTTTCTTTATTATTGTTATTGAAGAGGATAAAACATAAACTGCCTCGTTTGTTTTAAAATCATATGTGTGAAAGTAGCCAATTTGAAATGTGATGAAACATTTCGACGGCTTGCTGCCGAGTGCCCGTCCCAAATTATTGTATCCATTAATGTTTTCTGACCAAAATAAATGTCTTGCCTCATTTTTCAGCCGCACCAGTCCTACGAGATGTGTAAACCTCAGAGTGGAAGGTATGCAAGTTGATTTCTTTTTAGGCCATCAGCCTCGGTCCAAAATTTTGGCCACCGGTATCAAATGAGGGGAATAATCGTCATAGCGATTTTTGGCAAGGTTCACACCTCCAGGGTTGGAAAATATGTGATAGCATTGCAGCAGTGGCAGCTTTTTGGATGTTATCACTTTTTTTTCAAAATGTCCTTAAAAATGCTTGTTACCACTCTAGGGGCGGTATACCTTGCGCATGCACACTGTAATCATTCATGCCCTGATTTGATACCGGCCAAACCCCCAGGCTGATGGCCTATTTGGTTTGTCCAATAGTGTTAGCCTAGTGTCTTCCTTGCTATCTCAATGACTAACTGAATGACTGGCTGGCTGACTCCCCGACTGACTCCCGACTGCCTGGCTAGCTGGCTGGCTGGCTGGCTGGCTGGCTGGCTTGCTCCCCAGCTGGCTGGCTGGCTGGCTCCCCTGCTCCCCAGCTGGCTGGCTGGCTGGCTGGCTCCCCAGCTGGCTGGCCGGCTGGCTTGCTCCCCAGCTGGCTGGCTGGCTGGCTAGCTTGCTCCCCAGCTGGCCGGCTGGCTTGCTCCCCAGCTGGCTGGCTGGCTGGCTAGCTTGCTCCCCAGCTGGCTGGCTGGCTGGCTGGCTCCCCAGCTGGCTGGCCGGCTGGCTGGCTCCCCAGCTGGCTGGCTGGCTGGCTGGCTCCCCAGCTGGCTGGCCGGCTGGCTTGCTCCCAAGCTGGCTGGCTGGCTGGCTTGCTCCCCAGCTGGCTGGCTGGCTGACCGACCTTGTAAATTATACACATGTACCAATCTTACTGAAAAGAAAAGGAGGGACCCGTGTGCGTTGAGATATTAGAGTAGCCCGCTCACTATTAGCCTTTCACCAAAGGCCATCGTGGCTTAACTTGCCCGCATTAGACAAAGCGGCGAAGCCGCGAAGCGTCTACAGATGGAGACCACACACGCGGGTGACGAAGCCACAAGGGCCTTCTCTATCTTGTCGAGAAATTCTAATGTTTTTCTTTACAATCTCGATTTTTGCTACCCCAAAAGGGTAGCAAAATTGCAACCAATCATCAGCCTTTTAGTGCGTGCGTGGCTACTACCCGGACGCGTCGACACGCCCGGATGCCTGCACAAAATTTAAAAACAAAAAATGCGAGTCTAGTTTTCCACGAGATCGTGACCGTGTAAATGTTCTTATATTAACTTATTTTAAATTTACTAATTAATTTCAAGAAATTATTTGAGTGTATGAACTTATTTTTCATCTGAACTTACAGTTACATGCTCTTACGTTAGTACTCACCCTTCTTTTAAAAGTGGAAGCGACCAGGCAAAATCCGCGTTGTGATAGGTTAACCTTCAGCACTCCTCTTATTTGCATAAAAACTATGAATTATTCAACAAAATCAAGTTGGGAAAGGCCTCGTGGTTTTGCCACTCGTGCGTGCTGACTTAATCCTTGCTCCAGTCGCTTCGGGTCTTCGGAACTCCGCCGCTCTAAGCCACGATGGCATTGGCGAAAGGCTAGCTCACTATGAAAAAGACACCAATGTCGAAACTTGATAGCCATGTGTCGTACCACTTGTACGCTAAAGCAGTTCACATATTGGTCAATTGTTCTTTAATTGATGCTTGAACACTTAGATAAAACGGATGAAGTGTTCGAGATGATAAGTACGTAATAACCCGAGATAAGTGTGATTCGACTGCGGTTGTTAAACCAGCGCATAATTCATATTATACGTGATGATTTCATAAGATTTCTGCAATTTTGTGAACATCTGAATTACTTTTGTGTGGTTTCTCGTTTCAGATGATGCCCCTACGGCAATTCGGGCTTCACTTGATCCATCAGAGTCAGATCTGTGGCGTCTCGAGTTGATGTTTAGTCATAACGTGAGTAGTACTCTAACTTGATATTTCGATCTGTGATGTTACTTTTTTCCACAAGCCAGCTTACGGAATGTCACATATGTGTACTTGCACAGGCCTACTCTCGGCGCTCTAAACCTAATTGAAATTTACGGATCATCTGCGAGATCATCTGTGATTGTCACGGTCATTGGCGGTGAAGTATTTACAAATACCGTCGTAGCAGTTGGGGTCTTGTCATTATAGCTATTAATTCATTGAATGTTCTGTTATTTTTTTCCTATACATGTCTTTCTTTGATTTCTCTCAATGTATATTCTTCTTGAAAATTGATTTCATTTCAAGTTGTGGTTGAATAAAAATAAATGTTACTTTGAAATCGAAATTGAAAACAAATACGTTGATATGGACACTATACCCTTTAGCGTACCGCAAGGTCGCAGAGAATAAACAGGGTAAAGGTCATGATCAATTACCTTCGTCTGATCTTTTCTCATCTGCTGTGGTGGCCTTTCTTTCCACGCCACTATCTGCAGGTTAGCCTGCCCACAAGCTCGGCCTTCGTCAGGATCTACCTGAATGGTAGTCTGGTCTACTCGGTTGATGTGTCTCTGTTGTCAAACGCCAGCTTGATCGCCAAAGAAGACACATTCCAGATCTTCCTTCCCTCGGCCAATCTGACGATGGGGCAGTCCTATTACGTAATGTTGGACGGTGGCGTCGCGGTTGGACCAGAGCCATGCCCGATATCGTCCAAGGCTATGGTTATCGGTACGAAAGGGGAAAAGTATCGTCAATCATGGATCCTCAACACAAGGATGAACGAATCATCTGAGCCAAGTTGTGTACAAAGTGCACGGAACGTCTACATGCGTGATATGCCGCGTCCGCGCAAAGAGCAACGCATAGAACATGTAGAACAATACGCGCACATTGAATCCCCGACCTATAGGAAATCTCGTTGAGTCGCGCGCCGAGTATCGCATACGCGCACGCACGACACACTTGGGCCGTATCGCGCATGTTACCGCAAAAATACCTGAGACCTAATGACGTAATGGCTTTGTTTACATATGCGCTTTCCTATGGGAGCGAAGTCAAGACGCCAGACAGGAAGTCGTTTATCGTTGTGTAAAGGATCCGTGCGTCAGTGCTTGGCAAAACTGTGACATTTTATCGTTTAAAGGTTCAGGACACTGAGACATGTTTAATACGCATGTCCATTCCGCCGAACAGCATGAACATATTCAGACACTTTGACAAGTTTGATTCGATTTTGTTTTGATTGGACTGTTTCAAAATTCCAAATGCACCATCCAATTTCCTGACACATGAGGGCGCTTTTGGCACATTATCTACGGTTTAGGCCATTATAAGTCCACGCATAAAACTTTAATGGCCGCAGCATACGTAGTTTCGCAAATGTCATCTGAAATACTAGAGAATTCTGACAGCATACGGGTCATCTGTAGAGTACCAGTTATCAACCACAATATTGCTCAAAGGGAACATACATTTTTGTGCATAATGTTTTCGAAATACCTGACTGTCATGCATGCTGATTCAACACAAGGGCGGATCCAGAACACAATTTTGAGGGGGGCCCAAAAAATTTTGTCCCCCAAAAAAGTGGGTCAAAAAAATTACGGCGTGGGGATCGGGGCCCACTTAAGGGCCGCGAAAAAAATGTTGGATTCCAGATGCTCGGTGGTGCAATCTGAGGCAATTTCTGACCACTTTAACCAATGTTTTTTTTAGCCTAGACGGTGGTGTACTCATTGCCTGCCTTTATTGCGACGTCACATAAAAACAAAATGGTTTTGCTCCCCCCCCCCCCCCCGATCCGCCCTTGAATCAACAACGAAATACTACAGCAGAAAATGTCAAATAGCAAACCCCACTCAAATTCAAGCAGTTATGTTGATACATGCTCGATGCACCGAATTGTTTGCCTTCGGTGAAATCACGATTTCGGTCATGGATATGGCAATTTGCCTCCGCATAATAAAAGGCCCCGACGAAACCTTAATTCCGGCAATATAAAGATTGCATATCATTAAAGGCTCCGTGTAAAAAAAATCATTTATATGTGCCCCTTACTGGCGGGCTCAAAAAGTAATACTTATGAAGGGTACATGTTGCTGCATTGGAATAGTCGATTCAGTAAAATTGATAACAAATGTTGACTCAAGTTTCCTTTTTTCTCTTTCAGAAGTAACCACAGTTGTGCCTACCCATTCAAGTGCTGAAACAACCCTTTCCGATACAACAGGTAAAGCTAGTAAACGTTACATTTGCTTTTGCTCATGTTTCTCTTACATCACCTGCACATTATGAGTAAAGCTAAAGAGTTGACATTGATAGCAATTTACCAATTTTGTTCTGTAAAAGCAGCCACGTCAGTTACTACAGATTCATAAGTAAACAAAATAAAGTTGTATTAAATCATACTCATGTTTGCATTATAACACCCCTGCAAATCAAGCAGTAAAATGTTGACATTGATAGCAAATGACCGGTTTATTTTCTCTCTGTAGAAGAAGCCACATCAGTAACTACAGATTCATCTGATGATACAACCCTTGAATCAACAACACTTTCAACTACTGAAGGTAGAATAACCGTAGCAATTGGATTATAAAATAATCAGCGTAACGGCTATTTCTTTAAACTGTACACAATTGGGATTTTCTTTAAAATAACATTAATGCTGTGTCTTTTATAACAACCCTGCAAAATATGTTGACATTGATATTAATTGACCATTTGTTGCTCTGTAGAAGAGTGACATCAGTAACAACAGATTCAGAAGATGATACAACCCTTGATTCAAAACCACTTTTAACCACTGAAAGAAAAAAAAGGAACGTAGCAATTGGATTTGAAAAACAAACTGTCGGGAGGTTGTTTACAATAATACTCATCATAACACCTGCAAATTGAACAGTTATAAATGCTGACACTGATAGCAATTAGGCCAAATCATTTTCTTTTCTCTGTAGAAGCAGCAACATCAGTAACTACAGATTCAGAAGATGATACAACTCTTGAATCAACAACACTTTCAACTACTGAAGGTAAAAAATAACCGTAGTAATTGGATTATAAAATTACCACTAAAGAAGGTAAAACTCTTTTAACTGTTAAATCAAAGTAGCAGTACGGTCATTTCTTGGAAAAGCAAACAATCGGTGGCCTGTAAAGACTAATGCTCATGTTTTGATCGTAACATCTAGCAATTTAAGCAGTATATCAATTGATCATTTTGTTTTCTGAAGAAGCAGCCACATCAGTAACAACAGATTCAACTGATGATACAACCTTTGACTCAACAACACTTTCTTCTATTGACGGTGAAATAAGTGTAGCGATAGAGGGTATGCACGGCCGTTAGCCCACGGTTAACTTATATGCGAGATTTGACCTCAGTGAGGTCAAATTGTGCAACTCTTTATAGCCTCTGATGATGTCATATGCATGGACCTTATTGGACTTTAAAAAATTGAGAAATACCCATTTCTTTAAAAAGTACAATCGGGAGACTGTATAAACTAATTCTCATGTTTCTATTATAGCACCTGCAAAATCAGCCTAGAAATGCTGACATTGATAGCAATTGACCAAGGTTTTTCTTTTTCTCTGTAAGCATCCACATCAGTAACTACAGATTCACAAGATGATACAACTCTTGAATCAACTACACTTTCAACCACTGAAGGTAAAATAAACGTAGCATTGGATTAAATTAAACAATCTGGAGGTTGTTTAAAATAATGACCATGTTTCTGTTGTAACACCTCCTCTAAATTAAACAGTAAAATGCTGACACTGATAGCAATTAGGCCAAATCATGTTCTTTTCTCTGTAGAAGCAGCAACATCAGTAACTAAAGATTCAGAAGATGATACAACTCTTGAATCAACAACACTTTCAACTACTGAAGGTAAAATACACGTAGCAATTGGATTTTAAACATCCGGGAACGGCAATTTCTTTTAAAAAAGTAAACAATCGGGAGGTTGTTTAATATAATACTCAGTTGACCAAAGTTTTCATTTCTCCATAGAAGCATCCACATCAGTAACTACAGATTCAGCTGATGATACAACCCTTGAATCAACAACACTTTCAACTACTGAAGGTAAAATAACCGTAGCAATTGGATTATAACATAATCAGCGTATTGGCTATTTCTTAAAACTGTAAACAATTGGGATGTTCTTTAAAATAACATTAATGCTGTGTCTTTTATAACAACCCTGCAAAATAAGCAGTTAAATGTTGACATTGATATTAATTGACCATTTGTTGCTCTGTACAAGAGTGACATCAGTAACAACAGATTCAGAAGATGATACAACCCCAAACACTTTTAACTTCTGAAAGAAAAAAAAGGAACGTAGCAATTGGATTTGAAAAACAAACTGTCGGGAGGTTGTTTACAATAATACTCATCATAACACCTGCAAATTGAACAGTTATAAATGCTGACACTGATAGAAATTGAGCCAAATCATTTCCTTTTCTCTGTAGAAGCAGCAACATCAGTAACTACAGATTCAGAAGATGATACAACTCTTGAATCAACAACACTTTCAACTACTGAAGGTAAAATACACGTAGCAATTGGATTTTAAACATCCGGGAACGGCAATTTCTTTTAAAAACGTAAACAATTGGGAGGTTTCGTTTCGGTTTGCGGCAACACCATGTGGTAATAACTACTGCTTAGAAGATATTAGTTCTGAGAAGAACTTGTCCTGCTTATTATCAACTTTGCTAAGTAGTTTTTTTGTTCTGTTTAGAACAGTCCAAATCAGTCGTTGAAAGTGTTGTTGATTCAAGAGTTGTATCATCTTCTGAATCTGTAGTTACTGATGTTGCTGCTTCTACAGAGAAAAGAAAATGATTTGGCCTAATTGTTAGAACAATTTAGACCAATTGGGAGGTTGTTTAATATACTCAGTTGACCAAAGTTTTCATTTCTCCATAGAAGCATCCACGTCAGTGACACCAGATTCAGCTGATGATACAACCCTTGAATCAACAACACTTTCAACTACTGAAGGTAAAATAACCGTAGTAATTGGATTATAAAATAATCAGCGTAACGGCTATTTCTTTAATCTGTAAACAATTGGGATGTTCTTTAAAATAACATTAATTCTGTGTCTTTTATAACAACCCTGCAAAATAAGCAGTTAAATGTTGACATTGATATTAATTGACCCTTGATTCAAAAACACTTTTAACTACTGAAAGAAAAAAAAGGAACGTAGCAATTGGATTTGAAAAACAAACTGTTGGGAGGTTGTTCACAATAATACTCATCATAACACCTGCAAATTGAACAGTTATAAATGCTGACACTGCTAGCAATTAGGCCAAATCATTTTCTTTTCTCTGTAGAAGCAGCAACATCAGTAACTACAGATTCAGAAGATGATACAACTCTTGAATCAACAACACTTTCAACTACTGAAGGTAAAATACACGTAGCAATTGGATTTTAAACATCCGGGACCGGAAATTTCTTTTAAAAAAGTAAACAATTGGGAGGTTGTTTAATATAATACTCAGTTGACCAAAGTTTTCATTTCTCCATAGAAGCATCCACGTCAGTGACACCAGATTCAGCTGATGATACAACCCTTGAATCAACAACACTTTTAACTACTGAAGGTAGAATAACCGTAGTAATTGGATTATAACATAATCAGCGTAACGGCTATTTCTTTAATCTGTAAACAATTGGGATGTTCTTTAAAATAACATTAATGCTGTGTCTTTTATAACAACCCTGCAAAATAAGCAGTTAAATGTTGACATTGATATTAATTGACCCTTGATTCAAAAACACTTTTAACTACTGAAAGAAAAAAAAGGAACGTAGCAATTGGATTTGAAAAACAAACTGTCGGGAGGTTGTTTACAATAATACTCATCATAACACCTGCAAATTGAACAGTTATAAATGCTGACACTGATAGCAATTAGGCCAAATCATTTTCTTTTCTCTGTAGAAGCAGCAACATCAGTAACTACAGGTTCAGAAGATGATACAACCCTTGAATCAACAACACTTTCAACTACTGAAGGTAAAATACACGTAGCAATTGGATTTTAAACATCCGGGAACGGCAATTTTTTTTTAAAAAGTAAACAATTGGGAGGTTGTATAATATAATACTCAGTTGACCAAAGTTTTCATTTCTCTATAGAAGCATCCACGTCAGTGACACCAGATTCAGCTGATGATACAACCCTTGAATCAACAACACTTTCAACTACTGAAGGTAAAATACACGTAGCAATTGGAATTTAAATATCCGGGAACGGCAATTTCTTCTAAAAAAGTAAACAATTGGGAGGTTGTTTAATATAATACTCAGTTGACCAAAGTTTTCATTTCTCCATAGAAGCATCCACGTCAGTGACACCAGATTCAGCTGATGATACAACCCTTGAATCAACAACACTTTCAACTACTGAAGAAAAAAATAACTGACCTGTATAAAATAATGTACATTTTTCTGTTATTACACACCATGCAAATTCAGCATTGAAATGCTGACGTTGGTAGCAATTGACCAAAGTTTTTCATTTTCTCTGTAGAAGCGGCCACATCAGTTACCACAGATTCAGAGGATGATACAACCATCGAATCAACAACACCTTTAACCACTAAAGAAGGTAGAACTCTTTCAACTGTTAAATCAAAGTAGCAGTACGGTCATTTCTTGGGAAAGCAAACAATCGGTGGCCTGTAAAGACTAATGCTCATGTTCCGATCATAACATCTAGCAATTTAAGCAGTATATCAATTGATCATTTTGTTCCCTGAAGAAGCAGCCACATCAGTAACAAAAGATTCAACTGATGATACTACCTTCGACTCAACAACACTTTCTTCTATTGGCGGTGAAATAAGTGTAGCGATAGAGGGTATGCACGGCCGTTAGCCCACGGTTAACTTATATGCGAGATTTGACCTCAGTGAGGTCAAATTGTGCAACTCTCTATAGCCTCTGATGATGTCATATGCATGGACCTTATTGGACTTTAAAAAAATTGAGAAATACCCATTTCTTTAAAAAGTAAACAATCGGGAGACTGTATAACTAATTCTCATGTTTCTATTATAAAACCTGCAAAATCAGCCTAGAAATGATGACATTGATAGCAATTGACCAACGTTTTTCTTTTTCCCTGCAAGCATCCACATCAGTAACTACAGATTCACAAGATGATACAACTCTTGAATCAACTACAATTTCAACCACTGAAGGTAAAATAAACGTAGCATTGGATTAACGTAAACAATCTGGAGGTTGTTTAAAATAATGATCATGTTTCTGTTGCAACACCCTGTAAATTAAACAGTAAAATGCTGACATTGATAGCAATTGACCATTTTGTTTTCTTTAGGAGCAGCCACATCAGTAACTACAGATGCAGCTGATGATACAACTCTTGAATCAACAACACATTCAACTACTGAAGGTACAATTAACGTACCTTGCCACAGTTTCATTTTATTATCGCTGGGACAACTTGACTAAGCATGCTCGATGTTTAAGACGCCATTTAAGATATCAATAATTGAATGTTTTGTTACATGAAATAAGTATGCCGTTTTCATTTGTTTTCTGTTTAATGTCAGTTTCCTCGACACTTGCTTCAGATCAGCCATCAAGCGTTTCAATGAGTGATTCACCAATGCCGTCTACTATGCAAGGTACTTATATAAAAACTACGTATGTAACGTTATACCATACCAACATCACCGTGACGCTGAAGACGAAAATGACAATGTCGACGACCATGACTCTAGGACAACCATCACGGCCTCAACAACAGACATAATCAGCAAGTTGTATACAATTATACTCGTGTTTCCATTATAAAGCCCCCTTGCAAATTCAGCTGTGAAATGCTGACATTGAAAGAGATTGAGGGAATGTTTTTTTTCTGTCTGTAGAAGCATCCACGTCAGTAACTACAGATTCAGAAGACGAAACATGCCCTGAATCAACAACACTTTCAACTACTGAAGGTAAAATACACGTAGCAATTGGATTTAGACAAAAAAAGCAGGAAACGACAATTTGTTGAAAAAAGGTTGTTTAAAATAATACTCAATTGACGAACGTTGTCATTTCTCTATAGAAGCAGCCACAACAGTGACAACAGGTTCAGCTGACGATGCAACTCTGGAATCAACAACACGTGTAACGACTGAAGGTAAACGAAATGTTGCAATTGCAATAAAACAAAAATAGAGAAAAGCTAATTTCTTTAAAAAGTACATAATCGAGGGGTTGTATAAAATAATGTTAATTATTTTATTATAACACACCATGCAACTTAAGCAGTGAAATGCTGACATTGATAGCAATTGACCAATTGTTTTCTTTCTTTTTCTGTAGAAGCAGCCACATCAGTAACTGCAGATTCAGCTGATGATACAACTCTTGAATCAACAACACTTTCAACTACTGAAGGTAAAACTCTTTCAACAACTAAAAGTAGTAGTACGGCCATTTTTTGGAAAAGCAAACAATTGGGGGCCTGTACAGACTGATACAACCTTTGACTCAACAACACTTTCAACTATTGACGGTTGAATAAATGTAGCAAATGGATTATACAAAAATAGATAAATGCCCATATCTTTGAATAGTATATAATCAGGTGCTTGTTTAAACTAATGCTAATGTTTCTATTACAACACCCCCTGCAAAATCAACATAGAAATGCTGACATTGATAGCAGCTGACCAACGTTTTTTTCTTTTTCTGCGTAGAAGCAGCCACATCAGTAACTACAGATTCACAAGATGATACTATCCTTGAATCAACTACACTTTCAACTACTGAAGGTTTTAAAACGTAGCAATTGGATTTAAAAATTAAATTAAAAATCTTTAAAAAATTAAACAATCGGGAGGTTGTTTAAATTAAGTGATGCGATCAAGCTAAATGAGTCGTTTGTCGGGACCTTTCGTTTCGAGATTCAGGCCACAATAGGGCCACTTCATCACATCACTTCCGTCTCTTAGTGTTCCGACTTCCATTATTTTCCAACTAAAGATGGTATCAGCATGCAGTCTTCACAGCAGTGATGCTGAGATTGTGCTCTTTTCGAATCTGTAAAAAAAAAAACCAAATTGATCAGGGTCGACAAACGAGTCATTTAGCTTGATCGCATGATATTATGTTTATGTTTCTATCAAAACACCTTCTGCAAATTAGGCAGTAAAAGGCTGACATTGATAGAAATTGACCAAAGATTGTTTTCTTTTTCTCTGTAGAAGCAACTACGGATTCAGAAGATGATGCAATTCTTGAATCAACGACACTTTCTACTGACGAAGGTACAAAAAAACCGTATCAATTGGTGTTTCAAAATATAGGGGAATTGACACTTTTTAAAAAGTCAACAATCGGGAGGTTGTATAAATTAATGCTCATGTTTCAATTTGAACACCACCTGCAAATACAGCAGTCAAATGCCGACATTGATATCAATTTACTATTTTTTCTCTAAAGACACAGCCACATCAGTAACTATAGATCGTAAATACAAAGTCGGCCATTTCTTTCATAAGTTAACAATTATAAGTTTCTGCAGAAACTTGTATAAACTAATGCTCATGTTTCCATTATTACACCACCTGCAAAATTCAGCAGTGCAGTACTAACATTTTTAGGGATTGACCATTTTTTTTCTCTCTGAAGAAGCAGCCACATCAGTAACTACCGATTCAGCTGATGGTACAACCCCTGAATCAACAACAAAAACTGAAGGTAAAATATACGTAGCGATTGGATAAAACAAAACTTTGGGGAACGGTCATTCTTTGAAAAGTTAACAATCGGGAGGTTGTTTGAAATAATACTCATGTTTCTATCATAACACCTACAAATTAAACAGCGAAATGCTGACATTGATAGCAATTTTTCTTTTTCTCTGTAGAAGCATCCACGTCAGTGACACCAGATTCAGCTGATGATACAACCCTTGAATCAACAGCACTTTCAACTACAGGAGGTAAAATAAACGTAGCAATTGCGTTCAAAAACTAGAACTATATATAATGCACACTGGAAATCAATTTTCATGTTTTTTACGTGACGAGTATAATAAATTGAATTGAATTGAATTGAATTGAATTGAACTATGCATCTGATCGATGAATAGAACATAGGGCTTTTCCGCGTTATGTTTTTTATGAGTTTATGTTTTTTTGTATGTATGCAGTCAGGTAAATTATATCCAAGAACATATAGTTACACTACTTATAGTTCTCCAGATATAGGACTTTGAAACTACTTGGTACTTGGTACTTGGTTTTAGTTTTCTCCTGAAACATCCTCAATGTACAAAGTAACCACTAACTCATCTCCAGAATACATTTCAAGCTCACTGGATCTTACAGCACCAGCACGAAGAAACTTAGGCTCCAAAGGCAACCTACGTATTCCTCGCACTGCAAAGAAAGCAGGAGATAAGGCCCTCACTGTGGCGGGTCCAAGAATCTGGAACTCCATCCCACAATCAGTTCGATGCTGCACCTCAATACATATGTTTAAATCCTCACTTAAAACCTACCTGTTCACTTGATTCATGTTAATGTTCTTTTTTTGGTTTTTCCTATTATCAGAGGCGTCCTTGGTTGCGCTTTGTAACCTTTGGAAAAGGCGCTTTATAAATGTTATTATTATTATTATTATTATTCCCCCTCTAGTGTCATATTATCTCTCACTTATGATGAGCGAGAAAACAAGTTTTTTTTTCATTTATTTTTTTGCTGTCAGATATGACATCCATAAGTGGATTGGATCCACCAATCTTGACAACAGATACACCAAAAGACACCACTACTGCAGGTAACTGATCCCTGTTGAATGAAAAATACAACTAATGCAGTTTACTTACCCGAGATTATTCTTTATCGAGTCTTTATCGTTTGTTCCAGCTTGCTCACTGACAGAATTGAGTTGTCCACAAGGGATGTTTGACCCCGAGTATTGTGAATGCGTCTGTCCTCTTGCCATTTCGGGAATAAATTGCCAAGGTATGGTTTTCGGTATGACGAATTTACGTAAATAGCTTTCTATTTGAAACTGCTACTTACGTTGCTAGAATATACACATAATTTTAGACATTTACATCTGTGAATTTATTTTGGCAAAAGCTACACATAACGTAATGTATCCAGCATCTAAGACTGAAATTTTAGAAAGAGGTTTATCTAATTTTGCTAAGTGTCCATTAATTATTTGTTACAGCGTCAGAAAAAAAATCCTGAAAGCCCGATTTTATTTATTTTTTGAACCAAGCGACTTGGGTGAGTCAAAAAAAGCGGAACCCAAACCCCCAAAATATATTTCATATTTTAAAAAAATATGTAGCACCAAAAATAATAATGACTGGAAAGCCAACTTCATAAGCTACTTTTAGATTAAAAAAAAACATTCTGAAATTGCTCAATCCGTTCAAAGAATATCACCATTTAAACACAACAACCCTAAAACCTTTCTCGTTCAAAAAAAGAGCAATTTATTGTGTGTTTTGACTGTTTGGAACAACAAAGAAAATGACACAGAATACTTGTTTCAACAACTGTCACCAACTGTAGTGCAGAATATCTTTATTAACAACCCAAGTTAGGCAAACAATATAATTTATAAAATCTACTTGTTTTAAAAGACGGGCCTTCAAAAAGACTTTGTTGAATATTTAAACGTTTAAACTGAGATTTCATAGCTGGTGATGTTTAAAGACAATTGTGACGACGATTCTTGAAATCGCATTTTCTTTTTTTGGACGAGACAAGTTTTAGGGCCATTGTGTTTAAATGGTGATATTCTTTGAACGGATTGACCAATTTCAGTAATTTTTTCATCTAAAAGTAGCTTATGAAATTGGCTTTCCAGTCATAATTATGTTTGGAGCTACATATTTTTTAAACATGAAATATAATTTTTGGGGTTTGGGTTCCGCTTTTTTTTGACTCACCCTTAGTATTTTTTTTACAACTCCGTCTCCACAGAGCCGAGTCCGTGTTTAGATCCGAGTGTCTGCCCGGCTGACGGGGAGTATTGTGTTGCTGATATGAACAGTCGTCTGGGGTACAAGTGTGTTTGTGATGCGTTAAGTGGATACTTTGAAGAACAGGCTGGTTCTTGTACAAGTAAGTCCTGAAAACACCAAATAAAATATGATTTGTTTTGGCTTTATCCGTGATCCTTAAACAGTTGAAAAAAAAAAATTTGAGGAAAGAATGCACAATCAGCCAGGGGATGGCCCCCTCCCCCCCCCCCCAAAAAAAGAAAACTAGCCTATTTTGTTTATATGACGTCGCAATAAAGACAGGCAGTGAATACACCACCATCTTTTCCTAAAAATAAAATATGGTTAAAGTGGTCGGAAATTGCCTCACATCGCACCACAGAGCACCTAGAATCCACACAAAAAAACCGGGGCCCTTAAGCGAGCCCCCAACCCCACTCCGTAATTTTTTAACGCACTTTTTGGGGCACCAACATTATTTTGCCCCCCCCCCCCCAAATTAAAATAGTGATCTGGATCCACCCTTGGTGATCGAGGGACCATCAATATTGCAAGATCCATGAAATAACCGGGCTGTATTCATTTCTATCTAATGTCTTTCAATGTTCTAATGTTATTCAATAGAAGATTTTTTTAAACATTCAAAATTGTCCACGTTTTTTCTGACAACTGAGGGCGCTGCTGCTCTGATGTCATTTCAAGAAGACACTGTTCAGTTTAGGGGTTTTCCGTTCAAATGTGAACCCAAAAATCTTCTCATTGAAAACACTTGTGAGAACAGTTTTGCTCATAGGGTTACTGCCACGTAGGCCCCTACTCAGCGAATCACCAAAGAATAGAAATTCACGACAGCAGATATTGGAAATTCTGGCAAGTTTGTGTGCTGAAACTGGCTATAACATTAAGGTTTCTGCCTGAAATGACATCACACTTTTGCTCCTGAATATGGATATTCAGATAAACATAAAAAGGCACCAAAATACCCTTGACAATGGCAAAACGAAAATTGAAAATAAGGTTAATTGGGACACAAGGTGCATTTTCAAGGATTTCATTAAAAAAAATATTATTGAATGGCCTATTTAATAAAATGGAGGGGAAAAGCCGCCAAATTACCTGCCACGTAATACGGACTATATTTGTCCCCAGTGAAGGTTCCCTTGTGGTACTGCTGTCAACTGCAAAGTGCGCGCAACTTTGTTTTTGCTCAGTTTGGAGTCAAGCAGGTTTGTTACAACTGATAATGTAGTAGCAACTGATAATGTATCACCAACCGATAATGTCACACAAATTGACCGATACTGTATCACTAACCGATAATGTAACAGAAATTGACTGATAGTGTAGTAAATGTTACTACACTATCGGTCAATTTTTGTTACATTATCGGTTAAGACCGATAATGTAACAACAATCGACTGATAAGTAAATGTTATACTACACTATCGGTAAATTTTTGTTTTTTGTTACATTATCGGTTAAGACGGATAATGTAACAACAATCGACTGATAGTGTAGTACATTTTTACTACACTATCGGTCAATTTCTGTTACATTATCGGTTATAGTATCGGTCAACTTGTGTGACATTATCGGTTGGTGAAACATTATCTGTTGGTTACTAAATTATCAGTTGTAACAAGGTTATCTTGGGTAATAACACTCCTTTCACTATTTCACAATTTGGTGATGGCACATGGGCAAGTCGTATCGTGTCGTGGCATTGAGAAATGAAAGAAGCTTAGTGCGTCATGAAATTACGTTTGAAGGGAACTTTTTAAGACATGTTCATTAAAATTATCTCAAAAGTTAAGTTGTCAATTGAAATGTATATGAGGTGTCCGTAAAGTTTAGGGTTTCCATCTTGTTTGTGTCCATCAGTTTTACTTGAAACTTAAGCCTTTTAAAAGACGCATTGGTGCACGCACAAAAAAAACCCCAATATATTATCTGGTTGTCTCTATACAGGGACAGTCGTGCGCATATTTAGACTGAGAGTGTTCGGTGTCAATGATGTGCCCATCAATTTCCGTTCATCCTTCATAAATCCTGGCTCATCTGCCAGTAGAGAAAATTTGGAAATCGGTCAAAAGCTGGTAAGTAACTATATTCCAAATTGAGTAAATTGCGAACCTCCTGCTAAGCAAATTCACTCCCTTACGATTGTCAGCATTTAACTGAGAATATTACGAATGTACTAAGCAATCCTGGTACAGGCGGTCCCAAATGAACACAAAATTAAATTCATTTCGGGCGATTTACAATGCAGTGCGCCACCAAGAGTTTGCCATGAAGAGTCAGTTTTTAAAGTTTACGGTCGATAAAACATGGCCCATTTGAATGAGTGTCAGTAGACAACTTGAGCTTATTCGTTATAGATTGAGGCATATTCGAAACTAATGACCGGAAAAAACGAACAATTTCAAATGTCCCGGGCTGCGAATTGGTCGACCATCTCCCACAATGCACTGGAAACAAACTGAATTCTCCTTGACAAACCCTTGGTGGCGCACTCTATTGTAAATCGCCCGAATTGATAAAGAATGGCTATTGCACTCGACTCCAAGTCTTTTCATTCATTACGATCATGGAAGCCGGGTTTAACCCATTCATTTGCGTAACGAAGTAATCCTATTTGATAGGCTCATAGGTTCTAGTCAGTCAGTCAGTCAGTCAGTCAATCGGGGAGTTGGTCAGTCCGTCAATGAATCAGTCAGTGAGAAAGGTGAAAAGAGGACACTACGCTAACCTCTATGACCAGACTCTCTTTGAGCGATGGTGTACATGCAGACAATGCATTTATGATGCATACAAAGCACGGGAAGCGACTGTTGTAAAAGACGATTATTGGAGTTGCTTGAACTCGAGCAAAACGTGTGGACGATTTCCTAAAATGTTCCGTAATTCAAAATGTTGCGGTTCGAACTGTTTCAGAAATCGTTCGCACGGTTTAGGAAAATAGCTCGCACGATTTATCCACTTGATTGTTGTCACTATGTCCCTTCCTGTGCTTTATACCTCGGAGAGTTGTATTATCCAGATTTGTTGGAAGTGAGGGTATTTGATTACTGTGGAGGCTATGGTAATATACTTAATGGTACATGTGCACCAATTAAGTGACAGTGAAGTGCAATAAGGAAGTGAGGAGTAGAGTAAGGGTGGAAATCTCTTTTGTTTTTCACTTTGTAGCTTTTGTTCATACTAAGAGGACACCCTCAAACATCATCTGTGCGAAGTGTCATCGGGATACTTATCGTCAGTGGTGGCAGTGTGATTATGGAGTTCGCAGCGTTTTTTGATAATAATGTACCCGTTGACGAGATCCCATCAGTAGAGACCATCCAGAATTCCATACAAGACGCCAGCAGACTGGATGATAACGAGGACAATCTGGAGATAGACACGCAATATGTAACCACAAGCCGTAAGCATTTACACGATTTTTTACTATTTCTAAGAGTTGGACAAACAATTAATTGATCAGCGTATGTTGGACAGGCGAGGTTACGTCCGTTGGGAAATTAATACTTGTACATGAAAAACACATTTTATGTGCTCCGTGCACAAGTACCCCATCAACGATCAGAAAAGGAGAGTTGGGGTGACCTAGACTGGTTCCCGATCCATCCACTGCGTATTTCGAATGTATATCCAAAGTTATTGGAGGCGGGGATTAGTCTCGGAGACCATCGCAAGTTGAATTCGAACGTATTCACGCGCCGACGACGCCTGACGCTCACACGAAGACGCGGTGGCTTATAGCTTTTGCACATTCGCGCGCGAACCAGTACAGTACAGTACGCGCACGCTGTCCACGGAGCTCTCAAAATAGGCCGCGCGCCCTCTTTGTCGGCGCACCAGCCCATCCGGTTCGTTAGTGTGACGTCACCTCCAGCACTTTCTGCACGATTGAAACCGGAAGTTAACGCAGCTCTAGCGTTTGTAGCCAATGGGCGCTATTAATCAGTGGTGCGCGGGCGTGTATGACGTTTTTACTAACGAACCGGATAGACAAGAATTGTCACGATTCCTTCTTTTCTCTGCAAAGCTCCAAATCCACTTTTGCTTGAAACAGATACCTCTTTTGCTTATTAGAGTCGGCATCAACCTGCCCTGCTGACTACTGTGGTAACGGTGGAACGTGTGAGGTGACCGGTCTCTACCCAGTATTTGCCTTCAACTGTAGGTATGTATATTCATGCGGATTATCTTCTCTATATTGTTATTGTTGAAATTGACTTCAGTTACCTTTCCTCTCTACTAATCTAAAATTTACTTTTATGTACAGTTGTCCTGCCTCACTTACTGGCGACCGCTGCGAGATGGAAATCTATGACACGCCACAAACCAGCGCTCTTCCAGGTATTTTATTGCAATTTTAAGTTATCCACATAATGCTCAGCTCGCTGACTTATATTTGAGATATCACACTTCCCGCATGTCATGGCTAACTGGCATCAGGCTGTAAATCTTTTAAGAAAGGCGGAATTATAATAACAAGCTTGGTTTTTAATTTAAAACTCCATGCGGTTTGCAGTACAACCTGAGTTGTGCAACCAACAATCCTCAACCCGTTTCGGTGAAGTATCAACCCGTATCGTTGTCAGTTGATAGATCCAAGTTTCCACCGTTGATAACCTAAAGCTGAGTATTTTTTAAAAACTTGTTAACTTGCAATTGTTGAATTTCTCACCCCATTTTTGGTGTTGACCGTGTGATTACAATAATTCTCCTCCTAGTTATAATTGGTCTGGCAGTCGCAGTCCTGATGATTATCGTAGTCATGACTTTGTGTATGATTGTCACGATTCGTCTGCGCTCTCAAGTCGAGAAATATCACCCTGGTGGTCGAGGCCTCAACCGAAGACGGAGTGAGGACTGGATTCCAGTCTTCCATCCTTCTGTGGTACGCATGCGTAGAGCCGAGATGCCATATCGCCCAGATGACTACAGTAGAGACCTGCCTCGTGTTATGCATTCATTTGGAGGCATTCATGAGAGTACCATGGAGCAACTGCAGCAGGCCGTGGGGAGGTCACCATTCATGCAACAGGTGAACAGCCTATTCTAACTCACTTCTTGTCGGTCTTCACCCCTTCCGCGTCATTTTACCCCATAACCTACCCGACCTTGCCTTATAGGAGGCGTAACTTGGATCAAATTTGCAGGAAGGACCTTATTTTCTGTAGGGGACACTCAGAGGAGTTCGGAACTTTAAGGCACAAGGATGGGGTTCAAGCAAGTGGAGGGACGTGCATCTACCACCCATCCCCTATATTAAATAACACCACTGGAAATTTGCCAATCAAAAAAATTACAGTCCTATAAGTTACTATGCTGAGCGTGTCACAAGCTGAAGTGGCTTTTTACGCGGTTTATGTTTATTTTTCAAGAAAACCTTGTTTGTCGCGATTGGCTGTTTAATATAACGTCCCGTGGAAATCGAATAGCTTCATCTATTAGTCTGACAGTGACCAATACATCATCTCAAGTCTAAATAATCAACCGCAGCCCCTCCCATCCCACCATCTATAGCAAAGTGTTATAGTATCCCCCATAGAGCCATTTAATATAGCTCTATGGTATCCCCCTACCTCATACCATCATGTACATTGTCATGTAGTCAGTTTTTGTCATTTATAGGTTTCCCGTCCAATTTCGAAACTGGCTTTTGTTTTTCAATCGTACAAAAAAATTAATTAAAATTCGAAATTGCATAAAACGGACAAACGTTTTCACACTCGGGTCAATTTAGCGAGAGGTGAAAATATTTCAGGGTATTTTCATGCACCTGTTAAAAGTAGGCAGCACGTTGCTTAAATTCTGCATTTAATTACGTTAGCTTTTGATTTCAGTCCCGCTCCGGAATTCAATTGTGTTCATTTTTGTTTCAATGAAAGCTTTGCATGACTGAATGAGCAAGGTGTGCAATTGGATGGGAAACCTATACTACATCTGTATCTAAAACATTGATTAAACACAATTATTGGAGAATGACATTAGGCCTACGACTATACGTTTTACTTTAAATTGGAAATTACCACACAAAAAAGTCCATAGAATGCAGCGGATTTAGTTTCAAATTTCTACATGAAAAAATTGTTTTCTGACAAATGAAGGATAGCCTAAGTGAAATAAAATGACAAATGGTAGACAAAGTTCATTGTATGTATGCTACTTCAAAGTTCTTCAGCTTACTGATTTTATCCAATCAATTAAAGTTTCCATTAGGTTTTTTTTTATTATTTTTTTTTTCTTCACAGGACCCCGAAAACCACTTTTCACGAAGTGCACATGCGCCGTACGACTCTTCCGACTATTTCCAGTATTAGATCAAGGACAAGACAAGGTGGAGCACACGGTGTTCACGATTGAAGTTAAAGGGAATATACAACATTTGCAAACATTAAAAAACAAAACTACTCAATTATTATGAAATACCTTACTGGACTGTTTAAGTGAAGACAGTCTAAAACATCCTGTAAAATCATGGCACCTGGTGTGCTGTCATTTTCAAGAAAAGTGCTATTTCTGTACAATTTCCAACGCTGTCATTTTTTTTCTCAAAATAATGCCCCCAATTTACTGTATTTAGTTAGTACACATTTTGTTTGCAATAGATAACACACATAATGAACGGGTACAAGCCAGCTAAACTTCAAACAAGTCAGTGTAACAAATTTGCCATAAAATACTGACCCCCAAAACATCCATTTCTTAAAATTACAGCAAAAGCAAATGTCGTATATTCCCTTTAAGACGAAGAAATAACCGAGGCTTTTTGGTAATTCAATACGAGTGATTCGCAGTACGTTTTGGATTTCCCGCACATATTTTTTCTGATTATTATTATTTTTTTTATTTTTGGGTTTTTTTTCCGGAACATTTCCGGGAAAAGGTTGAAATGCCTGAGATCTAATGTGTTAACGTTCATTAGGCCAAAAAAAAAATACTCGGTCTCTGGTCAGCGCGCGCGTCGATTTTAATCATGCGCGTCAACCTTTTTTTTTCTTCAAATTAACACGGAAGCTACAACAGCGCCCTCTATTGCCGCACCTCCTCAAATTTTTGTACCAAGGAGCACCAAGGAATGGGGAAATTGCACCAAGGCAAATGATAAAGGGCACCAACGCAAATTATGGAGAACACCAATGTATAATGAGGACACAAAAAGCAAAATAGTACCCACCTTGTCTGTACAATTCTAGCTTGAAAAAAAAAAAAAACGCGTCGCCGCATCATTTGCGGAACTTCGGTCTGACCAGAGACCGATTTTTAATTTTTTTTTGGCCTAACAAAGGGCCGGAGGGTTTTTTGTGGGCTGGGGTGTATGTGTTTTAAAATATTTTATTTATTTGTTTATTTTTTATTATTATTATTATTATTTTTTTGGGGGGGGTCTTTTCTTTGAACTGCACAGTTGTCATCCTACACTTTATGTTATCATGCAGTTGCTCACCTGTCTTATCAATGTTTACGTTCAATACCACAAAAACACAGTTGATTGAAAACGAATGTACATGGGATACAAAGGTGTGTTAAGGATGTCATGAAAAATGTATCTATATTTAATATAGATACCCATGTAATACATGGGTAGTGCATGGGTCTTTAAGAGTGGTTTTTACCCCTCAGCCGAGAGGCTCGAGGGGTATTGTCATCGCCTAGGGCGTCCGTTCGTCCGTCCGGACGTATGGCTGTACGTCCGTCCGTCCGTCCGGGCAGCTTAGTTTCCGGATGATAACTTGAGTTAGAAATGTTGTTTGGGGTTGTAACTTCGGTAGGGGATTGCCCTTGAGAGTAGGCAAGTTGGGATTGGTTTTGAGGTCAAAAGGTCAAAGGTCAAGGTCACCGTGGTGAGTTAAAGGTAAACGATTTCCGGATGATAACTTGAGTTAGAAATGAGATTTTGGTGTCTAACTTTGGTAGAGGGTTGCCCTTGGGAGTAGGCAATTTGGGATTGGTTTGGGGGTCAAAAGGTCAAAGGTCAAGGTTACCGTGGTGAGTTAAATGTTAATGGTTTCCGGATGATAACTTGAGTTAGAAATGAGATTTTGATGTCTAACTTTGGTAGAGGGTTGCCCTTGGGAGTAGGCAAGTTAAGATTGGTTTTGGGGTCAAAAGGTCAAAGGTCAAGGTCACCGTGATGAGTTAAAGTTAAATGGTTTCCGGATGATAATTTGAGTTAGAAATGAAATTTTGGTGCCTAACTTCGGTAGGGGATTTCCCATTGGTACAGGCATGTTGGGACTGGTTCTGGGGTCAAAGGCCAAAGGTCAAGGTCACCATGTTGAGTTAAGAAAATAAGATTTTGAAATAAGATTTTGATGTCTAACTTTGGTAGGGGGTTGCCCTTGGAAGTAGGCAAGTTGGGATTGGTTTTGGGGTCAAAAGGTCAAAGGTCAAGGTCACCGTGGTGAGTTAAATGTAAATGGTTTCCGGATGATAACTTGAGTTAGAAATGAGATTTTGGTGTCTAACTTTGGTAGAGGGTTGCCCTTAGGAGTAGGCAAGTTGGGATTGGTTTTGGGGTCAAAAGGTCAAAGGTCAAGGTCACCGTGATGAGTTAAAGGTAAATGGTTTCCGGATGATAACTTTAGTTAGATATGAGATTTTGGTGTCTGACTTAGGTAGGGGGTTGCCCTTGGGTACAGGCAAGTTGGGATTGGTTTTGGGGTCAAAAGGTCAAAGGTCAAGGTCACCGTGGTGAGCTTAATGTAAATGGTTCCGAATGATAATTTGAGTTAGAAATGACATTTTGGCGTCTAACTTCGGTAGGGGGTTTCCCATTGGTACATGCATGTTGGGACTGGTTCTGGGGTCAAAGGCCAAAGGTCAAGGTCACCACGTTGAGTTAAAGGTTAATGGTTTCCGGATGATAACTTGACTCTGGCTGAGGGGTTTCAACAGCAACGCAGTTATTTTTTGCTTTTATTGTAAGATTGTAGCTTTTGTACTCGATTAGACATATAAAAGGTGTTGATTTTGCAAAACTAAGAATGGAAAGGGAATGCTTCATTTTTTTTCCGGTTACTTTGTCACTTCTAGCATAACAATGCGCAGGATAGATTCTTAAAATTTGTTCCACATCATTAGGCTTTATTGTGAATTTCATACATGAACATAGTTTATTTTAAATAACCGAAATACAGATCCCTGTCATTTAATTTGTGGAACTTTCATCACGTGACATATTCGTTATTACTCCAATTCACGCTGGGGCTCCAAAGGTCCCATTCGCCCAATTGGAATGGAAAATACTATTAAATAGTTAAGATAGGATCATTCTTGTTCCATGACGCGGTATTTGTGTGCAAATCATTGATCTCCAATAGAAGGACTAATGGAGATCAATGGTGCGTAGCGCGTATTGTTCCAAATAGCCAGCGCTACCAAGTTGGGTTCAAACATTTTTCGTGAAGGGGTGGTTTGGAAGAGAGAAATACATTTTCCACAAATTTTGTATTGAGATAAAAGTTCAAATATATCAAATTTCAAGGATCTACATGTCAGTTATTTAAAAGAAATATTGAGTGGCTCAGAGTGAAATGGGAGGAATATTATCGCTCGGTAAAATCTGGACTTTTCCAGTTCACTCGGCTTCGCCTCGTGAAATGAAAAAAGTCCAGATTTTACCTGGCGATGATATTCCTCCCATTTCACTCTGAGGCACTCAATATTTGTATATTATGGGTGAAGTACAACTCACCAATGTCGCGCAGTAATTATTTCGACATGGATGAGCTGGGGAAGATTTGCTTTGTATTGAAAACTATTAATGTTACTCGCTTTTGTGGGAATGTGTTGTAGTCATTTGAATTCCATACGTGCATTGCTTAATCATTCAATGAATTTGCCGAAACGTTGACGAATTGAAGTGCTATATTCGTGAATAACTCTGCACTCAAAATTTTATCTTCTGAAATTAACAATGAAACCCAACAATGTTGTGGAACGAAATCAAAGCATCTTTCCATTAAATTTGATTGAAAGAAGTGTTAAAAGTAACCAGGAAATCTACTGAAGTTATTTAAACATCACGAACATATTTTTTTTCAGAATTACAAGTTGATAAAAATGCAACATAAGTATTTATCGTTTAAACAATATGATAAATACATAACAGATAACCATATATATAATGTAGTGCCTTTTGCGCCAATCTCCATAAAAGGAGTTATTTACGATGCTCGCGAGCTGGACACTCCATTATATAACTAGATGGGTGTGTCGGAAACCATGAAGTGAAATTGTTGAACATGGCAGGTAAATACAACCTATTTTTATACCCGGAAATACCCGAGCGCTCAGTCCGAGAGTGTTGACGAAATGCATTCGGTAAACTTTGGACAGTTTCGGAAACGGGAGGAATTCCTTCCGTTTTTGTCACGTGACCGTGGCGGATACCTGACCTAAGATTCATTAGAAATAATCAGAACCTTTTGGTCTGGCAACTAGACTACGTGGACAGGACACACCGTGTGAGCGTACTGGTTTGCGCAAGTGTAGCGCGAAGTACGCACGACTATTTTCATTCTGAATGTGCACAAAGCAAGAGTGTCTTCGCGTGAGCGTCAGGCGTCGGTTGTCAATGCGTTCAAATGTCACTTCGAGTGGTCTCTCCCAACTCTCCCTTCCTTACCGTTGAGGGGGTACGTGTGCACGCGCTGATTTCTTCACACACTTAAAGCCCGAGTCCATCATTTGCAGCTATCCAAAAAGTAACCGGCGTAATTATTGTTGAAAAACATACTGGTTGAAAGATAGTAAGGGGACTAAACTCCCTGTGAAATTATCCTTTCTGGCAAGCTCTCATTTTGAAGAAATCAACGAAAGAAGGCATTTCCAACGGTGCTTCTTAAGAAGCACCGTAGGAAAATTTAAATTAGTTGTTCGTTTTGTTATTCGGCGCAGCGCGCACAAGCATTGGAACGACGCACAGGGGCGCGCGGTTGCTATAATTCGTTGGATCAGTGCGCAACATCGCGTAAAGCTGCAATTCAAAACAATTTGAAACATGATTTAGCAACTTTTGATTTTAAATTGAGATCCTAGAATGCTGTTTTTCTCGGAATATGAAGCTGAAGCTGAGCTGAAACCTCATCAAGTAAGTTGTTCAGTATCCTTCATTAGATTTTGAACACTTTTGTTGCTTCAAACGAACAAAATGCACTAATTACAAATGATGGACTAAAGCTTTAAGCTATGCGCGCGTGAATCAGAATACGCGTCACATTTCGGTACGTACTCATTGACTTCTCTCACTGAAGCTCTGAAACCAATTCGTTGATTGAAAATGAATGTAAATAACTATTGGTTTATGGTGTATTTAAGGATGTCATTTAAACAAAAAAAAGGTATGTTACATGGGAGTTTTAAGGGTGATATTCCATTTAATGTTAGGTTGTAGCTTTTGTACACAGATACAAATTGGTGCAGGTCTGGGGATCATACGGATGGAAAAGAGGAATACTTCGTTTCTTTTACTATAAAGGTTTTCCCTGCATTTAAATGAATTACAAAAGACGATTTTGCTTTTTTAATCCAAAGCCGATCTCCACGAATTTGGTGAAACTAGACGAATTACGCAGTGCTATATATTCCTGAATTAAACTGCATTTACAAATTTCGAATTTAAATTGCCTATTGGCCGTAACAATGTAGTGGAACGAAATAATAGGGTATCTTGCCATCAAATTTACATCATAAATTATGAGACTTTAAATAGAGTTGTATTTACCGGGAAAACCTTTATTAGCACATTCTTTTTTACACGGAACGTATGATTAATGAATATATGATATGCAGAGTGGGTCAAAAGAAAGTGACCTGGATTAATGTTTTAATGTTTTTTTCCCTTAAAAGCAATTCAATTTGATACATTAATAAAGCATGTATTAAACAAGCGTGTTCTTTCATCCACTCATGTGGAAAACAGAAATACTTAATGTATTAATCAGGTTGAACGTTTTACTAAAAGAACCCTTAGTAACAGCTGTCCTCGGAATGCTGAATGCGTTGAAGCTACTCACCTGATAGAGAACCAGAGATTACACACTTGCATTCATTTTAATAATTTGAGTCAAGACTGAAACATTATTTTTATGTCAGATTTTGTGTTTTGAATATGAGGAACAAATCAAGACTGTTTCTGAAACGATGAATGTGGTATTTGTCTGTTTTCTCTGTTCTTGTGCAAGTTTTCGTTCAACCAAGGAGGTAGAAAAAAACACGCTTCGTTGTATTTTAAGATATTCAATGCGTATCGGTAAGTAATTAGTAGTAGGCAGCTGAATTTTGTGGTGTTTAAGGATATTTTTTTTTTGTAAATAGAGCGAGCCACGTATTGTATGCTTTCAGTCAATCCGGGCGTTTTCGCAGGTTCCCGCTTGATCAAGAGCATAGAAAGTCACAGTTGTCAACAACTCAACAGAGCGTAGCGCGCGCGTACCGTCGAACACGGAACACGCTGCGCGCATGCAGCGCGCAGAAGGCCAGGTATACGTGCACTGTTGTTAATTACAGTGGCAGCTTCAAAACGTTTGATGTAAACGAAACAGACAGTGTCTTGAATTGTGCTTCTTGCGGATCAAGTCAGCCTGATGTAAATAATAATAATAATATTGGATGGCTTGTTTTCGGTGGATACAAGAATATATTGCACTCGCTATGACAATATTGCACTCGTCTTCGACTCGTGCAATATTGTCATAGCTCGTGCAATATATTCTTGTGTCCACCTCAAAGCCATTCAATATTATATAAATATTTAGTGTATGCGCTTTGATGGCTGTTACTTTAATTGCATCAAAGGGACAAAAATGGTAGTTCAACTTTATAGGATAATAAAAATGTAGAAATAAATGTCTGCAAACGAAATAGAAAACTATAAAACCAAATAATGTGTGTGACGCAAAAAAATGGTTTGCTCAGACTTTTAAAAACCTTGCGATTTGAATGTGTGATGATGAAAATACACTTTTGTTGATTTTGGCCGTGAAAACCTGAAATTTGTATTCTGTAGAAATACAGTTATTTCGCTTTATAGTTAAAATAGTCAATTAAATGCATAATGATAATAATAATATAATTTTCCGTGTCTTTCTCGATGTTGATTTGTTGTGACTTCCAAAGTCACTACCTCGATAAGAAGTGTTGCGTTTCTTGAAGTTCCGCCCTCATAGCGGCGTAAATCCGTATCGGCTAAACAGTTAAAACGCTGTGCAAAACGGGTTGATATGTAAACGGGTTGATATGTAGAGTTTTAAGGGTGATATTCCATTTAATGTTAGGTTGTAGCTTTTGTACACAGATACAAATTGGTGCAGGTCTGGGGATCATACGGATGGAAAAGAGGAATACTTCGTTTCTTTTACTATAAAGGTTTTCCCTGCATTTAAATGAATTACAAAAGACGACTTTGCTTTTTCAATCCAAAGCCGATCTCCACGAATTTGGTGAAACTAGACGAATTACGCAGTGCTATATATTCCTGAATTAAACTGTATTTACAAATTTCGAATTTAAATTGCCTATTGGCCGTAACAATGTAGTGGAACGAAATAATAGGGTATCTTGCCATCAAATTTATATCATAAATTATGAGACTTTAAATAGAGTTGTATTTACAGGGAAAACCTTTATTAGCACATTCTTTTTTACCCGGAACGTATGATTAATGAATATATGATATGCAGAGTGGGTCAAAAGAAAGTGACCTGGATTAATGTTTTAATGTTTTTTTCCCTTAAAAGCAATTCAATTTGATACATTAATAAAGCATGTATTAAACAAGCGTGTTCTTTCATCCACTCATGTGGAAAACAGAAATACTTAATGTATTAATCAGGTTGAACGTTTTACTAAAAGAACCCTTAGTAACAGCTGTCCTCGGAATGCTGAATGCGTTGAAGCTACTCACCTGATAGAGAACCAGAGATTACACACTTGCATTCATTTTAATAATTTGAGTCAAGACTGAAACATTATTTTTATGTCAGATTTTGTGTTTTGAATATGAGGAACAAATCAAGACTGTTTCTGAAACGATGAATGTGATATTTGTCTGTTTTCTCTGTTCTTGTGCAAGTTTTCGTTCAACCAAGGAGGTAGAAAAAACACGCTTCGTTGTATTTTAAGATATTCAATGCGTATCGGTAAGTAATTAGGCAGCTGAATTTTGTGGTGTTTAAGGATATTTTTTTTTTGTAAATAGAGCGAGCCACGTATTGTATGCTTTCAGTCAATCCGGGCGTTTTCGCAGGTTCCCGCTTGATCAAGAGCATAGAAAGTCACAGTTGTCAACCACTCAACAGAGCGTAGCGCGCGCGTACCGTCGAACACGGAACACGCTGCGCGCATGCAGCGCGCAGAAGGCCAGGTATACGCGCACTGTTATTAATTACAGTGGCAGCTTCAAAACGTTTGATGTAAACGAAACAGACAGTGTCTTGAATTGTGCTTCTTGCGGATCAAGTCAGCCTGATATAAATAATAATAAGAAAATTGGATGGCTTGTTTTCGGTGGATACAAGAATATATTGCACGAGCTATGACAATATTGTACGAGTCGAAGACGAGTGCAATATTGTCATAGCGAGTGCAATATATTCTTGTATCCACCTCAAAGCCATCCAATATTATATAAATATTTAGTGTATGCGCTTTAATGGCTGTTACGTTAATTGCATCAAAGGGACAACAAATGGTAGTTCAACTGTATAGGATAATAAAAATGTAGAAATAAATGTTTGCAAACGAAATAGAAAACTATAAAACCAAATAATGTGTATGACGCAAAAAAAATGGTTTGCTCAGACTTTAAAAAACGTTGCGAATTTGAATGTGTGATGATGAAATACACTTTTGTTGATTTTGGCCGTGAAAACCTGAAATTTATATTCTGTAGAAATACAGTTATTTCGCTTTATAGTTATTAGCACCCAATTAAATGCATAATGATAATAATAATATACTTTTCCTTGTCTTTCTCGATGTTGATTTGTTGTGACTTCCAAAGTCACTACCTCGATAAGAAGTGTTGCGTTTCTTGAAGTTCCGCCCCCATAGCGGCGTAAATCCGTATCGGCTTAACAGTTAAAACGCTGTGCAAAACTGGTTGATATGTAGACCAGTCAACTCGTGCGCAAATTCTTCCCAATAGTTGGTCAATTTTTTACGCAAATCAACCCACAATGAGGTAATTCCAAACCTATGTTGGGTGAAATTACACTTGCCCAACAGTGTTTTACCCAACTTTTTTTGCAGTGCAGTTGAAAAGATGGGGGACGACCACACGGCAAAATCCCAAAATTGGCCCAGACGTGAAAATTCGAAAAGCCGGGGTGGGGGAGGGGGGGGGGGTTTGCTGGACAACACGTGATACTAGGGGGTGCTGTTCATTATAAAAATGCACATGTATTGCAAACTAGCGCGATTACGTCCCTTAACCTTACATAAAAACCGTGCATTGAAAGCTTTTGGCCTGTTCTCCGTTTTACTTTTAAGACATTTTTATAAATGTATTCATTTAACAAGATGACCTCAAGATGTGCATTTTTTCCGTTTCTCAACACAAACATGGGGGGGGGGGATGCTCCAATGCCCTCCCCGGTCAAAAAGAAGGGGGTTTATCCTCCCAACCCCATCCCTGAATTTACGCCCATGAGGGTGCAGCCCAGTAAATAAATTATCATAGACATCAATGATTAATACTCTCACTTCAATAAAATAGGGAAAGAACTCCCAACTCTCTGAGGTGTCCATAATATCTATTCAATTACAGCTTGTTTTACACTCTTTCACTTTATTACATTTTTTTGTATTGACTGATGGTTATTATATAGGTGATACTCCCTTCCAATATTGATCACTCTTAATGCGAACCGTGTACAGGACTTTTGCAATTCACAGCGACCCCTCTTGTCTAGAGCCACAGAGCCTGAAAGTAAAAGGTCACGCAGCGAGCTGCCGGTCCCCTGCCCCACGGCCCGCCTATGGACATTTTACATTGGGTTGCCCTTTTACCTTCTATACACAAGGGCGGATCCAGGGGGGGGGGGGGCAAAGGGGGCCATGCCCCCCCCCCCCCAAAAAAAAAAACGAAACCAATTTTTTTTTTTTAATGTGACATCGCAATAAAGGCAGGCAATGAGTACACCACCATCTTTTCCTCAAAATAAATTGGTTAAAGTGGTCAGAAATTGCCTCAGATCGCACCACACAGCATCTAGAATCCAAAATTTTTTTCACGGCCCTTAAGCGGGCCCCAAACCCCACGCCGTAATTTTTTAGACCAACTTTTTTGGGGGACCAAAACATTTTTGGGCCCCCCAAAAAAATTGTGTTCTGGATCCGCCCTTGTCTATACATTTTGGCAGAATGATTTCTAACTGCAACCACCTCAAGAAACACTCTTATTGGAATTTGATCTTGGTATTCTACAAGTTAAATTGAGGAAAACTCAGCTGCAGATGAGTAAAACCGAACTTTCCTTTACGACCTTCAATTCACATCCTGTATTGTCATTTTAAGGGCTTTTGTGCAGATCGTGGGTGCAGTCCTCTCAACAGTCAGTTTCATATTTGTTCGTAAATACTAATGAGATATTTAAGTTTATTCACACAATTTCAAAACCCTAAAAGACATCTTGGTCTTCTAGTTCTATTTCACTTTCAGTTTTCACCTAATTTCGGATAATTATTCTCATCTACGTACACCGATTTAGGGGTACGCGCGCGTAAGTTGCACTAGTCCGCATGTGTTTTAGATTTTCGGAAGTGAGCGGTCAATTGTTGGCACGATATTTCTCTTTCATGTCAGGCGATTTATCAGTTTCCTTAAATTGATATGCAAGTATAAATTTTACAAAGACTTTTTCCGATGGTGATTTTCTTAAAGAATCAATGTTCCAAAAATAATTGCAAATTCTGTAAATTTTGCACATTCATTTTCCTATTCAATCAAAAGTTCGGAAAGCGCCCCACCAGGGATGAACTTTCAGGCCCTATATTGTTGGTTTGATCTTCGACTATTCTAGGCCGCGCCTGGAATAGACAACCATCTCGAAGTCCATGTCTGGCACGATCTTTGTCCAATATCAAACTACATGTCCATAATAATTACAACTGCAATCACAGCAAATGGAATAGAAAACTCGATGGTGAGGCTAAATTTGTAGAGTGGCTTTAATTTTTGAAAGTAGCGTCACAAAAAATAAAGTAATCCTGCCAATTTTATTTTTTATAGTTTATTTATTAGTATTTATTTCAATCATATGATACCGGATATTTCATACAATACCGATCCGCATTTGAAAAATACCTGTTTTGTCGATATATTACACACAATGACCGATCGGCCTTGAACTAGAAGTACAATACAAGGCTGCATATGCTCCGATACAATGCGGAATCTAATGTGGGCACAATCAGTCATTCGATCTTTCGGTTTATTTTTTAAAGTACTACTTGTACAATGGACAGTTTTTTTTATATAATAAATATTATAAATCATTGATATTGTTTATTGCTCGGCTGTGCAGCTTTAAAATATGTTATTTTTTCTCTGTTGATGATGGGGCGCGCGCTACTTCCGCATTTCTGTTTGTCTCCACAACAGTCTGATACCCAGCTCATTGGTTTACTCCCGCCTTTGGATGGAGTAAGCTAACAGCGCGCGACATGGGGCACCAGACCACTGACCGGCTGTGCGCTAACCTCCCACGCGTTATTCTCTCCCTGGTCCGGTTGTCACCGATCCGATAAAGACCTATTCATAATCAGCCGTATATGTGTATTCAGTGCAAGTGGGCTGCTCTATGCAGCAGTGTGTACTGATCTACTATCAGTACAGGAAACCACACCACACACGTGTACTTGCTGGGGTCTGCCTTGTGTCGTACGTTACATTGGTAAGTAGAATCATGTACATGTAAATGTAATATTATATGTCACAGCGGTCATTGATCAGTGGTATTTACTTGCTCCCTGGCGCTGAGTGTGAATAATCGTAGCGCTGCGCTGCCCCCTCCATGGTATAATTCATTGCGTGACATGTTGAATCATTGTTCAATATGGTTGAATGTACTCGTTCAGTGGTAAAATGTACATTATGTATGCACTTATTGTGGGAGGGCTGCATGCACGTGCTAGCAAGGCCCCTGGTGCGACCCATACACGGAATTATTACATGCATGGACCTTCCTCCATGTCACTATTATCGTGTTGTCTGGTCGTCTGGTACCAGCATGTTCAATGACTGGCCTCATCAACACATGGAGGTATATGATCAACATCACCGCGTGCCCCACATATTTCCTCAATTCGTCATCGTTTTCACCTTCTTGTGTGGAGCATGGAGCTATAGCTCCATGTGTGGAGTCAGCACCAGACTATGGGACGTATCTTGATTGCAAAAAACGAAAATGCAAAACAAATTCAGGCCAACTTTACTCACTCTACAGTTTATTAGCAAACAAAATACGGAAAGATTCCCATATTTTGCCATCACTAATTTTTCCCTTCAGTGACCTACCAGCCATCGATAATAATCCTTGGAAAATATTGAAGTATTTAGTGAGAAAACACCTCGAAATTTTCAGACCAGTCTCATAGGGTTTGTGCACAGGGTGACAAATGATGGCCAGATGTGGGAATCTTTCCCAAAATTTTTCAAAAACATCACGAAGCAAAGACAATTAAGGTCCACAGTATTTCACCAGCCAAGTTTTAAGTCTCAATTCATTTTTTTAAGGAGACTTTCTTCAATATTTTGCACTTGAAGTGAAGCCAAGTGATTTCAATTTGAAGACGAGACTGATCGATACATGTCCAACTAGAAACGATTAACCTCTTAAGTAGTCTGATGGCTAGTCTGGTGGCAGACTATGAAGAGATGTGTAGCTCTAATTAATACAGGTGTAGCATGAATTTAGGTTTAGTGAAATACGGACTCATTGGTGGTATTGCGCATGCTCATGCATAGGTAAATGGGAGAGAGACCGGTCACGTGAGAGGGTTTAACCAATAAAAGGGGAAAAGAGTCCGATTTTCATACGAGTCCGATTTTCATATGACACCGGTCTCAAATGTTTTTTTTTATTTTTTTTTTTTTTATACAGTTGATTGATGCAGTATTAAAGGGGTGTTGGACTGGTTGTTTCACGTGCCAGCTTATTTTCTTGTGTTGCATCCTTTCAGTATACCTTTAAGTTTTGGACACTCATACAAAGAATTGCGAGTCCTAAATTTTCAGATTAGGTCAGCCATGAAGGAATAAGAACATGGGTCAGCACATGCAGATTTATGCAAAATAATCTCTACTCCAGGTTTTAGCAAAACTTTGATCGGGGATGTGTGCATGTGGACGTGTACAGATAACTTATGAACCTCAAAAGTAGCTTCCATAACAAATATCAAGTGAAAAAGGTCTAGATTTCAAATTAAGAAAACACAACTTTTCAGAAAAATTAACATGATGTATTGATGTGTGGCTCACAGCCTGGAGGAAGTTCCGTATTTGAGACACATTAATGAGGCTAGCAAGAATGTAGACGGTCGTATTTCAGAAAAACAAACATTATACAAATCTGGTGATATGATCTAGGAGATTAATGTTAGAAATGTGGACTTGGCATCTAAGTATTACAAAATTGACACACTTGACATGTCCAGTACAAAAAATATAAGATTGTGTCAAACGCCAATGTTTTGTCATACTTAAGCCAGTATTTTGTCATTAGTCTATTATGTATCATAAATCTATTTTCTTTCATTGCTTTTTTTTAAAATTAAATTAATATTGTGACTATCGCTATACAGGTCCTCAGATCGGTTGAACTTTTTGATATTTTTTCTCTGAATGCGGCCGTTCACTCAATGGGTTGACTCGTAGTTGACCCCTGGTTGGACCCTGGCATATTTAATTCACAGAGCAGTGAACGTTGCAATGAAAGTTTGAAGCAGATGTAAGCAAGCGAAGTATATATTCCAAACTGCTATTCTTTTACATAGTTACAGAGGTACAAATGTCATACTGATCTTTAAAATTCCGTCTGGGTTCGGAGTGCCCATAACCTCAGGATCGTTTTAGATAACACCGTGTCGCACCACATCAATGTGCATTTTTTTTTTTACCGAACGAACGCTTTTTTAGAACTGTGTAAAATCAGATAAACTGCTTACAATAACAGAGTAGTATGTAGTAAAGTCTGTCGCGAGCCAATGTGGCCCACCGGGCTGGCGTTTATCTCCGATTCAGTAGCACAAGATAACACAGAATTATTTCTACTCCCCTGGATGGGATGCCAGTCCATCGGAGGTTACTCCCCAGCTATAAGCCGGTACCCATTTATACTTCTGTGTGGAGAGAGGTATTAGTGGGGGTGAAGTGGCTTGCTCAAGGACACCCTGATCATGAGTCACGAACCCTAACCACTAGGCCACACACTCCCTACAATAACAACGGGAGTGGATGGAAGGAAATAACAATTAAAAAACATCCTATCGAGTTGGTGTCTATAAATAGTTCCTGACCACCAAAAGATCAGACGTAATTACTTTTCTGTCCAACTGTTTGGTGTATTGCATGTAGACTTCAGTCAGCGGGCTAACTATTTTCATGTTTTCACTATTTCCTCTTTTGAACATGATCATCAGACTCTCTGCTTGAGATGGATAATTGAATCACAGAGGTATCTACTTCATTATCGCACAACGTTTGATTGATTCCAGTTGGATTTTTCAAGTTAATTTGTGAACAGTATTGCACAGTTGAACAGTTGATTTTGATGGGCAGAATCGCGTACACGGGGATCACTAATTTTCCCTGCATTGACCTATCAGCCATCAGAAAGCAATAACATGGCCTAAAAGACAAATTTTGCAGGGAAAATATTGAAGCATTTACTGAGAAAACACTTGGAATCTTTCAGACCTGTCATAGCGTTTGTGCACAGCATGTCAAGTGATGTCCAGCTATGGAACTCTTTCCGATTTACTTATTCATCTTTTTTTTTTTTTGTAGGGGTGTTTTTTGTGTTTTTGTTCTGTTGTTTTTTGACATACATGAAGATGCATACAACTAAACCTAGATATGCATGGGGTAAATTTACCATGGGAAACCATTCATTCTAAGCAGCTCTTTTTTAAACTGTACTCAATGTTGGTTAAAACTATGTCTGTCACCGGGTTGAAAAGCAGTGCAGACCAGTACTGCTTGGGCCCAACGTGGGGCATGGAGTTTTTATCTAGGGTTGTTGTTTTTTATCAGAGTCCGTGGACATAATATTTCCAGTATTTGGCGTGTCTCACACGGCAAACAAATTGTGTAAATAAGATTTTTTTTTCCCATCATTTTTTCATAAAATGAAACGGTTCCCCTGTCACAAGGAAGGTAGTGTATACCTACCAGCATGTTTCGAAGAAAACCTCCTTTGCAGTTCTCGATTGACAAGTTAAATTTACATGATAAAGACCCGCCCCCTTGCGAGAAGTACATGTATCCCAATCAGATCAGACATGTTGTGCATGACTGCACGTATGCAACTTGAAATCAGTGGTTGCGCTTGAATAGAGAACGGTTTATTATGCCGTATACTTTGTTATTTATATTTGCGCTTAAAAGAGCTATTGTATCGTGGTGTAACTACTTTGGAACATGATGGCCATATACGTATTCATAGCTCTGGAAGCCTTTTTCGTAAACGGCCTGGGTAATTTAGGCTTAAGTCTGTCCCAAGCACCCTCGACGTTCCTCTTTAATTTCATTCTGATTTATCCTAGCAAATAACGTCAGTGCGTAAATAATAAAACACGGATAAAGGTATTTTGTTTTCAGAGACAGTAGTCGTTGTTGTTATGTGCCGTCAACTTTCAACAAGCAAGAAGTTAATCCCTGTTGTGTAAGATGTCCACGTTACACCACACGATACGGGGGAAATAGGGGCCTGCGCATTCGTCTGTCGGATAGAAACTGGCACGGAGTCAAATATGGCGTCAATGGTCTATAAATAATAAACACCAATCGTGCTATGCAAGTTTTGAGCAATCGAGAGCCTCGAGTCACTGAATCGAATTGAATTGGAGGTTTTTATTGTTCATACCATTCTGGCAGTGTCTTACAATTTTCAATATGACAGAAATCATTTTTAAAAGACTATTTATACACACATTAAAAATAGAAATATTCTAAAAAGACTATTTCTACATACATTTGCATTAAAAATTGAAATATTCTAGCACATCAATCTGGGTATACCGATGAAGATTATGCCCATTGAGCTCCATGCTTGTGCCTATAATGCCCAATCCAATGGCGCAAGTGGCTGATTAGGCCTATCCCTTCCTTTTAATACGACATCTGTATTTCCAATTATATTGTATTGGAAACACAGGTGTCGTAAGAGTGTGGGTGGCTATCCTAACGATCATTTTGGATTGATCCTGTACTTGGTGATGTTATTTCCAACGTGAATTGCTTGTTTTTTACGTTCATTGCCTTATTATTACGTCAAAAAAACAGTCCTGCTTAAAATCCAATGTTTCATGCAATGCTGCATGTTGGTTGGGTAAGAGGTATATTACAACTAAAATACAGTGATAATTTTTATCATGATCTGACGCCAAGACAAATTGATCCAGCCTATACCCCAAACACTGATTTAAAGCACTGCCGGGGACCAGACTATTCCGTCCCTCGTTATAACGGGCAAGATTTTTGGACTTGCAGATGATCATGGTACCAGGGTGAGGAAGCATAGTTTAAACATGAAAGGACCGTAAAAAGGACCGATGTGTTTGCTGCCACAAAAGTCTTAAAAGTCTCCATCGGCAAGCTACAGAAATGGTCGTTCGCTCTATTTCTGTGAGCTCTCAAACAGCTGTACTAATCAGCAGTCCGGGGTACATGTATAGAACTATAGATGTTTACGGCTTTTTGTTTGAACGGCTTTTTGTTTGAACTCAAGTCATCTAATCGCAAGGAACAACGGTTCCTTTAAAACAAAACAAAATCGCTCTCACTGTATAGCGCCCTCTAGTTTCATTTTATGAGTACTCAGTGAAAAGAAATTTATGACTGTGTCATTTTACTGCACCTGAGTGTTTATTCTGTTTATTTGTTAGCTCGAGGCAACCGATTCGAAGCAGCCATGGAGCTGCTGAACTTCCTACTGCTTACAATAACCTCATTCCTGGGATGGTGCGCCCTCTACCGTGCCCTGTGCTTCCTCCGGCCTCATAAGTCCAACGAGTGGAATTCTCGGCTCGTGGTGATCATACATGCTGTCACCATCCTCGTCATGGCTTCCACATTTGGGTTTTTCTACAACCCCTGGCCGTTTACTCATCCAGGTAAGACTAAGAGAGGAGTCTCTGTGAGTCATCAAAACTTGGTTTCAAGTTTGCCGTGAGCAGGTGTGACATGTAATTCTGTCCCCCCTGGTAAACGTGTCCCCCGGACAAATTTACCGTCCCGTGACCCGGTAAATCTGTCCGGGGACACTTTTACTTAGGTAGATCTGTCCCCCTCCAGGTAAATATGTCCCCCTGCCCAACGATGAAAGTGTCTCCCCCCCCCCCCCGGTAAATGTGTCCCCATGCAACCAGCACCAACGCGCGCCAGTACATGCTGCAAGATATGTGGCAGTGATTATCACATCTTTATATAATGTGTATCCCGCTACAATGGAAATTCATCCAATAGGACATTTCTAAAAAATTTCGTTACGCGCTATGATGGGAACGCAGACCAATCCAAGTAGGCGTAATATCAATGAGACGAGTGCCATCGCCATGCATCGCCGCATTTTCACTGAACTCCGAATCGAAACATTGTGTTCATGTCTAAGAAAGAAACCGAATTAAGCATTTTCATCTCCATGGAGGGCGGACTAAAAGTCCAAAATGTACACCTTGTAGAGTGAATTCATAAAAACAATCTAGAGAACTGGCCTATTTGCGTTGCAAAACTAGGGGGACAGAATTACCTGGAGGGGGACAAAATTACCTGGAGGGGGACAGAATTACCTGCACTGTAAAAACACCTAGTTAGATTTGACTAGAAAACAGTCGAACTTGCACCCAGCTGAATGCAGCAAGGGTCAGCTGGGTGCAACTTGGACTGATTTCTAGTCAAATTTAACTAGAGTGTTTTTAGAGTGTGGAGGGGGACAGAATTAACGGGCCGGGGAGGACACTTTTACCTAGGTAATTCTGTCCCCCGGACAGTTTTACCGGGGGACAGAATTACCGTCCACACCGGTTTTTAATGTCACGGCAAACTTCAAGTTATTGCTGAACTCGGTAGCCAGCCCTCCAATCTTCAAAAGCCCCTGGTATGGAGCTTGTTTTTTTCCCCTACTTTTTTTTCCTTCAAATGTCGGCTGATGTTGCAGATGATGACGCTTCGATCCCCTTAAAGCTCTCAAAAATATCCTTCAGGGTGGAGCTTGAGGTGACCTCAGTAAAGCCGTAAGGCCATAAGGCTTGAGAATTCTGCACCCACTTACGATCTCGACCGACACGAACATTCTTCGGGAAATTTGGATCAGAGAAAACGGTAACGTCAGATCATACAGCGACATCAACATCGTGCCTGTGATGCAGGCTGGTCATTAGTCTGCTCCCTATATTGCGCTAATTAAAAAGTGTTTACAGGTTCCAAATACACGACCATCGCTTCCACACACACGTCTGGCTTCCACACACACAATAACAAAAATACAACACCGTCTGCAAATGGTGCCCAACTATTCTGTGCAAAATATATGGGAGCCCAGAATGGCCACATAAAGCTTATACTCGATCGTAACCACATCTAAAAACGTTAGAATTATGCAGCAGCAGGATTCCAGTCGAACCAGTGAGTTTGGCGGTTTTGAGAAATTATCTTACGTTGGAAAAAAACCTTTTTTAATTTTGCCGACGCGCATGGCAACGGCGACGAGCACGCATACCAGAAACCAGAGACTTAGGGCCATCGTGTTTATTGTTAGCGCAGTGGCTGCTGCCTGACCTACAATATATTATACAATATGCAAATAGAATCCTAGCTTAGCATATGAAGATTCTACCAAATGTGATGTGTAGTCTTTCTCACAGGATTCTACCAAATGTGATGTGTAGTCTTTCTCACAGGTTTTTCACATTTTTTTGCTCAGCTAGCACCGAAATTAGCTTACAAATATTTCCTGTTTGGCAGGCTCACTAAACTCGGCCGCTGATCGTGATGACGGTGATAGTGCTGATGCTGGTGATTGTGATAATGGTGATGAAGTTCGTGAAGTGTACAGCAAGCCGATTTTGAAATCACTTTATTTCTAAAAAATATCAGTTTTCTCTGGGGAAGGGTTGTGTTTTTGGATATTTTTTTAAGGGAAGGGCTCATAAAAAGCACTTTGTTCATGTTTTGATCACGCGGTTTCTTCTTGATTTTCTTCTACCAGGTGGCAAATCGAACTCCTACGAGATAAGTACAATGGTGGTATGCAACGGCTATTTCGTGTACGATTTCCTCAGGAGTATTCTTTACGACACTAAGCACAACACAGCCATGATCGTGCACCATCTGGTCTGTATTATGTTCACCAGCGCGTCACTGGTATCCGGCCTCTCTGGCACGGAAATTGGCTTCAGTTTGTTCCTGGCTGAACTGACCAACCCCATGTTGCAGATACGCTGGCTCATGCGCAACGCAGGCATCACGGGGGGATCCTGTACGAGTTGAACCAGCTCTTGTTCCTCGTGGCCTTTGCTTTAATCCGTGTGGGGATCGGTTCCTACTGGGTCTACCACTACCTGCTTCACCCTCTGCCCCATCCGTTCTTCAAGTTGGGAGGGGTCTTGCTTTATGTTGTCAGCATAATATTCATGGCGCAAATAATGGTGGTGGTTTATAATAAATTTTCGCACTCCGGTCGCAAAGGAGGAACGGAGGATCTACCGGCTCTTGATAAAACGAAGATATGATTAATAAGTTCTACATTTTACTGTGAAAACATTTTGACAACTCTGTTCAAGGAAGCCGTTTTTAACAATAACACTTTTCTATCAAAGTTGATTTTTGGCTGTTCGAACCTATCCGCTCCGTTCACAAGTACCCCCTCACCGGCAAAGACAGTACAGATGGGGGTGACCGACCGACGCCATCTTGCCTGACTGCAATTCATTTGCCGCGGAGCGCGGCCACTGCGTGTACATAGTACAAATCCCCTGGTGTACTTGCGTCCCACACAAGGAACGGTGCGCGGCAACCAGCGAAATGTCCCGCCCATGGGACGTCGTTGCTGGGTAAAAGGGCGTCCTCTTTCGTCGGCGCACGGAGCCCATACGGACTTCACTATTGACCTGAACCTCGTCTATGCATGGGCCAATTTCATAGAGCTGCTTATGTTATTCCTATGTTACTTTAAAGGGAATATACATCATTTGCTTTTGCTGTAATTTTCAGAAATGGATGGAATTGGGGGGTTGGAAATATATAGCAAATATAGTTACACTGACTTTTTTGAGGTTTTGGGTTCGAAAATGCTATAAAAACCAAGAAAAACAATCATTTTCCTGTAGTCTGGTTCCCTGACTCCATTTAAGAAGAAACAGAGCAGTTTACATACATTGGGGAATTGTAAGGTCAGGGAACCAGTCTAGCTGGCTTGTACCCGTTCATAGGTGTGTAATCGATTGCAAACAAGTGCGATGGTCAACTGGGGCCAGTATTTGAAAAAAGGCCAGTTTTTTTCCAACGCTGATCGGCCAATCAGCGTTGGAAATTGATACAAAAATACCACTTTTCTTGAAAATGACAGTATACCAGGTGCCATGATTTTACAGGATGCTTTACACTGTCATTCACTAACAGTCCAGCAAGGTATTTCAAAATAATTTGGTAGTTTTATTTTTTGATGTTTGCAAATGTTGTATTTTCCCTTTAAGTATTTTTTTTTTCAAACTTGGTCACTGTCTTTTTTGACTCGCCCTATGAGCATGATGTGATTCGTTTACACTATGATAATAAAGTGAAACTTGACTTGGGCTACTGAGTATGTTAGACAATTTATTTTATTTCAAGCACATAAATGTTTTACTCCCCGAAACGGCGTGTTACAGTGTCATCAAATAGTATTTTTTTAAATTGTTGTAATTTGTAAAACTATAATTGTTTTTTTTTTTAAATTGAAGCATGTCAGTGCACCACGGCAGCTGATTAATATAATAATTGCCGACTAAGAAATATTGTTTCACAAAGTCATAATTTGTTGTTATATTTTTTGAATTATTTTTCCTACATGACGTATTTATATGCTAGTGTTTATGGTTTTTTTTATACTGTAACTCATTTTGTTAAGATGCAGTGACTCTGACATGTAACTTTTTAAAATATTTATTTACTTCCTAATATAGTTTAATTGAAGGTTCCTTTCGACCTGTTTTGAATGGGACAGAGTTTTACACTGTTATACTACCGTGGCCTTTTTGAAATCTTGGTTTCGTCTTCATCTTCGGTTTTAGCCTTGCAACATTTCAAGTTTTCAAATAAAATACGTAAATTAAATGTTAAAACTTGTGAGAGAGTCAATTAGACGTCGGCTTTCTCCAGAAGAAATGCTGGATTAAAATGTTGAGCCGAAATTATCAAACGTCAAGGTCTCCAAATTTGAAGCGAAAACCCAAACTTGAGATGAAGTCAAAATTTAAGAAATGGGTCGCAGAATCTTTTGTGGGTGATCGCAAGTATGAAGTGAAGGGGCAGTGAGCTCAAGAACTTGTAATTGTGTGCATCACAAACTATGGCGTGCAAATTTAACGTTTAATCCCGAAATAGAGATATCTGTGTTTTAATAGAGATATCTCTATTTCAAATAGAGACATCAGTATTTCAAATAGAGATATTCTGTTGCTAATAGAGATATATCTATTTCTAATATAGACATCTCAAATTTCCGGATTAAATGTCAGCTTTGCACGCCAAAGCGGCCATAGCCAATCGTCCCATCATGCAGTGCAACATAAACTTTCATCTCGCATTTCCGGTATGGCTGCTTTTTGTAGAAGGAGCCATGTTGAGTTGTTCATGTGCGCTCAGTGCTCGGTGTAAGATTTTTTTTCATTAAACAGTTTAACCGAATTTTGAAAAGCGTGGTGAAGACAATCGGATTTTATTCATTGTGTCGCTTGCACAGCTACTGATGGTCAGCTTTATTGAATGTAATCATTTCATGCACGTGGTCCAGTGGCCTGACGTCTTTGATCCCAGTGCGAACATTTCGCCACGACTAAAATAATATCAAGCGGTGATATTCAGGTTTCTTTTTTCATTTCAGAAAATCAACCGATTCAAAAGTGGGCTTTTTTCTCCATATCACATCTGAAATTCCCAATTCGGAATATCATCACCGACGAACTCATCATTCTATCTGTGGGTTGCATAGTCTAGTAAACGGAGATAAACAGTTTGTGTCTGCTGAATTTCCCGAACTGAATATTTTAGTTTGATTACTGCTAAAGTATCATTCAGCCCGAAATAATTACCTTAAGGGTATGATTGTGAATCATGGACGATAATTCATGCAGCATCTGTTATCACCGTTTTGAATAAAAACGATTAAAATTTCTTTTCTCGCGTTACACAAAGGACCATGCAAATGCCTTTTGGCGTTTTGATTCCCGTAGGCCCTATTCCCGTCAACAAATATTTCCAAGAAAGTATTAAAAAAGTTAAAATAATCAGACTTTTGGCTTACATTATTTTATTCTATTATCTATTATTTACGGCTCATGTACAGAAAGCCCGTAAACGTTATTGTACTGTGTTTTACTTGGCATAAAATATATAACGATAAGTGCATCAGTAGCAATGTGCAGCATTGGCTATATGTCCGCCTCAACCTCGTTCCCAGTGCTTATTTTATTTCCAACCTCGTTGCCAATAAGCCCTGTGTAGGAAAATGTCTTCCTGTGTCCATTTGATACCGCAATAAGCCATTTGCGAGTAACTTATACCCTTTGTGATTTACATTTCAAAAACATCTGGTACACTGACTTGCTCAGAATGCTTGGCACATTTTAACTTTGAATACTCCAGACCAAAGACACTGTTGCTAATCACATGATTCGGGGCAAGCTCTTGCATGGTTACGTAAGAGACGCTCAGCACCAATACATTGTTCACAATGGGTGAGAATGGCACAAAGACACCAGACCATTCTGGGGCTGGGGTTGCTAGCATAAGGCTTGCCCCGAATCACGTGATATAGTAACAGTCTCTTTGGTCGGGAGAATGCAAACTTAAAACGTGCAAAGCACTGGATTAAGTCAGTGTTCCAGATTTTATGCAAATTTAACACGCAAATGGCTTATTGGGTAGTAATGGACTTATATCGTGTACTTGCTGGTGTTATTTCCAACGTGCATTACGTGTTTTCATGATCATTGTAATTATAACGCCCACGCCCTCTCAAAAATACTCCTTTCCTTTTCAATTTGCTCATATTAATACGAAATGTAATACCGCATATTGGCGGGATGAGTTTGTAACATTTGCAAATGATCCAATACTAGGGTGAGAGAGCGGGTAGTGGTGGGAGCGTACTGCTCGACAACCTGGGAACGAGGTTGATGTCAGCCTGCCTGCAACAATCGGTCAGGCAAAATTCGGACGGTCCTGACCCCCCCCCCCCCACCCACCCTCGCAACAATTCGTGGATCCGCCCCTATTTGTGTTTGGTGACATATCACAGCATCAGCGCTCTCAGTTGCTAGGAACACGGGACATTAAAAAAAAATGCACTTTTAAAGATTTTATAAGGCCCTACATTTTGGGACACACACAAAAATGGGTTAAATCCATGGTATACTCAAGCGTACGAGCGGATTGGGTATAACATAGGCGGATCTACATTACTGCCTTGCTACGTAGACCTATGTGTGGTCTTCGGTTTTTGTCCGAAAAGGTTACCTCGTGTTAAAAGGTTATTCCGGGCAATTCTGCAAATGCGCTGGTACACCTGCTGGGAGATTCTCTAAGGCTATTGACAGAATTTGTTCTTGAAAACATTGCCCATTGTGTATGATTGGACTCTATTTTTTGACTGACGATCAGAGCTGTAACACCGCGCGGTTCTCATTCTAACTGCCGATCTTCAAACACAAGAACACGTCGTACTGTACCTCAACCAGACCTGGTCTTTTGCCATCAGAATTCATCGGTGAGTATGCTATGAAAAGACATTGGATTATTTGTTTGAAAGCTGAGTTCTCGGTGCTGCTGTCTGACACTAACTTGACAAAATGTTTCATTCTAAATCGGCCACGAGTTCATAAATGGGTAATCTCAAGCATTCGGACGCAGTTTCGTTAAAAAAAATGTTGTGTTTATGTCTAAAATATCAAATTTTTCTTTAATTAAAAAAATTCAAATCTGTTTTGAACATATTTCTCAACAGCATTCATGTTTCACAAAATCATACACCCACATGTTGACGGTATTAAGCTGTCCGAAGTGTTGCTTTTAATGAAATTAAGGGTCCGGTACCATAAAAGTCAACGAAGTGTAGCATTATTCAAAAGTGCAATATTGGTGAACTACGGAACCTTGCTGAGGCGAAGTGACAGTGAGAACAAAAAGTGACTGTAATTTCTTGACGGAGATGTTCGCAAGACAATGACAGGAGTTCCCCTGCTTGGTTTATCATAACATTGTCCCTATTAATCTTTTGAGACAGGATGCACAATGAACACCAGGGAACTATTTGGAGTAATTTGTATTTCCCCTAATGGACTCACTCAAAAAATCACACTCATAATTATTATGTCAGCCAAATGTCAAAAACACATCACTAATTAGTGTTCTCTCCTCAACGCTCATACAGCCGCAGCTTATAAGCACGATGAATGCACCGAGTGGTTGGGGCATTGCCCAGACGGTGGCCGTGTCGACCGCCGCTTGGACAGCTCTGTTCGGCCTGGTCAGCTACCTGCAGCCATGTCGAAGCTACGGCTGGAACGGCCGAACGGTGGCCGGCATTCACGGACTGACCGTCTCCATCATGTCACTGGCCTTCGGCGTCTGGAACAACCAGTCGCCTTTCACCCAGCCAGGTAAATTTACCGTCCAAAATTAGGGGGTGGGGGGGGGGGGGGGTCCCAGGAAACCATCACAGTGTGCTCTTTGTACCCACCCACCCCACTGACCCACCGTCCCAACGACCCATCCACCGACCCACCAACCCACCGACCCACTGACCGACCCAGAAAAGTGTCATGTTGAAACGGTACAATTGTCAATTTATTGTTGTATAAATGAAACGCTATTAAGTCACTGTAGCACACGAAACCGCCCTGCCTATTACTCACTGTAACACCCGAAACCGCCCAAATACTCTTCCTCAGTCGATAAATACAATGTAATACATTAAACCAGGCGCCCAAAACTGTGGCATTTTTAGATGGATTTCAAGTGCTCGGTACATATACTTTCAAAACATATGCAATGGATTTATTAGCCATGAGACCGGGTAATTTATCATTTTTCAATAAACCTGTATTCATAGAAAGTTGAGCTCTATGTGCACAGGTACCCCATCAACGGCCAGAAAAGGAGAGTTAGGGATGATCTAAACTGGTTCCCGATCCATCCATTGCGTATTTCGAGTGTCTCCAAAATTATTGGAGGCGGAGATTAGTCTCGGAGACCATTGCAAGCTGAATTCGAATGTATTCGTGCGCCGACGACGCCTGACGCCATTGATCTCCATATATGGAGATCAATGCCTGACGCTCACGCGAAGACGCGGTTGCTATAGCTTTTGCACACTCTGCGCACGAACCAGTACAGTACAATACGCGCACGCTGTGTTCCCCGTCCACGGAGCTCTCAAAAGAGGTAAAAACACGCCCTCTTTTAGTCGCGCACGTAGCTCATTGTACCTTTATCGTCTTATTTTGTTGGCGTTATTTCTAACTTTTTGAAGATAACTTTTAAGAGGTCTCGTTAGTCCTACCAGCTACTTTAATCTAGTCCAGCTCTGTACTCTTCCTCCTCCTCTATTTTCCAGGCGGTGTTTCCAACTTCTTTGAAGTCTTCGTTCAAGTCACTTGTCTCGGGTACTTCATCTTCGATACGACATTTTGCCTGGCGTTCCGAATCTACGGACGCGAGACCCACATCATGGCCGTCCATCACGTGGTCGCGATGGCCGGCATGATGACGTCACTCTGGATGGGCGTGTCGGGCACGGAGGTCAGCGTTGCCATCGGCCTGATGGAGTGCACCAACCCGATGTTTCAGCTGCGCTGGTTCCTGCGCGAGGTGGGGCTCCGGAAAGGAGACACGTGGTACGAGATCAACGACCTGGCCTTCGTGTTCAGCTACGTCATCATTCGTGGCGTCATCGCGCAGTATCTCTCGTACTGCGTGGTCACGCACCCCCAAACCGCGGATCCGATCAAGTTCTTCGCGGTCGCCATGGGTGTAATGAACGCCATCCTGTTTGTCGGGATCCTGGAGTACGCCCTCAAGAGGTACACAGCCATGTTGTGGCATCTGACGCGAGGGGATCGTGCAAGTGAAGCAAGGATTAAATCCCCAGCGGAGAGCGTAAATAAAAACCAACTTAGTAACAGTACAGACACATTCGAAGAAATCACTATGCATAAATCACTTGGTTTCACAATGAAATACATCAAGCAGCAACTGCTTTTCAAACACCACAACATTTAGACTGATTCTCCTTTTTTTATCCTTCGAGAACCCGGTCAGAACAGGGCTTTTTTTAATCTTCTCAGGACCGTTGGGGGCACATTATTTTCAATAATCTTTATTTGGTTGGCCGGGAATCTACAACATGACGCCATTGAGTTGCACTGCGGTGACAACAAGTCAGAGCGTTTATAACATTTTTGCCTATTTGGTCAAACAGGTGGGGTTTTTTGCACAATTGCTATATTTGTCACTCAAATACCTTCAAATTTGGTACAAGCATTTTGAACAGTATCCATCAAACTGACTAAATCCTGGAATCTAAAGTCACGGCTCGAGGGCGCTATGCCTATTTTTATGGGCAAAATCATCCTGGTGATTTTGACCCACAATTTGCATTTTTCAACAAAATGTGGCATGGCACTATAATGAAGTTATGGTGAATTTATTACATGTAATGCTTTGCATTTTGTAATGCTATAGTACATCTACTCCCAAAAGTAAAACAAAGACAATATTGTGCAGAAAAGATGAAAATTTAAAAGGATTTTGGCGTAAATGGCGGCCTTATTGAATTATATTTGTTGGACCAAGAATTGTATCCAAAGTGGATACTGGGCGGGTTCTGGCAAAGAGAACGCTGTGTGATTATGAGTGGTTTCAAGATATGCCAAAGTGTTATAATAAGAACTAACATTGAGGTGGAAGCATAATTCTTCCGCAGTCATAAAAGGGTGTATCACTTTTTAAACAGTGCGTCGCAGAGCAGCATTTTATGTGTATTAACAGAAACTAGTGATTTTCAAAAAGAAATGAGAAATACAGGGTGAGTAAAAAAAGGTGCATGTAGCACTTTCAAAATCTAGGATATAAAAGCCCAATGCATAAGCTTTCTTTTAGTTTAAGAATCATTCAAATCAGACATGGACTTTTCAGGTTACGGAGTTTTAAACACAACCACCGTTTTAAGAGTTCTGTCCACGGATCACAAAAAAGGCGTGCGTTCTTTCATCAAAACGAAACAATTCACATCCCCATGTGATTTGTTTTCGCTTTGCTGAATGAACACTGAACTTTTTTGTGATCCGTGGACAGAACCTTAAAACAGGGGATGTGTTTAAAATTCCTTAACTTGTACATGAGTGATTTGAATGATTCTTGTACTCAAAGAAAGCTTATGAATTGGGCTTTCATATCCCAGATTTTGAAAGTGGTACAGGCGGAACTTTACTAAAACAATGGTCCTGACATTTGGGTTTCGAGTTTTTTCTTACTCACCCTGTATATTTGAACATTTGCCAATTAAAAGCCACTATTGATCTGCAGCAAGTTGTCCCACTGTAAAATACTTTCGATTGTTTGCTGGTTGACGAAATATTTTCCACAAATATGGAGTTCTTATATTTGTGACAACAGTTCAAAAGGTTTACAAGAGAAACTTTGCAATAATATTACCCGCAAATGTGCGGGTACCTTGCAAATTTGCAGTCCGGCGCGTTCTGAAAGGGGGTTATAAATAATGTCATTGTTTTTATTGATCAAAGGCCCACTGTGCCATTGAACTAAGCTATTGAACTTACGACCGGGTCATTGGTCTCTATCTTTCCTAGAGATATTGTCCAGGTCTTGGACAACTACGTAGGCACAATGTTGACAAAAGACGTAGCCTCATAGCAACGGGAGCCCGTGTTGGACTCAGTCTTATGGCGATATCTCGTGACATTTTGACTCCTATATGAAATTCGTGGACTCAGCCTCACCTCTCAGTGAGTTGCCGCGCTATGTTTGAGTTTCATCCCGTAAAAATGGATTCCTTTTCTAAACTGCTATTTTTGTAGAATTGTATTCCATTTTGAATAGGACTTTAAAAGAGGTTTCTTATTGAATCATTTACTTTAGAATTTTGAATCATTGGCTGCCAGACCATAATTCTGTTCTCGCGGCTGGTTCCCGCCCCGCAATCAGTATCGATAACGGACCGGGAGCCAGTCTGCTCGCAAAGCAGATCTATTTTTGCCCCAAAACAAATACTTTTTCGGGGGATTGCAGACGTGCAAAAAAATAGGGAAGGGGGTTTTGGTTGGAATACAAAAATTGCAAGTTGAAAACGTATTTTTTTTTATAAATCACATTTAAGAGCACACTAACGCAATTTTCAGTTCGTTGAGTCATGCGCGATATTGGCGAAGAGTCCATATTTCTCAGGGGTTCAAATTTCACAAGACACCGGTAGTCTGCTGACGCGTCCTGAAAATAGAGTTGTTGTTTAGTTGGGTGTATTTGTTTTAGATAAATTGATATGGCCTTACATCAAATGAATCTTCTAAACCACTTTTTCCTTTGTGACGGTTGCGATGCGAACCCCCCTCTATTTATTTTTACATTACGTAATCGTTTTCTGTTATTTAAATTGGCGAGCGCCCTCTTGGTTTTGTAACCCAGTTCGCGCGCTTTCCACATTTCGTCATTCTGTTTTCGGTCGAAGACCAAGTAACATGTCTTCGTTCCTCAACAGGTAATGATCTTTTTACATTTTACCTCAATCTTTCTCATAATAATAACTTATATTAATTCACAGTTAACAGGTACTATCCTTGAGTAGATTTAGATTGCTCTTAGGTCATTTTAGCTGATTTTGGAAGCATATTCGACTAATTCAGGATATTGATTGACTTGTGATTTTTCATGTATTCAAGAATTCATTTAATTATTTTATCGTAAGAGTGATAGATATTTCGATATTGTAGAAGAAATTCAGAAGTTCATTTCTTCATTATTATATAAGATTGGATTAATTATCTTGTATTTATTGGGTGTTTACAGTAAAATTCAATATGGCGGACGCTGCCCGAATTTAGGCGCAAACCGCGGGATCTTGTTTAGATATTGATGAATGCTTTTTGGTATTTAGTATCTAGATTATTTCCAAAGTATTTTGTACCGTCATTCTTTTGTATTTTGTATATTTGATTCTGTTTTCGGTCGAAGACCAAGTAACATGTCTTCGTTCCTCAACAGAAATAAACCAGCAAAAACAGAGAATCAGCCGTTCAGCCCGTATTATTTAGAAGGGTCACAACTTTATCTTGCACTTACTCATGCCGGAATTCATTACGGTATTTATTATAATGTTACTTAGTAAGTTATTTAGTATTTAATGGCAAAAAGTGAGTGATTATTTTGTTTGCAGGACTATTTAAAGTATTTTGTTTGGGAAAGTAACAATTTGAATATTTCAGTTTGTTTTTTATTTAGGCGCCTTAGCTGATTTGAACTTATTTGTATAAATATATTGTTTCCGTGCCGGGCTGTGTTGGTGGTCCGAAGTTGGTTCACCGAAAATGCTTATGACAGAATATAACAGCAAGAAAATTCATTAGCAAGAAAAACAAACCATTTAATTTATTATGGTAAGACAAGCCAGCAGAGCAAAGACAACTATGAACCGTGTGATATTTGTTGCTAAAATTAGATGTTCTCGTCCCGTGATGCCAAATTTCAACAAACGGTTCCCTTCTGCACTGCAATGTAGGCCTTCGTGGACATGTATGTATAGTTCTTGAAATGCTGTGGCGTAAATCTGTGCCGGCGACTGAGGGGATGGGGGATGACAAAAATCCTACATTTTCGCGGCCGTGGAAATTCGAAAGGCGGGGGGGGGGGGGGACTGGACAACACATTACACTTGTAAGAAGTTTTCGTGTATTTCTCCCCTTTTCGCGAAATGGTATAGTCTCAAAAGTTTCTTCCAATAGCACTAACTGCATTTATAACATGCACTAACTGGTGCGGCTGTAGGACACCCCAGGCGCGGTTCTACGGGGGGGGGGGGGGGGGGGGGGGGGGGGGGGGGGGGCTGGGGGGGGCTGTAGCCCCCAAATTTTTTTGTCTAGCCCCCCCAAAATTTTGTCTAGCCCCCCCCAAAATAAATTCCGTAAAAATAAAATTGCATTAGCAAAAAGAAGGATTGTGGTGTACATGTGAACGGTCTCCCCCTAAAGGGGTGCAAGGGTGCATTAGTTAATATAGTGCAAGGGCGGAGAGGGGAGGGGGGAGGCCAAAGGGGGCCATCGCCCCTCTCCCCCCCCCCCCCCAAAAAAAACGAACCAATTTTTTTATTTCTTATGTGACATCGCAATAAAGGCAGGCAATGAGTGCACCACCATCTTTTCCTCAAAAACAATTGGTTAAAGTGGTCAGAATTTGCCTCAGATCGCACCACAGAGCATCTAGAATCCAAAAATTGTTCGGGGCCCAAGCGGGCCCCGAACCCCTAGCCGTAATTTGTTGGACCCACTTTTTTGGGGGACCAAAATTTTTTTTGGCCCCCCCCCAAAAATTGTGTTCTGGATCCGCCCTTGCTATAGTGTGAATGATTTTAGGATTTTATTGGCGTTCCCCGTTGAAAACATGGCATGAGCCCCCCCCCCCCCCCCCCCCCCCCCCACCACCACCACCACCACCACCACCACCACCTATTGATTTTCGGAGGCCTAAGTGTCTGGAAAAAATAACCGGTCAACATTTCAGCACGCCTCCCTGAAAAAAAATGTCTGGATCGACCGTGCTAGCCCCCCAAAATATTGGTTCTAGAACCGCGCCTGGGACACCCAACCCAGGAGGCGGTGTATCCAACGATCAACCGGCATCAGATGATTCAAGACAGTACCGTGGGCTTGATATCCTTAAAACGGCTGCTCCTCCCATTTAAAGAACCTTGTATAGAGTAAAATAATTTAAAGTAACTGCAGAGTGGAAGTTTGTTTAAAGATTAATTGCTATTCATTTCAAAGGAAACACGAAGGAAATAATATGATTTAGAATGTGAATTAATGTAACAAGTGAAGAAATACCGGCCTACCACAGTTGTAAATAAGTGTAAATTGTTTGTAAATAGAACAGATATACTGAAGGAAAAGCTTACTGTGTTTAGTGTATTTCTTTCGTTGTTGAGGAAATAAATAGTTGTAGACTATTGGACACGAATTTAGGGAATAATCCTAACAACACTCTTGCGCTCTTGTTGTATATTCCCTTTAATGTGGGACAAATAACATGCAAATGAAAGTTGCATAAATGCCCAGGTTGCCCGGCATTTGCCTGTCGGCATGACGTCACACAGTTCACATAGTCTATACGTGCATTGACTATGGTCGTAATATACGCTCCCCGCAATCATTTGCGAAGTCTTCGTTTTCTCACAAAATTTCATGAAAGAGAGAGTGGCGGTAACAGAGTGCCGCATTGGGGGCGTCTCTGGATAGAGCGATGGGTAGGAGTGAATTGTATTCGAACACTTTGGTGTGTTAGGGTTAATGCCAAATATTGAGCCAGTTTGATAAGCAAAGTGAACCGTAGAAAAAAATACCAATATTCAGCAAAACTTCGAATTGAAAATCAAGATTTTGAGTTTTCCCCATTAAACAGACCCTTTAAAAAAGAAAAAAAACCTGGCAGGAGCTTCTACGTGTCACTTTGTAGTCGGTCTGTCCGTCTGTCCGTCTGTATGTATGTTTGTCCCCGATTATTGACGAACAGTGTCGTGCTGCAAATGTGCCATCGGCTTCGCGTTCTTCGGCGTCGCATTTTTTTTTCAGCTCTGACAGGGATCATTTTGATTGATTTCATTTTTAGCTCTGTTAGGGATCATTTTCGTCGATTTCATGCAAGACTGTCATGCAAGACTTCTTGCAACACGGCCAGAGCTTATTGTTCACTCGCACTTGTTGGTCTATGCCAAACAATTCCTACCCGGCAGCGAATCTTTTTTTCCCAAACGACATCCGCTTTCCATCTTCTGATTGGTCCTTTTGATGCACATCTAATGCCTTGTTCTCCATAACACAATCCTTAGATAGGCTTTACGTCTTGTGAGAAATGATCCTTCATCACTTTACTTATTTAAAAGTTAAAATGAGAAGAAGTGAAAAACGCTCACTGGGATTCGAACTCGGATCACCTGATTAGAAGTCAGGACTACTTCCAACCAGTCCACGAATCAGCTGCCAATCGTCGGTGATTGAAACACTATTATTCCTTGTTAGGCCAAAAAGAAATAAGTCGGTCTTTGGTCAGCGCGCGCGTCGATTTTAATAATCATGCGCGTCAATCTTTTTTTTTTCCAAAATGTTCCGCGGTAGCTCCAACAGCGCTCTCTATTGCCGCACCTCCTCAATTGTTTTTACCACAGAGCATCAAGGAATGGGAAATTGGACCAAGGCAAACGATCGAAAGCACCAAGGCAAATTATGGAGGACACCAATGTACATGAGGACACCAAAAAAGCAAAATAGTACTCCACCTTGTCTGTACAATCCAAGCTTGAAGGAAAAAAAAGGAGAAAAAAAAAAAAAAAAACCCGTCGCCGCGTCAATTCCGGAACTTTGGTCTGACCAGAGACCGAATATTTTTTTTGGCCTTATATAACTTATACTCTTATTTTCCTAGACATCATGAATATACATAACGCGGAGAGAGCGCCCTCTTTTGATATTGTCCGATCTCGCTTGGGAAAAGAAATTTCGCTACCCGGCAAGGCTCAATAGACCTTTCTGCGCTTGGTTGGCAAACTGCATTTTTGCCAACCACGGCCTGAAAAACTATGGAAGGTCCAACACTGAAAAAATGAAGAAGAGTTATTACAGATCACTAATATTATTTGATACTTGAAATTACAACATTTTCAACAAAGCTATAAAAAATTATTCCCACATATGTCTTTTTACTATGTGTTGATGGCGTTATGAAGACTTTTTTGGAAAAAATATGTTGCCAACTACGGCTTCAATTTATGCACTTACGGCAGCCCATACAAAATGGCGCCAATGTTTACAAACAAAAGAAAGGCCTATAGTGGGCCTTAAAGGGAAAATACAACATTTGCAAACATCAAAAAATAAAACTACCAAATCATTTTGAAATACCTTGCTGGACTGTTATGAATGACAGTGTAAAGCATCCTGTAAAATCATGGCACCTGGTATACTGTCATTTTCAAGAAAAGTGGTATTTTTGTATCAATTTCCAACGCTGATCGGCCGACCAGCGTTGGAAAAAACTGGCTTTTTTTCAAATACTGACCCCAGTTGACCATCGCACTTGTTTGCAATCGATTACACACCTATGAACGGGTACAAGCCAGCTAGACTGGTTCCCTGACCTTACAATTCCCCAATATATGTAACTGCTCTGTTTCTTCTTAAATGGAGTCAGGGAACCAGACTACAGGAAAATGATTGTTTTTCTTGGTTTTTATAGCATTTTCGAACCCAAAACCTCAAAAAAGTCAGTGTAACTATATTTGCTATATATTTCCAACCCCCCAATTCCATCCATTTCTGAAAATTACAGCAAAAGCAAAAGATGTATATTCCCTTTAACATATAATGACGACACTTTTTTGTTCACATTTGCGCTTTTTATGGGAGCCGAGTAGGGCCGAGAGCAAGGGACCACCGAAAAGAAGTCGCCATCCCGGCCAACCGCCGAATAATCATAAACAAACACCCCAACAAACAAAAAATCAAACAACTCCACACCACTTGAAAATGGTTCTTATTAATAGACATAAGCAATCTTCCTATACTCCGGTCATCTCAGCCTGCAGGATAGTCAGTCTTAACGGCAGCCTGGTTCGCCGCGGTGGTATACACTATGACGCGAGTGTACACATGATGACCTCTCTTTTTCCGTCAGTATTTTATGTGCACAAACGAAATTGATTCGCGGCCCATGTTCCCGGTCACAATACAACTCCGTGTGGGATGAGCGTCCTAAGGCTTGCTCTTAAGAACTAACCAGACAATAGTTTTGTTATCGTGCTCATTCGGGCATTCACCATTGGAAGCCGACCCCGCGACCTGCCAAGGATGAACATTTCAATAGCGATGAATGGACGAGGAAAATAATCTATATATATACAAATGTACTGTTGTATATGTTAGTAAGGTAGTAACATGCAGAAACTCGAATGTGCGCATGCAGTGGGCGAGTGTTTCGATTCATCGCAGGTCTGAAGGGTGTAAAGGTCTGGTGTCGGATTAATCAGTATCTCGCCTTTCAGATTCTCATTTATGTGTCACCACAGAGGAAACGTTAAGATTATCTAGTAAATATTATTTTAGAATTATTCGGCATGGCAAGCAGGTTTAACCGTGTTTTCGTCTCTCTTACGTCAGTGATGGCAGTTTTGTTGTTGGTGTCGATCGTGATTCGGAATATGGACGGCAGGATGCTCCCTGGAAGAGGAGGTAGGTTTCCACTTATTGATTTACTCCATGGTGTATTTTTGTTTCCTGTTGAGTAAATTGTGGAGCAGTAACGGGTAAAAAAAGACTCTCAATGTAAAAACAAGACTCTAAAACTCGCCTGCAGGAACATCAGGACCATGCAGGATGCAAAAGACAGCAACCGTCCGCAGCGTCGTTCGGCGTTCTGCACTAACAATTGGAAATATGGTCCAGGTACAAATGAATTATGTGGTCCGTATATTTTGGTGTAGAACCGGGGTGTAGGGGCGGATCTAGCTTTCAAGAAACGAGGGGGGAAATACCATACTACATGTATCTTCTCCATCATTTACATGAATTCCAGGAGCCTCTGTAGACATTTCTTCGACATACAAGATTACTTGGCTAGTCTAAACCACTCTTTTTCCATCTACGGGTTCACTGAAACTTGGTTCCAAACAACCCCTCCGCCCTATGTTCACATGAATAATTTCCGTCTAGTTCATTCCTCACGTTCCGATAGACCCGGCGGAGGGGTAGCCATGTTTGTCAAGAACTCGCTGAATTTTCGGATTCGTGAAGACCTCACGCCTTCTCATAACGGCTTTGAGACAATCTTCATCGAAATTCAGCGTGACAAAGCTAGCAATCTTGTTGTGGGAAATGTCTACAGGGCTCCTGGTACTTCACTTGACAACTTTAACGAGGCTGTTGGTACCTGCCTAGAGGAGATAACAAGGGAGGGAAAGCTGTGTTACGTAATGGGTGATTTCAACCTTAATATACTCGATTGTGTAGATCACCAACCCGCGGACGACTTTGTGAATGCTGTCTTGGCCTGTGGTTTCCATCCTTTAATCACCAAACCCACTCGCATCACTCCCCATTCTTCCACACTAATAGACAACATACTAACCAATTCTGATCTAAATACCACAGCTGGGATTCTGTACTCTGACATCTCTGATCACTATCCACTCTTCCGATTCACTACTTCTTGTCTCCAGAGCTCTGAATCCTCCCCTTAAACATATCTTTCAAGGGATATTAACACGGACTCCATCAGTTTATTTAAGCAAGACCTCGGCAGCATTGAGTGGAGTGGCGTGTATCTAGCTCAGGACTCTGAATCTGCATATGACACTTTCCTTTCCATTTTCTCCTCCTGCTATAATCACCATTTTCCCTTCACTCTTAAACGGGCCAAAACACCTAGGAATACCAAACCATGGGTTTCTCAATCTATCACTAACTCTTGTCTTTTTAAAAACAGGTTACATAGGCGGTTTCTTCGTAACCCGACTGTTGCAAATGAGCAGCATTACAAAACATATCGGAACAAGCTTACAGCCACCATCCGACTTGCAAAAAAAGGTACTATGCTGATAAGCTTGCCCGTACCAAAAATAATCTGAAAGGTACGTGGCGTGAAATCAATGGGATTTTCGGCAAACAGAAGCACAGCAATCTTCCCAGCGATCTGGCGACAATCTCCTCTCCAACCCGCCTGATATTGCTGATACTTTTAACAAGTTTTTTACTAACATTGGTTCCTCTTTAGCTAGCAAAATTGCCCCTACTAATACCCACTTCACTGAATCCTTGCACAATCCTAATGCTTCCTCGTTCTTCCTTTCCCCCACGAACAAATACGAAATTATTAAGGTTGGAAGTGAGTTGAAGAGCAGTGGCAGTAGTGGCTTTGATGGCATCTGTTCAACCGTGGTGAAATCTGTACTTCCTCTCATTGCAGATCCATTGACTCATATCTTTAATCTGTCTTTTCTATCTGCTTCTGTTCCTCTCAATCTGAAGGTTGCTAAGATTATTCCTATTTTCAAAAGCGGCGATGTTCACAATATCAGCAACTACAGACCTATTTCTATCCTCCCTTGTCTCTCCAAAATTCTTGAACGGCTTGTTTACAATCGTCTTTCTCAATTCATCTCTCATCATCATATCCTTTTCGATCAGCAATTTGGTTTTAGATCAAAACATTCTACGGACATGGCCCTCATTGAACTTTCCGACAATATTACTAATGCCCTTACCAACAAATTGTGTGCTATTGGTGTTTTTATCGATCTCTCGAAAGCTTTTGACACTCTCGATCATTCTATTCTTCTTTCTAAACTCTATCACTATGGCATCAGGGGCATTCCACACCAATGGTTTGCCGACTATCTCTCTAACAGGTCCCAATAAACTTCTATAACGAACCATGATTCCGGTCATCTTAACATCCAGCATGGTGTCCCCCAAGGCTCTATCCTTGGGCCTCTTCTTTTTCTGCTTTATATTAATGATCTTCACAATTCTTCATCTCTTCTTAACTTCACTCTTTTCGCCGACGATACAACCATATTCTATATTCTAGCTCTGATGTTACCTCTTTGATAAACACTCTCAACTCTGAACTCAAGTTGATGTCTTCGTGGTTTAAAGCCAATAAACTTTCTTTGAACCATAGTAAAACAAATTATATTTTTTTCAGCAAGTCGGCTCGTCCTCATGATATCAACTTGTCTCAACTTGTAATTGACAATATTCCAATCAACAGGGTCTCTTCAGCCAAGTTTCTGGGTGTCATCATCGATCAAAACCTTTCCTGGACCGAACACATTTATTCAATCACCAAAATCATCTCTCGAAACACCGGCGTTCTTTCTAAGCTTCGTTTCTTTCTTCCAGCCACCTCTCTGATCTTACTTTATAACACTCTTATTCTCCCGTATCTAAATTACGGTAATATAATTTGGGCGCGTACCAGCAATAAGAAACTGAACGCTTTGGCTGTCGCACAAAAAGGGCCATTCGCATCTGTACTCTATCGCATCCTCGGGACCACTCTGCACCTCTCTTTGCACATCTACGCACCCTCACTCTTACTGACATCAACAAGTTTCACACTGGGATCTTTATGTACAAATTTACTAACAATCTTCTGCCTCGCACATTCTCCTCATACTTCACCTCAGTTCATGAAATTCATGATTATTCAACAAGATCCCGCAATAATCTGTTTGTTCCCTTCACTCGCACCTTGTATTCTATCAACACCCTTCGGTTTTACGGTCCTCGGTTATGGAATGCCATCCCCAATGACATAAGAACGGAGTCGTCCGTGGGTCGATTTAAGATCTCTTATAAACGAGTCCTCCTCTCCCATTATGTAACATAGTTTCATTTCTCTCCTTTATATCTCTCCTTTATTTCTCTCCTCGCGCCAAAAAGTTACTTTCTATGGTTCGAGTCTTCTCCCTCATCGACTCTCACTCTTTACCTCCTTCAGTCTTCTGAACTTTTGTCTCTTCGCAAATAGTTGTAGGCACAATAATGACTCCCATTATTCATGAAGTTTATTCAGAAATTGCAGTCGTTTTGATAGAAAACAAATATTTGAACTCTCAAATTGCGTTTTCCAGACGTGCGGCACAGCCATGTTCGTTGCACGGAGATATACATGTACCATGCGGGTTGCCTAAGTAGTCTTGAACAAAAGTAGGTTTATTTCGTTGTCGCGATTCGTAACCGACACTCGTGGCGTGTATACCAAATGAACCCGGTATCCCGCTCCATTTGGACGGCGCACTGATTTACGCATGCTTTAAGTCTAACTTCACTGGTCCCCATGCATATGGTGCTCCGATGGAGTTTAAAGGGAATATACAACATTTGCAAACATCGACAAATAAAACTACCAAGTTTTTACGAAATACCTTACTAGGATGTTGGTAAATTACAGTCTTAAGCATCTTGTAAAATTATGGCACCTGTAGTGAAGTCGTTTTCAAGAAAATGGTATTTTTGTAAACATTTCCAACGGTGGTCGGCCGACCAGCGTTGGAAATACCTAACTATTTTCAACTACTGCTCCAAATTTACCATTTTTTCAGTCCAAATTTTGTTTGCTATTGGTTCCATGTTCATGAACGGGTGCAGGCCAGCTAGACTGGTTCCCTTGCCTTACAATTTTCCATCATCTATACGTTGATCCATTTTATCTTTTGTGGAGTCAGGGAACCAGACTACTTGAACATTTTTGTTTTTCTTGGTTTTTCCAACCTTTCGAACATTAAACTTCAAAAAGGTCAGTGTAACAATATTTGATCTATTATACTAACCTCTCAAATAGTTCATTTCTGAAAATTACAGCAGAAGCCAATGATGTACATTCCCTTTAAGTAATACACGGTACATTGTACATGTACCGAATGCATAAGGTACCTGTACGGTAGACTACTCTTATGATGCTTGTGATGTAGCGAATTAGGAATTTATAGAGGCTTAAGAACAGACATTGGACAACTCAAATCCAAACACAGGAAACTTAAATTCTGCTTCCAAGTAATTTAATATGACTACAGAAAATGGTACAGAAAGTCATGACGGAGCCAACGCCCTGAAGCCAACTGCAACGAACAATGAATACGGGCGTGCTTATATGGCCACACAAGATTAGGCGGGTATTAGGGTAGCAGACCAGTAAATAAACTTCCATAGACCCCAATGGTAAATGCTCCCACTTCAAAAATTCGGGAAAAATACTCACAACTCTCCAAGGTGTTCGAGACGCACATCAAATTAAAGCTTATTTCATCATCTTTCATTTTCTTTTCGGTCAACTGATGACTTTTAGGAGAAATTTCCATCTGAAGATGATCACCCCTGAAAATAGTCCTGAAGCCCATCGCCATTTTGAAAAACGATGCCTACACTCCATTGCAAAATAGAGCGCTTTTAGGGTCCAAATTACTTCAAAATTACACAGAACTGCAAGCTCCCAGTCCTGTGCACGGCTTCCACCCATATTTTTTACAAACCCTCAAGTTCATGGCCCACAGCATGCCCAAATACCGAAGATTTTGAGGGCATGCAAATCGTGATTTGGCCGGCGCAGGCAATTTCGGACCGATTTACTGGTCTGCACCCTTAGAAGAATTTGTATTATAAGAGCGCCACGTCTGTTATTACATAAGAGCGCCACAACACTACCATACAGTACGGGCAAAGGTTTACGAATCGGAACGCAATTGGCAAGTCCAACGAGCTTTTATTTTCTATTTTCTATCTTTTTAATTGAAAAAAAGTGAATTTCGATTAACAAAAAGAGTCCATAAATTAATTTGACCCACCCACCCACATTTTCGAGAAAAAAAAAAATCGAAATTTAAAAAATCAAAAATTTTGAATGGCCCTTAGAAAGAGCTAAACTATCCACTTCATCGTGTTTTAGTACTCACATAAAGGCAATTGACTTTAACTACTTTTTTTGGGGGGGGGGCGTTTAAAGCACATAATTGTTTCTGTGCAAGTTCTAGGACAAATTTACAAAATTTCCTCTGGATATAACACGGAAAACGTAGACCGCCTAATTTAATTTACTTGTATTATAGGGAAATGGCGACCACCTTATCTCTTGGACTGACTGCGACTTGAGGATTAGGCTGGTTCCCTATCTCACTGACTGACTGTTACTTGTCTCATTAGGCTGGTTACCTGTCTCACTGACGGACTGTCACTTGTGAATTAGACTGGCTACGTCTCACGAACTGACTGTGACTTGAGAATAAGACTGATATATATCTCACTTACTGTCGCTAGTGAATTAGACTGGTTATCTATCTCACGGACTGACTGTGACTTGAGAATAAGACTGATATATATCTCACTTACTGTCGCTAGTGAATTACATGTAGACTGGTTTCCTAGCTCACAGAGTGACTGTCACTTGTGAATGAGACTGGTAACCTAGTCTCAAGAACTGACTGTGACTTGGGAATTAGACTGGTTCCTTATCTCACTTACTGCCGCTAGAGAATTAGACTGGATATTTATCTCAAGGACTGACTGTGACTTGAGAATTAGTTTATATCTCACTTACTGTCGCTAGTGCATTAGACTGGTTTCCTAGCTCACAGAGTGACTGTCACTTGTGAATGAGACTGGTTACCTAGTCTAAAGGACTGAATGTGACTTGGGAATTAGACTGGTTCCTTATCTCACTTACTGACACTTGTGAATTAGACTGGTTACCTATCTCACAGAGTGACTGTCACTTGTGGCTTAGACTGGTAACCTATCTCACTGATAGACTGTCACTTGTAAATTAGACGGTAACGTATCGCACGGACTGACTGTGACTTGAGAATAATACTGTTAACCCATCTCACTGAGCTACTATCACTTGTGAATAAGACTGGTTCTATCTTAAGCAGGCTTTTTAATTCATTGGTTATGGTTTTTAATAGCTGGGTTAATAATGTATGTTTAAAAAAATGTTTTTAAAGGCTAAATGTCAAAAGAAAAAGTATGTTTTTCAATGGCTAATTTGTCCTCACTGGACTTATGATGTAATTGTATGTTTTGATCTACACGTTCACCTTTTTAAAAATATATATTTATATTGTAATTACTTTATCTTTTTAATGTGTACAGCGACTAAGACCATATTATTTACGGGGGCCATATAAATGTTAATTATTATCATTTATTATTATTACCTCACGGACTGACTGTGACTTGAGAATTAGACTGGTTACCTGCCTCACTTACTGACACTTGTGAATGAGACTGGTTACCTATCTCACGGACTGACTGTGACATGAGAATTAGACTGGTTACCTATCTCACTGACTGACTGTCACCCGTTTATTAGACTGGTTACCTATCTCACTGACTGAATGTCACCTTTGAATTAGACTGGTAACCTATCAGACTGTTTGACTGACTGACTGTGACTAGTGACTTAGACTGGTTACCTATCTCACTGACTGACTGTTACTATAGTGACTTAGACTGGTTACCTATCTGACTGTTTGACTGATTGGCTGTGACTAGTGACTTAGACTGGTTACCTATCTGACTGTTTGACTGATTGACTGTGACTAGTGACTTAGACTGGTAGCCTATCAAACTGTTTGACTGACTGACTGTGACTAGTGACTTAGACTGGTTACCTATCTCACTGACTGACTGTTACTATAGTGACTTAGACTGGTTACCTATCTGACTGTTTGACTGATTGACTGTGACTAGTGACTTAGACTGGTTACCTATCTGACTGTTTGACTGATTGACTGTGACTAGTGACTTAGACTGGTTACCTATCTGACTGATTGACTGACTGACTGACTGTGACTAGCGACTTAGACTGGTTACCTATCTCACTGACTCCCCGTGACTAGTGACTTAGAGCTGGTTACCTATCTCACTGACTGACTGTGACTAGTGACTTAGACTGGTTACCTATCTGACTGTTTGACTGACTGACTGGCTGTGACTAGCGACTTAGACTGGTTACCTTATCACTGACAGACTGTCAGACTGTTGAATTTTTCATTACGTTACCACTACAGCTAAGTTCTGCGGACCTTTTAGTCATTCCCAGTTGACGGAGTACTACAGACAGTCCGTACACTTTGAGTAGTTAAAAGTACGAGGCTTCACGTCGCCCGCCTTGTTGTTACAGTTGCCCAACATCAAGAATTGACGACCGAGTAAACAAATATCGACAGGTTTAATTGTGTAAACAAATTGACCAATCTATGGGATAGTAAACACAGCCCGATGCTTGATGAAAATCATTTCCCTGCAACTGGTTGCTACACTGTCCAAACCTCAGGAAGAGACAGTTGAACAAACTTAATTTGGACTAATTCTTGATAAAAAAAATGTGTTTCCTTATTTATGTTTACCCAACTTTTTTTCCATTGTGGGGCTAAGCAATTCAGGATATTGGGAAATCGGATAGCCTTAAAAATACAGGTTAATGTAAGATAGGATAGACGGAAAGTGTGACATATTTAGGATAGTCAGTTGTTGAAAAGATATTTCTTCTGAAAAAAAATTACATGAGTACACTAACGTCAGACATAATTTCGTCTCAAAAAGATCTTGTTTGTTTCTTATCCACAGCTATTTTTCCAACTCCAGTTATCCGCTCCCGCGTGGATATGAAGAACAGTAAAAACATCCGAACTCTCAGTGACACATCAACAGGCCCTCCAGATGCTGCAGAAGGCAGAAGAGGTTCAAACGGTAACCAAACTACGCGGCTGCCATCGGAAATCGATGACCAAGAAACTTCCAGGGAATCGAAGAAACAACACAGAATAGTCATCATTGGCTCCGGACCTACCGCTCTGGGTGCTGCTAAAAGACTCCACGATTTCGGGCAAGGGATCAACAACAGCGTGATCACTATACTGGAAGAGCTAGGCAAACTAGGAGGCCGAGCCTCGTCTGTTAGGGATGATAAAGGCTTTCTCTGGGACGATGGATTTCATGTCGTCTTCTCCCATTATACCTACTTCGATCGAGTTCTGAACATGGCAGTACCCGAGTGGAACTACCGGCGCAGGTCGTCATTTGCCTTCATGAAAGGATCAGATGACGAGAGGAGATTCATTCCTTATCCAGTTCAGAACAATATCCACGTCATGGATAAAATTGATCAGCAAAAAAGCCTGCAAGGATTAGAAGAGATTGCCAAAAATCCCATCACCAGTAAACCCAACAATTTTGACGAGTGGCTGCTGCAGAAATTCGGAGTGGGTCTTGCTGACGTCTATATGAGGAAATACAACCCGAAAATGTGGACGGTCGACCCCAAGAAAATGAACTCGGCCTGGGTTGGCGAGAAGGTTGCCGTACCAAACATTGAAGAGATCAAGACCAAGATTAAAGAGGTAGATATAAACGGGACAAACACCAAGGATTCCGAATGGGAACCGAACCGTTTCTTCCGTTTCCCCAAATATAATGGAACTGGTGGAATTTTGCAGTCAGTTGCAAAACAGCTTCCAAGCCACTGGTTCAAATTTCACGAAAAGGTAACCGGTATTGATATTGACCAAAAAATAATATCCATTGAAAGAGGAGATGCAACGGAATCTAAATACACATTGGAATACGATACTCTGATATCAACGATTCCCCTGGACATTTTGACTGGGTTTTTGAAGAGTCGTGATCAGTCTTTGGAGCAGATGCTGGAGCTAGCATCCCAGCTGGTGTACACACACACTCACGTCGTAGGCGTCGGCCTCACCGGTCAACTACCCAAGACCCTCGCTGATAAATCTTGGTTGTACTTCCCGGATTCTGATTCTCCGTTCTACCGCGTGGCAATGTTCTCCAATTACTCGGATGACCATGTACCCAAAGCGGGAGCGTACTGGTCTCTCATGTGCGAAATAGCCGAACCGCAGACAAGTTCTAATCCAGCGTATTGGAGTAGGGAAAACTTGATTAAAGAATCCATTCAATCTTTAGTCATGTACGGGTTTATCACAGCTGATATGGTAGTCTCCAAGCACTACCGTCGCCTGGAGCATGGGTATCCCGTCCCTTCACTTAAAAGGGATATGATCCTTGACACGGTACAACCTTGGCTGAAAAACAAAGACATCTACTCCCGTGGACTTTTCGGAGGTTGGAAATATGAGGTTGGAAAGCAAGATCATTCCTTCATGCAAGGAGTCGAGGCTGTAGACAACTTCCTACATGGCATTCCGGAGTTAACTTATACGGACCCGAATCTCGCCAATTCCAAGAAAAACACGGGTCGCAAAATTCCGTTGGATTATGAAATCGTCGTTGCCCAGTACCAGGAGGACCTGGATTGGGTTAAGCCGTTCGCGAATCGGACATTCGTCTACCACAAAGGGGGCGACGCATGGCCGACTTCCCAGTGGTACTCGTGGGAGAGGCTCCCTAACATTGGTCGAGAGAGCCACTCCTATCTGCATCATATCATCACCAACTACGACCATCTTCCAGATGTGACCGTATTTTACCCCGGAGAGATTGCCGATCACAAACGACACTGCAGGCGAAATCCCCTGGATGCGGTCTCCAAGGCAAAGCGAGGCATCCCATGTAGCAAAGGAGGCGGCTACAGTGTACACAAGAAACACGTCATAAGTGCCGGTGATAAGTATTTACTGAAGCCCAAGAATAAGTATTTCAGACCATCAGATTTTACGTTCATGGAATTTTATGAATACATCTACGGTCACAAGCCGCGTGGAGGATCAATACCACACTGCTGGAAGGCCTGTTTTGCCGCCACGCGAGAGATGATCAGAAAACACCCTTTGGAGTTTTACCAGAGAGCGATTTCGGCTCACGGTAATTCCTCAAACGCAGAGGAGTCCCACTACTTCGAGCGATTGTGGTTTCACATGTTCCACGATGAACCCTGATGATTGTCACTTGTAGCGTTTGTTGATAATTTTGTATTTTCAGCAATCAAATACTATTTTGGTTATCATTAATGTTTATTCTCCATTTTTGCAGTGTTGGACCTTCCATAATTTGGCAACCCGTGGTTGGCAAATTTGCCAACCACGCGTCGGCGATAGAAAGGTCTACATAACGCGTAGAACATTCACATATCGGAAGCCATTTTTGCAAGACCGGGCCGAACTGGTCAAAATGCAAATTCAACTATGTGGCTGGTGTATGGGCATCCGCTATATCCAGTCTTTATATAGAGATCAGTGGTATATGCAACAGTCCTAGTGCTTTTAACATATTATTTGCGATATTGGCTGTGTCTAGTTTGACTGGCCTACTTCTCTTGTACACTCGCGCTTCACGCTAAACGCAGCACCCTATTGGTACGCGCGTAGATATTTAAATTGACCCTCATGTCATAAGTCATTCTGAGAATCCACGCGCTGGCTAGTATCAGACTTTAAATGACCTGCCATTTTGAGTCTGTGTTCAGACTTAATAGGTAGGTGCGAAAATGATACGACCAGAACGGAAAAAAGCGACATTTTCATCGCTATTTTCGATTGACACTCGGGTATGTTTAGGTGTTAAATAGTTATGTTCACCAACATAATGCCTATCATGCATGTTATTGTTGCTCCTATTTTTTTGATTTTCACATTGGCGTAATGCTCAGTACATTTATCATCTAGGCGATGTGCCTCAAGTACATGTATGTGCAAATGTACTAGCCGATCACAAGGATAGGGCTTTGCTGGGTCAAGTTGTGCGTTTTGAATGGGTGCATACCTATGTTCCCTTTATACCTATGTTCCCCAATACCGATGTTCCCCGAGATCCTTACCATAACCATAGCCCTAACCCTTACCCTAATCCCAAGGATTTCGGGAAACATTGGTATTGGGGAACATAGGTATTAGAGAACATCGGGTAGATCCCATTTTGATTGTAACGGCTACCCGACCTACCATGTATTGGGAGACGTCAGGGATCATCGTGTATAGGGAATCAGAGTATCATTTGGATTAAGACTAAGTGATAGAAAACGCACTAATCACTCACTTTATCATGGGTGATTTCAGTCCCTTTATAAATATTTTCGAATGACGAAAGAGATAGCAGTTCCATAGTAAGGGATCACTACTAACTTTTTCTGTTGAGTTTAGACCATGTTTAGGAACAGCAAGTGCCTTATTTATTTATGCGCCTATCATAATGTCTCCCCCCCCCCCCTCGCGCTAACCCAGGTCCGAGGTCGGGATTTGGTCTCGTTTTTCATGCCCCAGGGAGGGGATTTTGGTCGCTCAAATTACATCGTTACCATTGGCGTACTACAGAAGACGCAGTCACTAGTGCGCCCCACGTATCTATGTCGGGGCATGGTCAGGGATTGTCATTTAAAATTTACCCGAGGGGTGGGGATTTTGTCACTTCAAAAGTTACAATCCCCACGACTTGGGTGGGACAGCCCGGGGGAGGGGGGAACGATTGATAGGCGCATTCAACGCGACGTTATTTCAGAAACAACTTTTTTATTTCAAACACAAGTAAAGGTTCACAAACAATTAGAGAAATGTTCGAAAATTCTTAAATTGAAAATTGCAAAAACATGTGAAAATTAGTAAAATCATTATTCGTTATTCATATTATTTCATACAATTTCATGTCGGTTTGAGAATCCCTGCATTTTACTTGTTTGCAAATGAAAAATAAAGGAATGAATTGTTTTCTTCAAGTTTCGATATGTTTCGATCAGAAGGTGTGGTTGTTTTGGTTTAAGTTGGGGTGGTTTTTTTTCAAATCGAATTTTAAATTAACCTAATGAATCGTATCTTATATAACACTTGAAGAGTCCAAAATGATTAAAAGCTAAAGTTTTTCTTTGTTTATAAAGAACATTTTAGATGAGGGCGTACTGTATTGTCCACCCTTCCAACTTCTGATAAGTGTAAACTGTTCCCACGCAGGGGTTGATCCATGAATTTTCGCGGGGGGGGGGGGGGGGGGGGGGGGTTCATCAGCTAAAAAAATCCTAAATGTGAAAGATTTTTCTCCGAACACTTGGCCTCCGACAATCAAAAGGTGGGTGGGGGGGGGGGAGAGGGGGATCGTGCCATACTTTCAATGGGGGCGCTGTTCGAATCCACGATTATTTACACTAGCCTAAAAAAAACCTAACCAAGCTGGCTGTGTCTGTTTTTTGTGCACAGTCCGACATTATTACCAGTTTCATTTTTAGGTGTCAGACCAGGGGGGGGGGGGGGGGGTTCGCATATCTATGAATCTACGATTTTCTTTTTTGACCCAGATGTCAACCTTTCCCATAATGCACTGCAAATAAATTAGTTTGTTGGGGAACTTGGTTGCCTCGCCTCTAATTTCTTATAGTTCTCATCGAACGGATGTTTGATGAAATGGGGGGGGCTGTAACGATGTCATTTTCTGGGTAAAAAAATAATTTTAAAATCCCATTTATAAAAGCAGTTTAAGTGTTATTATCTAAAATGTAACGATCTTGTTGAAAAAAAGTCATTAACTTTGGGAAAAAAGTCTGAAGGGTGCAAGCCAGTACAAAATAGGCCCGAAATTGCCTCCGCCGGCCAAAACACGATTTGCATGCCCTCTACCTTTTTTGACATAAGGGCATTTTGTGGGTGATGAACTTGAGGGTAAAAAAGGAAGGGTGGAAGCCGTGAACAGGACTGCGAGCTCGTATTTCTGTGAAATTGGGATGAAATAATTGAGCCACAAAATTGCTCTATTTTGCAATGGAGCGTAGACATCCTTTTTCAAAGTGGCGATGGGCTTAAGGACTAGTGTTAGGGGTGATCATCTGTGGATTGAATTTTCTCCAAAAGTAATTAGTTAACCGCCAAAAAATTAACAGAAAATGAAAGATGATGAAATAAGCTTCACATGTGATTTGATGTGTGTCTAAAACACCTTGGAGAGCATTTTTTATATTTTTTGAAGTTGGCATAATTATTACTGGTAGTTCATTAACTGGTCTTCAACCTGAATAAATCCCCAAATGGGGGTAATGACAGGATCCTGATTCGTTAAATAAAAAAGAAAATCACTTTTTTTTTTAAAATTATTACTGATGTTTATACAACTTCATGAACATGACTCACGATTTATTAGTACCAGATTTGAATTCGTTTACATTAAACCTTCATCGATTAAACAGTTTTATTAACTTCAAAGAATGTAGGCTACCCTATAAATAAATCGATTAACTTATTTCATATATTTCCATTCATATCATATAATAACAGCAACCTCCCCTAGCCTCTTGAGGGCGCTGGTGCAATGAACCATGAACGTAACTTAACCATTATGAACTTAACTGAAATAGACCGTTATCATGCTGCCAACATTTCAGTCATGTTCCCTGTATCCAATAACAGTACTGAATGATAATGTTTTTTTGTGCAAAAGAAACCAGACTATTGTTATGTTTCTTCCAGCCTCGACAAATCAAGATGGCCGCGACATGATAATGGTTTATTCGAACACTCGCCATGTTCTCTTAAAACAATTGCACCCAAAGATCAAAAATCATTTCATATAAGGTTCTTTATTCAAACACTAACAATTTTTAGTGAGTGAAATGCTCTACAACAAATTCGATAAATAATTGTCATCACGTGTGTTTTGTTTTACGGAAAAAAAAATCGAAAGTGTTCATGTATTTCTCTATTGGGCTTTTGTAACCCTCATAAAAAGGCTTTCCTTTCAGTTTGCTTTTGTGCACAAACAGATCTGCTCTGAAAGCAGACTGGTTCTGGTCTTACACTAACGCAGGCGCGGATCTAGGGGTTGGGGGTTGGTCCCATAGCTCTGTCAAAACTTTTTTTTTCATAGAAATTCAAGAAAAATAATGCGAACCCCCCCCCCCCCTGCTCTGACAACCTAAAATATTATACTGGTAATAATGTCCACCTGTGTACAAAATACGGTCAGAGCTAGCTTGGTTAGGGGATATGTGTACAGTATTCTGTAATAATCGTCGGATTTGAACAGCGCCCCCATTGAAAGAGTATGGTACGAGCCACGCCCCTCCCAACCTATGGTAGCAGACCAGTAAATAAACTTCCATAGCCCCCTATGGTAAATGCTCCCACTTCAAAAATTCGGGAAAAATACTCACAACTCTCCAAGGTGTTCGAGACACACATCAAATTAAAGCTTATTTCATCATCTTTCATTTTCTGTTCAATTTAAGTGGGTCAACTGATGACTTTTAGAAGAAATTTCAATCTGAAGACGACCTCCCCTGAAAATAGTCCTGAAGCCCATCGCCATTTTGAAAAACGATGCCTACACTCCATTGCAAAATAGAGCGCTTTTAGGGTCCAAATTACATCCAATTTACACAGAACTGCAAGCTCCCAGTCCTGTGCACGGCTTCCACCCATATTTTTTACAAACCCTCAAGTTCATGGCCCACAGCATGCTCAAATACCGAAGATTTTGAGGGCATGCAAATCGCGATTCTGCCGGTGCAGGCAATTTCGGACCGATTTACTGGTCTGCACCCCTATTGATTTTTGGAGGCCAAGTGTCCGGAGAAAAAAAAACCCTGTCTACACTTGAGATTGTTTTGCTGATGCACCCCCCCCCCCTGCAAAAATTCCTGGATCCGCCCCTGTAACCGATAGCCATAGGGTGGCGGAAACCAATCTTACCGACTATTATCGGTCGCGAGTAATTTTTAAATGTGTGAGGTGATAATGGAAGTCTCATTCAACGAGAAGACTGTTTTTTGTTTGTTTCTTTTTGAAACTTGAAAACACCATGGACAGTACATGTACATATCTTCAAAGTAACCTCTTTTTTGGGGGGGGGGGGAGGGGGGAGGAAAAGTAAAGAAAGTTTTCATTTATCGACTGGACTGTATTTATGGAGATATAACCTAAACGCTGCGCATGCTGGACCAAACGTTTTACATACTGTCTTTGAAAATGTATTGTGTATACTTTCGCAATACGAAAGTTATTCACTTTTGATTTAGGTATTGGACAAAACAAACCAACCCACAGCCACATTCAAATAGGGAATACGAATTATTTGCGGTTCGAGAATAATTCACTCACGCAAGTTAGATTGTGTCCAACCACCCGATCATAATCGTTAATGTTAGGACAGGGAACCAGTTTACCCAGCGCAAAAAGGATCAGTACGTGCGCGACAGTAAGGCCAAAAAAAAAAGTCTCTGGTTCTGGTATGGAGCTTGCCCAAAAGTGGTGCGGCGACGCGGCTTTTTTTTTTTTTACCTGATTTTTTTGCTTCAAATGTCGGCTGATGACTGCAAATGGCATGAATGGTGCCCGACTTAACTTAGTGCAAATATATATGGGAGTCCAGAGAGGCCACATAAAGCTTATTCTGGACCATAACCCAATCTAAAAACACGTTAAAATTGTGCAGCAGCAGGATTCCAGTCAAACCAGTGAGTTTGGAGGTTCTGAGACATCATCTTTCATTGAAAAAAAAAACTTTTTCATTTTGCCGACGCGCATGGCTACGGCGACGCGCGCGCATACCAGAAACCGGAGACCTTTTTTTTTTGGCCTAATCCAAATATTTTTTTTTTGGGGGGGCAAAAAAAAATTGTGTCTCCCAAAAAGAGGGTCGAAAACTTATGGCGCGGGGTTCGGGGCCCGCTTTAGGGCCCCGAAATTTGTTTGGATTCTCGATGCTCTGTGGTGCGATCTGAGGCAATTTCTGACCACTTTAGCCAATGTTTTTTGAGGAAAAGATGGTGGTGTACTCATTGCCTGCCTTTATTGCGACGTCACATAAAAAAACAACAATTGGTTTCGTTTTTTGGGGGGGGGGGGCATGACCCCCTTTGCCCCCCCCCCCCCCCCCCCCTGGATCCGCCCTTGCATTGAAGTTGGAAATTCGTTGAAGGAAAAACAAATGCCGACAGTAATTTTTTTTTTTTTACAATCATACGAAATTTATCGCGGCTGAGATCTGAGAGCTGGATGTCCTGGTTCGCAAGGTAAAGCAGGCTCGTTCACTAACTTTTTGCATATGCAACAATCATGATTATAATGAATTAAGATAATGAATAAGCCTCTTTACTAATGACGTTCCAATTTGTTTACATGTGCACTTTCCTATGGAGCCAGTGGGGGTCCACGACTGAGCACCATAGGAAAGCACACACGTAAACAAAGTGTGACGTCATTGGTACGAGGCTTATTTAAGGTCATCAGGGTCAATCATGGAATATGTGATACCACATTCTCTCGAAGAAGTGGCCCTCTTCAGGATTAGAAGACTTGACCAAAGTCGATATGGCTCTCTGGTAAAAGTCCAAAGGGTGTTTTCTGATCATCTCCCGCGTGGCGGCAAAACAGGCCTTCCAGCAGTGTGGTATTGATCCTCCACGCGGCTTGTGACCGTAGATGTATTTATAAAATTCCATGAACGTAAAATCTGATGGTCTGAAATACTTATTCTTGGGCTTCAGTAAATACTTTTCACCAGCACTAATGACGTGTTTCTTGTGTACACTGTAGCCGCCTCCTTTGCTACATGGGATGCCTCGCTTTGCCTTGGAGACCGCATCCAGGGGATTTCGCCTGCAGTGTCGTTTGTGATCAGCAATCTCTCCGGGGTAAAATACGGTCACATCTGGAAGATGGTCGTAGTTGGTGATGATGTGATGCAGATAGGAGTGGCTCTCTCGACCGATGTTAGGGAGCCTCTCCCACGAGTACCACTGGGAAGTCGGCCCTGCGTCGCCCCCTTTGTGGTAGATAAATGTCCGGTTCGCGAACGGCTTAACCCAATCCAGGTTTTCCTTGTACTCGGCAACGACGATTTCATAATCCAAGGGAATTTTGCGATCCGTGTTTTTCTTGGAATTGGCGAGATTCGGATCCGTATAAGTTAACTCCGGAGTGCCATGTAGGAAATTGTCTACAGCCTCGACTCCTTGCATGAAGGAATGATCTTGCTTGCCAACCTCATATTTCCAACCTCCGAAAAGTCCACGGGAGTAGATGTCTTTGTTTTTCAGCCAAGGTTGTACCGTGTCAAGGATCGTATCCCTTTAAAGTGAAGGGACGGGATACCCATGCTCCAGGCGACGGTAGTGCTTGGAGACTACCATATCAGCTGTGATAAACCCGTACATGACTAACGATTGAATGGATTCTTTAATCAAGTTTTCTCTACTCCAATACGCTGGATTAGAACTTTTCTGCGGTTCGGCTATTTCGCACATGAGAGACCAGTACGCTCTCGCTTTAGGTACATGGTCATCTGAATAATTGGAGAACATAGTCACGCGGTAGAACGGAGAATCAGAATCCGGGAGGTACAACCAAGATTTATCAGCGAGGGTCTTCGGTGGTTGGCCTTTGAGACCGACGCCTACGACGTGAGTGTGTGTGTAGACTAGCTGGGATGCTAGCTCCTGCATCTGCTCCAAAGACTGATCACGACTCTTCAAAACCCAGTCAAAATGTCCAGGGGAATCGTTGATATCAGAGTATCGTATTCCAAAGCGTATTTAGATTCCATTGCATCTCCTCTTTCAATGGATATTATTTTCTGGTCAATATCAATACCGGTTACCTTTTCGTGAAATTTGAACCAGTGGCTTGGAAGCTGTTTTGCAACTGACTGCCAAATTCCACCAGTTCCATTATATTTGGGGAAACGGAAGAAACGGTTCGGTCCCCACTCGGAATCCTTGGTGTAAGTCCCGTTTATATCCACCTCTTTAATCTTGGTCTTGATCTCTTCAATGTCTGGTACGGCAACCCGCTCACCATCCCAGGCCGAGTTCATTTTCTTGGGGTCGACCGTCCACATTTTCGGGTTGTATTTCCTCATATAGACGTCAGCGAGACCCACTCCGAATTTCTGCAGCAGCCACTCGTCAAAATTTGTGGGTTTACGGGTGACGGGATTTTTGGCAATCTCTTCTAATCCTTGCAGGCTTTTTTGCTGATCCATTTTATCCATGACGTGGATATTGTTCTGAACTGGACAAGGAATGAATCTCTTGTTCTGATCTGATCCTTTCATGAAGGCAAATGAAGACCTGCGCCGGTAGTTCCACTCGGGTACTGCCATGTTCAGGACTCGATCGAAGTAGGTATAATGGGAGAAGACGACATGAAATCCATCGTCCCAGAGAAAGCCTTTATCATCCCTAACAGACGAGGCTCGGCCTCCTGGTTTGCCTAGCTCTTCCAGGATAGTGACCACGCTGTTGTTGATCCCTTGCCCGAAATCGTGGAGTCTTTTAGCAGCACCCAGAGCGGTGGGTCCGGAGCCAATGATGACTATTCTGTGTTGTTTCTTCGATTCCCTGGAAGTTTCTTGGTCATCGATTTCCGATGGCAGCCGCGTAGTTTGGTTACCGTTTGAACCTCTTCTGCCTTCTGCAGCATCTCGAGGGCCTGTTGATGTGTCACTGAGAGTTCGGATGTTTTTGCTGTTCTTTAGATCCACGTGGGAGCGGATAACTGGAGTTGGAAAGATAGCTGTGGATAAGAAATAAACAAGATCTTTTTCAGACGAAAATATGTTTGACCTTAATGTACTCAGGTACATTTTTTTTCAGAAGAAATATCATTCCAGCAACTGACTATCCTAAATATGTTATACTTTCGTTTTAGTCCACAAATTTCTAACCGAGCCTTCCTATCTTACACTAACTCCTGTGTTTTTAAGGCTATCCGATTTCCCAACATCATGAATTGCTTAACCCGTACACTGGGGTAAACATAAATGAGAAAACAATTTTTCTTTTTAAAAAATTAGTCCAAATTAAGTTTGCACAGTCACTCTGTGAGATAGGTAACAAGTGTAATTCACTAGTGACAGTAAGTGAGATAGGGAACCAGTCTAATTCTCATGTCACAGTCAGTCCGTGAGATGGGTAACCAGTCTAATTCACTAGTGACAGTAAGTGAGACAGATAACCAGTCTAATTCACTAGTGACAGTAAGTGAAATAGGTAACCAGTCTAATTCTCAAGTCACAGTCAGTCCGTGACAGTGGCGTAGCCACCGGGGGGGGGGGGGGGGGGGGGGGGGGGGGGGCGACCGCCCCCCATGAAACCTTGTCGCCCCCCCCCCCCCAGTCGCCCCCCCCCCCCCCACACACACTGAGATTTTGAGTTTCTAAAAAAATTATCATTGATCTACATGACGCCATGGGCCCTATTATGTACTAAAATGTATCTTTTGCTTAGAAAATATTGGTTAAAGTGTTCAGAAATTGCCTCAGATAGCACCACAGAGCATTTAGAATTCTATAGCTCAGAATTCTGGTAGCTGATTCAATGACTCCAACCTCGAAAACAATGTTCACAATATGCCTTTAACTGAAAAACCCTCGAAAATTTTGTTTAAATTATTATCTTTTGTGCTAAGATAATTATTGGTTAAAGTGGTAAGAAATTGCCTCAGATCACACCACAGAGCATCGAAAATCCATTTTTTTCCGGGGCCCTTAAGCGGGCCCCGAACCCCACGCCAATAGCTCAGAATACCGATAGCTGATTCAATGTCTCCAACCTCAAAAACGATGTTCAAATAATTATCTTTTGCCAAGAAAATATTAGTTAAAGCATGGAGGAAAGTCGTAGGAAATTGCTTCAAATCACACCACAGAACATCTAGAATCCATTTTTTTCCGGGGCACTTAAGCGGGCCCCGAACCCCATGCCGTAAGGGCTTCGCGCTTGCAACAGTAATGATCAAGGTATTCCCCCCCCCCCACTTTTGAGAAGCGATTGACGCCCCTGCTTGACGCCCCCCCCCCCCATGAAATGTTCCAGCCCCCCCCCAGCGCCCCCCCCCCCCCCCCCCCCCCCCCCCCCACTGAACAATTCCTGGCTACGCCACTGGTCCGTGAGATAGGTAACCAGTCTAATTCACAAGTGACAGTCTGTCATTGAGACAGATAACCAGTTTGATGAGACAAGTTACAGTCAGTCAGTGAGATAGGGAACCAGTTTAGTTCTCAATTCACAGTCAGTCAGTGAGATAGGTAACCAGTCTAATTCTCAAGTCACAGCCAGTCCGTGAGTTAAGGTGGTCGACATCTCCCTATTTAGACTCAGAAGTACGATTGTAATATGTTTTAAAACTTTAATTTTGGTTCGGAAATACTCCTTGTAAATAATACAAGGAAATTAAATTAGGCTTTCTACGTTTTCCGTGTTATATCCAGAGATTTTTTTTGTAAATTTGTCCAAGAACTTGCACAAAAACAATTATGTGCTTCTAACGCCTCCCCCAAGTAGTTAAAGTCAATTGCCTTTAGCCTAGGTGAGTAATATAGCAAGATGAAGTATATAGTTTAGCTCTTTCTAAAGCATGTCATAATCTAGTGAGAGAAAATCCTTAGGACCGGTATTTGGTCACATTTTTGAAAGTAAAAAAAATAAGAAAAAAAACAAAAAACACTTCCCACTCGTTTCACTGGTGGCATGACGGGAAAGTACAAAGTGCCGACATAATGTCTACTGGGGCAGCTATGTAGGGGTAAACCCTCAGGCCCATTCCCAGCCAAAAAATTGAGATATATCTTGCCACCCCTGTCGCAAATCCGGGATGGGGGGGTCGTTCAGCCGCTGACTAATGTTATGATACTATAGGTTTTCCCGGACAATTTCGGAAAATGTGCGTTTGAATTTGTAAAACATAAATTCAATTTGGCGCCGAGTTTGAGAACGACGTACATCCTGGTTTCATTTTCGCAATAACTAGCATTCAATTTCATTTTGCATCAATCAAATGAATGAATGTGCGTAGCGTTTCATTTAAGGGATTACAAATACGTGATTAGGTTTTCGGTTTGACGTATGAGTTGCCGATTATTACGAATGTGCAATCCAATCCGCAGAAAATCGATTGTCTATTGTGACATGGGCTGAATTGAACATTCTTTTTCATTTGTTACAATTTAAATTCGCATTTTCTGCATTCAATTTAAATAAATTTTAAAGGCCTATACAAATCATGATACAACTTTGATTCATTAATTAATCAATGTATGCCCTATTGATCATTAATGTGTTTGTTCTTATATACACAAAGGCCTATGTGAAATGTAGGCAAATGAAATGTGAAAATGATATAAATATGACCAATATGAAATCAATAAAAATAATCTTGTAGCCATATTATTGAAACTGTAAAGGGACACATCACGTGCCATGTTACATAGGATCTGCATGGGGACTTTTGTTGGTTCATTGTCTTAGTTGTATTTTAATTTCTTTATGTATTTCTTAAGGTTCTCTCTCGTCTTATCAGTTCGATTGTCTATCCTTCAATGACCTGTCCACCATGACATCGAGGGAGATATGTCTGAGAATGGTTGTACCAGGCGGTGCATTTCGCAGGTGTCACCTCCAATGTTGAGTGCAGCCACCTCCTGGAGACGGAGGGATCTCCAGACTTGCAGGTTCACACCAGCTTGGACTCTTGCGTCTTGGTCTCCAAATCTGTCCTGCCATTCAGGAAGCCCCAGCGTGTGCTTCACTCCCGCCTTGAAAGCCGAGTGCGCCATTTCCGTAGGATTTAAGAATGACGAGTATGGGGGCAGCAACTTGATGGTGAAATTGCCGGCATCAGGGGGTAGTTGGGCTCGGATATGAGGACGAGCGTTGTCATATTATCAGATATATGCGTTCGCCTGCCGGGAATAACATACCGCATTCTTGTACAGTCGTCGCTAAGAAATCCTCAAAAGTCGCTCTCGTCACAGTCTCTGATGATATTCTGTCAAACCTCACCAGAAATAGCAAACGTGATGTTGACTTGCTTGCCTCTCTGGCCATGGACGACACGCCTTGCTGGCTCTCCACGAGGAGCGCGACCATAAGACCGACGGGTCCATACGTTATACCCAGTCTCGTCAATGTACACAGTGTGGCCAAGGACACAAACCTGAAGAAACCAATTTCCAAATATGACTAATATGCGTGGCTCATTCCTCTGTTCTGGAACATCTTCCGCTAGTTTAAGAGTTATAAGCATACCATCTAGAGTTCTAGCGATGGTACTAGTGGTAACGAAGGGCTTATCGGGAAGATCAGCTCGCAGTTGAGTATTGAGTTGACGCAAAGTTAGAAGGGGGTTGTCATCTAGATATCCTTGAAGGACATCTCTCATGTCGTCGTCAACCTTCTGGTTTATGGGTCCTCCTTTCGGCAGCTTGTTACGACGACCATCCCGAAGATATACGCCAACGATTGATCTGGCCGTTGAGTGCTTCTGCTACCTGCAGATAGTCAGCGTCGTCAGCCTCAAAGGCATCGATGAGGCGATTTCGGTCAACGTCCGAGATTCGTCGGTATCTCCCTCTTGCAGCCATTATTGGATATTTAAGGACTATGTGAACTGAGACTCTTGGCTATATGATGCGATTGTGGCAAATGCTGAGCAGAAAAAGATTTTCCTAAGGTTAGATTTTTATATAGGATTTATTACAATAGCTGGTATGTTTCAAAAGACTACACCTCTTGGTTTTAGCTCAATCATCATGAATATTCAAAAATTCAATCATTCAATCAAGCTTTCCTCAAATGTTACTTTAACACATAAATGAATTCCAATGCTTGACCAGGCATACGTTAAATAACACTGCGAGGGAAATCGGCTGTACATTTAGCGAAAAAGATTGATGACAAATTAAAAGGAAAATAGGATTGCGGATGTGCCTTCGATTTCGCGCTAAAATGAAATGTCAATACACTAAATGCAGTGCACATTCGGGAAATCGTACGCTGATTTTTTACGACTGAATGCACCTTCACGGAAAAAGAATTATCATTTGTTAAATAGAAACAGAGATTTGGAAGGTTCATTCTATTTCGCACGAAAACGAATGCTTCTTTTACAAATTCGTGTACACATTTTCCGAAATTGTCCGGGAAAACCTATAGTAAAATGGGGCCAAAGGGATAATAAATGAAATGCTTAATTTCCTTGACCTATTCTCGAATTGCCTTTAGCCCCATAAATGTGGCCAACTTACTGGACTACCGCTGTAAATAAAGGCCACACTTGGAACATGCATGTATTGAAAATGTAGAACTTTGTTTAGTTTTTCATTTTTACATTTAGACTTCGTAGTTTATTTGCGCTTTTAGAAGCGAACTCACCCTCTTTTTAGCGATATAATAGAAATCCGTTCTTTTCAGACGTCCACTTTCGTGTAATTTCCAGGTTCGTTTGTACACGTTTGCACACGTCTATAAGTACCAACATCGAAAAGATCACGCGCGTGCTGGATCGTTTCTGCTGTTAGTCAAGTAAACTTGAGTCAAGGCGCATGTGGTAACCCGGACACCCGAGTACAGGAAATCGTTGGCTCCGTGCGCCGCCAGCGAATTTCCTTTCCGTAGGCGGGATGCTCCAAAGTCATGAATAATTCAATAGTTTCGGTCGGATCAGTATGCTTATTCATGAAACAGAATAATGATGTCAAGAGCATTGATGTTATTTAGTACCACACAGTAGCGCGTGATGAGATTTGGATGCAAAGATCCCTGGTTCGAATTCACGTCGTCGCTGCTCATTTTCATTGATTGTTTTTCTTCTATGAATTTGTAGTTGAGATTACACGAAAAATTACACGAAAAATAGACGTCTGAGAAAGGCCAGACTTCTTTTGTATCGCCATTTAGAGGGTGAGTGTGCTTCTAAAGCGTAAATTAACTACAAACAAAATCTAAATGTAAAAATGGAAAATTGACAAAGTTCTACATTTACGGCACAAGTGTAGCCCTTATTTACGGATGTATTCCAGTAAGTTGGCCACATTTATGGGGCTAGAATTGCCTTATGGTGCAGGAGAAAGCATCGTAGAGCATGACCCAGACCCCTGGCAGGGCATTCGGCACGCTCTTGACTCACCCCTCCCTTTATATCAAACACACCCCTCGTTTCTTGAAAGCTAGATCCACCCCTACACCCAGGTTCTATACACGAAAATATACGGACCACGCAATTCATTTTTACCTGGACTATATTTCAAATTGTTGTTGTTTCTCCTTCAAAGACCGTCCCCAATTGTTAATGCAGAACAAACGACGCTGCGGACGGTTGCTGTCTTTTTGCATCCTGCATGGTCCTGATGTTCCAGCAGGCGAGTTTTAGAGTCTTGTTTTTACTTTTAGAGTCTGGTTTTTACTCCTTACTGCTAAACAATTTACTCAACAGGAAACAAAAATACATCATGAAGTAAATCAATAAGTGGAAACCTACCTCCTCTTCCAGGAAGCATCCTGCCGTCCATATTCCAAATCACGATCGACACGAACAACAAAACTGCCATCACTGACGTTAGGGAGACGAACACACGATTAAACCTGCCTGCCATGCCGAGTATTTCTTAAATAATATCTACTAATCAATCTTAAAGTTTCCTCTGTGGTGACAGATAAATGTAAACAAGAATCTGAAATGCGAAACACTGATTAATCCGAGACCAAATATTTATACATCACAGAACCAAATCGAAACACTCGCCCACTACATACGTTGGAGCTTGTGGTCGGTTCTACCTTACAAATCTAGAAAGGCAGCATACGACTGGTTCATTTGCTTATCAATAAATTATTTGTCCTTGTCCGTTCATCGCTATTGAAATATTCATCCTTGGCGGGTAGGCTGCCATGCAGTGATTGAATGCCCGAATGAGCACGATAACAAAACTACTCTCTGGTTACACTCTAAAAAAGCATTAGTCAGATTTGACTAGAAACCAGTCAAATTTGACTAGCCATTCAGGGTCAGCTGGGTGCAACTGAAAATCAGTCAATCTGACTAAATTTTTCCAGTCAGTATTATTGACTTTGGAAAAATAGTTATGCAAGAAACTGAAATTGGAGTCGAACCCAACTACTTTTTCTAGTCAAAATATGAAGCTTTGCATGTTTAACTAAATTCCTAGTCAATTTTCAATAACTAGGAAAACCAGTCAATATTTTGACTAAGTTGTTTTTAGAGTGTATGGGAAAGGTTGACATCTGTGTCAAAAAAGGAAATCGTAGATTCATAGAAATGCGACCCCCCCCCCTCCCGGTCTGACACCTAAAATTGAAACTGGTAATAATGTCGGCCTGTGCACAAAATACAGACAGAGCCAACTTGGTTAGGGGGTATTTGTACTCTATAATGTGCATGTATCTGTAATATAGGCTAGTGTAAATAATCGTGGATTCAAACAGCGCCCCCATTGAAAGTATGGCACGATCCCCCTCTTCCCCACCCCCCCCCCCCCCCATTCCTGGATCCGCCCCTGCGTGGGAAATGTTTACACTTATCAGAAGTTGGAAGGGTGGACAAAACAGTACGCCCTCCTCTAAAATGTTCTTTATAAACAAAGAAAAACGTTAGCTTTTAATCATTTTGGACTCTTCAAGTGTTATTTAAGATACGATTCAATAGGTTAATTTAAGATTCGATTTCCAAAAAAATTAAACCAAAACAACCACACCTTCTGATCGAAACATATCGAAACTTGAAGAAAACAATTCATTCCTTTATTTTTCATTTGCAAACAAGTAAAATGCAGGGAGTCTCAAACCGCCATGAAATTGTATGAAATAATATAACGAATAATGATTTTACTAATTTTCAAATTTTTTTCCAATTTTTAATTTAAGAACTTTCGAATATTTCTGTAATTGTTTTTTGTCTTTTACAGACTCTAAATCAACTGAAAGTCCTGCCACAATATAATACATTCAATTTAGAAACTTAAGAGATACACTAAGAGTTTGTGAACCTTTACTTGTGTTTGAAATGAAAAAAGTTGTTTCTGAGATAAGGCCAAAAAAAAAAAGTCGGTCTCTGGTCAGCGCGCGCGTCGCTTTTAAGCATGCGCGTCGATCTTTTTTTTTTTCCAAAATGTTCCGCGGTAGCTCCAACAGCGCCCTCTATTTCCGCATCTCCTCATTTTTTTTTACCAAAGAGCACCAAGGAATGGGAAATTGCACCAAGGCAAATGATCGAAAGCACCAAGGCAAATTATGGAGGCCACCAATGTACATGAGGACACCAAAAAAGCAAAATAGTACCCACCTTGTCTGTACAATCCAAGCTGAAGAAAAAAAAAAAAAAAGGAAAAAAAAAAAAAAAAAGCCGCGTGGCCGCGTCAATTCCGGAACTTTGGTCTGACCAGAGACCGAATATTTTTTTTTTGGCCTAACGTCGCGTCGAATGCGCCTATCAATTGTTCCCCCTCCCCCGGGCTGTCCCACCCAAGTCGTGGGGATTGTAACTTTTGAAGTGACAAAATCCCCACACCTCGGGTAAAACTTAAATGACAATCCCTGACCATGCCCCGACATAGATACGTGGGGCGCACTAGTGATTGACTCTCATGTAGTACGCCAATGGTAACAATGTAATTTGAGCGACCAAAACCCCCTCCCTGGGGCATGAAAAACGAGACAAAATCCCGACCTCGGACCTGGGTTAGCGCGAGGGGGGGGGGGGACATTATGATAGGCGCACAAATAAAATAAGGCACTTGCTGTTCCTAAACATGGCCTAAACTCAACAGAAAAAGTTAGTAGTGATCCCTTACTATGGAACAGCTATCTCTTTCGTCATTCGAAAATATTTATAAAGGGACTGAAATCACCCATGATAAAGTGAGTGATTAGTGCGTCTTCTATCACTAAGTCTTAATCCAAATGATAGTCTGATTCCCTATACATGATGATCCCTGACGTCTCCTAATACATGGTAGGTCAGGTAGCCGTTACAATCAAAATGGGGTCTACCCGATGTTCCCTAATACCTATGTTCCCCAATACCGATGTTTCCCGAAATCCTTAGGATTAGGGTTACGGTTAGGGCTATGGTTAGGGTAAGGATTTCTGGGAACATCGGTATTGGGGAACATAAGTATTAGGGAACAAAGGTATTAGGAAACATAGGTATGCACCCATTCAAAACGCACAACTTAACCCAGCAAAGCCCTATCCTTGTGAGCGGCTAGTATATTTGCACTTACATGTACTTGAGGCACATCGCCTAGATGATAAATGTACTAAGCATTACGCCTATGTGAAAAAAAACAAATTAGGAGTAACAATAACATGCATGATAGGCATTATGTTGGTGAACACAACTATTTAACACTTAAACATACCCGAGTGTCAACCGAAAATAGCTATGAAAATGTCGCTTTTTTCCGTTCTGGTCGTATCATTTTCGCACCTACCTAAGTCTGAACACAGACTCAAAATGGCAGGTCATTTAAAGTCTGATACTGGCCAGCGCGTGGATTCTCAGAATGACCTATGACATGAGGGTCAATTTAAATATCTACGCGCGTACCAATAGGGTGCTGCGTTTAGCGTGACGCGCGAGTGTACAAGAGAAGTAGGCCAGTCAAACTAGACACAGCCAATATCGCAAATAATATGTTAAAAGCACTAGGACCGTTGCATATACCACTGATCTCTATATAAAGACTGGATATAGCGGATGCCCATACACCAGCCACATAGTTGAAATTGCATTTTGACCAGTTCGGCCCGGTCTTACAAAAATGGCTTCCGATATGTGAATGTTCTACGCGTTATGTAGACCTTTCTATCGCCGACGCGTGGTTGGCACATTTTGCCAACCACGGGTTGCCAAATTATGGAAGGTCCAACACTGCAAAAATGGAGAATAAACATTAATGATCATAACCAAAATAGTATTTGATGCTGAAAATACAAAATTATCAACAAACGCTACAAGTGACAATCATCAGGGTTTATCGTTGAACCTGACCACAATCCCTCGAAGTAGTGAGCCTCCTCCGAGTTTGAGGAATTACCGTGAGTCGAAATCGCTCTCTGGTAAAACTCCAAAGGGTGTCGACTTATCATCTCCCTCGTGGCGGAAACACAGGCCTTCCAGCACTGTGGTATTGACTGTCTGCGTGGCTTATGACCGTAAATGTATTCATAAAATTCCATGAACGTAAAATCTGATGGTCTGAAATACTTATTCTTGGGCTTCAGTATAGTACTTATCACCGGCACTAATGACGTATTTGTGGTGTACATTGTAGCTACCTACTTTACTACATGGGGTGCCTCGCTTTGCCTGGGATACCGCATCCAGGGGATTTCGCCGGCAGTGTCGTTTGTGATCAGCAATCTCTCCGGTCACATCTGGAAGATGGTTATAGTTGGTGATGATGTGATGCAGATAGGAGTGACATTCTCGACCAATGTTAGGGAGCCTCTCCCACGAGTACCACTGGGAAGTCGGCCCTGTGTCGCCCCCTTTGTGATAGATAAATGTCCGGTTCGCGAACGGCTTAACCCAATCCAGGTCCTCCTGGTACTGGGCAACGACGATCTCATAATCCAACGGAATTTTGTGATCCGTGTTTTTCTTGGAATTGGCGAGATTCGGATCCGTGTAAGTTAACTCCGGAATGCCATGTAGGAAGTTGTCTACAGCCTCGACCCCTTGCATGAAGGAATTATCTTGATTTCCAACCTCGTATCTCCACCCTCCAAACCGTCCACGGGAGTAGATGTCTTTGGTTTTCAGCCAAGGTTGTATCGTGTCAAGGAGTATATCTCTTTTAAGTGAAGGGACAGGATATTCGTGGTCCAAGTGCTTGGAGACTACCACATCAGCTGTGATAAACCCGTACAAGACTAAATAGATAGAAATAGATTCTGTTATCAAGTTTTCTCTACTCCAATATGTTGGATTAGAACTTGTCTGTGGTTCAGCTATTTCGCACATAAGCGACCAATATGCTCCCGCTTTAGGTACATGGTCATTTGAATAATTGGAAAATATTGTCACACGGTAGAACGGAGAATCCGAATCTGGGAAATACACCCAAGATTTATCAGCGAGCGTCTTGGGTAGGTGACCGGTGAGGCCGACGCCTACGATGTGAGTGTGTGTGTTAACCAGCTGGGATGCTAATTCTTCCACCTGCTCCAAAGACGAATCATGACTCTTCAAAATACTGGTAAACAATTTCCAGAGTAATCGTCGATATCAGAGTATCGTATACTAAAGTGTACTTAGATTTTACATTTTGTTCCCTTTCTACAGTGATAATTTTTCTATCAATATCAACACCTGTAACTTTTTCGTGAAATCTGAACAAGTGGCTTAGAAGCATTCTTGCAACTGACTGCCAAATTCCACCAGTTCCATTATATTTGGGGAAACGGAAGAAACGGTTCGGCCCCCATTCGGAATCCTTGGCCTCTATCCCGTTGTCCACCTCTTTAATCTTGGTCTTGATTTCTTCAATGTCTGGTACGGCAACTCTCTCGCCAACCCAGACTGAGTTCATTTCCGTGGTGTTACCCGTCCATATTTTCTGGTTGTATTTCCTCATAAAGACGTCAGTCAGACCCACTCCGAATTTCTGCAGCAGCCACTCGTCAAAATTTGTGGGTTTACGGGTGATGGGGTTTTTGGTAATCTCCTCTAATCCTATCAGGCTTTTCTGCTGATCAATTTTATCCATGACGTGGATGTTGTTCTGAACTGGATAAGGAATGAATCTCCTCTTGTCATCTGATCCTTTCATGAAGGCAAATGACGCCCTGCGCCGGTAGTTCCACTCGGTACCGCCATGTTCAGAACTCGATCAAAGTAGGTGTAATGGGAGAAGTCGACGTGAGCTCCGATGTCGCAGTCCCAGAGAAAGCCTTTATCATCCCTGACAGCCGAAGCTAGGCCTCCTGGCTTGCCTTGCATTTCCAGGATAGTAATCACGCAGTTATTTTGTCCCTGCCTGAGATCGTATAGTCTCATCGCAGCTCCCAGAGCGGTAGGTCCGGAGCCGATGATGACGATTCGTTGTTCCCTCGGTTCCTCGATTGTTTTATCGGTTACAGATGCCAAATGGGTGACTTTGTTAGTGCTTGAATCCCGCTGGCCCTCTGCAGCACCTCCAATGCCTTTTAATGGGTTGCTGAAGCTTGGGATATCCTTACGGTTCTTTCTTTCTTCGTGAAAGCGGCAGATTGGAGCTGAAAATGTGGCGGTGAATATGAAAGGAAGAGTGTTCACATTAAGACTAAAGACTTTAAAATGACACTCTACCTTAGATAATCGACTCGACCGGACTACATATTTATTTCATTTGTTTAGCTAACTTAGGACTTTGTCTTCTAGTTTTACAGTTGGTTTCTCTAATGATTGGTTCAAGTTAGGGATTGGTTCAAGTTAGTTGTTGTATGGCTTTTGTCGTTGGGGGGCGGGGTCAAGTGCTCGCAAATTAGGGTGGCCCGGCCCCACCCCCCCCCCCCCCCCCGGTTGAGACACGACATCACTGGATAATCAAACTTTTCAATTTCATTCCACATGTGACAGTCGGCCAAATATACCGAACACAGATCAGGATCTTCACCAATTTAATTATAGCAGTGGATATTTGGCAGGCACCGGTTTCCTTTTAGTTAACGTTATTCATGGAGGGGATGGAGGCTTGCTGTGATTGGCTGATATCATATTGCGTCATATTGGTGAAACGCTAGTTGGCAGAAGGAATCAAAGAAGACCTCCCGCAAACTAACATTTACTAACAGTAACAGAAAGCCGGCGCGGCTCAAATCATATTTGAGCAAACCAAAGAAAGTGAAAATAACGTTTACTAAAAGAAAGCCGGCACCGGTCAAATATCCACTGCCTTTAATTGTCGGGTTTTCCCGTTTAAACGAACGATCAACTGAAAGCGTTCTCTTGACTATCTCTTAGGGAGCCAAAGAAGAGAAAATGACTCGGTCTGCCACTGGACTGTTTGAAGAACATTTCAATCATCATTATGGCTAATTATCTATAACTTTTTTTTTAAATGTACTTTCTTGTCATTAATTTTCGAGGTCTGTACCCGTCATTTATTTTGTCATAGTCTTCTCAATATACACGGTGTATAAAAAAGGAAACGCAGATATAATGTAAATTATAAAAAAAAGCCTTATAAATACTTTCAAATAAGTTAAAAATCATATGAAACGCCCATTGGCGCACCCAGGATTTGGCTTTTGGGGGGGGGGGGGGGGGCTCACACATTTTTTTTTTTCAAATTTGTTAGAAGGTATTTTTTTTTTTAAATGTTGCCCAAATGTTTTGGCAGCAGACAAAAAATGGGTTTTTTGGGGGAGGGGGAGGGGCGGACTATTTTGGCGTCGGTGGCGCCACTTACACCCCTATTATACTACTCGAAAATAGGCCACATACATATCACCCAGGTCAAATCGTGGGACTAAAAACAAATAATATTTGTATTGTTATTAATCATTTCTGGTAATGAGACAAAGGATTCCTCAAAAGCGCCCTAGGCACTGTAGCTCGCAAGCCTGAAGAAACCTGTGGAGAGAAGACAACGAGAAGAATTTACAGTTTTAGAGGTGGGAGGAAAAGCCCAGAAGAATATTCTGGGGAAAACCCACGGAATCAGGCAGGGACTGAAAACCCAATCCACATATTGGCCCAGGCGGGATTCGAACCCGGGTCACAGCGGTGGAAGGCGAGGAAAGTACCGCTACGCCAACCTGACTCCCCGAATTGAAAACCTCTGGGGGGGGGGGGTTCAACCCCCCCCCCCCATCTTTGAGGGCTTATTTTATATTTTAATTCAGTAGCAATGAATGCACACAAGGTTCCAGCAAAAAAAAGGCATTGGCCTCTGAGATGGCTGCTATACGCATGTTGTAAAGTCATATTTAGAAAATCGCCCAAAGCGTCGAATGATATCGAACCTCCCCCTCCCTCTGGACTAAACGCAGGATAGTACATGTATAGGACTCTGTGTAAGTGGCCCACGTGACCCGGCCTACACCCGGGTATCGGGAAGTCCGCGTCGCCATTGCAGTAGGCAAAGAACGTATAGCGTCGCGCAAACTAGGTAAGAGGCAAGCCTTCAATGTTGTGATGGACGGCAAAACTCTGAGAAAAACGCGAAGCCAACACCTATTGTGATTGGCAGACATTGGTTGGTGCACTGTATAATTATAGCGTTGAATGGCTGCTGTCATTTTTGTTACGTGCGTAGGAGACAAAAAACGTCTTTTTATTCAAATTAGGTTTTGCCCTTCACCGACGTTTTAAACACTGTATACTCAGTGTGTTACCTTCCGAGTGAAAGATGGGGAAAAAATCACTCTGGTGGGACTCGAACCCACGACTTCCTGCTTTCTAGTGCAGATGTCTTACCACTCGACCACCGAGCTATTCACGGGATCGGTTGGCTGGTTCGAATCTGATGTACATATAGCAGCGAGTACTGCATAAACTATTATAAGATGGAATTTTGCGTCGGGGTGATATAAATCAAATTAGGTTTTGCCCTTCACCGACGTTTTAAACACTGTATACTCAGTTTGTTTTTTCCCCCATCTTTCACTCGGGAGGTAACACACTGAGTATACAGTGTTTAAAACGTCGGTGAAGGGCAAAACCTAATTTGATTTATATCACCCCGACGCAAAATTCCATCTTATAATAGTCTTTTTATTCATTCATTGTTTAGTATTTGGCCGGGATAAACAAAGAAAGTCCTCATTTCCAGCAGGTTCCTTTTGGTAGAGGAAGGAAAGAATCGTTCCAGAAGAGGAATGAATACTCCTGACAAAATACATGGGGGAAAAGCGACTGTGTCAGATGGGACTGATGAGATGCCCAATCAATCTGTTGGTCCCGCGCCGGGCTGTAGTTGAAATAGATGGAAAGCGAGGAGGAAAATACACCCACGCCCACATCATCAGCTCAGGTAATAGACGTTTCCACCTCACTACATATCATGTTGAGTTTTGACCAGAATATTGCTGCTCTGCCGGGAAAGTTTTTCAACTTGTGGGTCGGCGAATAAAGCTACGGCGTAGCCTACGGAAACTCAGTTCCAAACGTTCGAAACCCTTGTAACAATTAACCAATAAGATTGATACACAAAGAAGAAATATATGTTATACTGTCTTGAAATGAGTCTAGTTAAGAACGTAGTCTGGTTCCCAGACCAAAAGATTCTGACTATTCCTGATGAATCTTAGGTCCGGTAGCCTCCGGTAATACATTGTATTACAATTTACGTCACGTGACTAAAACGGGAGGAATTCCTCCTTTTTCCGAAAATTTTCGAAGTTTGCCGAAGTCGTTTCGTCGACAATCGGATAGCGCCCGAGTATTTCCGAGTATATAATATAGGTTTAACTAACTGCTAATTGCTTATTAATTTTATTTTAAATGAGTTGATAATCAATATTCATTGTTTTCATTTAGAAAACTTGAAATTCAACGACGATTGTGTGCATCAAATATACTCGGATTGTATGGGCGAACTTTTTGCTGCGTCATGTACAATTTTGAATTTGACGACCGTTACCGAGATTTTCCAAAACACGGTCTTCATTCGGCTCCGCCAGCTAACAGTGCTATTATTAACTTCAAAGAATGTAGGCTACCCTATAAATAAATCGATTAACTTATTTAATATGTTTCCATTCATATCATATAATAACAGCAACCTACCCTAGCCTCTTGAGGGCGCTAGTTCAATGAACCATGAACGTAACTTAACCATTATGAACTTAGCTGAAATAGACCTTTATCATGCTGCCAACACTTCAGTCATGTTCCCTGTATCCAATAACAGTACTGAATGATAATGTTTTTTGTGCAAAAGAAACCAGACTATTGTTATGTTTCTTCCAGCCTCGACAAATCAAGATGGCCGCAACATGATAATGGTTTATTCGAACACTCGCCATGTTCTCTTAAAACAATTGCACCCAAAGATCAAAAATCATTTCATATAAGGTTCTTTATTCAAACACTAACAATTTTTAGTGAGTGAAATGCTCTACAACAAATTCGATAAATAATTGTCATCACGTGTGTTTTGTTTTACGGAAAAAAAATCGAAAGTGTTCATGTATTTCTCTATTGGGCTTTTGTAACCCTCATAAAAAGGCTTTCCTTTCAGTTTGCTTTTGTGCACAAACAGATCTGCTCTGAAAGCAGACTGGTTCTGGTCTTACACTAACGCAGGCGCGGATCTAGGGGTTGGGGGTTGGTCCCATAGCTCTGTCAAAACTTTTTTTTTTCATAGAAATTCAAGAAAAATAATGCGAACCCCCCCCCCCCCCTGCTCTGACAACCTAAAATATTATACTGGTAATAATGTCCACCTGTGTACAAAATACGGTCAGAGCTAGCTTGGTTAGGGGATATGTGTACAGTATTCTGTAATAATCGTCGGATTTGAACAGCGCCCCCATTGAAAGTATGGTGCGAGCCCCCTCCCCCCCCCCCCCCCAACCTATTGATTTTCGGAGGCCAAGTGTCCGGAGAAAAAAAACCTGTCTACATTTGAAATTGTTTTGCTGATGAAACACCCCCCCCCCCCCTCCCCTGCAAAACACAAAACTTCGTGAAAGAGAGAGTGGCGGTAATAGAGTGCCTCATTAGGTGCGTCTCTGGATAGAGCGATGGGTAGGAGTGACTCGTTGTATTCAAGCACTTTGGTGTATTAGGGTTAATGGCAAATATTGAGCCGGTTTGTGGAGCAAAGTGCACTAGAAAATAATACCAATATACAGCATAACTTCGAATTGAAAATCAAGATTTTGAGCTTTCCACTTGTTTAAAGCTCTGACAGGAGCTCCTACATGTCACTTTGTGGTCGGTCGGTCTGTCTGTTTGCCTGTTTGTTCCCGATAATTGACGAAAAGTATGATATGATGTTGCAAATGTACCATCGGCGTCGCGTTTTTTCGGCGTTGCATTTTTTTTCTGCTCTGACAGGGATCATTTTGATCGATTTCATGCAAGACTGTCGCGCAAGACTTCTTGCAACACGGCCAGGGCTTATTGTTCACTCGCAATTGTTGGTCTATGCCAAACAATTCCTACCCGGCAACGCTCGATAGTGGGCCTTATCATATAATGACGACACTTTTTGTTCACATGTGCGCTTTTTATGGGAGCCGGAGCCGAGTGGGGCCGAGAGCCAACAATTAAGCTCCCACAAGAAAGCTCACATGATAAAAAAGCATGACATAACATTATTGTCTCATGTCTACTCGGGTTAATGGGGATCGGGTTGGCCTAGCGGTACTTCCCTCGCCTTCCACCGCTGTGACCTAGGTTCCAATCCCATCTTGGCCAATATGTGGAATAGTTTTCTGCCCCAGCATGATTCCGTGGATGTTCTCTATAATTCTTTTGTTTTTCCTCCCACCACCAAAACTGTAATTTCCTTCCACATCTTCTACCAAGGAACCCACTGAAAATAAGTCGAAAGACTTTCGCGGGCCATCCCGGCCAATTGCCGGATAATCATAAACAAACAAACAAACAAACAACGACACACACTGACTGAAAATGGTTCTAGTCTTTCTGTACTCTGGCCATCTCAGCCTAAAGGATAGCCAATCGTAACGGCAGCCTGGTTCACCGCGGTGGTGGGATGAGCTACCTAAGGCTTGCTCTTTAGAACTAACCAGAGAGTAGTTTTGTTATCGTGCTCATTCAGGCATTCAATCACTGGCAGCCTACCCGCCAAGGATGAACATTTCAATAGCGATGAACGGACAAGGAAAAAGAATCTATTGATAAGCAAATGTACCAGTCGTATGCTGCCTTTCTAGATTTGTAAGGTAGAACCGACCACAAGCTCCAACGTATGTAGTGGGCGAGTGTTTCGATTCGGTTCTGTGATGTATAAAGATCTGGTGTCGGATTAATCAGTGTTTCGCATTTCAGATTCTTGTTTACATTTATCTGTCACCACAGAGGAAACTTTAAGATTGATTAGTAGATATTATTTAGGAAATACTCGGCATGGCAGGCAGGTTTAATCGTGTGTTCGTCTCCCTAACGTCAGTGATGGCAGTTTTGTTGTTCGTGTCGATCGTGATTTGGAATATGGACGGCAGGATGCTCCCTGGAAGAGGAGGTAGGTTTCCACTTATTGATTTACTCCATGATGTATTTTTGTTTCCTGTTGAGTAAACTGTGGAGCAGTAAGGAGTAAAAACAAGACTCTAAAAGTAAAAACAAGACTCTAAAACTCGCCTGCTGGAACATCAGGACCATGCAGGATGCAAAAAGACAGCAACCGTCCGCAGCGTCGTTTGTTCTGCATTAACAATTGGGGATGGTCTTTGAAGGAGAAACAACAACAATTTGAAATATAGTCCAGGTAAAAATGAATTGCGTGGTCCGTATGTTTTCGTGTATAGAACCTGGGTGTAGGGGTGGATCTAGCTTTCAAGAAACGAGGGGTGTGTTTGATATAAAGGGAGGGGTGAGTCAAGAGCGTGCCGAATGCCCTGCCAGGGGTCTGGGTCATGCTGTACGATGCTTTCTCCTGCACCATAAGGCAATTCTAGCCCCATAAATGTGGCCAATTTACTGGATTACATCCGTAAATAAGGGCTACACTTGTGCCGTAAATGTAGAACTTTGTCAATTTTTCATTTTTACATTTAGATTTTGTTTGTAGTTAATTTACGCTTTAGAAGCACACTCACCCTCTTAATGGCGATATAAAAGAAGTCTGGCCTTTCTCAGACGTCTATTTTTTGTGTAATTTTTCGTGTAATCTCAACGACAAATTCATAGAAGAAAAAATCAATGAAAATGAGCAGCGACGACGTGAATTCGAACCAGGGATCTTTGCATCCAAATCTCATCACGCGCTACTGTGTGGTACTAAATAACATCAATGCTCTTGACATCATTATTCTGTTTCATGAATAAGCATACTGATCCGACCGAAACTATTGAATTATTCATGACTTTGGAGCATCCCGCCTACGGAAAAGAAATTCGCTGGCGGCGCACGGAGCCAACGATCTCCTGTACTCGGGTGTCCGGGTTACCACATGCGCCTTGACTCAAGTCTACCTGACTAACGGCAGAAACGATCCAGCACGCGCGTGATCTTTTCGATGTTGGTATTTAGACGTGTGCAAACGTGTACAAACGAACCTGGAAATTACACGAAAAGTAGTCTGGTTCCCAGACCTGACAATTATTCCCGACGCTCACGTCTTAAATTGTAGGTCAGGCAGCCTCCGTGGCTAAAAATAAACATGGCGACATTAATGGCCCTTTTTCAAAGCGCGGCTTCGTTTCCGATTTCGCTTTATCACTTGTAGCTTTTAATGTTCTGATCAAATCTTTAAATAAATCACTTGCTTCGTAATATCATACAGTTATGATAATACAGTTTGATGTTTTTGTAAGATAACATTGAGTAATGTTGATCTGGAATCTTCAAAATTACGGAACCAAATAGCACTGTTAGCAGGCGGAGCCGAATGAAGACCGAGTTTTGGAAAATCTCGGTAACGGTCGTCAAATTCAAAATTGTACATGACGCAGCAAAAAGTTCGCCCGTACGATCCGAGTATATTTAATGCACAAAATCGTCGTTGAATTTCAAGTTTTCTAAATGAAAACAATGAATATTAATTATCAACTCATCGTTAATTTGTTGCGCGTCCACGAGGGACAACAAAAATGGCGGGGATTTATCGCACAGTGAATGGGCGCGTGTGGACGCGCTGCCGATCTAGTCTTTTAAATCTATATTCATAAATACCTCAGACAGTTTAGCTATTCCTATTGGTCGAGAGCCCGTCACGTGGCCGGTCTTAAACGGATGATAAAGACATGGCTAGCTGGTCTTAAACACTTTTCCAGTGTCACAATAAAATGTGGACTCCTAAAAATCCAGTGCCTCTTACCGTTTCATTGGTTGAACGTTCACAATCCCCACGTAGGCATGCGCAACACTACAAGCGAGACAGAATTTTATAGTTCTAAATTCAAAACGCAACGCCCCAGGTGCGTTCTGCGTGACATCGCGCAGAACATGCTACGCGCGCGTCAATCTCCATAAAAGGGTTGTTTACATCTTACTCGCCAGCTGAACACTCCATTATTTTGCTAGAGGGATGTTTCAAAAAGCATGAAGTGAACTTGTTGAACAAAATCGGGATTTTTTGAACGAATTATTTGATATTTTTTTACGGATAAGGTATTTATGAATGGGAATAAATATGTGCTCGGTCGGTATTTATCACTCTGTTTAATACCGCTTAGAGTCTGGGTGCTGATAATTACCCTCGCCTCCGGCTCGGGTAATTATCAGCACCCAGACTCTAAGCGGTATTAAACGAGTGATAAAAACCTCCGGAGCACACATTTATTCCCTTATCTATGCCTTTTACCTACGCGCGCGCGCGTATACTCACTCCACATGTGTGAAAGTATATAATTTATGAATTGCAAGGTTTTGTCGAGCACCGCCGTTGCCTAGTGGTTAGGCATGCTGGCTAATGATCGGAGGTCTCGAGTTCGATTCCCTGCTCTGCCTGTTCAGAATTTGCTCTTTTTTTCAACAATTTAAAGTTGTATCTTAAAAACGTTATTTTTCAGTCGGATACTACTTGTATAGCAGCAAATTTCCTTTTTCTTTTCTGATCCGAGGCTCTGGAGGATTTTTTTAGAAAGGGAAATAAAGTCCGAAATCCGTACCAAGTTGAAAAATAGTAGCCTCCACTCAAGCCTGGTTATAAAAACCAAGCCCCATAGGAAAGCGCACAAAGTACCCCAGATAGTTGAGTAAAAAAAAATATCGCTGCCTGACCTAAGATTCATCAGGAATAGTCAGAATCTTTTGGTCTGGGAACCAGACTAGTTAAGAACGATAAAATCGCCTACAGACCCGCATGCGCACACCGCACAACCATACAACCACACGTGAGCTCAGACAAAGCCGTGGGCGAGGTGGAATCTCAGGTGTTCCAAGATTTAAGCCTTCGATCTGCCGTTCCAACTCAAGCAGCCAGGCGATGAAGCCCAACCCGCCGTGCAGCATGTCGCCTCTCCGGCGTACACGTCGCCTTCTCCCCCGCGTGTTGGTCTTGATGATGGTTCTCACCCTGGGGCTGATTTGGAAAATGAGTTCCTCCAATATCAACGTCGAGAAACGTAAGTCATTCTTCCTTTTCTGATGGTCTGACATTCAAAATCATCCTCCCTCAATTTTCTATCAATTTAGTAAAGATTTTCCTTTCATGCTCCGATGCAGAGGACTTGTCGAAAACAAACTGAGCCTTGTTTTCCAATTTGTTTGGGGGAAAATAATTATCCACATTTTTTCCCCCAAATGTGCCTATGGTTAAATTCTTTTGTTTTCCTCTCAAAGGGACTATTGTATAGATTATTTTCCTTGTAACTTTCGTGTGTTGTTGCATCGTGGTAAACCTTTCGGAAAGAGTGTTGCAACCTAACGCCACTGTTTTCTTCAAATATCATCTCAATGAAGGTCGGTCGATTGCAAAACTGATGATAAGACATGAATCTGGTACTTAAAAATATTTCAAAAGTCCATAGACTTTGTACACAACCGCTGAAGTGGCGTCAGGTTGCAACTTTCTTTCACATCTTTCTCGTTTTACATTTGAAATGTTCATCAAAATGGGCGATCCCAGTCGTTTTATTTCAGCTTTAAAAAACTACGCAAGTTATGGACGTGTGGGTAAAAAAAAATCCACTTCCCGAACCCTACCCAGCAACTCAATGTTTGGCATTCCGTAAATATTTGTAGTTAAAGAACTTTTCCGTCTTGCCGTGCCACGCATTCTTCGTGTCCCACTGGTCAATCATGGGTGAATTTTAACCTTAATTGCTGACATCAATCGCAGCTACAAAAACATCTTTCTTGTATGACGATTTTCACGATATTGTGTAGGGAACATTTGCCTTATAAATGACTCAACATTATTAAGCCACTTCGGAATAAATGGTTCTCCATTAATGTACCCAAACAGATTGACCACTTGTCTCCTTGTGTGGTTGATTAAACTGACAAGTTGTGTTTCCTGAAGTTTGGAAGGATGTGGATATTTGGCCGGCACCAGTTTTCTTTCAGTAAACGTTGTTTTTTTTTTTCACGGAGGCGTTCTCTGACTGGCTCGTGTACATTGATGTCATATCGGCCACGCCGGCTTTTATGTAGTAAAAACTATAGTTTGCCGGAAGTCGTCTTTGGTCCTCCGGCACGGGTCCCGCACCTTTGACCTATTGATTTGTCATGGTTATTAAAGGGAAAATACAACATTTGCAAACATCAAAAAATAAAACTACCAAATCATTTTGAAATACCTTGCTGGACTGTTAGTGAATGACAGTGTAAAGCATCCTGTAAAATCATGGTACCTGGTATACTGTCCTTTTCAAGAAAAGTGGTATTTTTGTATCAATTTCCAACGCTGATCGGCCGATCAGCGTTGGAAAAAACTGGCTTTTTTTTCAAATACTGGCCCCAGTTGACCATCGCACTTGTTTGCAATCGATTACACACCTATGAACGGGTACAAGCCAGCTAGACTGGTTCCCTGACCTTACAATTCCCCAATATATGTAAACTGCTCTGTTTCTTCTTAACTGGAGTCAGGGAACCAGACTACAGGAAAATGATTGTTTTTCTTGGTTTTTATAGCATTTTCGAACCCAAAACCTCAAAAAAGTCAGTGTAACTATATTTGCTATATATTTCCAACCCCCCAATTCCATCCATTTCTGAAAATTACAGCAAAAGCAAATGATGTACATGTATATTCCCTTTAACCGGGAATAAGTAGCTTCAATAGCAAAGATCAGTGGAACAAAAGTGGAGGTTTCAAATTCAGGAAAGACAACTTTTCAGCAACTGTAGCATGCCTCGTTGCGTGGCTCTAGACACGGATGAAGTCCGGTATTTGAGACACATTCATGAAGGTATAAGAGAACATAACATCTTTTCAAAACACCAATTATACCTTTTAATAGACGCAAAGAAGAGAAGACCAGTTTGGCTCAGACTGGGACCTTGAGTGGAAAAAAAACATGCAAAACCAAATCAGGCCAACTTAACTCACTCTTTAGTCAGCAAAATTCTCCCAAATTTTCATTGGGCAAAGAAAAGGTCTGCAGTATTTCACCAACCAAGTTTGAAGACTCAATTCAATTTTTAAAGGAAACTTTTCTTCAATAATTTTGCACATGAGAGAGAAGTGAAGTATTTTCAAAATGAGGCTGAAGACTATATAGACTGGTACATGTCCAACTATGTCCGACTGCTTAAAAAACAAACTGACCTCTTCATTCATTATCATTAGTCTGGTGGCTGACTATGGAGAAATGTGTAGAAATAGAGACTAGTTGTTTCAGGTGCAAGTCTAATTTCCCAAATTTTCGGACTAAGTTTGACTGTGCACACAGTCTGCATCACGGGACTTCAATGACAAATTTGTAAACAAGTAACAATGGTCCATTTGTGTCTATTGTTTTTGGTAACTTAACAACTGTAAAAACCACAAAAAAGCCATGATCAGGTTTTAAGCCATTTAATATGATTATTGCACCTAAAAACGTTTCATCTTATTAACATATTTTTCCTTTTAGCAAAATAGAGATATTGATTAGCAGGGGGGTTTTTTTTCAGACCAATTTTTAAGACCTTTTTGAGGCACATGAATACAGTTGTGCAACCTGTGAAAGACCGCTCTAAGTCCAGCTTGCTACATCTTTGTTTTGTATACTTTACCGCAGTATTTTGTATCTAATTGTCATTTTGTGCAGGTACATGTTTATCGTAAACTCATTTGATCATTAAATCATCTGGTATAGAGTTCACCCCTGGTGGCGCACTTCCGGAACCCTTGAGTAGGAACATTAACGTGCACAAATCTAGAATTTGCAATTATTTGTGGTACATTAATTTCTTAAGAAAATCACCCCCCAAAAAACGGGCCTTTGTAAAATTATTGTAACTATCTTCTCACTTTATGGCAAGTGATAATCGCCTTATGTGAAAGAGAAGTATCATGTCAAAACTTGACCTCTCACTCGGTACGGTGTATACTCGTTCATAGATGAACATTTATGAAATAATTTTGTGCCGGTCATTAGGTGAAAACTTAAAGATAAATAGCAGACCAAGATGTCTTTTAGGATTAATTTTTTGAAAGGGAATGTACATCATTGGCTTTTATTGTAATTTTCAGAAATGAACTATTTGAGGGGTTAGTATAATAGATCAAATATTGTTACACTAACATGTTTGAAGTTTTGTGGTCGAAAATGCCGGAAAAACGAAGAAAAACAAAAATGTTCCAGCAGTCTGGTTCCCTGACTCCACTAAAGATGAAATAGATCAATATTTATAGATGCCGGAAATTTTTAAGGTAAGGGAACCTGTCTAGCCTGCCTGCACCCGTTCTTGAACATCCAATAGCAAACTAAATTTGGACTGAAAAAAAATGGTAAATGGTAAAAATGAAGAATAGTTAGGTTTTTCCAACGGTGGTAGGCCGACCACCGTTGGAAATGTATACAAAAATACTATTTTCTTGAAAATGACTTCACACCAGGTGCCATAATTTTACAGGATGCTTTATACTGTCATTTACCAACATCCTAGTAAAGTATTTCGAAAAAACTTGGTAGTTTTATTTTTCGATGTTTGCAAATGTTGTATATTCCCTTTAAATAAGCTTACAGGACTCATTAGCATTTACGCGGGCCGCGCGAGTTTTCCGGAAGCTGAGCCGCATTGCCCGGCTTTCAGGCTCTATTTTGCGGTCCAGTTGTATATCATGTAATTGGACAATAATTCACAAGCTGCGTTGACGCGATTCTAACGCGACAGGAAGATTGTCAGGAAAACAAGATTAACATTATAAGAATGACCCCCCCCCCCCCCAACTTGCTGAAATAGTTCCGGAATACTTAGCCCGATCGGCATGAATTTTTTGGACTTTTCCTAATTTTTTATCGGAGGATAATATAGCACAACAAAGGATTTCTTGTAATTAAAAAGACAAAATAATGGTTAATCATAAATTTTGGTTTGTTTATATGAAACCGTTGAATATTCATTTGGAGACAAAAAAAATATGTATTATTTTGACCCCACCAACCAATATTCACTTCAGACTTACAATTAAGGTCACATTATTAATTATTATTTGTGCTGGGAATCCAGTATGGACGCCATTGGCACGAAAAGCCGCTTTAAAGTTTCACTTGTTCTGCATAATCCACTCTCCGAATAAAACAATACTTTCAATCCAACACTAAAACAACCTTACTGATTTGTAGGCTAAATTTCAATTTTGTAAGTTCTCAGTAAAGGTATTGACTAAGTCAGTGCTTATAATAGGCCTATTCAATCTAAATGTCTTTGTTCTTAAAACAGATGTGGAACACGACATGATGATCAGGCAACTTCCGAAATCGGTGGATGGAACCATCTTGAAAGCGGAAGACTGGCCTACTTCGTCTAAAGACACCCATGCACGCAACAAGGAACCAAGGAAACACAGAATCGTCATCATTGGCTCCGGACCAACCGCTCTGGGCGCTGCTAAACGACTCTACGATCTCGGGCAAGGCAAAGACAACAGCGTGATCACCATCCTGGAAGAGCTAGGTAGACCAGGAGGCCTTGCTTCTTCTACCAGGGATGATAAAGGTTTTCTCTGGGACGTCGGAGTTCACGTCGTCTTCTCCCACTACACCTACTTCGATCGAGTTCTGAACACGGCAGTACCCGAGTGGAACTACCGGCGCAGGGCGTCATTTGCCTTCATGAAAGGATCAGATCAGAACAGGAGATTCATACCGTATCCAGTTCAGAACAACATCCACGTCATGGATAAAATAGATCAGAGGAGATGCATCAGAGGATTAGAGGAGATTACCAAAAATCCCATAAACCGTAACCCCACAAATTTTGACGAGTGGCTGGTACAAAACTTTGGAGAGGGTCTGGCTGACGTCTTCATGAGGAAATACAACCGGAAAATCTGGACGGTCGACACCAACGAAATGAACTCGGCCTGGGTTGGCGAGAGGGTTGCCGTACCAGACATTGAAGAGATCAAGACCAAGATTAAAGAGGTAGATAGTGGGAAAAAGGCGAAGGATTCCGAGTGGGGACCAAACCTTTTCTTTCGTTTCCCTAAATATAATGGTACTGGTGGCATTTGGGAGTCAGTTGCAAGACTGCTTCCAAACCACTGGTTTAGATTTCATGAGAAAGTAATTAGTATCGACGTCGACCGAAAATTTGTCGTAGTCGAGACTGGAACTGATATCAAGATGCGTTACGCCTTAGAGTACGATACTCTCATATCGACGGTCCCCTTAGACAGTTTTACATTCTCTTTGAAGAGCAAAGATAGGTCTTTGAAGGATATGAGAGAGCTGGCATCCCAACTGGTGTACACGCACACTCACATCGTAGGCGTCGGCCTCACCGGTCAACAACCTAAGTCCCTCGCTGATAAATCTTGGGTGTATTTTCCGGATTCTGATTCTCCGTTCTACCGCGTGACTATGTTCTCCAATTATTCAGATGATCATGTACCCAAAGAGGGGCTATATTGGTCGCTTATGTGCGAAATAGCCGAACCACAGAGAAGTTCCAATCCTTCGTATTGGAGTAGAGAAAACTTGATTAAAGAATCAATAGAAGCCTTAGTCTTGTACGGGTTCATCACTGCTGATATGGTAGTCTCCAAGTACTACCAACGCTTCGAGCACGGATACCCCGTCCCGTCACTTAAAAGGGATATCATACTGAATGTTATACAACCTTGGCTGAAAACAAAAGGCATCTACTCCCGTGGACGGTTCGGAGGTTGGAGATATGAGGTTGCAAATCAAGATCATTCCTTCATGCAAGGGGTCGAGGCTGTGGACAAGATCCTAAGCGACGTTCCGGAGTTGACTTACCCGGATCCGAATCTTGCCAACTCCAAGAAAAACACGGATCGCACGATCCCCTTGGATTACGAAATCGTCATCGCTCATTATAACGAAGATCTAGATTGGCTGAAGCCTTACGCTGACCACACCCTCCTGTATCATCAAGGGAAAGACCTGGGGCCGCCATTCCAGTTCTACTCTTGGGAACGGCTTGAGAATCTCGGCCGCGAGGCGCATGCGTACCTGCACCACATCACCACCTACTACGACCGGCTCGCTGACGTCACTGTCTTTGCCCAGGCAGATCACATGTCGGGTCGGTGCTATGAAACGCCGCTGGAATACATAGACTCCGCCAAAAAAGGCGTGCCATGCATGAAACTACCTGAGAGGTACAGGGATTGGGGAAGGGTGAAGTTTGTAGAGGGCTACTTAGAGGCTTACGAGAAGAAAGGTGACCCTATCCAGAGGGCCACTGCGACCTTTAGACAGGTGTATGAACATCTCTATGGGCACAAAGCACCTCGTAGAGGCATATGGTACTGCTGGAACGCCTGCTTCGGGGCTACCAAGCAGCAGATCCGGAGACACCCGCCAGAATTCTATAAGAAAGCTCTGGCTTATGTCAGTAGATGTTCTAATCAAGAGGAGGCACACTACTTAGAGAGACTGTGGTACCACTTCTTTGAAGGGGTTGATACGAGCTGAAGGATTTCTTATCGGATGCTAATCAAATGTACGAGAATAAAAAGAACTATTCCTAGTTTCCTGTCCTATACGAACACAATTCGTGAACTTGGCGCTGGAGGCTAGATGTCAGTTACCATGTGTACGATTTGATTTTTTTTAATGAAAATGCTAAGAAAATCTGTAGCCCATACGTCGTGTGGCACTGTTATACTGACTCGTAATTGAGGAAAGAGTTTTTTTATTTTAGGGCCTACTTGTTATTATTTTATATTTTTCGGTTGGGGGGGGGGGGGGGAGTCACCGAGTAAGTCCTCGATTAGATTTGCTCATCATCGTCCTGATATATAGAGGTCGATGTGTCAGGGTTAAACAAGTGTTAAAGCTAATGTACAGTAGCAGTAACCTAACTCCACATGTAATTATTTTTATTGAAAAAAATACCACGCTGCCTTTGTGGGTTGAACACATGAATTGTATTATTTACTAAATTATGTGTTATTTTGCACAATTTCTAATGATGCAATCGAGGAAGCGTATGCTAAATAAAGTTGTTTTACAGTCCTGTTTTGCTGAGACTTGACTTTAAAAAACACATTGGGTAAGCTCTGTAAATTTCAAAACTAAATCTCTGTAATTTGCGCACTAATTTCTTTGGCTCAAGATTGACATCATCATTAAAATGCAAGTTTACTGACAGAAAGTTTACTGCGTACGTTTCCTCGATTACATCACACCTACTGTAGGTATTCCTTCAATCTCAGGAAAGGACATACTCCTATCAAAAGGCCATAACAGCTGTTCTTTACACTGAACGTATCATTTGATTCGATTTTCACTATCCGAGATCGTACTTCGGTCGATCTAAATCAACATAATTTAGAAGATCGGACGGTTGAATGGACCTTTGTTTTGCTTTTGATTTAGATGTATAAACACTTACATCATTGTTTTGTTATTCTAAATTATAATGATCAGAAATACAAACATATGAATGTACCTATAAGGGCCACTCTTTTTCTTTCCTTCGGTTAGGGTCAGAAAGTGGGTTATTAAAATTATCATATTTGTGACCAAATCCCTGAAATATGAGTCCTCATGACAATTTTGTTTTCGCTTATCAGTGTTTTACAAGCCTTCATTTTGATATATCTCTCCCTTAAAAATATTCAGATATTTTGTGGATTAAAAAGTTGAGGCATTTCTTTTGACTCCATACGGTTAGATTCTTTTAAAAGTTAATTAATCAAAAGTAGCTTTGGCGACTTGGACTCATTTTGTTGGGTTGGGTCACATTTGATGTTGCCTTTTGGAGTTCAATTCAAAGAAAAAAGGGATGCTGTAACATGAGTGAAGAATGCTGCAGGGAGATAAAGTCTCACACTGAAGACGTGTCGATATTTTTTCGTCATTCGTACTAATTAGTGATCAGCTGAGGCCTATACCAAAATATAGTCTGCCCAGTAACATTGTCTTGTAGATTATGAAATATAATTGTGAGTTTTTTACATTACGTGGGGTACACTTTGTTTGAAAATGATGCATTACTTTCCAACAAGCCTTGAAAAATAACGCGAAATGTGATGATTCTCATACAGCTATAGTGTAATAGTTAGTAATGATTGCATCAAAATTTCAAAAATGGTTGATGAAGAAACGGCTCCTTATGTTGTGTATTTTGATACGAGGTGAAACAATATTGTTATTTGTCGTTTATTATGAAAAAAACATCGTTGGATAAATGAATCTTTCTGGGAAAATCACCTTTAGCCGCATATAATTTATGTATTATATATTTTTTGACTTTTGGTGAATGCGCGGCCAGAAATCCGGCTGAATCCGCCGCGGCTACCATGAGCCAGGTTGAGATGAGGGCTTCAACTCAAACATGTCTGCAAGCCACGTAGCTTGCTGGGAAAAAATCTGCGAAGAAATGTGCGACATCGCAGAAATCTGCGATAAAAATGTGCGACATCCCATAAATCGGCGCAGATTTCTGCGATAAAATGTGCAATATCGCAGAAATCTGCGCAGAAATGTGCGATAAGTGCAGTATCGCAGAAATCGGCGCAGAAATGTGCGAAAAAATGTGCGACATCGCAAAAAATGTGCGCAGAAATCTCGATGTGTGCTGTCCCTTCATAAGAAACCTAATTATCTGAAGAAAAAAAAAATCCTGGCCGGAACAGCTATAAAAATTGACAAAGACAAACCCACTCTACAATTCACGTTTAAATAATTTTATATTTTATCATTAATGCTCCTGCACTAAACGAGAGCTTCAAATTGTATGAACAAAAAAATAACGCCGCCATCTTTTGTTCTTGCCGTTGAAGCGTGAATATCCGACTCCATGAAATAATGGACTCATTGGTAGTATTGCGCGTGCCCAAGTACGATATTATTCTATTTTTAAGATCATAATATGGAGAGTGACCTGTCACGCGCGAGGGATTAACCAATTATAGGGGAAAGGAGTCCGATTTTCATAAGACACCGTTCCTCATCTACTCCCGAATAAGTGGGGAGTGAAAAGCCTGTTCGCAAACACCGTTCGCGTGTTGGTTCTCCTCATTCGATATTCGAAACCCCGTTCTCGATCTCGTGTTCACTCAATACCAGCGTTACCACTCACAAAATCTGAAAAAAACCCAGATTTTGCGCGGAAAAAACACTAGAAAAACACTAGATAGTAAAACATGATTAATTTGTACACGCACCATTAGTGCATGCTCAGTGCAATGAACCATGAACTAAGACAATGCCATAGAGCTATATTACTAAATTTAATATAGGTCTATGGACAATGCCCGCATCTGACTCTCTAGAGATCAATGTCTGTCATCACGCAACGCGTCACGCACGGCCGGTGTAGCATGAATTTAGGTTTTATGAAATACGGACTCATTGGTGGTATTGCGCATGCTCATGCATAGATAATTAGGAGAGGGGCTGGTCACATGAGAGGGTTTAACCAATAAAAGGGAAAAAGAGTCCGATTTTCATACGAGTCCGATTTTCATATGACACCGGCCGGCCACTGTGACTAGACTGTGACCCTGTCTGAAAGTGGCTTAATTGTTGTTCAAATATTGGGCTAATTTGAAATGGATGTAACTTTTTCTCTCAGTTATCTTCTTGTGAATGGTATAAAAAAATTATGTTTCATATACATTTGTTTATGAAATTCAGATTTTTCAAAAAACACCAGATTTGGCGATTTTAAGAAAAACGGACGCTAGAACCCCAACTCGGACCAAAAACACCCAGATCTAGTGTAAAAACGCTAACAGTGGCAACGCCGCTCGCGTATTTTTTTCCAAGGAGGGTTAGGGGCAATGTCATGAATAATTCAGTTTTTCCTTTTTGAATCATTGCAAGACTTAGATTCTCGTTCTATTTTCCCCTTAATTTAAAATTATCTCAGTGATAAATTTGGAGAAGAAAAATAGCTGATGAAAATGAGCAGCGACGACGTGGATTCGAACCAGGGATATTTGTATCCATAGCTCATCTCGCTATCCACTAGGCTACTGTGTGGCCGCTCGACGACAATCGTTCTTTTTTAAATGCTTTAATGTATAGTAACTAGTTGAGTAACTAACAACAATGCTGTTGATGTCATTGTCCGTTCTCATGGATAAACATGAATTATTCATGACATTGCCCCTAACCCTCCTAGGAATAAAAATTACGCACGCCTCTCAATACGAGAACGGGTTTTCGAATACGCCCTCAGCGTCGGGCGTTCGTCATCGATGCATCACGCGGACAGGTGTAGCGTGAATATCCGACTCCATGAAATGTGGACTCATTGGTAGTACTGCGCACGCGTGAGTACGATACTAAGCTATTTTTAGGATCTTTCGTGTTACGTACGTGTGAGGGATCAACCAATAATAGGGAAATAGGGGTCCGATTTTCATAGGAGTCGGATTTTCATGTGACACCGACCTCAGAGGTCAAAGTCCAAATTTGTTTTGTGTGTGTCATGTCATGCATGTGTGTGTGTTGCCGGTTTGTCTAATGTATGAATGTCAGTGAATGTGCGGGCCAGAATCGAATCGGCTTTGAATTGATGCTGGCAACATGGCGACCCGATTTCTCAGCTGGCTTTTCTTTGTATTGATAGCGTTGGTCGTTCTCACGGCTGGAATCGCTTGGAGTATGGACTTCCAACTCTCCAGACTCGTTAGTTCAGGTAAATTCTTTCACTGTTAGTGTATTCCCATTCCTTGACTTCGCCGGTTGTCGTACAGTCATTTTCCTAGTTCCGGATAGCAAACGTATTCAGGCTGCTTTCGGCTCAACTAGTGCTACTCCACGAATTCAAGTGACATTGGTTTAAAAGTTTACCTTGAGTGATGGAGATACTACAAAATAATTTTCAAAATTTAAGCTCTTTTTATTGTGACTTTACGACGTCAAAAGTACCGATGCCGCTTTTCCTAGTAGTTCCGGATCGGTTCAATCAGTTCCGAATCAATCAAAAACTGATTCGCGCGAATTTTCAAATATTAGTGACGCTACAACTTATTTTGATTGAACAAACATTCGATGGAAGAGTTTATACGATTGTAGTGAATGAAAAAAATATTCGAAACCACACGTTAGGCTAGCTGGAGTTACCCAGCCCTGAGTTTTATCATTGGGTTGTCTATTAGGGCTGGAGCGCATTTTTCTCAAAACTTGTAGTATTTGCAAAAAAAATTTGGAAAATGTTCAATTTTGTCCCCGTTACACACTAATTGCAACTGCAACTCATCCCAAACTTGCCTGGAATAACCATTACACAGGTCCTTGAAGTAAAAAACGATCCACGATGAAGATTCAGCCTACAATTGCAGTGAAAACAGGAGGAATAACCGCTAACTTGACAACCTTGCTGGATTGGCCAGGACCGCTATTGGTTTGTGCACAAAAAAAATTGTGTACAATGAATGGCGGTCGATTAACAGGCACAGAGAGCGATCGCTGTCAACTACTCGTTTTTGCCGGCTGCGCTGGCTGTTGGCGCATGACGTCACGCGGAAGCGTAACACCCGATGACTGTTTCATGCACTAGTATAAGGTTTACCACTCGCATCACAGCTTTGGTACTGGAACCGCAACCAATAGTGCATAAAACAGTCATCGGGTGTTACGCTTCCGCGTGACGTCATGCGCCACTATTGACGTCATGCGTGACTATTTCCACAGCTTTATACACGGTATAAAAGTCTAAAAATACGATTTCTTTCGTCAGAGATCGTTAAAATTTATCAATTTTTGTCTTTAAAAAAAAAAAAAAAAAAAAAAAGGAGGCGGCCTCTAAAAAGGAAGCGGGCGGGGACGCTAAACATGTTTGTTTTTTTACTTCGCCTAACGAGGAGAAAATTTATCGTCGATTCGCAGCTGCCGTGATTTTCTTTAAACCGTCCAAACATGTCGAAGTGCGAGTCAGAAATCTGGCCAAAATTCCTTTTCTAAGGATTTTATCAAAAACGATCTTTGGGTATCAAGAAGCTTACATATTCCTTTTCAAAATGCACTCCGTCAGAATTTGTTTTATTGGAGACTAATCCAAAAGAGGTAGGTTTTTATTTGTAGCGATCAGGAACTAGGAAAAATCCAGAACTAGGAAAACGACTGTACTTTTAGTCGTAATATTCCTCTGTTCCACTGTTTTGTCTTTGCTACATGTAGGCAAACCTGTTGTAATATTCCGCCAATCGACATGTTTGGCTACTCTAACTGTTATTGTGTACTCTCATGATCCTTGACCCGCGTACAAAACTCTGTTACACTCACACGCGGTGTATACATTTTCTCACTGTACATGATTTGTGATACGTGCATTGCTGTAGTTGTGTAGTGTGTATTGCAGTGTTGAATAAATAGTGCTCTCCAGTGCCAAGCCAAGAAATCGAGAATAAACCAGGTTATCACAGTTCGTTACAGTTTACACCTGTATATATGTCCCTATTTCACTTCATTAAAAACCGACAAAGCAAAATCAATTTCTTTACGAATTACCACATAAGGCATTTGTGTATAGGATATATATTTTGACCAACATCATAAAATAAAAAATAGGCCCGCCAATTTGATGACATACGACTGTTACTGCTTTCCTCAGAACTTGACTACTACCTAGACATACCTGGCCACATTCTAATGGAGCTGCTAAGTAGACAATAGTGCTTAATGCAGCGTGTCCCAATAAACATTGAGCATGAAGAAATAACCAAATTTATGTAGATTTTCAATGTTCATAGCATTGAAAAGTAAACAGTTTTTCAAGTAATACAACTAACTACTCCAAATCCCATGGAAATCTGTGGATGCAGTGGAGGACAATGCCAGAGGGACCCGCCATTCCTGTCCACGAATGGCGCATTACCGAATGGCATTATCCGACTTAAAGGGAATATACATCATTTGCTTTTGCTGTAATTTTCAGAAATGGATGGAATTGGGGGGTTGGAAATATATAGCAAATATAGTTACACTGACCTTTTTGAGGTTTTGGGTTCGAAAATGCTATAAAAACCAAGAAAAACAATCATTTTCCTGTAGTCTGGTTCCCTGACTCCATATAGAAGAAACAGAGCAGTTTACATACATTGGGGAATTGTAAGGTCAGGGAACCATTCTAGCAGGCTCGTACCCGTTCATAGGTTTGTAATTGATTGCAAACAAGTGCGATGGTCAATTGGGGCCAGTATTTGAAAAAAAGCCAGTTTTTTCCAACGCTCATCGGCCAATCAGCGTTGGAAATTGATACAAAAATACCACTTTTCTTGAAAAGGACAGTATACCAGGTACCATGATTTTACAGGATGCTTTACACTGTCATTCACTAACGGTCCAGCAAGGTATTTCAAAATGATTTGGTAGTCTTATTTTTTTATGTTTGCAAATGTTGTATTTTCCCTTTAAACTCCAACCATGACATCCTCCTATAGTTTTCTAGCGCTCCATTATTTTGTGCGAATGGAGCTACTTTGTTTCACAGAAAGAAACAATCCTTTTCTTCCTACGTAACTTTAAAATGCATTCCTTGGTGTAAATGGAATTGTACTGAGCAATTAATTGTACCACAAATGGCATGCTTGCATATGTCTTTACGTATACAATACAATGAAGTTCTTGGCGTGCTTGGTATAAAATGCTTAACCCCATCATTCTCAAGATGTTGAGGAATATCACTATGATGATGCTGTGATATGCCTACATAAAAAAAAATACAATATAGTTCGGGTGGATAGTATACAAATATTGAATGCTTCGAGTGGTGTAGTAAAACTAGCCTCCCGAGGTGATGCATGGACATTCTATTTTTCCGAGGCGAAGCCGAGGGAAAATAGAATGCTCCATGGATCACCGAGGGAGGCTAGTTTTACTTCACCACGAGATAAAGCATTCCATATTTGTGTTATAACACTTCACCCACAGATTCTGCTTGGTTGTAATATTTTAAATTATTTAAATCTGAACATTGGAATAAACTTCAATTTCAATACAAAATTGGTGGAAAATGTATTTCTCTCTTCCAAACTACCCCTTCGCGAAATGTTTGAACCCAACTCTGTGGCGCGCTCTCTTTGGAACAAAACGCGCTGCGCGCAACGCGCACACCAGCATGCATTTTGCACACATATACCACGCCGTGGAAATAGTACTTTGGCTGCTAATGGTATAGTACTTTGGTTGCTACGGGTAGGCCTATCCGCTCCGGTCACCAGTACCCCCTCACCGGCAAAGGAAGTACAGTTGGAGGTGACCGACCGACGCCATCTTGCCTGACTGCAATTCATTTGCCGCAAAGCGCCACCACTGCGTGTAAATAGAACAAATCCCCTGGTGTACGTGCGTCACACACAAGGAACGGTGCGCGTCAACCAGCGAAATGTCCCGCCCATGGGACGTTGTTGTTAGGTAAAAGGGCGCCCTCTTTTGGTAGCGCACGGAGCTCATAGTACTTTTGGCCGTGCACAAAAAGATAGCAAAAATAGAAAGTATCATGTGACTCGCTCTCGGCCAATCAAGACACAGAATCTGTGGGTGAGGTGTTAAAATCGATATTAGCTCCCCAGATGCGAATATACAATGTATGAAATACATTGGCATATAAATGGAAAATAAAATATGATTCTGGATAGGATTCAAACCTATCTGTACACTAACCAACGAAAATGTATATGAGAATTGATAATTAAATGAATTTTTTGTCATCCAGTATTCCGAGCCATAGGGAATTTCCCTGAACTAGAGAATTATTGCAGCTGTGGTTTATTTTTGTGCGTCGATGCACGTAGGCATTAATTAGTACTGTCCATACTCAGTAACAAATATTGTTGCCAAAAAAAAAAATTAACGAGAAAAACATTTTTGTTCGGGTTTGATCATCTGTAACCCTGAAGAAGGCTTACATGTACATCCGCACTGCGAGTCGACTGGTTCCCGGTCCTTGCATCACTGAGTTAGATTGGGAGCGGGAACCAGTCTAACCCGCGAGGACTGATTGGTAAAGATATTTGTTGAACATTAGCCGCCTTTTTGGTTCTCGTCTCATTCAAAAGTGATTAGCTTTGGTATTGCTAGTAAAACAGCAATTTATAAATGAAAATGAAATTTTGGTGGGAGGTTTTTCGGGGTAAAACTGGAAAATGGCACGGACACAGCACCTGTTAGACATTTAGACAGGTGTGCATGCAGAGCGCTACAAAGTGCTTTCCATTTCGTTTTGGTCAATCAACACTGCAGGTCATTCTAGTGCCACGTCTCACCCTGTCGACAGTGCCAAGCATTTCCACCATTCGGAAAGTGGGTTTTATTCGTTACCGATTTAGACAGATTTTTTGCAAGTTTCTTTCGCTTTAGCCTTAAAAAAAACATAAGGAAGGATTGCCAGGCCGAAATCGTCTTAAATATTCGCAATATTTTTAAAGTTGCACTGCCTGCATTTGCTCTGCCACAAATTCAAGTTTGTCTCCGAACGATTTTTTTTATTTGTAACCCTCCGAAAATAATTATGCTTTAATTCGGGGTGTTTTTGCGTTCATTAAAGGGAATATAGGCCTACAACATTTGCAAACATCAACAAATAAAACTACCAAGTTTTTACGAAATACCTTACTAGGATGTTGGTTAATGACAGTCTATAGCATCCTGTAAAATTATGGCACCTGGTGTGAAGTCATTTTCAAGAAAATGGTATTTTTGTATAAATTTCCAACGGTGGTCGGCCGACCACAGTTGGAAAAACCTAACTATTTTTCAACTACTGCTTCAAATTTACCATTTTTTTTCAGTCAAAATTTTGTTTGCTATTGGTTACATGTTCATGAACGGGTGAAAGCCAGCTAGACTGGTTACGGTACCTTACCTTACAATTTTCCGGCTTCTATAAATTGATCCATTTCATCTTTAGTGGAGTCAGGGAACCAGACTACTTGAACGTTTTCTTTTTTCTTGGCTTTTCCAGCATTTTCGAACACAAAACTTCAAAAATGTCAGTGTAACAATATTTGATCTATTATACAAACCCCTCAAATACATGTAGTTCATTTTTGAAAATTGCAGCAAAAGCCAATGATGTACATTCCCTTTAAACACAAAGACTCAAGGCACCTGAGCTGAATTATTGTCGGGCCGCAAAAAAAGTGGAATTTGTACAGTACAAATTCCATAGTTGCACGTAGGTAGATTTGTGTATGCATTCAAAAGTGAGTAATCTTTGTACTTCCTGGAGAATAGCATTTTGGGGTTTGTTTGATTGTTTCGTTTGTATGCTTGTTTTTGTGAATTGTTTGCTGTTTTATTAGGTGTTGGGCCTTGAGCCCAACACCTATTGTTATTGTAATGTAACAGTGTAAGAATTCAATATTCTTTTTTTTATTCAATCAAGACAGATTCTTCTCCGGAACTGTTTGTCGAAATGAAAACATATGAACTTCAATTGTCATTACACGAATGCCCAACCCACTGCAGATGTATTTTTTTGTAATTACGTCATCATGATGTCATCATGGGTCACGTGACGTCACTTCAAAATATGATAAATTTAATCTTTGGAATTCAATATAAAATCAACCGCGAGAAACCGGAACTTGAGTTTTGCGGATATCGACATGATAATACATGCTCTTCCTTTTATCCTGTGCGGAAGTGCCTTATAATTTGAAAGTGGAAAAAGATATGAACTTGCTTTCAACGGTGTTGGTGTCTGCCTGGATTGACCTTTCAAAAAAAAGAATGGGTGACGTCATGAAGAGTTGGAGCGCCCTCTAGCGGCAGGTTAAAAAACGCGAAAAAGGCATTTTCACTTGATGTGATGTCTGTGGCGAAGTTTGCGGTAATCGCTTTAAAATTAATGTACATGATGACCAATGCAGACAACACCTGTGCACGAAAAAAAATTGATTATGTCATCAGACCGGAAGTTACAATAAAAAGACCTTTAAACCTTCAAAAATTGCTAAAAAATCAACCGTGATAGATATAATCAATATTTGGCTAACTATAGCACAGTTAAAATAGCTCTTGAACTTTCTGGTAATGACGTCACAATGACGTCATCAAGTATCATATTACAAGCAATCAAAGATTTCTAGATTTAATCTTTGAAAATCAATATAAAATCAACTGCTACAGATTTGATTTTGTTTTTTATAGCAATCGATACAATATTGCAGGGTCTTCATTTTTGGTATTAAGCATGTTAAGTGCAAAATCACTTGACTCTTCCTTCCGGTCGAAACCGGAAGTGCCTTATTATTTGAAATTGGCAGAAGATGCGAACTTGCTTTCAATGATGTGAGTGTCTGCCTACGCAGTATTATATAACTGACATACAGACATGACAGATCCTAGACATTTGATTGGTGGAACTCACATCACGTGACATTCGTTATTGCTCCCATTCACGCCGCGGCTCAAAAAGTACTATCCGCCCATGGGGAATGGGAAATACTATTCAACAGTTAGGATCATGACGCGGTATTTGTGTGCAAATGCATGCTGGTGTGCGCGTTCAGCGTTGCGCGTAGCACGTATTGTTCCAAAGAGCCAGCGCTACAGCGTTGGGTTCAATCATTTTCGAGAAGGGGTATTTGGAAGAGAGAAATACATTTTCCCTCAGTTTTCTATTGAAAAAAAAAGTTCAAATATATCAAATGACAAGGATCTACCGGTACAGTTTATGTCAGTTATAGCCTAAAAAACAAATATTGAGTGGCTTTAAATAGTGAAATGGGAGGAATATTATCGCTTGGTAAAATCTGGACTTTTCCAGTTCACTCGGCTTCGCCTCGTGAAATGGAAAAGTCCAGATATTTACCTTGCGATAATATTCCTCCCATTCCACGCTGAGCCACTCAATATTTGTATACTGTACAACAATTTTACAGGTGACGTCATCAAATGTTAGAGCGCCCTCTGGCGGCACGTTGAAAAATTCAAACATGGATTTAAACATGCATATTTTCAGTTGATGTGTGTGGCAAAGTCTGCGGTAATCCATGGCCCAACACCGTGTGGTTGTTCCTACAACCTCTAGTTTATTTTTGGTTGCCTATTTTCAGTGGTACTGACTTTGTCTAAGTATTTGTCTGAACATGTCCGTTCGTTTTTTTGAATTTGTCTGCTTTTGGTTGCCCTTGTATGCTATGGTTCTGACTCTATCTAGTACTTGTTTGTCTGCTTTGCTTGATTTTGTCTGTTTGTGAGTCTGATAATTGTCTGATTTGGTCTGCTTGTGCAATTGTTTGTCCATGTCTGATTTTCTGCCTCGTCTTGTAATTTTATTGCTGTCTGTTTGTTTGTCTGCGTAAATGTTTTTGTACATATTTTAAATGGATTTTCACTGCATGTGCGATTTTTTTTCGTGTTTTAAAAATCGTGTTATTTTAAATACTTTCAACAAATTTTTTTAGTTATACCTGTATTGTGCAATTATCTGTTATCTTTATATGATAGGCCTATATATATTTTTTTGAACAGGGATATCTGGATGAACACATCATTAAGTTGACAGTTTTATACTTTTTTCCCCTCGACATCCCCCGTTCACTTTATCAATTTTTTTTAGTGTCAAAAGATGTAAAATAAAAAATAATGAAAATAATTTTTTACAAACCAAATCTATTTTTCGGGGTTAAACTCAAAAAAAGCATCAATCATCGATCAATTTTTACGCGAATCTGCCAATTAAATTTTACCATAATCTGTGAAACACTAACTTGAGTTCATTATCGACCATGCCAAAATAATGTGTTGAATTTAATTAGAATTATGCGCAGCGTTAACTGTTAACAGCTGTGTCACTCAGATGCATTGTTGATCTTTTTGTGAGTTTTCCAAGTGAATTGAAAACCAAATATAGAATTTCAGTCCTATTTGACTGGGTTCTACGGCCAAATCACTTTTTTTTTTAAGTGGAGAAAGAAACCTCCCGTCATGAACATTTCTAGTATCAAAAATTGCCATTCCAGGCAATCTGGCAAAATTAGAATGACTGGTGGGCACCCCTAGAATGAAAAACCCAAAATTGAAATCTGCAGAACGAATTTGACTGCTTAATTTTGTTAAATTTTAATTACAAGAGACATTGGATTAGCACAATCTTTGAATTTCATTGTCAATTAGGCCTATTGTCAATTATCATGAATTTGACAGTTGAAACCATTGATCACTATGGCTATATAATGGAGATCAATGGTTGAAACATATCTCTCTCATTGGTCGCTATCTTCGTAGGAAAATTACAACTACGAGTTCAGCGCCGTGTGTATGTGCGCAGCGTGCAAAATGCATGGCAAAATATCTGAAACACACGCGCATGTTGCTCGAAATTTCTTCGAAATACGGTGCAGCCGATGCGCGTCACGAAAATTTTGACACCCAGAATGCCGCAGCACGTGGCAATCTGTAGGGAGTCAACCTCGTCCCCAGGGTGTCAAGCAGTACGCGCCCACCACTACTTGCTCTCTCACCCTGGTATTGGATCATTTGCATGTGCAAGGTTTTTGAACACGTATGCAAATGAGGAATAATCTGGTGCCTGCATGTACGTTACATTAGTGTTTGTTTTTGTATGCGGTGTCTGGGGTAAAAACAGCATCAATTCGTCAAGCCGTGAGTTATGAAAACACGATTTTTTTGGAAGTTAAAATGTTACAATATGGCCCGCCAATTATGTAGTATCACATTTCATATTAATATGAGAAAACTGGAAAGAAAGGAGTATTATTGAGAAGGTGTGGACGTTATAATTACAATGATCTTGAAAACATGTAAAGCATGTTGGAAATAACAACACCAACTACACGATATAAATCCAATATTAGCAAATTGCAGTATCAAATCAGGAATGGATACAGGAAGAAAGTTTCGTATCCAGGGCTTACTATTGGAAACGAGTTTGGAAAGTAAAGTAAGCACTGGGGATGAGGTTAGTAGGGAGTAAAGTCATTTGAGAGAGACCTATTTACAAGGACAACGTGTGGATTCTCCTCGAATCGCATCGTGCCATACAGCATTGTACAGAGAGATAGCCGTGGCTAGTACGTGCATATTGCAGTAAGCCTACAGCATAAACTGTATACTGTATACGGATAATCATAATTTCTGTTTTACATAAGTCTAAATATATATCCGGTTGGTAAAATTAGTGTCCAAACAACTATTCATCAATTCACTTCATAAGTGAGTAGGCCACGTTTGCTTTGACGCGTTGTCTGATGATGAGTCACCATTGCCATGTTTCATAGGGGTTCAGTACAAAGTACACTTTAACAACTATTCGATGACTGAGTCAGCTAAGGTCAAAATGGTGCTGTCAGCAACCGTTCGATAGTTGCCATATGGCATCAGATAAGCGCTTTGTTTGCGAAATGAATCGCTTTGAATTGTGTACTGTTTATTGAGAGTGAAAGTCGATTTCAGGACTGACTACAGCTGACCAAACCAAAGCTGACTCATCATTAGACAACGCGTCTGACTACGATGGTATTCCAGATATCTGAAAACAAGGTTGCGTCCAAATCTGTTTTATAAGGTTATTGTTCACATGCCTACGACAATAATTCCAGTCCGTCATCTGATTGGTGAATTGTAGATCACGTGACATATTATTATTCGGTATAATGCACGGTGCGACCATGCGTTATACCCATGCGTTATACCGTTTCACTTTGCGCTTGTTCCATGACGCGGTATTTGCGTGCAAAATGCATGCTGGTGTGCGCGTTCAGCGTAGCGCGTATTGTTCCAAAGAGCCAGCGCTACAGCGTTGGGTTCAAACATTTTCGTGAAGGGGTAGTTCAACATCTTTAAAATCAAAATAAATTGTAGTTCATAATTTACATGTACCAATCAAATGACGAGAATTTATTCTGGTGTTGTATATTTATAAAACAAATAACGAATTTTTACGTTCGTGCGATGGAAAGAATTATTTCATTCGGTGACAGATTGAATGTTCTATTCCACTCGGCTTCGCCTCGTGGAATAGAACATTCAATCTGTCACCTCATGAAATTATTCTTACCATCGCACTCACAAACATTTGTTATTTGTATACTAACCATAATGCGCAGTCGCCCGTTCCCAAAATTTTGCAAGGAGAAGGGTGTTAAAGAAGATGTAACGATACGCAAGACCAAAATCATTAGGTCTTGTAATTTTCTGTATAGGGCTTTCAAAAATCACCTGTAAGATGACGTCACATGACCCATGATGACATCATCATGACGTCACCTCAGTTTTTACCTGTAACACCCTGTCAAGTTTCAACCCAATTGCACTTTTAGCTCTCTAGATATATGACTTTAAAATATCACCTTTAAGATGATCACATGACATGATGTCATCACGAATCATGTGACGTGACACGAGTCATGACACGGGTCATGTCATATTTATAGTAGACATTTACAGAAGTAACTTACAGAAGTACTTTTTCTTATTTTTTTCCTTATTTCTTTTTAAATAACCCGCGTATTCCATCTGGGTGGCATTAAGGAGAAATCAAGAAATTTACGCGATTCCTAACGCTCAGTCAATTGAATGATCGGTGGAAATACAGAGTGCTATATGGACAAAATCGTGTTTCGTGATAAACAGTTGTGCATGGTTTTTCATTGTTTTCTCAAAAAGTGTATTATCGACTGAGCTAAAGCTTCACCACTGGGCTAGGTTTTGAAAATTCGTCTTTGGATCGTGAGTGCTGTTGTGATTGGATTAATGCAAAATGATCCTATGTATATGGGCGTCGCCAGGATTTTTTCTAGAGGGGGGCAAAGCACATTTTCCCCCGAAATCCCTGTACTTTTTCAGCATATTCTCGATTTATCATTTTTTCGAGGGTGGGCAGGGATATTTGCCACCCCCCCACCCAAGCCATTAAATTAACGGCAATATGACTTCGTGCCTCTTTTTCTTTTTTCTTTTTTTCTCCTTTTTTTTCTCCCCCCCCCCCCCCTCCCCTCGCGACGCCCATGCCTATGTATGCCTTGAACACTTGCAACTTTCAGAAACTGTCTACGGTTAAAAGTATATTTCCAACTTACCGCCCTTAATTTAGTTCCATGGAAGGGGAAGGGCAACCCACCTAAGTCCTAAAGACATTTCTGGAAACTAAATCAGTAACAACATGCGGAGGCCCCCGGTAATGCCGGAAACACTGTCCCGGCTACTTAGTTGCGTAACTGGCGTCAAACGTACAGGGGCTTCTTGATGAGAGGGGGGCACTCAGTAGGTTTTTAAGAATAAAAAAAGTTCATTATTCAAAACTGAGCGGAAAGGTACTAGGTGGCACAAGCCTAAAAAAGTGGAAAGGGAGGTGCACGTGATTTTTTTTCAAAACAACGGAGAAATCTAATCCTTATAAAGTTATATACAGAAATAACGTTTCAAAACTGCGTATTGGTTACATGAATGTGTCTGGTTATAGAAAAAACATGAGTGGTCTGGAACTATTTTGTGTAAGTGCACAGTGAAGCGATGTTGAAATTAAAAAGTAACAAATTCCTATTTGTCTTTTTATATTTTTCTGCTTTTAGAATATGGATCAATGGTGATGACCCGGATTTTTTCAAAGTCCAGTCAAAAGATGGCAGCAGACGTAACATCAGCACGTAACAGTGATCTGGGGAAACCCAAAGGTCCAAATATTACCCGAGTCACTCAACCACCATCGGAAATCGATGACCAAGGACCCATCCGGGAACCAAAGAAACAGCAACGAATCGTCATCATCGGCTCTGGACCCACTGCTCTGGGCGCTGCTAAAAGACTGTACGATCTCGGTCAAGGCAAAAACAACAGCGTGATCACCATCCTGGAAGAGCTAGGTAGACCAGGAGGCCTTGCTTCTTCTACCAGGGATGATAAAGGTTTTCTCTGGGACGTCGGAGTTCACGTCGTCTTCTCGCATTACACCTACTTCGATCGAGTTCTGAACATGGCAGTACCCGAGTGGAACTACCGGCGCAGGGCGTCATTTGCCTTCATGAAAGGATCAGATGACAAGAGGAGATTTATTCCTTATCCAGTTCAGAACAACATCCACGTCATGGATAAAATTGATCAGCAGAAAAGCCTGAAAGGATTAGAGGAGATTACCAAAAGTCCCATCACCCGTAAACCCACAAATTTTGACGAGTGGCTGCTGCAGAAATTCGGAGTGGGTCTCGCGGATGTCTTTATGAGGAAATACAACCAGAAAATATGGACAGTTGACACCAAAGAAATGAACTCAGCCTGGGTTGGTGAGCGGGTTGCCGTACCAGACATTGAAGAGATCAAGACCAAGATTAAAGAGGTGGATAACGGGATAGAGGCCAAGGATTCCGAGTGGGGACCGAACCGTTTCTTCCGTTTCCCCAAATATAATGGAACTGGTGGAATTTGGCAGTCAGTTGCGAGAATGCTTCCAAGCCACTGGTTCAGATTTCACGAAAAGGCAACTGCAATTGATATTGACCAAAAAATTATCACTGTTGAGGCTGGAACGGTTAGTAAGACACACTACACCTTAGAATACGATATTCTTTTCTCGACGGTCCCCTTAGACGTCTTTACATCCTTCTTGCAGAGCAAAGATACATCTTTGGAGCAGATGCGGCAGCTCGCATCCCAACTGGTGTACACACACACTCACATCGTAGGCGTCGGCCTCACCGGTCACCTACCCAAGAGCCTCGCTGATAAGTCTTGGGTGTATTTCCCTGATTCTGATTCTCCCTTTTACCGTGTAACAATGTTCTCCAATTATTCAGACGACCATGTACCTAAAGGAGGAGCTTTTTGGTCGCTTATGTGCGAAATAGCCGAACCACAGAAAAGTTCCAATCCAGCGTATTGGAGTAGAGAAAACTTGATTAAAGAATCCATTCAAGCCTTAGTCTTGTACGGGTTCATCACTGCTGATATGGTAGTCTCCAAGCACTACCGTCTCTTGGACCACGGATACCCTGTCCCTTCACTTAAAAGAGATATGCTCCTTGACACGATACAACCTTGGCTGAAAACAAAAGACATCTACTCCCGTGGACGGTTTGGAGGTTGGAGATACGAGGTTGCAAATCAAGATCATTCCTTCATGCAAGGGGTCGAGGCTGTGGACAAGATCCTAAGCGACATTCCGGAGTTGACTTACCCGGATCCAAATCTCGCCAACTCCAAGAAAAACACGGATCGCACCATCCCCTTGGATTATGAAATCGTCATCGCTCATTATAACGAGAATCTTAATTGGCTGAAGCCTTACGCTAACCACACCCTCATCTACCATCATGGGAAAGACCTGGGTCCGCCATTCCAGTTCTACGGTTGGGAGCGTCTGAAGAATGTCGGGCGCGAACCTCACGCGTATCTTCATCACATCACCACCTACTACGACCGGCTCTCTGACGTCACTGTCTTTGCGCAGGGAGACAGCATGAAGGGAAAATGCTACAAGAATCCATTGCAGTTCATTGATTCCGCCAAAAAGGGTGTCCCTTGCATAAAACTTGGAAATATGCATACTGATTGGGGGCACATCAAATTCCCTGGTCGTTATTTGGATCATTATAAGAATGATCCACTAGTCAGATCGAATGAGACTTTTGGAGAGGTGTACCAAAATCTATACGGTCACCCACCACCCAAGGAAGGAATACGGTACTGCTGGAACGCCTGCTTCGGCGCAACCAAGCAACAGATCCTAAGACATTCACTAGAGTTCTATCAGAAGGCTCTGGCCTATGTGAGCAAACATTCAAACCAAGAAGAGAGCCACTACTTAGAGAGATTATGGTATCACTTCTTCGAAGGAGTTGATAAACCATAAAAAAACAATTTCATGAATATATGTATATATTGCAAACGATTCATCTTCTCTACCTAATCCTTACTGCCGGGCTGCCAATTTTGTTCCATAGGTGGGTTGCTCAAATGTCATGTATAATTCAAGTTTTTTTTTAATCGTTGCAAGAAACTTAGGTTCTCGTTCTCTTTTTCCCCTTAAAAATAAAATTATCTCAACGATAAATTCAGAGAAGAAAAATACATGTAGTCTGTGAAAATGAGCAACGACGACGTGGATTCGAACCAGGGATCTTAGTATCCGTAGCTCATCACAACTACTTTTTATTTTTGTATATATTTATCCTGTCCATGGGTTTTTATGACTTTTAACATAATGCTGCTGTTTATTGGCTATTCTGTAATTTTGTAAGGTATTTGTAGTATTGTTTTTTTTTATAATTGAAGGGAAAATACAACATTTGCAAACATCAAAAAATAAAACTACCAAATCATTTTGAAATACCTTGCTGGACTGTTAGTGAATGACAGTGTAAAGCATCCTGTAAAATCATGGCACCTGGTATACTGTCATTTTCAAGAAAAGTGGTATTTTTGTATCAATTTCCAACGCTGGTCGGCCGACCAGCGTTGGAAAAAACTGGCTTTTTTTCAAATACTGGCCCCAATTGACCATCGCACTTGTTTGCAATCGATTACACACCTACGGAACTGGTACAAGCCAGCTAGACTAGTGCCGTGACCTTACAATTCCCCAATGTATGTAAACTGCTCTGTTTCTTCTTATATGGAGTCAGGGAACCAGACTACAGGAAAATGATTGTTTTTCTTGGTTTTTATAGCATTTTCGAACCCAAAACCTCAAAAAAGTCAGTGTAACTACATGTATATTTGCTATATACTTCCAACCCCCCAATTCCATCCATTTCTGAAAATTACAGCAAAAGCAAATGATGTATATTCCCTTTAAGTTTGTAAAGTCCTTTGATGCCATTGCTTTATGCGCTATATAAGTCTGGTTTATTAGTGTTTATTATTATTATTATTATTAATATTATTATTATCCATTATATAACTGACATACAGATCCTAGTAATTTGATTGGTGGAACTCACATCACGTGACATTCGTTATTGCTCCCATTCACGCCGCGGCTCAAAAAGTACTATCCGCCCATGGGGAATGGGAAATACTATTCAACAGTTAAGATTGTGACGCTGTATGTGTGTGCAAATGCATGCTGGTGTGCGCGTTCAGCGTTGCGCGTAGTGCGTATTGTTCCAAAGAGCCATCGCTACAGCGTTGGGTTCAAACATTTTCGTGAAGGGGTGGTTTGGAAGAGAGAAGTACATTTTCCTCCAGTTTTGTATTGAAAAAAGTTCAAATATATCAAATGACAAGGATCTATATTCCAGTTATATAAAACAAATATTGAGTGGCGTTAAATTGTGAAATGGGAGGAATATTATCGCTCGGTAAAATCTGGAGTTTTCCAGTTCACTCGGCTTCGCCTCGTGAAATGGAAAAGTCCAGATTTTACCGAGCGATAATATTCCTCCCATTCCACGCTGAGCCACTCAATATTTGTATATTATACAATACCTGAATAAATCCCCGTCATCTGATTGGTGGATCGTTGATCACATGTCATTGAATTATTCAGTGCACAGTGCAATGGATGTTCTGTTGCACGGTGAATAGAACTTCCATTGCACGGTGTCACTGCTTCTGGTGGTGGCGCTGTTTTAAATCGAGATAGATTGAATATGATTGTTCTCAACCTGTTGAACAGTTTGCATAAATTTAATATGATGAATTTGTCGAACTTTTAAACAGTTTTAACCTGAATAAATTGGCTACTAAAAGTCAACCAATCAGATGACAAGGATTTATTCAGGTGTTATATAAAACAAATAATGAATGTTTCGTGTTCGTGCAATGGAAAGAATAATTTCATTCAGTGACAATTGAAATGTTCCATTCCACGAGGCGAAGCCTCGTGGAATGGAACATTTCATCTGTCACCTCATGAAATTATTCTTACCATTGCACTCACAAACATTCATTATTTGTATACTAGGCTTTGTGGTAGCTCGACGACGTCCGTACTCTAAAATGCTTTAAAGGTAACTGGTTGACAAAATAACAATAATTAATTGACAATAATAAGACAGAACATTTTTACTGTCAGATTTTGTGTTTTGCCTTATGAGGAATTAACCAAGTCTTATTCTGGAAAGGGGGATGCGTGGTGAGTTTTGTCAGTTTGGTGAGTTTCACGTTTGAAAAAAAGTGAATCATATATTACGCTGTTGTAAAATTGATAAACGAGGTTTGTTTGTCCGTTTCGGAACACCACACTCTTTGGCCAGTCTCCATCAGAAGCAGTGATAACTGTAAACTGTTGCTCCGCTTCAGTTTAACAATAGTTATTTGATAGTTACATGTGCTTATGGTGGCTAATACATCTCCCGTATGTCCAGCATTGTGCTCAGATTTTTTTCCATGTCTGTGCTTAGATTAGTAAGGCCAAAAAAAAAAGTCTCCGGTTTCTGGTATGCGCGCGCGTCGCCGTAGCCATGCGCATCGGCAAAATGAAAAAAAAAAAATTTCAATACAAGATGATGTCTCAAAACCGCCAAACTCACTGGTTTGACTGGAATCCTGCTGCTGCACAATTTTAACGTGTTTTTAGATGGGGCTATGATCGAGAATAAGCTTTATGTGGCCTCTCTGGACTCCCATATATGCACTAAGTTTAGTCGGGCACCATTTGCAGTCATCAGCCGACATTTGAAGCCAAAAAAAAAAAAAACAGGTAAAAAAAAAAAAAAAAGCCGCGTCGCCGCACCACTTTTGGGGCAAGCTCCATACCAGAAACCGGAGACTTTTTTTTTTGGCCTAAGATAACGTAAGCACAGTTTTGTAAAATATTAGGTATAATAAATGTCAACATTTTACCCAACTGTAGCCACAAGAATCGACCCAACAGGCTAGGGTGGACCACATCCACGTTTGTACTTTTGGATTTTTCCTTTTATTTTAACTGGCACTATTAAAGATAGAAAAATGTATATGTCTTATATTCAATCTGCCATCAGCAGCACCCCCCCCCCCCCCCCCTCGCGGTTTTAACGTGATGGTGCGGATTCGATGCATGAGGGCGCGCGTTATACTGTACGGACGTACGTATGCGCTATGTGGTCAAGCGATGTTGCTGCATGCATAGTGATATGCATCGACATACATGCGCGTACTCGCGAGGGGGGGGGGGGGGAGTGCTGATGGCAACCTCGTCCCCAGGGTGTCGAGCAGTACGCGCCCACCACTACCTGCTCTCTCACCCTGGTATTGGATCATATGCATGTGCAAGATTTTTGAACACGATATGCAAATGAGGAACAGTCTGGTGCCTGGATATGCGTTACACATTAGCGTTTGTTTTTGTATGCGGTGTCTGGGGTAAAAACAGAGTCAATAGCAGCGCGAGCACGGCGTGAGTTACGAAATCACGATTTTTGAAATCAAAACTGTTACGATCTTATCAGACAACATGCAGTATCATATTTCATATTAATTGGAAAGGAAATCAGTATTTTCGAGAAGGCGTGGACGAATGATCGTGAAAACACGTACTGCACGTTGTGAATAATAGCACCAAGTACACGATAAAAATCCATTACTAGCCAATTGCGGTATCCAATCAGGATACAGGAAGAAAGTTTCCTATCCAGGCTTTACTATTGGAAACGCGGTTGGAAATAAAGTAAGCACTGGGAACGAGGTTGTGCTGATGGCAGATTGATTAATTCGGCATTGCTAACTTTTGAATCACATGTATGCACATGCACCCACATAATACGCGTGTTGTACAATGTACACACAGTGTGGGCACATTAATATACGGCACTGGAATGGAAAGATGAATTTTGTTATTTTTTTTTTAACTTATTAACTTTCTAAGATACCGACTTAAAGCAATTCCGACCTGAGTCAAGTCTACACCGACATGGACGCGCTACCACCATACTCTAAGAGGCTCTGATCGTGATTGGTCATAAGCCCCGCCAATATTAGCAACGGCTTGGAAACGTCATGCGGTCGGTAAACTGCGCAAGTGCACTCAGTCTTTTCGTTTGCAACGTGCACGTACGCAAGGGCGGATCCGGGGGGGGGGGGGCCAAAGGGGGCCATGGCCCCCCAAAACGAAACCAATTTTTTTTTTTTTTTATGTGACATCGCAATAAAGGCAGGCAATGAGTACACCACCATCTTTTCCTCAAAAAAAATTGGTTAAAGTGGTCATAAATTGCCTCAGATCGCACCACAGAGCATCTAGAATCCAAACAAATATTTTTTGGCCCCCCCCAAAAAAAATTGTGTTCTGGATCCGCCCTTGCACGTACGTCACACGTACGCACGCGCGCACTTGCTGTATTTAGAAAACAATTCAAAAGTGAGTCCATCTTTTGTCCATCAAAATGTTACAATCTTATCCTGCCAATATGCAGTATCACATTTCATATTAAAATGAGCGAACTGGAAAGGAAAGGAGTATTTTGAGAAGGCGCGTGGACGTTATAATTACAATGATCGTGAAAACTCGTACTGAACGTTGGAAATAACAACACCAAGTACACGATATAAATCCATTACTAGCCAATTTCGGTATTGTGACGCGACAGAGGGTGCTGTTTAAATAGAGCTAGACTTGAAATCAAGTCTGTAATGAGTGGTTTTAATCGCGTCCGCCGCGCGCGACTGCCAAGCTCTGTGCCGGGGGTACGACATACCGCATGCTGTCCTAGTAGCGGGGACGCTACGTACATGTACATTTTCGACCCCATGCGTGTGCGAGACACGGACTGACCATGCCGCGCGGTAGTACATGACTTTAGCATGAATGGTTGTAGCGCTGACGTTGCGTGAACGGCGGTGGCATGGCCGGTATGCGGATTCTGGCGCTGATGACGGACATAAACCACTATAGTCTAACGACTTGTCATCAAGTCTAAAATAGAGTATGCTAGCGCCCTATTATGGTGAATGCACTTTGGTGTGCGCGAGTAATGCGTGAAGTAAAAGCATATGCAGCGCCTAGGCCCCGCCTGGCGCGTACATTCATTGGGCTAATGAGGCACTGTTCGGTGACATACAGCGCGCGCGCAGGCGCGTACGGGTCGTTGGTTGGCCCGTGATCTGAGGCTATAAAAGGCGAGCGCAAAGCGAGTTTAGATGTCTTGTTTTTCCATGGCCAGGTCCTGATGGTAGGGATCATAATCAATCCTGAGTAGGGTTGAATGCATGCCACCTAGCTTAGCGTGACTGGGCCAGTCTCTTGAGTAATGCGTGTGTCGCTCGGGAGCTTGGTGGGTCGAACGGGCTATTGGTGGTGCGGTAGAGTTTCTTATAGGAGCTTACGGTCGATGAGGGTAGATTGCTTCAATATCTTGCAGCGGTAGTTGCGAGGGGCGTAGCCCTAAGATAGCCTTAAGACTTATTTAGGTTCCCGTAGTGGCACTGGATGCACACAAATAATTGTGGGGTTCACTACTCCAAGTCAACGTCCAGTCACATCACATAGCTCTCCATTCAAATCCACATAGGCAGGTTCTTATCATTACGTTTGTGTATCTCCTAATTTCGTTGCACCCTTGTACTCATGTTTGAATTATAGAGCGCCTTCTATTGACTTCTTGCGATCCAATATCCGGATGAGTAGGTCTCTTTATGATTACAGCAGGTGTGAATAAAACAGTGGTCATTGTTCTTGGTAAATGAACTGGTGTCCCAAGGCTGTTCATTGGTTGTCTCTCTCAGTTATGTCATTAAATACAAGGCCAATCAGAGTAGAACAAACTGCCCGGTCAGCGTAATTACTTTTCCTAGGAGGGTTAGGGGCAATGTCATGAATAATTCAGTTTTTCCTTTGAATCATTGCAAGACTTTCTCGTTCTATTTTCCCCTTAATTTAAAATTATCTCGGTGATAAATTTGGAGAAGAAAAATAGCTGATGAAAATGAGCATCGACGACGTGGATTCGAACCAGGGATCTTTGTATCCATAGCTCATCTCGCTATCCACTAGGCTACTGTGTGGTAGCTCGACGACAACCGTTCTTTAAAATGCTTTAATGTATTGTAACTAGTTGAGTAACTAACAACAATGCTGTTGATGTCATTGTCTGTTCTCATGGATAAACATTGCCCCTAACCCTCCTAGGAATAAAAATTGCGCACCCGGTCACACACACAAATAAACAACCAGCTATCCGGCCGGGACGGTATATTTCCATCCCAACGGACTCGTCTCTAGCCGCTCAGGGACTTTCCGGTACGTGCCGTCCGCGCCACGCCTGTGGAGAGGGCGCCCTCTTTCGAGCACCGCTCCGCGCAAAGGGCGTGACGTCACAGTATCGAATCAGGATACAGGAAAAAAGTTTTTCCAGGGCTTACTATTGGAAACGAGGTTGGAAAGAAAGTAAGTACTGGGGAACGAGGTTGCAATAACCTTATTCACGAGGAAGCCATTTTCGATCGTGTTCCCTGAATCTATTTTATAAATTATAAACTGTTGAATGGAATGGTGTCAGACTATTTTATGATTGGCGTGCATTTTAACATTTTCAACGCCTCACTTTCATTTGTTTACATGGAGCTTAAAACATTAGGGTATTTTTAATCACAAGTTTTAAATTATTCATCAGAACAGACTGGTATTTATTTGTTATTCAATTTATTCATTGTTTTCATTTGTACCCCCAAGTAACAAAAATAAAGACTTTACCTCGCGTTCAATTTAATATGGCCCACTCGAAAATAAAGTCTATGGTTGCAAACCAGTACAGTAAATAGACGTCAGTGATAATTACGGGCCATTCCCAAAATTATTAAAAAATACTCAAACTCTTCAAGGTGTCTGAGACACATATCGAATCAAAGTTTATTTCATCATCTTTCATTGTCCGTTCAATTTTGGGGGGTTAACTTTTGGGAACAAAATGACCAATGACCTTTGAAAGAAAATTCCATCCAAAGATGATCAACCCCTAAAAGCAGTCCCGAAGCCCATATGCATCGCCATTGTCAAGACTAGTGCAGTGCCCGTCTAAAATGTTCATGTTCGGGAAACGCAAATTGCTTTGCCGCTGGTATAGGTTGCATACTTGCAGAGTTTTTGAGAACTGCTCGTGCAAACAACGCACGCGGTTCAATTGTGTTGCTTTCACAGGTTGAACGCACACTTGCGTCAAAGTTTGTTCCAAGTTTGAAGTTCGACCACCTACAATGGTCGCTCAGTCGACTGCAAAAATAATTTGCCCGTGTACATGAAATCAGGGTATGCAGTGCTATTCACCCATACTGGACAATGTATCGCCCTACAATGCACGTGCGCGTCCTTTTTGCATTGTTTGCGTCATATTGAGCACGCGCGCATGACGTAAACATTGAAAAGAACGGCAGTGCGTGGTGTAATGTTCTAAGCTGCCACGTTTGCCTCCTATAATACTGCTTTTTTGCAGCTTTTTCGAGAACCGCTCATCCAAACCACTTCAAACTTGGCACTGCACATTCTGTGGCCCCGAGCAATACACCCGCCGATTTTCAACTTCATACGATGCCCGGTTCTGGAGATAATCGACGGACAGACAGACAGACAGAGATTCCTGGAATTATAGTAAGACTAGTGCAGGGCCAGTCGAAAATGTGCGTGTTCGGAAGGGGCAGTTGAGAACTGTTAAACGCGCACTTTGTACACGTCGCCATCCCCTGGCACTGATATTTACCCATACTGGACTATGGTACCGTCCTACAGTAAAGGTTGCTCAGTCAGTCGCTTACAGTAATTGTTGCTCAGTCGACGACAAAATGCGTATACCCGTGCAGCCTCTCACGTCCTCGTACGCGTACAACCGTGCTGTGCCGTCTAAAATGTGCTTGTTTGGGAAGCGCAAATTGCTTTGCCGCAGGTATTGGTTGCATGCTTGCAGAGTTTTTGAGAACTGCTCGTGCAAACAACGCACGCGATGCAATTGTGTGTTTTCACAGGTTGAACGCACACTCACGTCAAGGTTTGTGCCAAGTTTGAAATTGTTTGGGCGAGTGTTTCTTAAAAAAAGGCTCCAAAAATAGCGCAGATATTACTCTCCCCTACTGGACAATGGTATCGTCCTGCATTAAGGTCGCTCAGTCGACTGCAAAAATAATGTGCCCGTGCAGCCACCACGTATGTACAAACGGTAACATGGTACGCAATGCTATATATTCACCCATACTGGACAATAGTATCACCCTACAATGCCCGTGCGCGTGCAATAGAGTTATGGCGCGTGCCCGTGTCTTTTTTGCATTGTTTGCGTCACATTGAGCACGCGCGCTTTTGCTCAAACATGACGTAAACAATTGAAAAGAACGGCAGTGCGTGGTGTTATGTTCTAAGCTATATACTGGCACGCTAGGCCTCAGAAAATATCACTTTTTTGCAGCTTTTTCGAGAACCGGCTGGTCCAAACCACTTCCAACTTGACACTGCACATTCTGCTATCCGGAGCAATACACCCACCGATTTTCAACTTTCACGGCTTCCACTTGTCCGTTTTACAAATGTTCAAGTTGACGGCCCTCAAAATACCGGAGAATTTGAGGGCATGCAAATCGTGATTTGGCCGGTGTAGGAAATTTCGGGCCTATTTAAATGCTCCAAACTGACTTCTGCAACCTCAGGCAGGCCTCCTCTCCCCTAGACTTGGCCAAGTCTGGTTTGCGCTCGGTCTGTGCCTATATAGTAAATACACTCACAGCGCATATCGCATACGTCCTTACCATTGATCTCCATATACACAGACTGGATAGGACATCGCGCCGTGTTTGTGCACGAATGCGCGGCCGAACAATGGCGGCGCGTTTACTGTCAGACGGGTAAACGCGCATTGTGCTTTCACTTTGTAATGGATTATAGAGTGAAATTTTTCTTACAGGAGGGAGTTCAAGCGCTCCTCCAAAACAAATCTTTAAAAAAAACAACTAACTGAACTATGAAGAGTTACCCTCAATCCCTCCAGACAGCTTTTCCACACTTTCTTGATATACACTTTCTTATTATGCATTTTCGAAATTCAAGAATCCCCCATTTCCTTTTCCTTTTTTTGTGTGTGTTAAATCCCTCCTCCTCCCAAAAACGATTGTAAGTAAATTGCCAATTTATTTTTGGCACATTGGTCATTAGAGCACACTGAATTACTCCATCAATGAAATGATTATTGTCTAAATAATAATGCTGAAATGACATCATATTTTTTTAACTGAACACTCACACGAGAAATTGTATGGAGATTCATTCAAATGATTGATATATTTATTAAAAACCCGAACATAAACCAATTAGAATCTAAAAGGTAAGAAAAAAACTTAATTTTACAAAGTAATCAGTAAAAACTTCTTCCCGTCCCTAGATTGATCAGGGAATGACATCGTTCACCTCTTGTGATATTGTGTGAAAGGAGATGAATCACAAACCAAAATTCTATTTTTGTCAAAGAATAATTCAAGCTACGCACGGTCTTGTTTTATAATTAAATGTTTAGCTATACTTCTGAAAATAAATGTAATTACTTGTAAGTGTAATGGGAATCGTTTTTGTGAGCGAATAGGACGGTGTATTAACGGCTATAGCTAATAATCTTATATAAAGGCGCACACAATATAATTTCAAACTGTAAAAGTACTCATTGCTTTCTTCACCATACAAACTGTCAATAATGTGTCAGTCATCTTGGGAGCTCACAAAAATACTTGCGTTGAACTCCACAGCTTCTTTCCAAAAAGAAAATCAATCAATCTTAACAGTTCCGCATCGTAAAAATTGATTAAGTCAAACTCTCAGGTGCCTATCACATCGCATGTTCCATTCAGTGGATGATACAGTTGATTCCATCCCTCCGTGAAGTTCTTCCTTTTTCGTCCGTCTCGGATATCGTCCTGCACCTAGTGGTTTTTGCTATGGCTTTGCTGAAGTTCTTTGTTTGATATGAAGGTCAATCTGCCGGTTGTGCAGTAATTTAGCATAAACCATCTCCTCGGTTTCTCTTTATAAAGAAAAAAGAATAGAAACATTTCGGTAGGCGTTTAAGGCAGACATAATTCAATCAGATTTTGCATATAAAAGTTATAAAAGTTATTCGAATAAACTATTTTAAACAAGTCAACTTTTGTTCATTGCCATTGCCGGGTCAGTCATGGACGTTTAGGCCTATGTCTTTTAAAGAAAAATGATGCTGACCAGCATGACAGGCCTAGATCGCATGGAATTTGAACAGAATATCTCGCTATAGCTACCACACAGGCCTCCATCCCCTCAAACTCACAGCGACATTAACGATATTATAATTTGCTTTGTCATTCCCGCGTTCATATTCCTCCATGCCGTGTTGTATAGGCCTCGTTAAAAAAAAACTTACTTGCGAATAATTGTCCTATTCTTCATCATCATTTGCTTTGTCATTCCCGTGCTTATATTCCTCCATGCCGTGTTGTATAGGCCTCGTTAAAAAAAAAACTTACTTGCGAATAATTGTCCTATTCTTCAACGCTCCTGACTTCCCGACTCCAGCAATCTAATGCTGCGCACACCTTGACTATACTCCTCGTCGATTTTGATCAATTTAGATCTCTGTTTCTTTTATTCTTTCAAAAATGACAAAGAAACCGAAGAAAACCCAACTTCATTTTTTAATCCTCCGTTCGAAAGTGTACACAATTCGAAATGCGAATTTGTGTTCTTTACCCTTTTCAAAAAACGCGCGCGCGGACGCACGTTCGTACGCGATGTCCTATCCAGTCTGTGTATATGGAGATCAATGGTCCTTACGCACAGTACACAACGCGCCCTCATGCGTCGAATCCGGACCATCATGTTAAAAACGTACATGTACATGTTATTTTCAAGTGATGCAGCAACCCAGATTGATCAAGTCGGAATTGCTAACTTTTGCACCACATGTATGCACATGCTCTGCAATACATGCACACACATGTACGTGTAATACGCGTGTTGTACAATGTACATACAGTGTGTGCGCATTGTTATACGGCACTGAAGTGGAATGCGCGCTGAAGTGCACCTTGTCGGGCATCTGGAAAGACGTAAACTAAGTGATTATTGCTACTTTGTTTTTTAGATACCGACTTAAGGCAATTCCGACTTGAGTCAAGTCTACCTCTACCCTAGTGTTCAAGATTTCGAACAGTATTTTTACATGAATGTATGTCGAGATTTGTATAAGTTATTTTCTGATGCCCTCTCTCAAAAAAGTTTTCACGAACTGAGCTATATCCAGCCATACGTTGACGGTTACCCAGTTTCGGTCAGTATCTTTGTTCAAGGAGCCCTAGTCAGAATCATTAATCCGTACATAAATTGTCGTGTAGCATCACGCCCAGATTTACTGCTAGCGACAATTCACAATGCTGCAAACCTCGGAAATAGCAAACGGGAATTACTAGTTCCAAAGTAATAAGAACACAACAACAACAACAACACTTTTGACATGTTCGTCCTTCAGAAGAGAATTATGGACAGTCTCTTAAAATGATGACCAATGCCTCGCCTAGTTCTGTAACTGAAATGAATTGCATTGAAAGTAATGTGTATTGGTTACTTAGCTCTAACTTGAAACGCTGAATTATTTTTCGAGGGTACGTCAATTTGACATACAAGTTGTGGTTGAATTACTTCCCCTTCAATATGGCTGCCGCTCAGTTAACACCATTGAATTCAGCAATAGGTTCAGCAGTTCATTTGGATCCGTGTTCAGCTTCACACCGAGCCTCGGGTTCGTCTGTGTCGTACGATACATGCAGTGAGCTAGTTCATCTGTGGGCGCCCGCCATAATCGCTGCAATCATAGTTAATGAAGCATGTCCGGCGAAAGTATGTTTCATTGATATTTTGTGAATGTGTTCCTTAATTGGTTTTAAATTTCGAAAGGACGACTGGCCTTGGTTTGCCAACCTCCATCTGGCATGAAAAAAAGGGCATGCAGGGCATATTATCTTTTTGAACTTGCTTTGTTTTCACGTACACAGCGTTTCGCCCACGGTGCAAGCTTTAGTCATGCTGCTCCCACGCTTATCCAAATCCAACAGAACGAATAAAATGTGAATGCAAATGCGAAGAGAATATTAGTCTTTTTCTTTACTTTCAATCGGGGCCAAACCGTGTTTTATGGACAGGCAGTTGTATTTGCAATGAAATAATGATCAACTCAGCCACAAAAAACCCACTTGCATCTGTCGCCGTTCCATTCGAATTGCTGATGATGCAACTCTGTCATCAGAGAAAGTGTGCCTTGCAAGTGTAGCCCGGAAAAGTGGCACACTAGACTAAATCAAGCTAAAACGATAAAAAGAGTTGGGGAACTCGCTTGCTAAAAAAACTTGAATTGATCGAGTAGGGAAAAACGCAAGGAGAATCAATAAATAGAGACAAACAACTGATATTAAATTCTCAACAACAACAAAACAACCAAAAAATTTAATGACTCTGAAGGCAAAAGTACCAAAAAAAGAAATCCAAAGTGTGACAAAGTATCAGCCAAAAGAAGGCCAAGTTGTCAAAAACCCAGATAAGCTAAAACTAGGAGGTTTTAAAATCCAAAAAAAAAATGACTTGCGACTAGCAACTGAAGCGTGAACCTAGGAACAAACAAGACTGTTATTCTAAAATGTAATTATAAAAAAACTGTCGAATAGTACCCTCAAAAAAAAAATTCAACCAAGGAACTTAACTAAAAAAAACAAAGCTCCTAAAACAAACCAAAAAAAAACAACAACCAAATTAATCCAAGCGTCAAAGAGGAAAATTGTTCCTAAATACGAGGTTCCAACAAAAAAGAAGAGTCCTTAAAAAGATGACATTGCAAAAAAAATGTTCTTAACCAGAAGAGTCCTAACAAACTTTCAAACCAATGGACTAAGGAAAAACAAAAAAAAACGAAAAAACTAAAAGACTAAAAGCCAACACGATATATAAGCGGGTTGCGAATCAAATACACAACTTCAACAACCTGTATAAATGAAAAACAAAAATAGAGCATACAAATAAGTAAATGACAAAAATGGTTATACAAGTGAAAATACAGCGTAAAACTTTTTAGTAAATGAACTAGGTCTACAAATAAACTGACTTGTTCACTCTGCACTAAAACAACCTGGTTCTTGTGCATAATTAACTCTAAAACTACTTAAAATAAACTCCCAACCAGGCTTCATAAGACAAGAACAGCCTTATTTCCTTGCGAATAGCTAATGAGCTAATTTCATCAAGGTCACTGAATAAGAACTGCTAGCTACTCTGACCAGAGTAAATAGAGTTGTCACAAGTCTCTACCATGAAATAAACTGTGAGCATAATCAGTACACTAAACAAAGTAAAGTAAGTCAGGTAATGAATACAGAAACTAGGGAACAAGTCTAGGCCTCTAGAACACACAATCCATTGTCAATCAGCTCCCTGTGTTCAGGACCAACCATGCCAGGGGCAAATTTAGGAAATAACACCCATTCTTCTACTGGAACATGTGACACATGTACCCTCAAGAAACTAAGGCAAGGGGAATTTGCGAATGTACGAATTATTTCAAACAACAAAATTACAAATCTAAAATCCTAATTATCTTCTAAGTCTACTCAAAAGCTAATAAGTATCTTAAAAACTGTAAACGAAAGAAACAGTTTGTCTAAACTGTGCCAAACAAATTACACACTTCTTTGTTAGTAAACCTGCCATCCGAACAACGTAATGAATCTGATTTAAAACTGTGCAAAGGCAACCAAAATCTGCACAAATACAATGTACTTGTAGTTTCGAACAACAATCCAAAATGAAAACATTCTTCAACTCGTCATCAAATCAAACTTTCAAAGGCATGTCGTAAAAACAAGAGAAAATACAAGCGACTGGCTATAATCATTTTACTTGGAGGAAAACTTTAACACCAAAATTAGTCATAAAAAATAGGAAAAATCATTAACCTTTATACAATATAATGTCTGTGAAGCTATAAAATGAGTTTGAACTTACCAAAGAATGAACAGACCAAGTTGGAAAGGCAGGAATAAAAGACTTGGAAAAATGAATTGTGTGCACTCCACTGCCGGTCTGCAAAGTGGTGTCGCAAAGGATTGTAGAGCACATGGCCTGTTATCAGTAGGCTCATTGTTCTAAGGGTCTAATTACAGTGCTGTTTTACCAGGGGGGAAATCTACTCAGAAAATCATTTTCCAGGGGGAAGGAAGTTAACTTAATATATGAAACAGAGAACAATCTAAAATGAGTGTCCCCTCTACACAAGCAAAGCACTAGTAGTTCACAAAAGTTGAAATGTAACTTCGTATCTTAACTTTCTAAAGGCATAATATTAATCATACATCAATGGTTGGTTCAATTTACTTGGCTAAATCGTCCATGGAGGCATATTTTACTTTTAGATATTTTTTTATAATTTGTCATGTAGGCCTAAATATTTATTTAAGCACTCCATCTTCTGTATTTGAGGAGACAACATTTGATTTACTCTTCTCTTCATTTTACAGAAATTAAACAACAGAGATAACATCAGAAAATTTGCTTCAGCCGTCCCTCATTCCCATTTCGACACCGATCCCCCGGTGTCACATATGGACAGAAACATGGCAGTTGTATTTGCAATGAAAATCAATTCGGCCAAAAAAAAAACACTTGCAGCTGCAGAGAAAGTGTACAATTCAAACAAAGTAGTTCACCAATGGTGAAATTTAACTTAGTTTCGGAACTTGCTAATGGTATAATATTAAGAATACAGCAAGTGGTTTGTTCAAGTTATTAGGGGTCAAGTTGGTCTTTCGGTGGGGGTGGCAACTTGAGAAATTCGATAAGCCTTCGATGGACGCCATCTGACTGAAGGAGGTGGTACATCTATGACTAAGATGTACGTGAAGGCATGTAACTTTTATGGTAGTAAATGTAATGTAGTGGTGAATGATCAGTGGCAAACACACCCCTGTAAAGAACGAGTAATGCGATATATTAGGGGACATTATCAATAAAGACCTACCCCTGGCACTTCTGGCCTTCCCCATGCCACCATCCCCCACAAAAAGCACAGCCCTCCACACTGGAGAGGTGACGCAGAGTGTCGTCTATAGTAGACCATAGAAAGGCTGGCTTTACGACCTGCAATGCGACCACCATCGTCAACTGCATGTAGTATATGTTCGATGAAGGTATATGATTAACCACACTCATTGACTACGCACCTTGCTATATTGACTAACATAATAGTCACATCATTGATTTTTAATAGTGCCAAAACAAAAAAACGTGTACAAATGATATGGGCAAAATGACTAAAAAAAAAATAGAGCTGTATGTCTGTTTGAAAACAGAACACAGGGCTTTTTCGCAGTTAACAAATGTTTATTTTTTGTTGGTCATTTTGCATTTACTTTTTAGAGTGCTTAATGCGGTTAAAGGTTGTTCAAAATGCTTAGAATAATTCCTAAAATATAAATTCATCACATGACGCCAAATGCCCTGCAATGACGTCATCTTGACAACATCTTTCAATGTACATTTTGTCATTGTGGTCTTAGTTTGAACCAAGTTTAAAGTCAATCCGATAGTAGGGAAATGTGCGCTTTTGGAAGCAGAATAAATTTTTAATGTTAAAAGAAATCATAAAAAATCAAGCGATGACGTCATCGTGACGTTACCTCGGCTGGTTGCCGAAACAGCCAATGAACATGTTAGGGGTTTAAGTCCCTCCAACAAAAGGCATGTCCACTTTGCCAAAATCGTTTGAATAGATTCTGCAGACCAGGCGCGTAGATGTTTCTGAAACGGCTACGACTGTCGACGTTAGCGCGTCAGTGGCAAAGGCCGAATTATAGCCATTATATCTGATCTGGACACGTCATAAGTTGCATAATATAATTTAGTTTCTTGCCTTGCCTAACATTATTTCGGCTCCATAGGCGGCGGAACGCTCTTTTTAAACTGGGGGGGGGGGGGGGGGGGCTCAACATCAAAAAGGGGCACTTGCTCAGAAAAAAGGGCACCTTCCGTCGGTGTGAAAGTGCACAGAGTAAAAGAATATAAGGTTAAGGTTAAGGGGACGAACAGGAGCGGAGTGCCCATCTCTCTTTCGAAGCGATTGGGCCAGAAGAAAATTGAGTTTCAAAGTTACACAAATGTATTATTATCAGTGTGCCACGAATCGAATGTACATGGCATTTGATGTACATGTACAGGGTGAGTCAAAAAGAAAATTGCCCAAATTAATGATTTTTTTCCCTTTAAAAGCCATCAAATTTGAAACACCAATAAAGTTTGAAAAGAGCATCTTATTCCACTAATCTAAGACAAAATTGCTGAAATTGATCCATGCTATCATGAGTTATGAACGTTTTACTTAAGAACCATTTTTTTATAGCTGTCCATGGAATGACATTAGAAGTTATTAAGCTGGGTGAGTATTATTACGCGTCCGCGTCTCATTATACTCAATTGACATTCATCGCCAAATAGTCAGTGGACAGCCGAGTTTTGTGATATCTTTATTGAAATATACATAACTTGGGAATAGAGTATGCAAAATACGTGAAATTTTCACAGTTAAAAGTCAATACGTCAATAAGATGTACTTTATTCTTATGTTTTGTGTGTGGGGGGGGGTGTGTGTGTGAAATGGTGCAAGCCAAATATTTGTAAAATATATTTCAAATTGGGTATTTTTCTTTTTGACTTACCCTGTACATGTTGTGAAATTTTACCAAATTTGGCTAACGAACGATGACCAGTGGTTATGCCTTTTGGGGTGTTAACAGCGCGAAATAACTGTCAGGGTTTTCAAGATCCAAGTGTTTTATTAAAGGCAAGGATGTCTTGAAGTGCTTCGGGAAGAGCTTCTACGAGATCACGTGCAATCATTTCAAACCTTGGCAGAAAGCCTTGTTTAGTAATCTCCCGCACGGTAGTGAAGTACGAAAAATGTACGACAAAGGCCCTTCCTACAACGCAGTTGGGATTCTTGACTTTGCCGGAGTAGATGACTGTTAACCATAGTTCCTCGCTTACATCAATTGGTCCACTTTCCAACATGGCTTTCATGTCAATGAGGTTTGAATCCATTAAGAGGAAGTTGATGCTGAAGCGAGCTCTTTCAGGGGTCAGGTACCGTCCGTCGAATAGTAATTTCTCCAGTGATTTGTTCTGGTAGTGATAGAAGAATGCCTCCAGTGCCACCACAGCACAATCCGCTGATTTCCAGCCGCACTTTGGGAGACCTTTACGGCTGAACTCAAATTTCAGCTTCTTTGGGTTGATGGTCTCGTTGTCAAAGATACCCATCTCTTGGTGAATATAGCTACTGCGCCAGTTAGCACCTCCTGTGTTGGCGAAATGAATGAAGCACTCGGAGGTGTTCTGTTGCTCAATCAGCTGCCTGAAGGCGCCGGGGTGGATGTACACGATGTCGTCGTCCATCTTGAAGTACTTTCTCTCTGAGTGCCTCGCCATCTCATCGAAAATCTCGTACACAAATCTGCCAAATATAGGAACAGTCACCTTTTTGTTTATGTGATTGCGAAATCGGAGCTCAAAAACCTCCTCCTGCAGAACTTTGTTGGCGGTTTTAGTCAACTCGGTCAGTTTGGAGAGGGTTTGGTTGTCATACATCACCATATAGTAGTGGACCTTGTCCAGAACTCCACCATTCTTCCTCAAGTTGCGATAGATGTAAGCAAAATTAATACGGAGGTATTTCCAGCGTCCGGTAACAATACAAAGGATGTTTTCAGAGTTTGTTTTTTGGGCAAAGCTGACCTGCGTCTTCAGTAGCGGCTGCAATTCAATCCGTTTAGGTTGCACTTGCACTGGCAACGGTTGCTTCCTTACTGTCGATTCCAGCAGACGATTGAAGCAGCCGACCATTGTGCATGTAATTAATGTGAAAATCAGCAAAGCTTTGCCGGACTGTATGAGAGCATTTTTACCAATTTTGAATCTTGCTGGCATTTGCTTTCGGCCAGCCATGTTCACGGCATTAGGCCTCATCACTGCAGTTCCACTGGTTAGCTCGTTTGAAACAAGTTGTTTCTTTGAATCTCTGTGCTGGGTTTGCGTGGTAATCCCGTCATCCACCAGGTTGGTAATGATACTATAGAGGGGAACATAGGACACTGGGTATCTATTTGTGCGGTGACCTGTGAAGCAGTGTTGTAGGTCTCGAGACCGGTCTCGGTCTCGAGACCGGTCTCGAGACCACTTTTTGCTGGTCTCGGTCTCGGTCTCGGTCTCGGAAGCTGTGGTCTCGGTCTTGGTCTCGGTCTCGGTCCCCTTTGGTCTCGATATTTTGGCTGGTCTCGGGTCGAGACCGGCAATATTTAGCTTTTACAGCTCGATCGATTACTTTGTGTTCACTTCGTTCAGTACCGTTGATAGTTAAAACATTTGCTAGCCCATAGATCAAGCTTGTTATATATCGTGGTCGGTTTGGACTCGACTGCACGTTGGAAAGTCCCAAAAGTACAAGTAAAGCTGCAGCAGTACCAGTCACTGAACGATTTGGAACAAGTTCGGCAATTATCTGTTGTGTCGGGCACATAAAGCAAAGTATAAACTTGTAACAATTTATGCAATAAGGGCCTGCCATTTTCGGGGATTGTGTAGTTTAGCCCACCCCTGTGGCAAGGGCGGATCGGGGGGGGGGGCCAAAGGGGGCCATGCCCCCCCCCCCCCCAAAAAAAAACGAAACCAATTTTTTTTTATTGTTATGTGACATCGCAATAAAGGCAGGCAATGCGTACACCACCATCTTTGCCTCAAAAAAACATTGGTTAAAGTGGTCAGAAATTGCCTCAGATCGCACCACAGAGCATCTAGAATCCAAAAATTTTTCGGGGCCCTGAAGCGGGCCCCGAACCCCACGCCGTAAATTTTTTACCCACCTTTTGGGGGGACCAAATTTTTTTTGGGCCCCCAAAAAATTGTGTTCTGGATCCGCCCTTGCCCTGTGGGCGTAATCACGTGCATTTTGCATTCTGATAATAAATGAGGTGCTTCAAATTAGTTATATTTTCGACCCCACACAATGTTCTCTTTAATTTGTGACAGTATTTTGAAGAAAAAGTAAATTTTCCTACCTGATTTTCCAGCATTGAACTCACACACTCTCACCAGTTACCACTCACTGTTGCCATGAGAGTGTATGATGAGACCCCATTTTCTGGCTGCTCACTTTGAAGTACCCCATTATTCCTCGAAAATTAAAATCCCGTTCAGAAAAAAAATTAAAATCCATATCTGGCACATTCTGGCTACCACCTCGCAACTTGTGGGTCTACATGTATAAGTCCACATTCTATGACAGAAATTTTAAAATTAATTCAACATTTTCTAGCTCCCATTTTTTAAAATCAAGTACACAAGTCTTGTTAGAATTTAAGTCCTATATTTATTTTAGGAAAAAAAAGCACAATGTAAAATTTAAATTGCATCTTTAAATATCCGTTAGAAGTCATAGCTGAAACCAATGGGTGACTGTGGAGTTGAGGATGAAACATCTGCCTTTAACTTTTGGGTGCAGACAACATGTCAAAGGCTTTTTGTAACTACTTTTTGCTCAAGTAGGGTGTCATGTATCAATTTGTCAACACTGCCACTGGTCAAAATGTTGGTCTGTAATCTTTGTGAATAGAAAGGTTACAACTATAATAACGTGTCTTGTTTTTTTTTATTTTGACTATTGTTATTCATTATCAGTGGTCTCGGTCTCGGTCTCGGACCATATTGGTCTCGGTCTCGGTCCGCCTTGAAGGGGCTGGTCTCGGTCTCGGTCTCGGTCTCGAATCTTCAGGTCTCGGTCTTGGTCTCGGTCTCGGACTATCCGATCTCGACTACAACACTGCTGTGAAGTACGATGATGTCATCAAATTTGGTTATCACAGTGCAGTATTAAAGGGCTTGGAAAATAAAACAAAATATACACGAAGGAATTTACTAAATGTAAGAAAGCAGCCTTGCATCAACTTGGATACGATGTCATGCATAATGATACAATTCTTTTTTCCAGAATTAAATGGAACAAAAATGGAGATAAAAGTACAGGGTTCCCAACTTTTCAGTACAGTAGAAACGATGTAAGAGCAATAGTATATTCTAAACAAAATAATGAAATAGATTGTCTTTATAATCTCAAGAAACGTTTTCTGAAAAAAAGTCTATGAAAGTGGCCAGGAATCGCCTTAGATTGCACCACAGAGTATTAATATTCCAAAACTTTTAGGAGCCCTTTAACCCTAAAAGAGCCGGGGTGGAATCCGCTCCCCCTCCCCCTCAACGAATTCAATGCCACAGACTACAAAGCCACAGAATTCCACACGCATGAATAGTTGGCTTCCGGAGAGGCTAGGAAGGCACAATGCCGCAATGAACTGTAGCGCAATCGGAGTTACGCAGATCATGGGTAATGTGCCGCAAAGCAATGAACTGTGGTCATTAATAGCAAACTTGTCTATTGTATTGGAAGTTGTTGACAATTTTTCATTCGGTTTTTTTTTCATAAAGGATTCTAGTTAATACCTTTACCCTGAAGGTTGCTTTTGTCGTTTTAAAGCCTCGTTGACGCAGTTCATTTTTGGCATCTGTGCCCAAACTTCAAATTATACGCAAGAATAGAACACTGACAAGTTCATCCTGCGGTTACACCCAATCATTGATTCTCAGCCTTAGACTGGCAATACGGCACCAGCTGTCAATGAAACCAGCCATGCTTACTCGCCATGGCATGGGCCTTATTCACGCCGAGTTGGCCTTTTTGGTCGATTTCACTGAATGTATTTCATTAATTGTTAATTGTGTAATGGATGGCGCCAGACTATTTATGCAGGCACAATGCAGCTTTAACAAAAATACCTTTGAAAGCACCTACTGGCATTTCCACATATCAAAGACGAAGTGATGGGGCTTCGATGATACTCACAAATATTTTTTGGGTTGAAAATCCGTCAAATTCAACCACTATTGAACAGACAACATATTGCGATCATTCAAAAACGCAATGGCTTTTATCTACTACGGCATTGTTATATGGTAGTACGGACGTACATCATGTACACATACAAACACGTACGTGAAGCACGGGCCGGGACACGACCGCGCGCGATCTACATGCGGAGTTGTGTGTATATAGTTTTATACAGGGCAAATGACCAATACTAGCCACACGCACAAGTCACTGGTCAGTTTTTAAGTACAACCAAGTTACTTTCAAGATCATTGTTTTAAGGAACTATATTACTCATTCCTAGTCATTTTTCTGAGACTCAAGGAAACCCCGATATGAATAAGTTTTCCCATTCTTAAGTACTTCTTATTCCCAAGACTTCCTGTTTCCACCTGTATATAAGTACGGCCCTATGAGCAGTTCCTCATTCTGTTTTAATTCCATTTCTGTTCCATTTCCATTTCTATTCTAGTCTATTTCAGTTCCGATTTAATCTTTGTCTCAATTCGCTGTAACCAGTTCAATCAATCAATGTGTATTACAATATTGTTTTGGAACAAACAGTAACGGTAAACACAGTTCTCAACCAAAGAATTGCGTGTCGACTTCTCCATTCCCCAACAATATGGGACAGGTGTAGCATGAATATCCGACTCCATGAAATTTGGACTCATTGGTAGTATTGCGCACGCGTGAGTAACATAAAAAGCTATTTTTAGGATCGTTTCGGGAGAGTGACCTGTCACGTGCGAGGGATCACCCAATAATAGGGAAAAAGCGGTCAGATTTTCATTGGAGTCGGATTTTAATGTGACACCGGCGTGCATTTTACGCAATGCTTTTGCCTTGTTCAGTTTTTAGACCATTCACATGAAAAGCTGGCAAAAAGCTATGCGATTTGTGACAGCTAAAGGGTAACACTTGTCGGCTTTCCCAGGGAAAAGCACAATACAGCATGCACATGCAGTCCTGCAGGTGTAGAACACTTGAAGTGAATATATTTGTATTGTTTTTTTTTCAGTATTCGATATTTTAAAAAAATCCATTACCTTTCCACTGAAGGTTACTTTTTCTCGTTTTAATGCTTCGTTGACGCAGGTCATTCGTTTACAACCTTAACAAATACCAAGGATAACACACTGAAAAATTCGTCATGCGGCTTCCCACAGTCATTTCCTACATAATTAAAAAAATAGGGACCCGTTTTCATTGAAACCAGCCATGCTTTGCGCCATGCCATTGTTAAATGACTCCCAACAGACTTATCCCAAACTTAAGTTAGACAGCAGGCATATGGAATCAAAATTACCAATGGGTGCACTAAACCAATTCAAGCCCCATTGAAAACAGCATGGGCGTTGCGAGGGAGGTGCAAGGGGGGCACTTGCCCCCCCCCCCCCCCCGGAAAAGCAACCCAAAAAAAGAAAAAAAAGGAAGGAAAAAAGAAAGAAAGAAAAAAAAAAAGAGGCGCGAAGACAAAGTGGTGTAAATTTCATGAGTGGGGGGGGGGGGGCAAAATGTCCCTGCCCCCCTCTGAAACTGATAAATCGAGAATGTGTTGAGAAATACAAGCATTTTTTGGAAAAAAAAATGTTGCTCCCCTCTAGAAAAAATCCTGGCGACGCCCATGGAAAACGGTGTAAAATCAACAAAGTTCAGGGCCACATAACATGCACGCCGACATCACTGGGGTTTATTAAACACAAATTAAATTATTTTCTTGTCCTTCAACTGTCTATTTCTTTTCAATTTTTGGTGGGTTAGCCAATTACATTTTTTAATATTCACAACAAAACTTACTCACCCCCGAAAATTGATACTTCCCAAGGGTGCATGCAGCCATTTTACAAATGGCGTCCATCCACTTTCTTGGGCAAATAGGACCCATTTTTCAACCGTGATTTTATCAAATCTGCTCTCACATGGAAGCCCAAAAACTGGGGAGTAGATCCTTGGCTATATTTACACAATTCAACCCTTTTTTGAGCCAAAGTTTCTCCTTTTTCAAAAGAAATTGTGGGGGCACTTTTAAATGCTAATTGGCTGGCGTAGAAATTCTCACTTGAATTAGTTCACTGCACCCTAATGGTCGTTTGCCTAAAAAACTTTGCATCCAGCTGTTTAAGTGTTATTTTCTTCATCAACAAACAGAACAATTATCATTTTGAACGTCTTATTTCCGTAGTTATTGCGCTGTCCATTAATTTAAATTCACGGCAGCTTCACGGGACAACACTCAGAACATTTTTTTTCTCCATTGTCCCTCCTCAGGGTATGACCTACGCCGTAATCAGATGCAGTTTTGTACTGTTGGATACTGGGGGCGTGGATGCACGCCCCTCTCCATCCCTTCACTAACATATTGTTACGAACCCAGAATGCTTGATTATGGAAATCTAGCGCCCTCTGGATTCACTCTGTCCATTATGGTGGCCCTGAAGGGACATCGCATATCGCAAACGTGTGCGCATACGTATGCGATGTCGCGAAATTTATCGCGAATGTATGCGCACACGTATGCGATGTCGCAAAATTTATCGCGAATATGTGCGCACACGTATGCGATGTCGCGAAATTTATCGCGAATATGTGCGCACACGTATGCGAATTTGTTTGCAATGTCGTGGATTTTATTGCATACCTTGTCGCATACCTTTCAGTAAAATTCCTAATAAACTGGGGAGTTGTAGCAGCTAGTCTGGAATCTAGACGTACTGTTAGATATAAATAGGGTCTGACTAATAAACCTTCGCGCGCACGCTCAACCTCGTACCCAGGGTGTCGAACAGTACGCGCCCATCACTACCTGCTCTCTCACCCTGGTATTGGATCATTTGCATGTGCAAGATTTTTGCACACGTATGCAAATGAGGAACAGTCTGGTGCCTGGATATGCGTTACACATTAGCGTTTGTTTTTGTATGCGGTGTCTGGGGTAAAAACAGTCAATTCGTAGCAGTAGCAGTAAACACGATTTTTGAAATCAAACTGTTACGATCTTATCGAGACAACATGCAGTATCATATTTCATATTAATATGAGCAACTTGGAAAGGAAATTAGTATTTTCGAGAAGGCGTGGACGAATGATCGCGAAAACACGTACTGCACGTTGTGAATATATAGCACCAAGTACACGATAAAAATCCATTACTAGCCAATTGCGGTATCCAATCACGATACAGGAAGAAAGTTTCCTATCCAGGGTTTACTATTGGAAACGCGGTTGGAAATAAAGTAAGCACTGGGGACGAGGTTGGCGCACGCTGTTCCTCGTGCAATCGTTACTACTAGTACTGTCGAGCGCAAACTTGCTACTTGCGCAACTTTGAAACTTGCGCGCGCAAATTTCAAACTTGCGTGCGCGCGAAGGTTTATTAGTCAGACCCTATTTATATCTAACAGTACGTCTAGATTCCAGACTAGCTGCTACAACTCCCCAGTTCATTAGGAATTTTACTGAAAGGTATGCGACAAGGTATGCAATAAAATTCACGACATTGCAAACAAATTCCCATACGTGTGCGCACATATTCGCGAATTGTTTCACGACATCGCATATGTGTGCGCACATATTCGCGATTAATTTCACGACATCGCATACGTGTGCGCATATATTCGCGATAAGTTTTGCGACATCGCATACGTGTGCGCACATATTCGCGATAAATTTTGCGACATCGCATACGTGTGCGCACACATTCGCGATAAATTTCGCGACTTCGCATACGTATGCGCACACGTTTGCCATATGCGATGTCCCTTCAGGGCCACCATAGTCCATGAAGTACACAATCTTCTTGTTGTCTTTTATAGTTCCTATATATTACCCATTTATCGTAAATTGCCAACTTGCACTTTTATTCCCAGGGTCTCTTACCAAGCACAGTGCATGATGCAATACCATGCGCGCTACTGTATGCATTATTCATGTAGCGATGTACATGTGCGCGACTGACCACACCTCCCTTTGCCCCAGCGAGCTAAGTTCCTTTCCCCATAGCATGCGTGCTTTGGCGTTCTCCGAGAGACTGCTCAGCGGCACGGAGCATTTCTCTCCCCCGTGTGTTACCCATGAACACTAACTGGAGTTCTCGGTCCAGTTTTCCAGTCCCGTACTTAGCTCGAGGGAATGGAATGTTACCCTTGCGTGGTCGCGTAGCTGGGCGAGGTAAGACATCCTGCGGTGTCAATAACCTGTGACACAGTAACCTTTTAGCTTGTCACTCACTCCATCAAGGTTGCTCGTGATGTTGTGTAAATACTTTTGCACTCTGATCTAACTATTTGCACACATCTCTCTCTGTATTTGCACACTTCTCCCTCCATGTTTTCCCTTATGTAAATGCACACGTTTTTAGTCTCTTGCACTAGGCACTCTTAGTAAATCATGTGACTAGTCATGTGACCCTTAGACATGGAAGATTACTATTGGTTAATTCCTAAATCAGTGCTCATGCATTATTTAATCCCGAGACTTCTACTGCCTATAAATACCGGAGGTTTTCCTCACTTTCGGCAGTGCGGCGAACCACGAAACCAATGTAGTGCGAACGAACCCTAAACCCAAAGTTGTGCGGCGAACTTATATGTTGTGCGGTAAATCGTATGATGTGCGACGAACTCGACTCTGACAGACCGATTGTTGTGCGACTCTTGTAAGTTGTCACTACGAAGCATCGGCCTCCCTTGGTGGTTGAGGCGCGGTGAAGTAATAGTGCAATCACTAGTACTAGTGTTATTATGAAGCATCCTTCTCCTAGATCCCTCGAGGAGTGTGTAGAAGCTGGTGAAATAGTAATACACTAGTCCCAATGGTGCTGTGCGGTTTCGAATGGCCATTGGACTGCTAGTCTTAGCTTGAACATGTTGTGCGGTTGTCTGGTGTTCTAGCCCAGCCAGAGCTAGTTCATCCCCGTCACCACAGCGGACCGCTCCCGCTGTGGCCAGCCGGCTCCCGTAGCCATTTCCCCCGTAGTTCAGCTATGCTAGCCCGGTCTTGTATCATAAACACTATCCTTGGTGCATAGTGCCTCGATTGACCTTGGATACCCGATACGCCACATGCACACTTTGGTTCGAACTGTAGTGCGGCCTGGTACACTTGCTGGCCCCGTCCAGTTACCGTTGCCTCCCCGGTCACCGTAGCGGACCGCTCCCGCTTCGGTCTGACCGTCGATAACCCGTACCGTGCCGGTGCCCACTCAGTTCGTATTGGTTGACATGGTTTTGCCATTGTACATAGTACATGTATAGACTTTGTAGACGCCAACCTGTTATCTCTATAACGCTACCAAAGACTACCAAAATGAGAAACCCTATAGGTTGATGAAATCTAACAAAGTTATGTAAAGTGAAGAGATGAATAAATCAGTGTATTGACATGTGTGACTGTCACCCCAAAGCTCTGTTTCCCTCCAACTTATTGAATTATTGTTGACTCTAATAAATGTTTCATGAACTGCTATTAGGGAACGCAACAATATTTTCCCAAAAAAAAGAACAAATAAATTTGTGTTATTTTGCTCTGGACCTCTAGTGGCGTATCCAGCATCTGAAAATCCTCAGCGCAAGAATCTCACATTAAACAAAATGGGTACAAAAAGTAGAGCACAATTTAAATATACTTGAGGGGTTAATAAGGTTAAGTTCAGAACATTACGGAAGTGTAATTTAATTTCATTCTTAAAACGGTTTTCAGGGCCAATATTATTGTCATTGACATATAAAATGCAATCCAAGTAAATTGTTCTCATCCCAACAAGATAATAATTGTAACACAAATCTGTAAAATCATCCAATAAAACATTTCACAATTTTAAATTTAAAACAGGTTTTTACATTCTACGTTTTCCTTTTCACAAACAATGTCTTATACACCTGTTTTGCAGATCAGCTAACATTTATTTGTAGATTTTTAGCAACGCGCACCACCATTTTGAAACGAAGAATAAATATGACGGGAAAATGGAGCAAACTTCGAGGTGACTATCCAGCTTGAAAATGCATATTGAATTTTGTTGGATACATAAAAACTACTGGTCAAAAATGTTACTTTTACGGACATAAAAATGCAAGTTTGTGCACAAACCTACGGGAATTTAGGTGCGCGTAACGCACGTTTTGCCCCATGCACTACTGCGCGTAAAGCGTCTATGCAGGAACGGGAAAATTTGTGCACATTCAATGGCGCGTATAAACGCGCTGCCGATCTAGTCTTTTTATAGACCGCTTGCAGACGCGTTCGATAATTGACGCGCTAAGGTGAGCGACGCCATGTTATGGGACAAAATGTGCGTGAATTGATATACGCCTGTCCCACAACATGGCGTCGCGCGCCTTCGCGCGTCGATTATTGAACGCGTCTGCAAGCGGTCTATTCTGTATCTATGGTCGTGCGAATGCTTGCGCGCGCTGCGCCGAATAACAAAACGAACTACTAATTTGAATTTTCCTACGGTGCTTCTTAAGACGCACCGTTGGCAATGCCTTCTTTCGTTGATTTCTTCAAAATAAGAGCTTGCCAGAAAGAATAATTTCACAGGGAGTTTATTCCCCTTACTATCTTTCAACCAGTATGTTTTCAACAATAATTACGCCAGTCACTTTTTTTTTGATAGCTGCAAATTATGGACTCCGGCTTCAATTAATACATGTACATGTAGTGTTAATCACTTAGTTAGAGCGGTGTGTTTACTCTCAAATTCGAGCTCACTTTGGGTGTATTGCGCATATGCCTTATAGTGAACATTATTAGGACGTTGACAGGTCACACATGCTAGAGACCAAGTGTCACAGGTGTCCATATTCCTTAAAACACCGATTAGAGGCTTTCAGTTGTGAATACACTCTTACAATTTCGATATGGATCTGCCAGTTGACACTTGGACAATTTCGAGGAGAGTGGATCATGTGAATGTTGAGATAGCCAATGGAGGTGAAATAAAGGAGGCTTGTTAGACGGCGAGTGTGTGGACAGCACGGCAAGCATGGAAGCCTTATTCTAGCACTTATCTGGGGTCAACTCCCCGGCGCGCATGCGCATACATGGATACATGAATATGCATATCACTACATCCCCCCCTTTTTGAAATATATAAACAAAAATAAGGTAGTTTAATACTCAAGTTGTATTATCGTTCAGTCCTTTCACAGTCGACTATCTCCTGGTAAGGTAGATATATGCTGGCATAAAGAATGCGGAGAGGTATAATGTTCAAACGTGGTTTCCTTATTTCTAGTAGTCAAAACATATCTATTTTAAATTGTATTGTGACTGTCCACTTAGACAACAAGAAAACTATAAACTTCTTTTTTTTTCTTTCTTTTTTGTAAACAACAAAACACTTGAAACACTTGTTTTAAACACTAACTCTATGAAACCCTTGTTCGAGTCTGTTAACTTTCAACACTGGAGTAACTAAGAACTTGGTTTTAGAGGTATCTGGCTGGTATTTTGGTTACACGACCAGATCTTGTAGTCTGTGGGGTTTGGAGAAAGGTACCCGTAGCCTTAGGTTTAGCTTTGGTTTGGCGAGAGTTTTCCCCGTCAGTGGGTTTTCCATCCCGCTGTGCTTCTCTGTTTTGCTTGTTCTGGTCAGAACCTTGTCTCGGTGGGAATAGAACTCGCGGGGATTGTTCATCAAAATGAACGCGCTTAGCTTGCTTTGCCTGCCTGTGCGCCTCGCGCGGCTGAGGTTGCATTTCACGCAAATGTGATCGATTGCGCCTGTGAGTAGATCCATTTGGTGTTCTGACCTCATACGACCTAGGCTCTTTGCAAACTTTGGTTACTTCACCCGGAGTCCAAGACTTGTTCGGCTGGTCAAGAATACGGACTTTCTGTCCCACGTAGAGTGAAGGTAAGTCTGGGCCAGCATGTTTGTCATGATTGGCCTTCATTTCATCTCTGCGTGATGCCAGTCGGTCATTGACTTCCAGAGGTTTCTGGTAAGTCCCTGTAGGGTCCCTGCTGGGCAGTGTGGTGTGGGGCGGCCTTCCAAACAGTATTTCTGGTGGAGAAGGTAAGTGAGCGTCGATTGGTGTTGCTCGGAGAAGAAGCATTGCCTTGTTGATGTCCAGTCCAGTTTCATGACACTTCTTCATCACGGACTTGACTGTCCTGACCGTTCGCTCTGCCATCCCATTCGATCGGGGGTACCTCGGTGATGAGGTAACATGGGTGACCGACCATTCCTCACACATATCTTGGTAAGCCTGCCCAACAAATTGTGGTCCGTTGTCGGAAACTATCTCCTTTGGTACACCGAAAAGGCTGAAGGTTGCTGCTGTTCGTTGAGCCACCGACGCACTGGATGTGTTGGACAGTTTGTGGATAACAGGGTATTTAGAGTGATAGTCCACAATGAGGAGATAGTTGTCTTTTCCCAACTCGAAGAGGTCTGTGCCCAGTTTCGTCCAAGGTGTGTTGGGTATCTCGTGAGGTTGGAGTGGTTCATTTCTTTGACGAGTCTGGTGTTCCTGGCATGCTTGACATGACTTGACGAGTTGAGTGATGTTGTCATTGATGTTCGGCCAGTACACAGAATTACGGGCTAATCGTCTTGTCTTTTCGATGCCAAGATGACCAGCGTGGAGTTGGGTGAGTATGTCCTGTCGCATAGCCTCAGGAATCAGAACTTGACGGCCCTTGAATATCACACCGCAGGACAGTCCCAGCTCATCTCTGAATGACCAGTATGGACGTAAGTCACGAGGCAAATCCTTGATTGAGTCAGGCCAACCGGTGTAGATGACCTTCTGTAGCTCTCTTAGAACAGGGTCTCGAGTTGTCTCATGCTGAAGAGCATCTTGCTTAGCCTTCCCAAAGTGAACCAAATCAAGTTGTTGAGTGGTTGTGTGCTGCCTCGCACTAAGGGAATCAACTGCAATGTCGAGGGGTATGTCATCATGATCAGACGGATTGGGGAGCCTGCTCAGGGCATCAGCAATTATCATGGTGCTGCCTGGTTTGTACTCCAAACTGAATTGATAGCCTTGAATCTTGATCAACAGCCTCTGTAGACGGCGTGGAGCACTGGTGAGGGGCTTGTTCCATATGGTCACTAGTGGTTTGTGGTCTGTTAGTACATGGAATCTGGAACCGAAAAGGTTAGTGTGGAACTTGGTCACACCAAACACCAGGGCAAGAGTTTCCCGTTCAATGTTGGAGTAGTTTGACTGGGATGACGACAGACTTTTCGATGCATACGCAACAGGTTTGCCGTCTTGGATGAGGCACGCACCAAGGCCTTTTTGTGAAGCGTCAACCTCGAGGGTGGTTTCCATCTTGGGATCATAATACCGCAGACATGACTCGGCAGTGATGGAGTGCTGGAGTGCACGAAACGATGCCTGATGATCGTCCTGCCAGAGGAATGGAACATCCTTCCGGAGGAGGTCCCGCAAGGGGGCAGCCGTGTCTGCGCAGTTTGGAATGTGTGGAGACACAAAGTTGACGATACCGAGGAATCTCTGAAGATCCTCTTTGTCTTGGGGAGTCGGCATCGCATGTATGTCTGCAACTCTGTCAGGATCAGGGCGAACTCCACTGTCCGAGTAGATGGAACCGAAGAATTTTATCTGGTTCGACTTGATACGACACTTGGCACTGTTGAAGACAAGCCCTTCTCGCTTGGCGGTCTCCATGAGGTTGAAGAGGTTGGCATCATGCTCACTCTCTGTACGCCCAAATACAGCAATGTCATCTGCAATACACACGCAGCCTGGTACCTGGCTGACAATGTCGTCCATACATTGTTGAAAAATGTCCTGGCTCACTGACAAACCAAACGGGAGTCGGCGAAAACAATATCGGCCAAATGGTGTCCGAAACGTTGTCAATTCCTGGGATGCATCATCTAAGTGGATCGACCAGTAACCCGCCTTCGCATCAAGTTTGGAAAAGAACTTCGCTTGCGAAAACGCAGGATTTAACTCCTCAAGCGTTGGAACCTTGTGAGGACATCGCTTCAAGTTGTCGTTAAGGCGTTTTGGATCTAGGCAAAGTCGGAGCGAACCGTCTTTCTTGACACTTGTCGTGAGGGAGCTACACCAATCAGTGTGGTGAGTGACTCTGCGGATGACGCCATCGTGCTCCATCTTGTCTATTTCCACCTGGAGTTTTGGCTTGAGATGCACGCTGCATTTCCGAGGTGGATCGATACTGGGTTGAGCATCTTTCTTGAGATGAAGATGGGCACGTGTCTTGAAGTTGCCTAGGCTGTCAAATTGCGTAGGGTACGCCTGCTTCAGATCTTGTACTCCTTTTACAGGGGTGACAAATCCGACAGGTGGTATGGCTGGTGGGGCTGGTCGAGGTCGTGATGTTGGGAGTCCGCTGGGTGAAGAAGATACGGTGTGTATCGTCACCAGCTGGAGCTTCTGGCTCATGGGTAGGCCAGCCACAGCAGGACCTGGTACATCTACGACGTAGAATTTTTCGCGAGACCACTCACTCTCCTTGTATCTGCACATAAGATGCAGATAGCCATAGCATGTGATGTTTGACCCGTTATATGCGGTCAGTCTTGTGGCAGTGGGGGAGGCGAGCGATTTCCAACGGTCTCCGTATATCTGCTTCATGGTGCGAACTGGTAGGGTGTTAGCGCTCGCACCGGTGTCCACTTTGACCTTCAAGTGGTGCTTGCCAAGTCGATCTGGGCAGACAACATCAAGTGTTGTGAAGACTTCGGTATGTCCGTACTGATGTAGCGGAGTGACGCACATATCAGACACGGTGATAGAGTTGAATGTGTCCCCAGCTTGGCTTGAGACGTAATCGTCGTCGGTGAAGAAGTCATGTTGCCCCTGTTGGTCATTCTTGAGGTCGTTCACCTTGGAAGTACCCCGGCTCGGCGATCTATTGCGAGAGCTGCGCGGTTTTGAGTTGCTACGCGATTTTGAGTTGCTACGCGATTGTTGGCGGCGCCAGTTTGGCGATTTGCTGCGCTGTCGGCCTTGCCCAGTTCGCTTCGATTTTCTGCAAAGCTTGGCCCAGTGACCTTTGCTACCGCAGGCTTTGCACGTGTCATGATACGCAGGACAGCTGCGGGGCTTGTGCGAAAGACCACAATTTTTGCAAGAGCGGCGTCCGCGTGCAGAATAGACAGTGTCTACAGATGCTGGTTCGTTCGCGGCTTTGCGTGCTGCAGTATCTGTGAGCGTTTCTAAATGTTGCTTGCCCGCTGCAACGGCTTCGTGCCTGCGTCCCTCTTCAAGCATCGCTGCAATTGGGTAGCCACGTGCTTTCTCGAGAAGGCTATTGCGCAATGCGTCTAAGGGAGTCGAGGCTATGACCAGTTCTACTACGCGTTCGTCTAGTTCTGCTTGCGCAAAATCATAATTCATCGCTTTTTCTCTACACCTGTTAACAAAATCGTCTAAGGTTTCATCGACTTTTTGTTTGTATCTCATTAACTCAAGCCTATGGATGCGGAAATTTACACTGATTTGCAACTGCTTCTCAAATAAAGCCCATAGCTTTTCTGGTTCTTCTTGATCTGCTTCGGACAAGCCAGATGCATTGAGGCGCTTAAGGCCCTCAGTGCCTACAGCTATTTTGATTTTCACCGCCTGTTTGTCGGCTTGATTTACTTCATGATCCTTCAAGCATAACGTAAATCTCTGTTTGAATAGCTTGAACTCCTCGGCAACATTCTTAACTGACCAATTCATTTCTGGATATTTAGCCATGGTTGAGTGCACAATGACAATGTAATATAATAATATGATAAACAACAATTGTGCGAAACCTTCTGAGCTAAAACTTGGGTTAAACACCACTGAGATGGCTAAACATGTAAGAACAATATTACATGGGAGCAACAATACACTGATTTGAATTGTCAATAACCAAACTCATACATGTAAACAATAGCAATGAACACTGGTCAATTAGGCTTTAAAAGTCTCAGTTCTGATGAGATGAAGTGGCTGAACAGTTCTTGTACGTCTTGCCTGGTACACTGTCCGTGATAGTCAGGGTAGTAGTCAGGTAGAAGGGCAGATGAAGTCGCCTGGCAGGATGCTGGAGGTCCCAGATTGGAGATGCACTGGTACTGTGAACAGGTCGGGCAGGTCCAGGTACTTGCTCTATGGGTACAGTTACTGGAAAACGATGAGCTGAATTTCTCACGAATTGGATGCAGCAACTGGATGGGCGCTGATCGTGATCGTGTCGGTCGGCAAACTGGACGCACGGCAGAATTTGCAAAATTAGCCGATGATGAGGTCCAGGTTTCTGCTGCTTTTCATCCCGTCTTGTCCCTTGAAACAGTCGGGACCGTCGCCGCTGGATGCTGTAAAGCCGGTCGGTAGATGACCAGTCTCCGGTAGAGCTCGATGGAGCCGTGGGGAATACAGCGATTATGGCGAACTCCTGAGTGCAGTGCAGTGATGGGGCGAGCACGGTATAGGCGCTCACACTGTACGGTGAAACGTGTTGAATGTGCAGTGGGTATAGCACACGCACGTGAAATGTCGCGGCATGACCTCAGACAAATCTGGGTCGGTTGCACGTTTTCACACCACAATAAGCGGGAATCGGGAGGTCCAGATGCCCGAAAGTTGCCTCACTCGATGGTCAGATCATCACAGATGTCTATCTTGTTCTTTTCCACCGCTGCCACCATGTTGAGATAGCCAATGGAGGTGAAATAAAGGAGGCTTGTTGTGTGGACAGCACGGCAAGCATGGAAGCCTTATTCTAGCACTTATCTGGGGTCAACTCCCCGGCGCGCATGCGCATACATGGATACATGAATATGCATATCACTACAGTGAAAGCACCTATTGATCTGCACCAGAGAGGTTGGCCGGTGTACACAGAACAACAAATCAACTCAATTCGACATTTACCTTCACATTGACATCCTCAGTGATATTTCATATAAAGAAAATTAAATGTATATGCAAAACATTCTTCACAGACGGTATGTAATTGAGTGTAAACATTAAACAATGTCAACATAAAAGGAAAAAAAGGTGAAGCACTCCTTCAAAACTAATAAACAATTACACACAGACAAAGACATGATAATAGGTTTAAGAATGAGACCCGGTACAATAGGTACAATAACAATTAAGCAAATCAGGAAAGAACCTTATTAAGTGTAGGTCTTGATCATCGATTTTTAAAAAAAGATTTCGGTCAAATGAAACCACAGTAGTGCACTCTTTTAAAGCTATAGTCCATCATTTGCACCCATCCGAAAAGTAACTGGCGTAATTATTGTTGAAAAACATACTTGGTTGGAAGATAGTAAGTGGACTAAACTCCCTGTGAAATTATTCTTTCTGGCAAGCTGTCATTTTGAAGTAATCAACGAAAGAAGGCCCTTCCAACGGTGCGTCTTAACTGTAGGAAATTTAAATAAGTAGTTCGTTTTGTTATTCGGCAAAGCGCGCGCAAGCATTGGCACGACGCACACGCGCGCGCGCTTGCTATAATTTTGTCAGATCAGCGCGCGATTTTGCGTATAGCTGCACAATTCAAAACATGATTCAGCAACTTTTGATTTGAAATTGAGGTCCTAGAATGCTGTTTTTCTAGGAATATACAGCTTAAGCTGAGCTGAAACTTCATCAGGTTAGTTGTTCAGTATCCTTCATTAGATTTTGAACACTTTTGTTGCTTCAAACGAACAAAATGCACAAATTACAAATGATGGACTTTATCTTTAAACCAATGTTGAGTTCATTCCCGTATATGACACCACGTTGAAATTGAATGTTTCTAAAAAGGAAGTTCTATTTTGTCTCACAAATAGATCACCTTTCGATGATCTGCAGGTTTCGTATGAATGAACAGAAGAGGTAAATGAGAATAGATGATTAAAAGTATGGTCCATCATTTGTAATTTGTGCATTTTGTTCGTCTGAAGCAACAAAAGTGTTTAAAATCTAAACAACTAACCTGATGAAGTTTCAACTCAGCTTCAGCTGTATGTTTCGAGAAAAACAACATTCTAGTATCTCGATTTCAAATCAAAAGTTGCTGAATCATGTGAATCGGGCCTGAATTCAGCGCTCGAGACACGTTCTCACTGAGCCGATTGCAGCTACGCGATGTTGCGCACCGATCCGACGAATTATAGCAACCACGGAAATGCCTTCTCTCGTTGATTTCCTCAAAATGACAGCGATGGGTTAAACACGAGGCATGTTTAAGCTAAAATCTGTCAGGATGATTTTTAGGGAGTTAAACCGTTTTGTATTACATATACCCCCCCCCCCCCCCATGGTGCTTTAAAGTCATCATTTCAGAGACGGGTACACATTTACTCGGTATAACTTAAACATTTAAGCCACCGTTTCAGAAACAAAGAAGAATGCATTCTGCGATCTCTCCAACGTATCTTAACGACACTTGGGTCGCTTTTGTATTATGCTAAAACGGAAAAGATAACCTAAGTGTTTTATTTAAGACGTACAAAGGAGACTAAAACGTCCAAAAAGAACAGACGACATATGTCATTGTTTCAAAAACTGTCAACATTTTCATTCCTTTTTTGATTTACTCAAATTCCAGACTACACCACTGAACCATCCTACTACGGCTGCAGTTCATATGAGTGGCGATGCTATTACAACGGTCAATGTATTCAAGACTACCAAAGATGCAACGGATACTCAGACTGCTTGTATGACGAAGATGAATACAACTGTTACGGTAAATGTTCAATGCAAAACGTTTGTTAAAGATAGGAAACAACATAACTGTCCAACTAAGAGAATAAATATGTGCTTGGCTTTTTTTTATTGCGGTTAAGCACATATTTATTCCCATTCATAAATATCTTTCGGCCAAAAACTCAAAACAACTGAAAACCCACCGACTTTGCTTCATTTTTTGTCAAACACCCCTCTAGCTATGTTTATGGTATGTACTTTTTACGAGTAATCCAAAAATTCTCCTTATATGGAGATTGGTGCGCGCGTGGGGCGTACTGCGCGATGTGCCGCAGAACGCAGCGGTGCCGGTGTAGTGTGAATTCAAGCTCCAATATACATACGGACACATTGTTAGTAGTGCACATGCCTAAGTGAAGATAATTAGGAAATCGACTGGTCACGTGTGAGGCTTCAACCAATAACAGGGTAAAAGGGACCAGATTTCCTAAGAACCCAAATTCATGTTATATCAGGAAAACAGTGTTTAAAACCGGTTGGTGTTTTGTCAACCGTATTAAACCACCCACGTGACGGTCTCTCGACCAATCGGAATGGTTAAACTGTTTTAGGTATTTATGAATGTCTTTTTAAACGACACTGTTCATTTCCAGACTACACCACTGAACCACCCTACTACGGCTGCAGTTCATATGAGTGGCGATGCTACTACAACGGTCAATGTATTCAAGACTACCAAAGATGCAACGGATACTAGCTCAGACTGCTACTTTGGCGAAGATGAATACAACTGTTACGGTAAATATCACCATGGGTGGCATGGGTGGCTTGTGCGTAAAGCGCTCGCCTCTCACCAAGGTGACCACGGTTCGAATCCTGGCCGCGGATCGCATGTGAGTAGAGTTGTGCGTTGGTTCTCTCCTGTGCCAAGAGGGTTTTTCTCCGGGCCCTCCGGTTTTCTTCCCTCCGGAAAAATCAAACACTTTCGATCTCAGGCTGTGCTCCGTGGTCATAATGGGTCGATGCATGGTATTGGATCATTTGCATGTGCAAGATTTTTGAACACGTATGCAAATGAGGAATAGTCTGGTGCCTGCCAGTGCGTTACATTAGCGTTTGTTTTTGTATGCGGTGTGTGGGGTAAAAACAGAAACTAGCGCGCCGTGAATTACGAAAACACGATTGTTTTCGAAGTTAGAATGTTACAATCTTATCCTGCCAATATGCAGTATCACATTTCATATTAATATGAGCAAACTGGAAGGAAAGGAGTATTTTTAGAAGGCGCGTGGACGTTATAATTACAATGATCGTGAGAACACGTACTGCACTTTGGAAATAACAACACCAAGTACACGATATAAATCCATTACTAGCCAATTTCGGTATTGTGACGCGACAGAGGGCGCTGTTTAAATAGAGCATGCTAGCGCGCGATTATGGTGAATGCACTTTTGCGTAGGCAGCGCTTAGAGCCCCGCCTTGCGAATGTCATTGGGCAATGAGGCACTGCTCGGTGACGTACAGCGCGCGCGCAGGCGCGTACGGGTCGTTGGTTGGCCCGTGAGGCTATAAAAGGCAAGCGCAAAGCGAGTTTAGACGTCTTGTTTTTGCAAGGCCAGGTCCTGATGGTAAGGATCATAATCAATCCTGTGTAGGGTTGAATGCATGCCACCTAGCTTAGCGTGACTGGGCCAGAGTCTTGAATAGTGCGTGTGTTGCCCGGGAGCTTGGTGGGTCGAATGGGCTATTGGTGGAACGGTACTGAGACTCTTATAGGAGCTTACGGTCCATGAGGGTAGATTGCTTATCTTGCAGCGGTAGTTGCGAGGGGCGTAGCCCTAAGATAGCCTTAAGACTTATTTAGGTTCCCGTAGTGGCACTGGATGCACACAAAATAATAATTGTGGGGTTCAGTGCTCAAAGTCAACGTCCAGTCACATCACATAGCGCTCCATTCAAATCCACATAGGCAGGTTCTTATCATTATGTTTGTGTATCTCATAAGTTCGTTGCACCCTTGTACTCATGTTTGAATTATAAAGCGCCCTCTATTAATTTCTTGTGATCCAATATTCGGATGAGTAGGCCTCTTTGTGATTAAAGAAGGTGTGAATAAAACAGTGGTCATCATTCTTGGTAAATGAACTGGTGTCCCAATGATGTTCATTTGTTGTCTCTCTCAGTTACGTCATTAAGCATTAGGCCAATCGGAGTAGAACAAACTGCCCTGTCACACACAAATAAACAACCAGCTATCCGGCCGGGACGGTATATTTCCATCCCAACGGACTCGTCTCTAGCCGCTCAGGGACTTTCCGGTACGTGCCGTCCGCGCCACGCCTGTGGAGAGGGCGCTCTCTTTCGAGCACCGCTCCGCGCGAAGGGCGTGACGTCACAGTATCGAATCAGGATACAGGAAAAAAAGTTTTTCCAGGGCTTACTGTTGGAAACGAAGTTGGAAAGAAAGTAAGTAAGTACTGGGGAACGAGGTTGCAATAACCTTATTCACGAGGAAGCCATTTTCGATCGTGTTCCCTGAATCTGTTTTATAAATTGTAACTGTTGAATGGAATGGTGCCAGACTATTTTATGATTGGCGTGCATTATATTCAACGCCTCACTTTCATTTTTTTACATGGGGCTTAAAACATTAGAGTATGTTTAATCACAAGTTTTAAATTATTCCTCAGAACAGACTGGTATTTATTTGTTATTAAATTTATTCATTGTTTTCATTTGTACCCTCAAGTAACAAAAATGAAGACTTTACCTCGCGTTCAATTTAATATGGCCCACTCGAAAATAAAGTCTGTGGTTGCAGACCAGTAAATAGACGTCAGTGATAATTACGGACCATTCCCGAAATTATTAAAAAATACTCAAACTCTCCAAGGTGTCTGAGACACACGTCGAATCAAAGTTTATTCATCATCTTTCCATGATTTTCCGTTCAATTTTTGGGGGTTAACTATTGGGAACAAAATGACCAATGACCTTTGAAAGAAAATTCCATCCAAAGATGATCAACCCCTAAAAGCAGTCCCGAAGCCCATATGCATCGCCATTGTCAAGATGGACGCCTACGTTCCGTTGCAAAATAGAGCCATTTTAGGGCCTAATTTCATCAAAATTTCACGGCTTCCACTTGTCCGTTTTACAAATGTTCAAGTTGACGGCCCTCAAAATACCGGAGAATTTGAGGGCATGCAAATCGTGATTTGGCCGGTGTAGGAAATTTCGGGCCTATTTAAATGCTCCAAAATGACTTCTGCAACCTCCAGCAGGCCTCCTCTCCCCTAGACTTGGCCAAGTGTGGTTTGCGCTCGGTCTGTGCCTATATAGTAAATACACTCACAGCGCATATCGCATACGTCCTTACGCACAGTACACAACGCGCCCTCATGCGTCGAATCCGGACCATCATGTTAAAAACGTATATGTACATGTTATTTTCAAGTGATGCAGCAACCCAGATTGATCAAGTCGTAATTGCTAACTTTTGCACCACATGTATGCACATGCTCTGCAATACATGCACACACATGTACTTGTAATACGCGTGTTGCACAATGTACATACAGTGTGTGCGCATTGCTATACGGCACTGAAGTGGAATGAGCGCTAAAGTGCACCTTGTCGGGCATCTGGAAAGACGTAAACTAAGTGATTATTGCTACTTTCTTTTTTAGATACCGACTTAAAGCAATTCCGACTTGAGTCAAGTCTACCTCTCCCCTAGTGTTCAAGATTTCGAACAGTATATTTACATGAATGGCCATCCCCCCCCCCCCCCCCCCCCCGCTGTGTGTGGTAAAAAAAAAAAAAAAAGAACGGAAAAAAAATGGAAAGTTATATAATGTACAAAATTAATATTAAAATAGATTATTACCAAAACGCGAATTCTATTTTAAACGAAACTATACGAGTATGTAAATATGTGAAGTCCGAAATTAAAACATGCTACGTACGTGACACGTACATATCCATGTACACGTGACGAAGGCTATAATTACTTAGCGCGCTTAGACTTACATTATTTTATTCATAGCATGCACGTAATGTTAAAGGTATAGTCCATCATTTGTAACTTTGTGCATTTTGTTCGTTTGCAGAAACAAAAGTGCGCAAAATCAGCTTCAGCTGTATATTTCGGGAAGAACAACATTCTAGGATCTCGATTTCAAATCAAAAGTTGTTGACTCATGTTTGGAATTGGGCCTGAATTCAGCGTCCGAGACACGTTCTCACTAGCCGATTGCAGCTAGCTACGCGATGTCGCGCACCGATCCGACGAAGTTGTAGCAACCGCGCGCACGTGTGCGTCGTGTCAACGCTTGCGCGCGCTTCGCCGAATAAAAAAAAACGAACTATACTAACGCCAAAAAAAAAAGTCTCCGGTTTCTGGTATGGAGCTTGCCCAAAAAGTGGTGCGACGACGCGGCTAAATTTTTGTTTTTTTTACCGTTTTTTTCCCTTCAAATGTCGGCTGATGACTGCAAATGGTGCCCGACTAAACTTAGTGCAAATATATGGGAGTCCAGAGAGGCCACATAAAGCTTATTCTCGATCGTAACCCCATCTAAAAACACGTTAAAATTGAACAGCAGCAGGATTCCAGTCATACCAGTGAGTTTGGCGTTTTTGAGACATCATCTTTCATTGAAAAAAACTTTTTTTCATTTTGCCGACGCGCATGGTTACAACTAAACTACTCGGATGTACCACTATCGGCCAAGATGGCGAAGCAAGTGAAAGGTTAAAATCGTGTGCTTTATTTTAATACCAAATATAACTGCTTTTGACAATGTGTTGTTATGCTGCGTCAAACAAAAATCATACTTTTGATCAACAAAAGTGAGGGCCGAGTGTTTTTAGGTGTACATTCGATTCTTAAAAAAGGCAGAAAGAAATGACAAGTTTCAGTAGGTAGAGGATAGTGTACGCTTCATTTACATGTAAAACACGTACCATTTTTTTCCCAAATCGCCGGTTGAAAAATGAAGACTTTTTGCGAGGTTTCATGATTTGCAGTCATTATGTACATGTACGTGTGTAAAATTACTAACGTACGTACGTATGGAGGCCTGAAAAAAATTGTGAAAAGCACGCGCGAACGTGCAATGAACCTTAAATATTAAGCAGGCCATCCGAAGCTCGACCAATCAGTGGGCGTACATTTTTATTAGGCTCACAAGGTCATACCGTTTTTGGCTTGTTGAACAATGGCGACCATCTTTCGCGTTATACAAATGGAGGTTGTTGGAAACATCAGGTGTATACACTGTACATGGCTTTCTTAATATATTTGCGACATCACGTTCACGAGATTTCTTGTAGATGAAGATTCATTCTTTCCTTTGATTACCTCAAAATTTGGGAGACTTTTGTCGATGTCAACAAAAAAGGAAATTTCATCACGTATTTTTAAAGTTGATTTGTCCGTGAAATAATTTCGTCAAAATCCATCGAAATCCTTTTGGATTTTTTGAGAAAAAAAATGCCTTCATAATATGTATGTATTAGGTCTTTTACTACTGAAAACAACTTTGTTATTATGGCTCTGTTGTGGTTTGGCGTAAAAATCGCGAATTTTCTTAATAGAAGCCCTTTTTACGGACGTCGATCGCTGGCCTCACGTTGCAGTCGGTTTGTGTGGACAAGAAATGCTACCAGCTACGCGTGACACGCAACTGACTGGGTGACTTGTAACCTGTCACGTCAGCCACGTTGTACTGCAGATTGCCCTTTGCAACATGACAATAATCAAATCCAATTTCCAAACTCTGATCTACCATATCTATTTGCCATTTTAATATTATGCATTAGGCCATGGGTCAAAATCTGTATCAGGTCTAGAAGTTGAGGTTCGTCTTAACTTTTTGTTGTCAACTTGAAATAAGGTCAACTTTACTAATTCGATAGTGCTGAATCTGAATCTGGCTGTTCACATTGGCCCCACTTGCACATTAAAGTTATGACGACATTTTTTCTTCATTATTTTGCCCATTTTGGGTCAAAAAATAGTATTTTTGCCATAACTTCTATGTTTTAAGTTCAAATGCTTTCAAATTTGACACAACAGATAAATAGGAAGTGGGCATGAATAATATTATAAGTCATTATTTAACGCTCAACACGGTGCTTAAAGTTGAATCGATCCTTTCAAACATGAGCGTGGTGAACTTTTGTGCAAACGATGTGATGTGTACATTGTAAAATATCAATTAACATCTTTCAAACTACTTATAACCGAGAAATTAAGTTGCCACTAAAAGTTAAGACGAAACTGCATGTTACAGGCTTTGGCCCGCGGCCTTAAACACGATAATCCTCAAAATACCAGCGAGTTCTCTTCATTTTCCCAAAGGCGGCTATAGACGGCCTGTGTACTTGTACAGGTTGAGTTTAAAAAAACGATACCAATAGTCGGGGCCATTGTTTTATTGATGTTCTGCATGTAGCACTTTCAAAATCTAGGATATGAAAGCCCAATTCATAAGCCTTCGTTTAGTACAAGAATCATTGAAATCACTCATGTGATGTTCAAGTTACAGAATTTTAAACACAACCTCCGTTTTAAAGTTCTGTCCAAGGATCACAACAACTAAGGTGTTCTTTCAGAAAAACGAAAACAAATCACATAGGAATGTGCATGAATGAATAATGTTTTCGTGATGCGGAAAGAACGTACACCAATAAAACCAAGATGTCTGGCGATTACAAAACGAACGAGGTTTTCCTATCTGTTTTTCGGAGTTCCTGAACGCAAAACTTTCAACAGGTCAGTCAAACAACCTTTCCCCTATGCAAATTTGAAGATTTCAAAAAATACATCAAAATCAAGTATTCTACCTATATTCATTCACGTTATTGAGAAGGAATTGTGAATTGGACTATCAAACCTGCAGCGATTGTAAATAAGGTGTGATGTCGGAGACATACTGACTACATGAAGTACATGTACAATAAATTCATAAACACTGCAGACATTTCGTCAACGACACCACGAAGTAACACCCGAGTGGGCTTGAGTGCGCTAGGCGCGTATTTTACAGAACCGAGTAATTTTCGTTTTCACGAAGTACCATCCGGGTAGACTGTGCGTTCACTTCGTGTATTTTTGCTTGCACGAAGTAACTCGCCAGTTTAAAGGCTTTTATTTAGTGTTTCAAAACGTTTTTCTCCGAATTGTATTTCCGTAACAGTGTTGTTACTTTGTGAAAACGAAACTCCGTTCGCGCCAGTGTCCGAAGTGCGGGCGCACATTTGGGGTGTTACTTCGTGAAACGGTAACCACAATTTGTCATTGAGCGTTTTCACGGAGTAACACTGGAGTAGACTTGGGTGTTACTTCGTGAAGTCGGTGACAATTTAAATCTTCTGATTGGTCCCAAGCCCGTCAGGACCGATTTTAAATTACTATGGTTGAAGACAAAGACAAATTTATACTCGTGTTGCACACAGTAAAATCGATCAATACAAAAAAACATTTAACAGGCCCGTACGCTTGGAGGGGGGGGGGGGTCCCGCTCGGTGACGAGTTCCGCTCAGAAATAAAAACAAAAAAATGCCAAGAAAAAAATCAACTTTGATGACCCACCACCACCCCCCTTAAAATCTAACCTTGAAGTTGTGAACACGAGCAAATTTGATTCAGAGTCAGAAGAAAGTGGCCAGGAAATGCTCAGATTGCACCACAGAGCGTATAGAATCCAAAATTTCCC